>NC_138500.1:4695420-5295420 GCF_964252035.2 Podarcis erhardii
CGACAAAACACAATATGAAGCAATGGTTTATTGTTAGCTCACAAACCGTGGTTTAACTATGACTTGGCATTATGGGTAAACTCAGCACCCTCCCTTTTCCAACCCTTTTTTTCTTTTTAATTTACACCCCCCCCCCACATAATTCATGATTAAAAAGGACGTGGGTGGCGCTGTGCTCTAAACCACTGAGCCTAGGGCTTGCCGATCAGAAGGTCGGCGGTTCGAATCCCTGTGACGGATTGAGCTCCCGTTGTTTTGTCCCTGCTCCTGCCAACCTAGCAGTTCGAAAGCACGTCAAAGTTCAAGTAGATAAATAGGTACCGCTCCGGCGGGAAGGTAAACGGCGTTTCTGTGCGCTGCTATGGTTTGCCAGAAGCGGCTTAGTCATGCTGGCCGCATGACCCGGAAGCTGTACGCCGGCTCCCTCGGCCGATAAAGCGAGATGAGCGCCGCAACCCCAGAGTCGTCTGTGACTGGACCTAATGGTCAGGGGTCCCTTTACCTTTATAATTCATGATTATAAAGATACTAAGGTTTGCAATCACACTTCACCTGTCCCAAATTGCAGCTTAATTTGTTTTATGCTGATCCCAGTACAATAAGAGCGGCTTCCCCTTTTCTCCTAAAACTTTCTTGCTGATTGTCTCCTTCCCTCTCGTGATTGTTCGCATCTCAAAATGTTGTTCGTCATCGTCCCAGAATTTGCTCTTGTAGGGGTCTGTTCTTGGTGTCTATTCAACAACCACGGTTTAGGGTTATGTCTGAACCGGGACTGTGTTCTTTGGTAACGGGAGATTGAGCTGCACTAGTAAGCCCTTGCGAGCCTTACAGACGTCTACCGAATAAAAAGGAATCTGGATATGCTCTGCAGGATTTTAACCAGCAAACACACACAGAAAAACAGGCCACACCACTGCATTTTAAAAGCAAGTCATCTTTATTGCCTGGGGGGGCAGGCGGGCTGGGCTCTGATGCTCTGGGTCTCCCACTGCCCACCATAGGAAACATGCAACCACAAACACATTGCTATAAAAAAGCCCCTCCCTCGAGGGGCTGTCAGTTACAAACAGTCCCACCCGTGTGGGCCAGGATTCTTATCATCCCGTTTCCCCAATATTTCTTTATTATCATTATTTTTCTTTCCCGCCCCCTTTCTCCATCGTTTTCTATATAAAAAGGCTTTCCTCTCTCTTTTTCTCTCTCTCTCCGGCTTGGGCTGCCCCCATTCCCAGCGACAGCAAACCAGTTTGCGGACGGGGTGGGAGGAGAAGGCACAGAAAACCCTCAACGGGTCTACTCTGGGGTGGGGGGAAACCCCCCAAAACTTTGGCCTCGGTCAGGTGAGAAGGTCTGCTGCATAAACCCCTGTCCAACGAGCAGGGGGGGTCGCATGGCGGACCTTCCTGGGAGACTGTACCCCACCCAGCCTTTGCTCTGGCTCAAAACGGCATCCTTCCACTCAACCCTCGCCTGCCCCACAAGCCTTCGCCACTTGACGGGGCAGCTGCTCCTATAGTTCGGGGGGTCACGGATGACCCCGGTCCACCTGGTCCCAGCAGAAGTCTTCTAAACAACCCTGCATTCTGCTCTCCCTGCTTCCTTCACTGGACTGCCTCTCCACATCTCCGAAAAAGCGAAACTTGTTCAGCGGCGCCGGGAGACAGATGCCCCGGCGCCTGCGGTGTGAAAAATCTGGGCCCATAACCTGCCAAGCTCTGCCTTCCTCACCCCTCTCGCAACCCACTTTTTCGGGCAGAACTTCATGGGTCCACTTTCAGGGGGAGCCCCGCCACACGCCCCCTACCTGGTGAACGCCAACACCCGACACTTCCTCCTCCGCGACTTCCGGTTTCCTCCCCCCCTTTACCCCCTCCCCATTCTGAACCCCACCCTTTCCCAGCTACAACGGTGCACACCCCTTGCCCTTCCCCCCGTCCCCCCCCACAAACACCTTCACAGCCGGGAGAAATAGTTTAAAAAGGCAAAAAAAAATAAAGCGCCCCCAAACAGGCGAAAGGAATTGTCCCGAGGTTCCTCGTGGCGCCGGCCCCGCCCTGGGGCAATTTGGGGAGGGGTTTGGGAGGGGGGCAGTCTTTGGCGTGGGGGGGCGCAGGGCGGGGCCCAGACGAGGGGGGATAGGTGCCAGCCCCCTCCTCCTCCTAAGGGACGTTGACTTGGTAGGGGCTTCCGGGAACGCTCTCGTCGCCCCACTTGACGATGAGGATGTAGTCGCCCTTCTCCTTGACGGTGTACGTGACGTTGTAGACACGGTTGCCCATGTGCTTGACGTAGACTTCGTCGCAGGGGGTCTTGGGGCCGTGGACCCCCACCATCAGCATGTTGGTGCCTGCAGAATCATAAGAAGAAGAAGAAGAAGAAGAAGAAGAAGAAGAAGAAGAAGAAGAATTGGGATTGCTTTAAAAACTATCTCACAAAACATGATTCCAGCAACAAAACTTGGCTGTGCCTGGACTAACTTCACAGATACAAGGGGAATTTCTTGCTAATCATCAAATACGGATGACTTAAATATAAGAGTAATGTAGAAGAGATAGAGGGAAGTCAAACCAAGAAACAAGGGACTCAAACCGGTTAAGAGGAGCAGAAAGACTGTAAGGATCGCATAGGTATCGAAAGCCATTTTCACATAACAAAATATGTATTTTATCAAATTGTCGAACTGAAATACAGGGTGAGTCTTTTAAAAGAGGCGCAGTGGAATATGTGTACTCTGTACTCACCCCTGTACAATTAAGAAGTAATATAATTACGATATTTATATATAGTAGTATAGTAGCAAGTGGGGGATAATAGGGAACTGTACTAGTAAATAATAATATAGGCCTACTCAATAATAAAGATGAATATTTTTCTAAAGTAATTTTATAATGGGATCAAAATAAATAAATTATGTATTCCACGAAATCGATCTGTAGGCATAAGACTTCGTCTATGCTGCCTGATCATCAGTCGACAAGCACTCTTTAATATTAGATAACAGGTACAACAGCTTGATGGGACACGGGTGGCTCTGTGGATTAAACCACAGAGCCAAGGACTTGCCGATCAGAAGGTCAGCAGTTCGAATCCCCGTGACGGGGTGAGCTCCCGTTGCTCTGTCCCAGCTCCTGCCAACCTAGCAGTTCGAAAGCACGTCAAAGTGCAAGTAGATAAATAGGTACCGCTCCGGCAGGAAGGTAAACGGGGTTTCCGTGCACTGCTCTGGTTCGCCAGAAGCAGCTTAGTCATGCTGGCCACATGACCCGGAAGCTGTGTGCCGGCTCCCTTGGCTTATAGAGCGAGATGAGCGCTGCAACCCCAGAGTCGGCCAAGACTGGACCTAATGGTCAGGGGTCCCTTTAACCTTTACAACAGCTTGACCTACATTCAATTGTGCTACACTGCAGTCTGCAGTTGCATGCTGCATGTTGCCAGGCAACCAGACCATGTAGGCACCCTATATAGAAATGAGCAAACCAATGATATTTTAGGGAACAGGCTAGCTCATGACTTACCGTATTTTTTGCTCTATGACTCACTTTTTCCCTCCTAAAAAGTAAGGGGAAATGTGTGTGCGTCTTATGGAGCGAATGCAGGCTGCTCAGCTATCACAGAAGCCAGAACAGCAAGAGGGATAGCTGCTTTCACTGCGCTGCGATCCCTCTTGCTGTTCTGGCTTCTGAGATTCAGAATATTTTTTTTCTTGTTTTCCTCCTCCAAAAACTAGGTGCGTCTTGTGGTCTGGTGAGTCTTACAGAGCAAAAAATACGGTACATCATAGGAGCCTACACAACACAAAACACTGTTGCTGTATGTAGGTTTTATTTGTTATTTATCTTATATTTTGGAAATGTATATCCAGTTTTTTCCTTTAATTTTTTTTGGGGGGCCCCCAAGAGAGTGGGGCCCTAAGCTATAGCTTGTTTAGCTTATATGTAAATCCGGCACTGGTGACCAAGCTGAGAAACAGCACCAGCCCTGGCAGAAAATGAAAAAAAAAAAAATCAATAGACTTTATTTTTGAAAAATTCTGTTTCTCCCCTCTTTCTCTAGCTGGAACCTCTTTCAGCTCTGGCAAATACTTTCTCAAAAATCACCCCACATTTGAGTTCAAGACTATTACTCTGGTGAAAGATACCCTATTTCTCAAACTCCCCTGTGATATCATTATTCTTCAGGGCTTTCTCGATGATCCGTGGTTTCTTTCGTCTTTCATTTTACAATGTGAAACCTTTTGTGTCAACAGAATCATGTACAAGGGACTAATAGGATTTATAGGCTTTTATAAATTAGAGCTGTGGAATATTACCTGCTTCTCCTCATTCTTAACCAGCAATTCCTGGAGATAGATGGCCTTTAACGACACGTCATGGCATTATACATTTATTTATTTTAAACTCGCCTGCCACGCAAAGCTGAACGTGGTGGAAAAGGACATTTCAAAGGGGACCTCAGAGATTTTAGGAGGAGATGGAGAGGAGCGGAGATCCATTCTAATCCAGCCGACTGCCAGGCATGCGTTTTGCACAGCGATTAGCTGAGCAACACATTAGCTCCAGAGATTCCACGATGCTTACCAGCCTTGCTGCAGTCAACGGTGAAAGTGTTCTTCTGTCCAACAAAGGCTTTGGTCAGCCCAGGCCCCCGGGCGACCACCTTGCTGGCGTCGGAGGAAAACTTGGGCAGGGCGCTGTAGCTGCCGCCCACCGAGGATGATGAAGATGACGAGGAGGCCCTGGTCACCGTCTCCACCAGCACCGTCGAGGTTTCGTGGAGGCTGTGCCCGCCTGACAGACGGGGTCCTGGGGAAAGGAATGGAGAGACCCCGTTGGCTTCTTTCACGTAGCTGACCTCTGGAACTCCCTGCCACTGGAAGGAGGTGACAGCCACCAGGCTCCAAGAGCGGATTAGGCAAACTCGCGGGCTATGGGTGGCTCCTAGGCTCTGCTTCTGTGATGGTGGCCCACAAGAGCCGCAATAAACATGAGAAGGTGTACCCCTGTAAATCCTTGAGTGTGCTTCTAATAGGGAAATTATGGTAGCCTGTTGCTTTATGAAACTGATGGATATGATAATCTTTATTGTCATTGTCCCATACAGAACAACGAAACTGAAAAAATCTACATCAGACATTCAAAAACTAACAAGCCTGCTATCCCAGCTATCCCAGCCTGGTTAGCTCCCTAAAAACTCTGATACCCCATAATTAAATGCAATATACTCCCATAGAGACTACCTTACACTGCGTTTAAAACTAAAATTGCATTTGGATAGAAACTGTTTCTCAGGCGGCTAGTCCTAGTCTTTATAACCCTGGACCTTCTTCCAGAAGGCAGAAGCTGAAAGAGATCATTTCCGGGGTGCGAACTATCCTGCGCTATCTCTGCTGCTTTCTTATGGCATCTGGAAGCATAGATTTGATCCAAGGTGGGAAGAGTGCACCCAATTATTCTCTCTGCAGTCTTTACAACCCTGGACAGCAAGCTTCTGAGTTACACAGGACGCTTCTTCTTCTTCAGGGTCTACTCTAGAGGGGAAAGCTGCGAGTTATGGCACGTCTATGGACCAGTTGTGAGTTTGCTCATGGTGCAAAGGATGCAAATGCTGTTCTTCCTTGGAACGCTGTTTGGATCTGCCTCTAGTGGGGGGGCGGGGGCACCAGAGGGATCTTTGCACCACGACGCCGGATATACGTAAGATGGCCCACCTCGCAAGATACCTACCTGTGACCTTGGCCTTGAAGGGGCTGCCCACGATGTGCTGGGGTCCGCCGTACTTGATGGAAATGAGGTAGTTTCCGGGCGCCATGGGCATGTAGGTGACCTTGTGGCCCTCGGGGTACTCCTGGCAGTCCATCTGAACTTTGGAGGGGCCGTCGATGGTGACCGAGAGGGCCCCCGACCCTGTGTTCCGCGTCTTCACAAAGAACTCGGAAGAGACACCTGCCAAAGGAGGAGATGGGGGGTGAAGCAACTCTGAGCTGTGAGAGGACTGGGGAGAAATTGAGAAAGGCCAGCCCTGCGGAGCCCCTCCTCAGCTGATAATTTCATTGTTCTTTCCACCCAAAATTTAATAATAATAATAATAATAATAATAATAATAATAATAATAATAATTTATTATTTATACCCCAGCCACTCTGGGCAGCTTCCAGCAAAATATCAAAATACAATAATTCATCAAATTTTAAAAGCTTCCCTAAACAGGGCTGCCTTCAGATTTATTTATTTATTGGATTTTCCATATTAAAATGTACATTCACACCACAACATACTATATATAAAAACAAGATCCCCAAGAACCTCCTCCCCTTTGTGGGTCTTATTGTTAGTCATTTCCTTCTGCCTCTTTTATAATAATCCAGATTTTTATATCTCCGTAGCTCCTTGCTACGGTATGACTGTACATTAAAACATCAGTCATTAAAAACTTCCCTAAACAGGGATGCTTTCAAATGTCTTCTGAAAGTCGGATAGCTGCTTATTTCCTTCACATCTGAAGGGAGGGCGTTCCACAGGGCGGGCGCCACTACCAAGAAGACCCTCTGTCTGGTTCCCTGTAAGCTTACTTCTCGCAGTGAGGGAACTGCCAGAAGGCCCTCGGAGCTGGACCTCAGTGTCTGGGCTGAACGAAGGGGGTGGAGACGCTCCTTCAGGTCTACTGGACTGAGGCTGTTTAGGGCTTTCAAGGTCAGCACCAACACTTTGAATTGTGCTCAGAAACGTACTGGGAGCCAATGTAGATCTTTCAAGACCGGTGTTATATGGTCTCAGTGGCCACTCCCAGTCCCCAGTCTGGCTGCCGCATTCTGGATTAGTTGTAGTTTCCGGGTCACCTTCAAAGGTAGCCCCACGTAGAGCACATTGCAGTAGTCCAAACGGGAGATAACCAGAGCGTGCACCACTCTAGCGAGACAGTCTGCGGGCAGGGAGGGTCTCATCCTGCGTACCAGATGGAGCTGGCAGACAGCCGCCCTGGACACAGAACTGACCTGCGCCTCCATGGACAACTGAATGCACAGTTGCCAGGGAGTCCTCCACACCCGCCCGCCCCCTGTCCCCCCAAAACAGTACTTCTGTCTTGTCAGGATTCAACCTCAATGGCAGCTGATGGGTGCTTACCTGTGGTTCCGCCCTCCAGGCCTGGCCCATAGGCTGTGACAAGTCCTGGGTCACCGGCCTGACTCTGTTCCCCAACGCGGATCTTGAAGGGGCTGCCGGGGATGTGTCTCCCGTTGAACCGGACGTCAATGGAGTGGACGCCGTTCTCGTGGGGGATGAAGCGAATGGCGTACTTGTCTGTGGAGGGACGAATTAAGTACTTAACCCAAGGTACCACTGTATTCATTGAAACAACCTTGAAGTATCAATGACTTCCCTTCTTCTCCTTCCACGGTTCATTTTGCATAACATAGTAAAGGTATGGGGTAAAGGGTAAAGGGACCCCTGACCATTAGGTCCAGTCGTGACCAACTCTGGGGTTGGTCACAACTGGATTCAAACCTCCGACCTTCTGATTGGCAAGTCCTAGGCTCTGTGGTTTAACCCACAGCGCCACCCGCGTCCCTTTGCATTACATAAATTCCTGCATATTTTATATAAACTCAACCATTCAGTATTCAGTATTCCATTATTACTTCCATCAAAACTTATTTACACTGTTGAATTTATCTCAATGCTGCCCGTGTTTTCAAGTGCACACAGTTCCCCCCCCATATAATCAATAAACATTTCCCAGTCTTCTCTAAACATATGTTCTTCTCGTTCTCTTATTCTGTATGTTAATTCTGCAAGCTGCGCGTATTCCATCAGGTTAAGCTGCCATTATTTTTTGGTTGAGACCTCGCTCAATTTCCAATTTGGGGCTAACGAAACACGGGCCGCAGTAGTGGCATACATAACCTTTTTTGACACCTGGGAGTTTCCGTCTGAATTATCCCCAACAAAAAGGACTCTGGTTTTCTTGGGGAAAGTACTTTTAAGCAATTTTTTCAATTCATTATGAATTATTTCCCAATACTCCTTTATCCTTTTACAGCTCCACCACATATGACAGAATGTACCCTTAGTCTCATTGCATCTCCAGCACTTATGTGATTCACATCTTAGCAAGTCTACTCAGAGTTAAATACTATCTGTAAATCATTTTCGGGTAGTTCTCCTTCAAGGAATAAAGGTAAAGGGACCCCTGACCATTAGGTCCAGTTGTGGCCGACTCTGGTGTTGCGGTGCTCATCTCGCTTTACTGGCCGAGGGAGCTGGCGTACAGCTTCTGGGTCATGTGGCCAGCATGACTAAGCCGCTTCTGGTGAACCAGAGCAGCGCACGGAAATGCCATTTACCTTCCCGCCGGAGCGGTACCTATTTATCTACTTGCACTTTGAGGTGCTTTCGAACTGCTAGGTGGGCAGGAGCAGGGACCGAACAACAGGAGCTCACCCCGTCGCAGGGATTCGAACCGCCGACCTTCTGATCGGCAAGTCCTGGGCTCTGTGGTTTAACCCACAGGTGTTTAAATAGAGGTTGCATGGCCGTCTCCCAGGGATTATTTAGCTGTGATTCCTGCACTGCAGGGGGGGTTGGACTAGAAGAGCTTTGGGTGTCCCTTGTACAACTCTGTGATTCTATTCTTCCCAGAGATGTGGCAATATAGAGGAGACATTCACGCCTGCTTTTCTTTTTTCTTTTTAAAATAATATTTATTCAACTTTTAAAGATTACAAAGAGAAATAAGAAAAAAGGAAAAAGGAAAAATAAAAAAGACAGAAAAAATATAAGCAATTAAAAAAAAACACAAATCAAACTTTTACATAACTTTCTTTCCTTTGCTTATTTCCTTGACCTCCTCACACCTTCCTTTTTTGTATTCTAGTTCAATTAGATATTTCAGCAAATCCTTTCCAGCTTTGTTTTTATCCTATTAATTTATCTTAATATACTGTAATTTTACGTTCTCATCTTTCACCAATTAACAAATCCATTTTTACCTAATCCTTTATATCATTTCTGCTAAAACCACATTACTTCATTCCAACATCCTTCTAACATTCCTTAATTTTGCAATGTGTCTGTAGATAAACTTTCATTCACGCCTGCTTTTCAAACTTCACTGACAGCGTTTGCCTAATGCAGTGGCTTGGAAGGGGCATTGCGAACCCAGCTGTCTCGAATTCGAATCTCGCTCTAGGCGCACACTTTGAGGGAAGACTGTGCCGGCTGGACCTGCTCGAAACTTCTGGGGAGCGCCAAGCTGGCTGGCGAAGGCTGGGTCACCCCGGCTCTGATATGCAAGTCCCATCTGGTGTCGGAGCTCAGTGCATTAGCGGGGGTTGGACTAGATGGCCTCTGGGGGTCCCTTCCGACTTTACAACCCTATGAAACTCGAAGACGCAAGCACTGGGCATGGGGAAGCAAGACTGGTTCCTCCGCTGCCACCGCCGCCTGGCGAACTCACCGCTGTCCAGTTCTGAGACGTAGCACTCCTCGACCACGCCGGCGGGCGTGTGGACTTTGGCGTCAATCACGCCGCGAGCCCCGTTCAGCTGCACCGCGAAGGAAGCCGGCTGGTTCACCTTTAAGCCCGTCTCCTGCGGAGACACGGAAAGGAGGGCTGGGTGAGACCCACATGCAGGAGATCGGAGGGTGGAGCTGCCCTAGATATCGGAAGGTAGCAGGCGACCCTGGAATTCTGATGAAATCTGGGGAATCTGGAACATTACTGACAGTGGAAGCCGAGCCATTACGGCTGGTAATAATAATAATAATATTTATTATTATTATTATTATTATTATTATTATTATTATTATTATTATTATTTATACCCCGCCCATCTGGCTGGGTTTTCACAGCCACTCTGGGCGGCTTCCAGTGAAATATTAAAATGCAGTAATTCATCAAATATTAAAAGCCTCCCTAAACAGGGCTGCCTTCAGATGTCTTCTAAATGTCAGGTAGTTGTTTATCTCTTTGACATCTGGTGGGAGGGAGTTCCACAGGGCGGGCGCCACCACCGAGAAGGCCCTCTGCCTGGTTCCTTGTAGCTTTGCTTCTCACAGGGAGGGAACCGCCAGAAGGCTTTGGTTTTGGAACGGACTTCCGGAACAGATTAAGTTTGAGAAGCAAGGTACCACTGCATTCCCCAGAACGATTCTCCCCGGAGGGTAGCACTCGAACCCATGGCTTCAAGTTACAAGAAAGGAGATTCTGACTCAACATCAGGAAGACCTTTCTGACAGCAAGAGCTGTTTGACAGTGGAACGGTCTCCCTCTGGAGATGTTGGACTCTCCTCCTTCCTTGGAGGTTTTGAAGCAGAGGTTGGGTGGCCACCTGTCCTGGATGCTTTAGCTGAGATTCCCGCCTTGCAGGGGGTTGGTCTAGATGACCCCTTGGGTCCCTTCTAACTCTGTGATTCTACAACTGACAATCTCCTTTTAAAGCTATCCAGGTTGGTGTCGTCACTACCTCTTGGGGGGAGAAAGTTCTGTATGTTAACTACTGTATTTTTCGCTCCATAAGATGCACCTGACCATAAGACGCACCCAATTTTGAGAGGAGGAAAACAAGAAAAAAAATATTCTGAACGAAACAGTGGATGTATTATTTTTGTGGTTCATGCTGTGGCCACAGACATGTGATTTGACGGTGAGTTTGGGGTGACCCCATGCAAAAATCCTGAGGATCCATGTGGATCCATGCTTTGTAACCACGTTTTTGCACCATTGCGGCCCCACGAAACAGTGGGTGCGTGATTTTTTTGGTGCAGGCTGTAGCCATGGACATGCTATGTGATCTGATGGTGAATTTGGGGTGACCCAATGCAAAAATCCTGAGGATCCATGGGCTTTTACCTCCCCCCTCCCAGGCAGCCTCCTTTATCACATCCCTTATCTCACTCCCAATCACTTGCCGATCAGCTGCTTCCTTTCAACACCCCCTTCCCTCTTGTTTGCCTTAGCATCTTTTCCTTAGCTGGAGCAGTTTTTTGCTCCTCCTTTTCTTCTAATTTCTCTCCTCATTGCTTTAGTCTTCCTGTTTCCCCCCTTTGCAAGTTTGCTGTCTTTACCTCCCCCCTCCCAGGCAGCCTCCTTTATCTCTAGCGTCCCTTATCTCTCTCCTGATCAGCAAACGATCAGCGGCTTTGTTTCAACACCCCCTTCCCTCTTTCTCCCCTGGGCAATTTGGCTCCAGGGACCACACATTTGCTCCATAAGACCCACAGACATTTCCCCTTACCTATTAGGAAGAAAAAAGTGCGTCTTATGGAGCGAAAAATACGGTATGTGCTGCTTAAAGAAGCGCTTCCTTTTACGTGCCCTGAATCTGTTCCTTCCTGCCCCGCCCTTTTTGTTCCCCAAATCTATCAGAAGCCCTCCAGGACTCCTCTTGGGGGGGGGATACACACTCCCTCCTGCGGGGGGCACCAGGCTGGGCAAGCCCGGGCAGGCCTGTACCTGGAGGCTGGTGACCGTCAAGCGGTGTGCATCGTCCGAGAGCGAGGCCACGGGAACCACGAAGGGGCTGTCGGGGATGTGCTCGTCGTTGAATTTGATGGACACCTCGTAGTCACCTGACGGAGAGAGGAGGGGTTAAGACCGGAGGTGGAGCAATTCCCCTTTGCAGCGTTCAGGTTTTTTTTATCGTTTAGGGAAAAGGCGAGTAAATGGGGGACATTTTCCTTCATTAAACTTACGTAGCGCTTGGCTGCAAGAGAAAAAAAACCCCAATTTGTTTGCAAACGGAACGGAACAGCAGAATTGTTGGTCGAAAGGACAGCTTAAGAAAACGTTTGAAAGATGAAACTAGCAATATGATAAAACCAGAGGTACAGAAACATTCTGCGTGGGCTTGCCTAAGCAAGAATGTTTTCTGTGGGTGCTGAAAAGAACACCTGCCCTAAGTCAATAGGCAGGGAGTTCCGAAGGACCACTCAAAGGATAGAAGTTTACAGAATCACGCAGGACGTGGAGAGACGCAAGTTTCCCTCCCTTTCTCATCTAGAACCCGTGGGCATCCAAGCCACCTTGTGGGTTCTGTGAAAGGAAAAGGGGCACAGAATCCTTTGGAAGAAATAAAACTATGCTGGGGCTTCGGTGTCTGTTTGTGGGCCTCCCAGACCAGAGGCATCAACCAGCAGCGTGATTTGTGGCAGCGAAAAAACACCCGGCCCAAAACACCCTACCTGGTTCCTGGACGATGTAGGAAACTCCGCAAGAGCCGTCTTTCCGGTCCTCAAAGGCAATCTCTGCCTTGCTGGGACCTTCCACGGCGATGGAGAGACCCCCGGCCCCTGCCTCCCGCGTCCAGATGCTGAACTCAGCTGGGGAGAAAAAGAGGAGGGAGCTTTCAGGCCACCTGTCGGGGATGTTTCCGTTGGGATTCCTGAATTGCAGCGGGTTGGACTGGATGACCACTAGGAGCCCCTCCCAAATCTTCAATTCTATCATTCTTCTGCTGCGATTCCTATTTTTCCCACCCTCCCGCCCTATAAGGTTTTCCTTCCTTGACCTTGCTAGGGACCTTGGTTGGTCGCCATTGAGGGGCCTGGTAGGAATTTTTCCACGTGGCAAATTGGCACCAGCCACTTGGTTTTCACCCACCTCGTAGCAAATCATCACAAATTTCTTGGTATTGGCGGTTAGGCATTGGTATTGTTTTGTAGATGGAAGGGGGGAGGTAGCGCCATCACCTGCCCCACATATTGTAGTCCGGTAAAGGATTCCGGGGAGCGTGGCCCTGTCCGAAGCCTGGGGAGGTGAGGGCCTAAGGCACGCCCCCTATCGGTGGCCCCAGGGGAGTTCCTAGTTGATGTGCATCAGCAGGACTCCCCCTACTGGTGGTTAACCCTTCCCGGACTTCAAGCGGATGGGCTGAAGTCGGATATAGTTGGTTAGGACCAGTGCCTAAGCCAATACCTCTCATCACCTGTAACCGATAGTCGTGGCCTTATTTAGCCCGTTAACCTTAATAATTGTGTCAAGTGTCTTTATTTCCAGTGGGGGGGGGGGGGGACTTGCCACACAACTATGGCTGATGGCTGATGCAAATAAAGATTCATTCATTGAGGCTGTCATGTGCTTACCTGGGACTCCGGCCACACCTCTCTCCAGCCCGGTGCCTCCCGCTCGCACCTTGTGGGAGCCTCCTTCCCCCAGAGGCCCCACGGTGAACTGGAAGGGGCTCCCCGGGACGTGCTGCCCTCGGTACTTGACGTTGACGGTGTGGGGGCCCATCTCCTGCGGCACGAAGCGCACCGAGTAGGCGCTGTCGTCCCCCTCGATGATCTCCGCCTCCGCCATCTTCCCCGACGGGCTGGTCACCTGAGCAGTCATGGCCTGCAAGCCCGCCTCACCTGGACCGCGAGGAGGAAGACAGGGGGAGAGTCCGTCAGAAGGCCGCCAGCCAATCGAGAGCCTGCAAAAAGGCCTGGCCAATCCTGAGCAGCCTCACGTGCATGCAGCCTCACCAATCAGAGCAGCCCAAGACTCCTGTTTCCGATTGCTCAAAACAGAAGGAACGTGTTTCTAGACCTCATGACTGCAGTTTGGAGATGCAATAGGGAAAATGCTTCCTTAAAACAGGTGTCCAATACTGGCATAATTTGGGGGGGAAGTACTAAAGATAAAGGGGCCCCTGACCGCTAGGTCCAGTCGTGGCCGATTCTGGGGTTGCGGCGCTCATCTCGCTTTACTGGCTGAGGGAGCCAGCATACAGCTTCCGGGTCATGTGGCCAGCATGACTAAGCCGCTTCTGGCGAACCAGAGCAGCGCACGGAAACGGCGTTTACCTTCCCACCGGAGCGGTACCTATTTATCTACTTGCACTGGTGTGCTTTCGAACTGTTAGGTTGGCAGGAGCAGGGACCGAGCAACCGGAGCTCACCCCATCACGGGGATTTGAACTGCTGACCTTCTGATCGGCAAGTCCTAGGTTCTGTGGTTTAACCCACAGCACCACCCGCATCCCTGGGGGAAGTATTAGGGTATGTAAATATCATGGTGGGGAAAGCACTAATAATTTCAGAAGATAACATCCTCTTAATTATATACCGAATATATGGGGCCTGGCAATTGGTCAACTTAAATGCATTTTCTGTATCCTCACATCTGCAAAAAGCCTGATACTGAAACACTGGAAGGATAAATATGGTTTCCCTTCAATTAATTGACAAATGACATAACAACTCTGGCAACCCATGAATGGTTCACTTTCAGGTGAAGACTATCCATGGACCAATTTAATATTTAGAATGTGTTTGTCAAAACCATAGTGACACATGGATTAACACATCCTTGAGGGAAACAATTAAGTTTATCCACCTAAACAATAAGTTTATCCATCTAAAAGGCTAAAGTTTCGTAGCCTTATATGGCTGTTTTGTTATTGCTGTTTTCCTTTGCTTTTAAAAATGTTTTTTTATGTATTCCCTTCCTCCTTTTTCTTTTCTTTCTTTTCCTTTCTGATTTAATGTAAAGGTAAAGGGACCCCTGACCATTAGGTCCAGTCGTGGCCGACTCTGGCGTTGCGGCGCTCATCTCGCTTTACTGGCCGAGGGAGCCGGCGTACAGCTTCCGGGTCATGTGGCCAGCATGACTAAGCTGCTTCTGGCAAACCAGAGCTGCGCATGGAAACGCCGTTTACCTTCCCGCCAGAGCGGTACCTATTTATCTGCTTGCATTTTGACGTGCTTTCGAACTGCTAGGTTGGCAGGAGCAGGGACCGAGCAACGGGAGCTCACCCCGTCGCGGGGATTCGAACCGGCAACCTTCTGATCGGCAAGCCCTAGGCTCTGTGGTTTAACCCACAGCGCAACCCGTGTCCCTTCTTTCTGATTTACTTTGCTATGATAATCTCAATAAAAATAATCAATATGGGGGGGATGATTGCAGTTTGGAAATGAATACGCTGCATCCACTGAAAGCTTCAAAATTAGAGGAGCCTCGGCAAAATTCTGGTCCTGGGTGCCCCTTCCCTTGACCCCTTGTGCGAATATTCAGAGTCATGCAAGAGACCAGGTGTTGGAGCTGGGACAAAACACGCAAATATACTGTGACCATGCATGAACGAGCTTAATGCAGTTCTAAACTCCGTTTGGAGCACTGAATCGACACAGGCACAAACACAAGGAGAGGATATCAAGAGTTTCAGAGCAGTGAATAGCAAATAAGCAAAATTCTCGTGCAACGTTAAGAAAGGGCTGCCTCTCCAAGCCCCCAAGGCGTAGACGCTTGGTTGAAATCCTCAGTTTTGCCTTCATGGCATAGGAGCCAACTCCTAGGGGCCAAGTCCTGTTACCCCACGGGCACAGGAGGACAGCTCCTCAAAAATTATTGAAAAGCATTAAAAAATACTCAATTTCAGAAGCCTGCCCCCCGTAATGTCCACTTTTGGGGGGCATTCTTACCCATGATCTCCCCCCAAAGCTGAACAACTTTCTGGACCTCCCCTAACAAAAACCCTGGCTACGCCCATGCTTTGCCCCCCCCCCATAAAATATCTAATGGAGCCCCCCCCCCAAAAAAGTTGATGGGCATTGCCATTCAAATGGTGCTTGTGACTGAGAGGGAGAAAAAAAACCAATTTAAAATACAGTGGTTCCTCGGGTTAAGTACTTAATTCGTTCCGGAGGTCCGTTCTTAACCTGAAACTGTTCTTAACCTGAAGCACCACTTTAGCTAACGGGGCCTCCCACTGCTGCCGTGCCGCCAGAGCACGATTTCTGTTCTTATCCTGAAGCAAAGTTCTTAACCCAAGGTACTATTTCTGGGTTAGCCGAGTCTGTAACCTGAAGCGTATGTAACCCGAGGTACCACTGTACAAGTTAAAATGCAATTTAAAATGTAGCCTCATTTTAAAATAGCCGATAAATCAAGACCCTAAGGGGAGGGAAACATAAGGGTCAGACTGAGTCCAAACCAAAGGCCAGGCGGAACAGCGCTGTCTTGCAGGCCCTGCGGAAAGATGTCAAGTCCCGCAGGGCCCTAGTCTCTTGTGACAGAGTGTTCCACTAAGTTGGGGCCAGTACTGAAAAGGCCCTGACCCTAGTTGAGACCAGTCTAACTTCCTTGAGGCTCGGGACCTCCACAAAGTGTTAAGGTCCTCCGCGGGGCATACCAGGAGAGGGGGTCCCGTAGGTACATGGGTCCTGGGCCTAGTGGGGGGGGGAACCATGCATAGCCCCTACTTGAGCTCCTCCGTCCAAGAAGTGGGGTGCACATGCAATTAAGTGTAGAGCGAACTTCCTAAACGTCTGCCCGCTCGCAGGCGCACCTCTGCCCGACTCCGTGCAAAAAAACCCCCGCACAGAGGCGCACACGAGAGGCCCATGCAACCCCACAACACGGCACACTGTGCCCACGCACCCTCCTGGGTCGTCCGGGCGATGCTCCCGAAAGAGCCGAGGCTCTCGCGGCCCAGGAAGTCTCCGAAGACGTTGTGGAAGGGGTCCCCGCCCACTTGGGTGGACTCTTCCACCCGCACCTCTCGCTTGGTCTCGCCGCCCCGGGTCTTGCTGATCTCCGTCCGCTCGGTGCGTGTGTAAGTGTGGCTGCTGCGCGTGAAGGTGCGCGTCAGCCGCTCCTGGGCCGAGACCATCTGGAACCAGTTCCCTGCGCGGGAGGCAGCGGCGGAGGAAGGAGAAGCGGGGGCAAGACAGAGGGGAGACAGGAGGGTTAGAAAGAGGGTCCCGCGAAGAAATTTTAAAGATTATCTAACTAAATATTGCAATATAAGAGAATTAGAAAGTACTTGGAAGTATCAAACAGGTCTGGGGTTAGAATAAGAATGTTGCACAGTCATATGGATTTAAGGCAATAAGAAAAGAAATGGAGATAGTAAACTGAAGGTGTTAATTTTATTAGGAAGATGATTTTGGAGAACTTGGTGTCACAATGAAATTAAGTCAGGACGGGATTTGAGGAAGTCAGACAACAATGAAAGTTAATTTGGATTTTAGAAGTAAAAAGTGTTTTTATTTTTCTTTCAGTATCGTAATGTTTCACTTTGTGTCTTTTATTTGTTATATTTTTGTTATAAATGTGGAAAATTGATTTTAAAAATTGATTAAAAAAGAAAGGGGGTCTTTGCACCATAGCTGTCAATGTTTCCCTTTTTTAAAGGGAAATTCCCTTATTCCGAATAGGATTCCTCGCAAGAAAAGGGAAAAGTTGACAGCCATGCCTTGCGCCAGGAATGTGGGATGTGATCCAGGAGAGGCAGTCAAGTACAATATGCCTTGTAATGCTAGAGAAGACATGCCAGGGAATTTTTGGTCCAGCCAGTCGAAACTTCCTCTTCCTCCTGGCTGGAGCATCCTTCCTTTTGCATGTGACAGAAGGTGGGCGTGACCTCACCTGTCCAGGTAACAAAAGGACGGGTCACGCGGCACACCTCCCTCTTTTTTATTTACTTCTTTGCTTGACCAGCTTTTAGCTAGGACTGCAGAAGCACTGGGATTATTCCCCCATATGGGGTAGATCCACATGTACATATTTGTAACTAAGTTGGCCTTCAGGGATCCAACTGTGAACTGATGTGAGTAAACTTCTTTTATCATCTTTGAATAAGATTGTGGCGTCTTTATTCTTTTAAGAGGGATTCAAGGGAACTTACCAGTAATATACAATTCAATACTGAATTGTATAATAGTGAGAGGCTCACACGAGCCTGCAACCAGCTATCTGCTATGCATGTAAAAAGGGGGATGTAACTCTGCCACATAAAGAAACTTGCTAGCACAAGTTAGGAAGGATATGAATAAACAATATATCCTCTCCTGCCTCCCTGAACATTCCCACAAGAAGAAGCCCCCTCTGCCTCTAACTGCCTCTAACTCCAACTGCACATTGGTTCTAAAAAGGCAAGTGGCTAGTCCTCATCGCCACAGGTGCTGCTACTGACTTAGATCTGGGCGGGTTTTTTTCTATCACCAGGGGCTAAGCCAGTGGTGTCCAAACTTTTTTCAAAGAGGGCCAGATTTGATGAAGTGAAGGGCCGTGAGGGCCGACCAAAGGGCCAACTAAAGTTGCTGACCTTTTTTTAGGATTGACGTTGTTGAGCTTTTGTTAGGATTGAAGTTGTTGAGGTTTTTTTAGGATTTACCCCAGGAAATACACTGCACAGGGACTAGATTAAGCCGACTGGTGGGCCAGATTAGGCCCCCAAAACAGACTTTGGGCATTCCTGGGCTAAGCAAATGCAAGTTTTTGAAAAGGCAAGTGAGGCAGTGAATTGTTTCTGACTCCAACAAGTCCCCCTCTCGCTCTCCCTGCCTCTTGGAAAACCCCAGGAACTCAGATCTATCCTGCAGCGATAGCAATACTTAGAATGTAAGACGGAGACCCAAGGGTGGACTAGATGGCTCTGGGTGCCCCGTGGCAGGAACAGGCGACCCGCCTGCCAAAACCAGAACACGAAGCCACAAAGCCATCCAAGTTGGCAGTCACTGCCTCCCGAGGCAGGTTAACTATGCATAGTTGTTGCTTTTCCGTAAATTGATTTATTTGGGTTTTTCAAATTAACATTTCACAATAACGTATCAACATACAATATTGAAACAAGGTTCCACAGAATCTCCTGGACTTCCCTCATCCCCTTGGTGGGTCCTATTGCTAGTCCTTTCCTCCTGTGTCTTTTATAATAACCCAAATCTTTTGCATCTCCTTTGTGTCCCAAAATCCACCATTCAACTACAAGTGATATTCCAACCACACTAAAGACTTTAGCTGTCTACAGTGGTTTTTAAGATAAGATTATAAATTCCCCCAAATTCCTTATTAACATTTTGGTCTTCCCGGTTTCTGATTCTTCTGGTCATTTTTGCCATTTCGGCAAAATGCCGAAACTACGCATAGTTTTAACTAGGGTTACAAAAGAGGGAGAAAAGGTTTTTCTTCTGGACAATGCAGAATTAGGTAAATTAAAGGAAGGATTCGAAACCTGCGGGATCAGAGATTCTTAGAAGACTGGAGCAAATATATGAACTATTTGAAAAGTAATTGTGATGAACAGATTACGCTACCAGGACTGCAAGAAGTTTCGTAAAGTGGATTATTTGAAATATTGCAAGAAAGACTGTGATGAGAATTATTAGTTAAGGATAATTAAATGTAATAGGGAATTAAGAAATGTAGAATAAGTGATAACGAACGGAAAATCATCAGAAGTGTTGACGGAAGTCAAAAATATTATGTAAGATGTGAAGATATGTGGTATGATTGTTGGAACTGATATGCTAAAAAATTACCGTATTTTTTGCTCTATAAGATGCACCAGACTATGACGCACCTAGTTTTTGGAGAAGGAAAACAAGAAAAAAAAAATTCTGAATCTCAGAAGCCAGAACAACAAGAGGGATCGCTGTGCAATGAAAGCAGCAATCCCTCTTGCTGTTCTGGCTTCTGGGATAGCTGCGCAGCCTGCATTCGCTCCATAAGACGCACACACATTTCCCCTTAAGAAGGAGAAGAGGAGTTTGGATTTGATACCCACTTTATCACTACCCTAAAGAGTCTCAAAGCGGCTAACATTCTCCTTTCCCTTCCTCCCCCACAACAAACACTCTGTGGGGTGAATGAAGCTGAGAAACTTCAGAGAAGTGTGACTGGCCCAAGGTCACCCAGCAGCTGCATGTGGAGGAGCGGAGACGCGAACCCGGTTCCCCAGATTACGAGACTACCGCTCTTAACCACTACACCACACCTTACTTTTTAGGAGGGGAAAAGTGAGTCTTATAGAGCAAAAAATATGGTAATAAAAATGTAAAAAGAAAAGAAAAGAAAAGAAAAGAAAAGAAAAGAAAAGAAAAGAAAAGAAAAGAAAAGAAAAGAAAAGAAAAGAAAAGGGGTTTCTTCTTCAAAATTCTGGGATCCCAGATTTGTGCAACAGGTGTTGTTTCAGCTTGTCTGGACCACACCACAGAGCAGAAAGGAGGAAGGGGGTGGGACGGGGATGGAAACAAAATCCCCTGGTAATAAAAATCCTCCACAGCCCATTCAGGTCCTGGGCCCTCGACTGCCCCCTACTCCCCGCTCTCCAAGATGTGCCCCCTTACCTGGGATTTTGAGGTTCAGGTCGCACGTGCTGCCGATGGTGGCGATGGATGGCGCCTGGCGCCGGCGGGTGATGCTCTCCTTCATGCGCCCCTCACCCGACATCTTCACAGTGAAGGGGCTTCCTGGAAAGGCAGCAATACCACATAGCTGTTACCCTGAGATCCCAAGCTATGCCCAAAAGGCGGCTGGGTGAGGCCAGAGACTCCATTAGGCAAGGCCTCCTTCCACCTGCCTTGCCCCACCCTCTAGTCTCTGCTTCTCATTGTGTATTGTATTATTTTATGTACTGTGGCTTGCCGTTGTTACAATAATAATAATAATTTATTATTTATACCCCGCCCATCTGGCTGGGTTTCCCCAGCCACTCTGGGCGGCTTCCAACAAAACACTAAAATACAATAACCTATTAAACATTAAAAGCTTCCCTAACTAGGGCTGCCTTCAGATGTCCTCTGAATGTCAGGTAGTTGTTTATCTCTTTGACATCCGATGGGAGGGTGTTGCACAGGGCGGGCGCCACCACTGAGAAGGCCCTCTGCCTGGTTCCCTGTAACCTCACTTCTCTCAATGAGGGAACCACCAGAAGGCCCTCGGAGCTGGGCGATGGGGGTGGAGACGCTCCTTCGGGTATACTGGACTGAGGCCGTTTAGGGCTTTCAAGGTCAGCACCAACACTTTCAATTGTGCTCGGAAACGTACTGGGAGCCAATGCAGATCTCTCAGGACCGGTGTTATGTGGTCTTGGCGGCCGCTCCCAGAGACCAGTCTGGTTGCCACATTCTGGATTAGTTGTAGTTTCCGGGTCACCTTCAAAGGTAGCCCCACACAGAGCGCATGGCAGAAGTCCAAGCAGGAGATAACCAGTGTATCCGAGCACCAGAGCCCTCTCCCTACTGCGGCAGTGTCCACCAACTGCCGTTCAGAAGCATCGCTGCCTCAAATTTTGGAGGCAGAACATGGCCATCCTAGCTAGGAGCCATCGACAGCAATCTCGTCCTCCGGGAATTTGCCTATCCCTCTTTCCAAGTGACCCGCGGCCGCCTCCCCTCCATTGCGAGAGGCTGGGACTGGGGCCATGTTTTGCAAGTGTCACTGGTGGGGTGGAGAAGCAGAGAAGGCTGGGAAGCTGAGGACTAGAACCTTGAGGTCCGCAACACACAGAGGACACGCTGTCGGCCGAAGGAGACGCACTGACCTGGCACATGCTTATCGGCAAACTTGATGTTGATGATGTAGTTCCCGGGCTCCGTGGGGCAGTAGGTGACTTTGCAGGTGCCGTCCTCCATGTCCTCGCAGTTGATGTCTACTTTGCTGGGGCCCTCGATGGACAGGCCGAGGCCGCCATAACCTGGAGGGGAAGGAGGCAGACAGCGTCAGGCCCATCTCTTTCGCTCTGGGAGTGCCGAATCATTTAAACCAGTGTTTCTCAACCTGTGGGTCCCCAGATGTTGGACTACAAATCCCACCATGCCTAGCCAGCATGACCAGTGGTCAGGGATGATGGGAGTTGTAGTCCAACAACCTCTGGGGACCCACAGGTTGAGAACCGCTGGTTTAAACTATGGGAATGTTCAGGGAGGCAGGAGAGGATATATTGTTTATTAATATCCTTCCTAACTTGAGCTAGCAAGTTTCTTTACTGAGTAGAGTTTTACATTCCCCTTTAAAAAGCACAGCGGCTAGCTGGTTGCAGGCTTGTTTAAGTCTCTCAATATAAGGTTCCTGGTAAGTTCCCTTACATCCCTCATAAAAGAATAAACACGCCCCAAATGGAAACCAGAGTCGGAGGTCATACATTTTCTATTACTGGGGAATGATCAGGAGCTCACCAAGTTAGTGGCTAAATATCTCTATTTGGGTTTTTGTCGTCAAAATACACTGCAGACGTCTGATCTACCTGGAGACCTAGAGATGTGACGTTAGACTGCTCTTCCTCTGTTCTTTTAGCAAATGTTTTGTGCCACTGGGGAAGTGGAAATTCTGTATTAATTTGTTTTGGATGTTGTAAAAAGGTCAAGGGACCCCTGACCATTAGGCCGACTCTGGGGTTGCGGCGCTCTTCTCGCTTTACTGGCCGAGGAAGCCGGCGTTCAGCTTCCGGGTCATGTGGCCAGCATGACTAAGCCGCTTCTGGCGAACCAGAGCAGCGCACGGAAACGCTGTTTACCTGCCCGCTGGAGCAGTACCTATTTATCTACTTGCACTTTGAGGTGCTTTCGAACTGCTAGGTTGGCAGGAGCAGGGACCGAGCAACGGGAGCTTACCCCGTCGTGGGGATTCGAACCACCGACCTTCTGATCGGCAAGTCCTAGGCTCTGTGGTTTAACCCACAGCGCCACCCGCGTCCCTTTTGGATGTTGTATGTGATGCCAATAAAGGTTTTACGAAATACAAAAAAGCTAAAACCGTGTGTGATCGAGTCGAGATTCTGGGAGCTAGATGACTTTTGGGGTTCCTTCCAAGTCTACGTTGCCACAATTCCTATCCCAAGACAAACAGGCGCATCTCCACGCCCCCTTCTCCCCTCACCTGCAGTGCGTGTGTCCACGATGAATTCAGACACCTCGAATGTGCGCCCTTCCACCAGCCCCTTTCCCGAAACTTTAACCTTGCTGGCGTCTCCGATTTCTGACTGCCCCACCATGATCTTGAAGGGGCTGTTAGTGACGTGTTTGCCGCTCTTCTTCACGCTGACCACGTGCTCCCCGACCTCCTTGGGGGTGAAGGAGATGCCTGGGGGGGGGGGGAGAGGGAAGAGTCAGTGCCATAGCTTACAGATTTGAAAATAAGGGACTTACAGATTTGAAAATAAGGGACCAGCAGCCTCGGAAATAAGGGATCAGCAGCCAAAATAAGGGATTTTCAGAGCACAGGTATGTTCAAATTCTGAGCCCCTCTGAGCCAAAGGCAGAAAGCCCAGCCAGCAGCCAAACGAAGCCTCAAGTGGTGGTTCCCACAGCACAGCAACCCGGCAAAGGGGATGCAGCAAGGAAAACCACCGTTCCCTCTCAGCTGGGAAGCGCTGAGCAAAGGCGAGTCCCCAGGCAACGCGGCCGATTTGATGGGCACAAGGCAGGCAAGCTCCACCCCCCAGTCGTTCTCAGACTCCTTATTGGGTGAGCAACGCAGCCAAGCAACCCAGTTGGAGCCTCCCTCCTCCCTGGCCAGCAGGGAGGGAGGGAGAGGAGCTGCTTCCTTTGAAACCCGGGAAATTTAAGGGACATCCATCAATAAGGGACCAATAAGGGACAGCCCTGCTTAGGGAAGCTTTTAATGTTTGATGTATTACGGTATTTTAATATGTTTTTGGAAGCCGCCCAGAGTGGCTGGGAAAGCCCAGCCATATGGGCGGGGTATAAATAAATTATAATCATTATTATTGTTGTTGTTGTTGTTGTTAAAGTAAGTGTGATTTTTTAAAAAATGGTTAGAAATTATGATATATCTAAACTGCTAAAGATGAAGTAAAATGAAAATCAGATAGGTGGGACTTGGGGAAGGCCCCCTAACAATGTTTAGAAAAATAAGGATAAGATAAGAATTTGTTTGTTTTTTTGTTTGTGTTCTTTATTTGTGTTATAAAATGAATTTAAAAAATTGGGGGGGGGGATGAAGTTCACTGGGCTAGTCTCTTCATCTCCCTCAGCCTGACCTACCTCATAGGGTTGTCGTCATGGGGGTAAAATGGAGGAGCAGCAGAACTGCGCAACCCCCCCCCCACTCGAGAAAGGTGGGCTTGAAATGTAAGGCGTCAAGAGAGCACACCTTTGCGAGTTTTCATAGGTCTGCTCTGTCTGTCGGTGAGCAAAATTTGCAACAAAAAATGGAAAAAACTCTCAGCAAACTCACCGATGTGCCGGTTCGGCAGGCGCTTGAGCAAGCAGGGTTCTTCGTTGCCGGACGGCGCACGGATACTGGCCGTGAGCAGGCTCAGGTCACTCTCAGTGATCTTCAGAGAGACGTCGGTGGAAGTTCCCACATTCAGTTGAGAGGTGCGCATGGAATCGTCGCCTGGGAAGGAGAAGTCCGTGAGCGAGACCGAGCGCGACGCGGGGATGTCAGAAGAAATACAGCGGTACCTCCGGTTGTGCACAGGATCCGTTCCAGAGCTCCGGTCGGATCCCGAGGAATTCGCAACCGGAGGTGCCCGTTCTGCGTATGTGTGCCGGGCATAGAGCGCTTCTGTGCATGAATGTGCGACGAAACCCAAAAAAATGTGCCGTGCGCATAACCTGAAGGATACGCAACCAGAGGTGTATCCAGATGTACCACTGTATTCTAATTCTTCTCCCTTGGTAGAACAGGGCCCTCATTTCGTAACCTCGCATCATAATATATCTGAGCCCCAGAGCACCCCTTTCCCCTCCTGCAGTTGCCAGCTGTTTGGATTCAGGAGGCTGTCTGCCTCTGGCTCTCATTCGCTGCAACGGGCGGGTTCGAGAAGTCTTTGGGGAGGGGCGGGAGCAAGAGGGTGGGATTTTGAGAAACAGTTGGTAGGTTGGGACAGAGGTTGGGAGACAGGGAGTGAGAGAGGAGAAGGAGTTGGTTCTGGGTAGAAACATCCACTCTGAGGAATATGTCACAAGCTAGAGAAACAAGTCTCTGAGCTTAGGGTGAAAGACAATGTGTGGTTATCTGTAAGAGCATGGGTAGGCAAACTAAGGCCCGGGGGCCAGATCCAGCCCAATCGCCTTCTAAATCCGGCCCGCGGACGGGACGGTCCCAGAATCAGGGTGTTTTTACATGAGTAGAATGTGTCCTTTTATTTAAAATGCATCTCTGGGTTATTTGTGGGGCAGAGGAATTCATTCATTCCCTCCCCCACAAAAAAGCAATATAGTTCAGCCCCCCACAAGGTCTGAGATTCAGTGGACCGGCCCCCTGCTGAAAATGTTTGCTGACCCCTGTGTAAGAGTAATTAGGTCAGGAATTAACTGGGAGACTGAGGCTGAGCCAGGAGAAGTAGAAGCTGTAAGGATACAGCCTACGTGGGACTTATTCCAGTCAAGAGGGGAGAGATTCTTCTACAAAAAGAGAATAATAATAATAATAATAATAATAATAATAATAATAATAATAATTTCTTATTTGTACCCCGCCCATCTGGCTGGGTTTCCCCAGCCACTCTGGGCGGCTTCCATAGAAACCAAAAATACACTAAAATATCACACATTAAAAACTGGGGAGAAGACTCCCCAAACCAGTTAAGAGGGGGTGGAGATCCCTTGGGTCTGTTACCTGGAGTAGCTCAGGATTGTCTAAGGAGTGTGTAACTGATGGGAAGTACCATCTTGTTTAAGAACCAAAGTATTAAGCGGCTGTGCAACAACTGAAGTGAAATGACATTTATAAGTAACCTGTTTTACCCACTTTGTGTCATAAACTTCCTTTGTTTAATAAAACCATTCTTGTTTCTTTGATCAAATCATGCCAGAGACTCCAAATTACAGTCATACCTCATGTTACATCCGCTTAAGCTTATGTTTTTTTTTCAGGTTACGTCCCGCGGCGACCCGGAAGTACCAGAAAGGGTTACTTCCGGGTTTCGCCGTTCGCGCATGCACATGCACAGAAGCGCAAAATGACGTCAGGCACTGCGCAAAAGCAGCGAATCGCAACCCACGCATACGCGCCGCTGTGGGTTGCGTTCTTTTCATGTCGCGAACGGGCCTCCGGAACGGATCCCGTTCGCAACCAGAGCTACTGCTGTATTAAGTTTCCCCTCACGCAAGTCCCCCCACAAGATAATCCAGGGTAGTCTGTAGGAATTCGGGTCACCGGGGTTCTGAGCGGTGGGTGCAAAATGAGAGCGGGCCCAACGGCGAAAGGGGAAGAAGTGCCGTCGCGTCGTCCCACATTAACTGGAGAGCAAGGCTCACCGGTGATCTTGGCGGTGAAGGGGCTGCCGGGTATGTGCTTGTCGTCGAAGCGCACGATGATGTTGTAATCCCCGGGGGCCGTCGGCAAGTAGGAGACAGTGCAGGTGCCATCTTTGTTGTCCTTGCAGGTGATTTCGGCCTTGGAGGGACCCTCCACAGCAAGCGACAGGCCTCCTGGGGTGAGGAGAAAGCAGCCGGGTCACAGGACTGGCACTGGCTGGTCCTCCCTTCCACCCAGAAACCACAGAAATGCTCTATTTTCCCCTCTCTTCCCTTTCAGCTTCTGCACTGCTGTCAGTCGGCTGCGTGCATGCAAGGTCCCCTGGATTGGACGCTGCCCTGCCTGACATCCCTCTCGCCTCCACACCTGTCCTCGGGTACCAGCCGGTCCACCTTCCCTCCTCCATCACCTGGGAGATCTTGGGGCAACTTTGCCCTGGCTATGGACACCAGAGAGCGGTCTGTGTGTGTGGTTTGGGAGCTGCACGGTCAGGGAAACAACAACGCTGTCCAGGGTTGTGAAGACTGCGGAGAGAATAATTGGGTGCACTCTTCCCACCTTGGATCAAATCTATGCTTCTAGGTGTCATAAGAAAGCGGCAGAGATAGCGCAGGATTGTGCGCACCCCGGAAATGATCTCTTTCAGCTTCTGCCTTCTGGAAGAAGGTACAGGGTTCTAAAGACCAGGACTAGCCGCCTGAGAAACAGTTTCTACCCAAATGCGATTTTGGTTTCAAATGAAGTGTAAGGTAGTCTCTATGGGAGTGTATTGTATTTAAAAATGGGGTATCAGAGTTTTGGGGGGCTAACCAGGTTGGGATAGCTGGGATAGCAGGCTTGTTGGTTTTTGAATGTAGATTCGAACCACCGACCTTCTGATCAGCAAGCCCTAGGCTCTGTGGTTTAACCCACAGCGCCACCCACGTCCCTATATCATCTGCTTAAAAACCTCCAAATGAAGGAAAGTGCAGCGCTTTCTGAGTTGGAAGGAACCCCAGGGGTCATCTAGTCCAGCCCCAATGATGCAGGAGTCATGGCTACAGAATCCCCGACAGACGGACACCCAGGCCAGGTGGAGGCGCCAGTCTTACCTTCTCCGGCATCCTTGGTGACGATGGTGAAGGTCGCTGGCTTGTTAACCATGCCGTGGCTCAGCCCAGGCCCGTAAGCGCTGACATGGCGGGCGTTGATGGCATCCACGTAGAACTGGAGAGGGCTCCCTAGGTGCAGAGATAAGAGGCGTCAGCGGGAGGGGCACAGCGCCAGGCCAGGCCAGGCCGTTTGAAAAAAAAAACATTTCTAATTCCCTCCATTTCTGGTGCTCAGAAATGAGTACCGATTTACGTGTAGACATGCACAAGAGAGAGCGATCAGAGACTTCAGAGCAGACTTGGAGAACAGGTTGAGTGGGGTGCTCTGAGCAGGCTGGAGTGAAATAATAATAATAATAATAATAATAATAATAATAATAATAATAATAATAATTTATACCCTGCCCATCTGCCTGCCCTTTCCCAGCCACTCTGGGCAGTTTCCCAAAAAATATTAAAATACAGTAATACATCAAACATTAAAAGCTTCCCTAAACAGGGCTGCCTTCAGATGTCTTCTAAAAGTCTGGTAGTTATTGTTCTCTTTGACATCTGGTGGGAGGGCAGGTGCCACTACCAAAAACGCCAATAAACCCCAGTGCGCAACTTTTCTGGAGTGGCGTTGCAGTGGAAATTTTAGCACATGCATGAATAGTACATGTGAAAAAGTAAAAACGGTCAGTGGGCGTGAGACTTTCAGATGTCCTGAATCTTCCCAAATTCGATTCTAGTGCTCTGCCCATTGAATCTGGCATCCAGCTCAATAATGATAATAATAATAATATATACCCTGCCCATCTGGCTCCCAACAGAATACAGTGGTACCTCGGGTTACAGACACTTCAGGTTACGAGTTTTCAGGTTACAGACGCGCCAAAACCCGGAAGTACCGGAACGAGTTACATCCGGGTTGCAGCACTCGCGCATGCGCAGAAGCACTAAATCGCTCTTTGCGAATGCACAGAAGTGCCAAATCACATCAGATGCGGCACTGTGGGTTGCGAATGCTGGGGGCTGTGAACGTGCCTCCCGCATGGATCACATTCGCAACCCAAGGTTCCACTGTATTAAAAACATGAAAAAACATCAAACATTAAAAACTTCCCTAAAGAGGGCTGCCTTCAGATGTCTTCTAAAAGTTGGATAGTTGTTTATTTCCTTGACATCTGATGGGAGGGTTTGCACAGGGCGGGTGCCACTACCGAGAAGGCCCTCTGTCTGGTTCCCTGTAACTTGGCTTCTCACAGGGAGGGAACCGCCAGAAGGCCCTTGGCGCTGGACCTCAGTGTCCGGGCAGAACGATGAGGGTGGAGACGCTCCTTCAAGTATACTGGACTGAGGCTGTTTAGGGCTTTCAAGGTCAGCACCAACACTTTGAATTGTGCTTGGAAACATACTGGGAGCCAATGTAGGTCTTACAAGACCGGTGTTATGTGGTCTCGGCGGCCGCTCCCTGCTCTGATAATGCAGGCGTGCTTTTCCTCTGACAACGTGACTCGGTTTCTACAAATGTGTCGGCTAAGGCACGAGGATTCCTCTATGTGAGCCAGTGCGATTCATGGGTCTGTGAGCTTCACCTTTGTGCCGCTGTTGCTCTGACCACACAAACTGCCTTAAGGATCACAATTGTGTGGTTCGGGACAAAGGGCAACAGAAACCCCGCAGGAAAGGAGGAGTGGGAAGGAGACCGGGGCTACATGGGATGCAGTGGCTTTCAAAAATGCTTTGTACCACTGAACCATAATGTTGCAGAGTTGGAAGGGCCCCTCAGAGGTCATCCAGCCCAGTGGTGTAGCGCGGGGGGTGCAGGGGGGCCAGCCGCACCGGGCGCAACATCTGGGGGGGGGCGCTCGCCGCCTCCGGAGTCGCCGAAGAGCCTCGGGCGCAGGCTGTAGCAGAGCCCCATGTCTCGCGGAACCGATGAGCTGTGCGCGCGTCCGGGCTGAAGGCATCCGGCAGGCAGCGGCTCTCAGCGCTCGCCACGGTCCCCGCGCGTCAGGGCCACGGAGGGCGCACCAGGCAGCCCCTCCTCACAGCCCCGCTGCCGCCGCTGCTGCTGCAGCTGCTGGGCCATGTTGCATTTTCCTCGCCTCTCTGCCCTCCTCCTCCTCCGGGCAAGCGGCGTCGTTTGGGCGGCAGCGCCAGCGGCAACTCGCCTCAGATCACCTGACACGGACCCGCCGCCGCCGCCGCCGTGGCTACCTTACCGTAAATACCCCAGCCCAGGCAGCAGCAAGAAGAAGCTGGCAGCGGCGGCAGGTTAGGGGTTAGGGGCACAAATTACTTGCCTTGCCCCGGGTGCTGACAACCCACGCTACGCCGCTGATCCAGCCCAACCCGCTGCAATGCAGGAACCGAAGCTGAAGAATCCCCGGCAGGACCTCTCACCTGGGATGTGGTTTCCATCGTACTTGATGTCCATCTCGTGGAGACCCTTCTCCACGGGAGCGTACTTCACGGTCACGGTGCCGTCCTTGTTGTCGGTGATGTGCGGACGTGCCGTCTTGCCAGAAGGCATCCGCACCTCGCCTGGAGACCGGGAGGGGGGGAGGGAAAGGGGAGGAAAAGGGAACGCTGTTAAGACCTGAAGGTATGATGAGGAGCCGTGGTTCGGGGCCAGACTCAGAAACCTCACCTGACTCCGTAGAAGGGAGCCTGCTGTGTTCCTAAGAGTTGCGCCCACCCCATAATCCGCCACTCTGCTGTCATTCTGCTGTCAAACACCTCTCACCATCAGGAAGTCCTTCCTCATAATAATTTCAATTTTGTTGTTTTAATGTTGAGTCGGAATCCCTTGAACTCTGGGACCTCCTGCGGGACAAGCGTCCTTAGCTGCAGCGCAGAGCTTGGTCCCTCCCCTCTCAACATTCATCAATTCTCCAGTCCTCATTGAGGCTGTGCCACTAAGTCTGGCTGGCATGGCAATCTAAAGTTGAGCAATGGGGACGGGGACGGATTTAGGTTTGATGAGGCCCTCAGCTACTGAAGGTAATGGGGCCCTTTCTACGTCCAGCTGTCCTTTGTCAACAAAAAATTGTCGCTGTTTTTTGTGTTGAATATATGCTATATGGTAATTGATGGACCTAATAGGTATCTCAAGCCATTTGCACATTTTGTACATGCAATCAGTCCATGCGGAATGTAGGCACCCTATATATAGAAAGGAGCAAACCAGGGATATTTTAGGGAGCAGGCAAGCAGGCGGGGGCCATGACTTCCATCATAGGAGCCTACACAACACAAAACACGCTTGCTGTGTGTAGTTTTTATTTTTTGTTTTTGTAGCTGTGTGGAACGCAGTTCAGCTACTGATTGATTGACTGTGTGACAGTGGAAATGGATAAAAGCCCCCCTTCAAAACAATGACTATCATCAGTGCAGGTAAGAAAAAAAATTAATTTCAATTTTCATCATCTACAATACTGTTTTATTTATTTTATAAATTGATTAGTGCTTTCATCTTATGGATCAATGGTCTCGTTAGCTAGCAAAATTCATGTTAAATTGCTGATTTAGGGGTTATTTTTTAAAGTCTGGAACGGATTGATCCGTTTTGCATTGCTTTCTATGGGAAAACGCACCTTGGTTTTGGAATGCTTTGGTTTTGGAACGGATTAAGTTTGAGAACCAAGGTACCACTGTAAATGGTAAAGGTGCAGGCAGCTTTTAAGCAACATTGCGCAGGGACTGCCAAGCTCAGCCTTGGTTCCCCAGCCAGGAGGCACACGCCTGGTTTTGGAATGGACTTCTGAAACGGATTAAGTTTGAGAACGAAGGCACCACTGTAAGTCCAGGAAATTCTTTGGAATCTTGTTTGTATGTTGTATGTTGGATATGCAACAGCAAAATTTCAATCAGAAAAACCAAATAGAGTGGTACCTTGGTTCTCAAACGTCTTGGTACTCAAACAACTTGGACCCCAAACCCTGCAAACCCAGAAGTAAATGTTCTGGTTTGCGAAGGTTTTTCGGAAGCTGAATGTGCTCCGTTTTGAGTGCCATGCTTCCGATTTGAGTGTTACGCTGAGGTCTGTTTTTGCTAATTATTTTGCGTTTTTGTTTTTGCGACTCTTTTTTTTGTATTGTCTTTGTGACTGTGTGCAACCCAGTTCAGCTCCTGGTGGATTGATTGACTGTGTGACTACAGTACATCATTTATTGCTTTCATGTTATGGATCAGTGGTCTTGTTAGATAGCAAAATTCATGTTCAATGGCTGTTTTAGGGGTTGTTTTTAAAAGTCTGGAACGGATTGATCCGTTTTGCATTGCTTTCTATGGGAAAGCGCGCCTTGGTTTTGGAACGCTTTGGTTTTGGAACGGACTTCCAGAATGGATTAAGTTGGAGAACCAAGGGGCCACTGTAAATGGTAAAGGTGCAGGCAGCTTTTAAGCAACATTGCGCAGGGACTGCCAAGCTCAGCCTTGGTTCCCCAGCCAGGAGCCATATGCCTGGTTTTGGAATGGACTTCCGGAACAGATTAAGTTTGAGAACAAAGGCACCACTGTAAGTAAATAAATGCATTCCCCATCCCTGAGCATCCCAAGGCCTCTGCCAGTCCTGGGGCTCTCCAGATGTTTTTTGGGGGAGTCACCCCTACCTGTGATGTCCCCCTTCTGGACGGTGAAGGGGATGACCAGGTTGAAGGGGCGCAGCATGGAGTCCATGGTCTCTGGCGGGGCAACGGGCTCGTCCGTAGCCTGGTGGGGGGAGGGGGGAGGGGGCGGAAAGGAGAGAAGGAGAGAGAGAGGGAGAGAAAGAGAGAGAAAGGACTAAGTACAGGCAGAGGGAGGGAAGGAGAGCGCCCGACGGCGAAGTGAGGGCAAAGGAGAGCAGGGGGCACCCGCCACAGCAGCGCTGGAGGGGCAGGCAGGCCGAAAAGAGGCACAGAGCTGCAAGGAAAAGGGGGGAGCAGCGAGAGAGTAGGCACCCCACGGAAGCAGGACAGTCCTGGCCATCGCCCTGGGCATAGGAAACAGGCAAGCGCCACCATCTCCTGCTTGGACCTGTCGGCTGCCAGTTGGGGAAAACAAACAGCTAAAAATAGCTACCGTATTTTTCGCTCCATAAGACGTACCTTTTCCCCTCCTAAAAAGTAAGGGGAAATGTGTGCGTGTCTTAGGGAGCGAATGCAGCCGGGAGGCTCTGCTCAGCGCTCCCTTTAAAGAGCCACGTGGAGTGTGTGTGTGGCTCTCGGGGGCTTTTCCCCGAGGAGGGAGAAGGGCAGCCCCTCTTCCCAAGAGAGGCAGAGAGATGGGGAGAGAGGCAGCAGGAAAAGACAGAGCGTCCGAGAGAGGCGAGAGCAAGCTCCTGGTACCCAGTGCGGGGGGTAGCCGCTGGTGTGGGGCGCTTGGAAGGGCTGGCGGAGCTGGACGCTGTCGCAGGGCTCCTCGACGTGGGGGATGGAGTCGCAGGCCTGGCGGGAAGCAACGGGACAGGTCAGGGCCAGCGCCAGCACGGTGCAAACTTGATCGCGGGGTCCGAGCCACCTCTGCCCGCTGGAACCCTTTCTGCACCCCACCAACCTCACGCCGGAGCCACAGGCCAGCAGCAGCCATCAAAACTTGAGCAATTCCTGATCCACAAGAAGACCTCTTATTCCTCGACTGCCGAGATCAGTCAGGAATCTTTGGTGAGTTACTTTTGCCAAAAGCTTTTGCAAAGTCCAAGTACGCTATGTCAACCAGATCTCTTCTATCTATATGTTTGTGAGCCAGGCTTTTCCTTTGCAGAAGCCATGCTGGGTCTGCTTCCGCAGGGCTTGTTCTTCTATGTCAGGGGTCCCCAAACTAAGGCCCGCGGGTCAGATAAGGCCTTAGGGACTCATTTATCTGGCCCACGGCGATCCTCGCCGCCCGCTCTTACCAGCGCTGTGCTGCACAGCTGCCCACTTCCAGGTCGGAAGAGCACCAGAAATGTGAGGAGAATCAGAACTTACAGGGTTAAACAGTTCTGAGTGATGTCTCACATTCTGAGGCGTGGTTATGTTCACATACGGGAACCTTTCTCTGTGTGTGTGACTTCTTTCGTTTTTGACGGAGAAGCGAAAGAATGCCAGCCAATTTGCCGGGCTGATTTATGATGTTGTGCTACTCATTAAAGACTGTTGGAGATTAGAAAGAAAGCCTGCATTCAGTCTGATTTATTACCCATACAAGACAACAGTCTTCTGCCGCTGCGAGGACTCTGCTAAGGACTTAAGTAAGAGAGCCAAGGGAGCTCGTGTTTTCTATTGGCACGGACGTACAGTGGCACAGGAAGAAACGTGCCAGACGCCATTTTATCTCACAGGAAATACTGTATTTTTTGCTCTATAAGACGCACTTTTCCCCTCCTAAAAATTAAGGGGAAATGTGTGTGCATCTTATGGAGCGAATGCAGGCTCCATGGCTTTAGTGAAAGCAACGAGAAGCCTCCGGAGTGCAGCGGGAGTGCTCCTGCTGCACTCCGGAGGCTTTGGGCAGCTATCCCTGAAGCCAGGAGAGCAAGAGGGATTGGTGCGCACTGATCCTTCTTGCTCTCCAGGCTTCGCTTTGCTGGAGAGGCGCTGCACAGCTTTCCCTCTCTGCGCAGCGCCCCTTCAGCGAAGCGGGAGGAGAAATGGAAGGGGCTCCGCTTCTCCTGGCTTCGCTTTGCTGGAGAGGCGCTGCACAGAGAGGGAAAGAATATTTTTTTTCTTGTTCTCCTCCTCTAAAACTAGGCGCATCTTATGGCTGGGTGCGTCTCTTATAGCGAAAAATACGGTAGCTTGTGCGCATGCGCAAGCGTTATTTTAGGTGCACATCCGGGTCGGAGGAGTCACGTGCATATGCGCACAAGCTATTTCCAGTGCTCCTCCGAACCGGAAGTGCGCCGGAAATAGCGTGTGTGCATGCGTATGGGCACATGCTCCCCCACCCTCTGGCCCGCCGCGCAATCGTTGCTGGAGACACCGGCCCGAGGTGCGGTAAGTTTGCTGACCCCTGTTCTATGTGCTTGGCTATTTTATCTTTAACAATACTTTTGACCAGTTTTCCAGTGACAGACGTTAAGCTAACTGCCTAACCTGTCATTTCCAAGATCTGCCCTCCTAACCCGTTTTTTTACTGCCTAACCTACCTCGCAAGGAGGTCGTGGGAATTAAATGGGGGGGGGGAGGAACCATATATGCCACCTTGAGCTCCTTGAAGAGAAAGGGCCGATACAAATGCAATAAAATAAATAAATAAACTAAATAGTGAAGGAATGGGTTTCTGTGCAGTCAGTTTGAAACAGGACCCAACCCCCCCTTTTCTTCTTAGCATTTCTAAAATGCATAAACTTGAGCCGTAGAGCAAATGCATAACAAGAACACAGCTGTATAAACAAAGCTCTCTCCTTTATCAGTCACGGCAACGGATGACCTTGGCTGTTCCAGTGGATTAGGGATGGCATATCTAGGTCTTATCTTACGTCCTGACCACACTCTGACACACAGACCTAGTCCGGGAACAGTGCCAGAGTATGTTCTTGGAGTTGGTGACCTCTTGTTCCAAGATAAGAATATAGGAACAGGAATACCCTTTTATGGTCAGGAATACAGGAAGGAAAGCCCTTTTATGGTTAAGAGTACCGGAGCAGGAACATCTGTGATGTCAACCTGCGTGTATAAGCTGACGTGGCTGGATTCCTGGGGGAGGGGGGAGGGGGTGCCTGGAGGATATATATCCTCCATGAAATTTCTCATTTCTTTGGACTTGCTGTGGACTGACCACGCAAGTGCCTTTCTGCTGCTCCGGAGAGCAGAAATAAAGAACCCGTTCTCTGAATCAACCCTCGGTGTCATTTGACTTCCTGCCTCCCTCCCGGGACCAACGCAGACCCAATCGGTGAACTCCAATAAGGCTACAATAGCAGCCTCCAATAAGGCTCTCTTCCTCTCCCCACCCATCACAAGCTCTGCCCCATGATTTTACGGCTGCACCAGCCCAGCTTGACCCAGGTAGCCCTTTTGCCCCGGTTTCACCCCATAACTCACCACCACATGGAAGGGGCTGTTGGGGATCTGCTCTCCCCCGAAGCGGATGGTGATGACGTATTTGCCGGGCTCGGGGGCCGTGTAGTAGATGTCAAACGTGCCGTCGTGGTTCTCCACCACGTCGACGTCCAGCTCGGCTCCATCTGGCGTGGACACCTTGCAGGTGACCTTGCCTTTTCCCGCTGCCTTGGCGTCCACGGTGATCACCGTCTCCTCCCCGATCTGGATGGTGGGGCCCAGGCAGGTACCTGCAGGTAAAGGATCGAGAACACCTTGGTTAGGGTAAGGCGGGGAGGAGAACTCAGCCAAACCGAAAGGCCTCGGCCCTGTATCCCTGAAGGAGCGTCTCCACCCCAATTGTTCAGCCTGGACCCTGAGGTCCAGCACCAAGGGCCTTCTGGCAGTTCCCTCCCTGTGGGAAGTGAGGTTACAGGGAACCAGGCAGAGGGCCTTCTTGGTGGTGGCACCCGCCCTGTGGAACGCCCTCCCATCAGATGTCAAAGAGAACAACAACTACCAGACTTCTAGAAGACACCTGAAGGCAGCCCTGTTTAGGGAAGCTTTGAATGTTTGATGTGTAATAGTATTTTAATATTTTTTGGGAAGCCGCCCAGAGTGGCTGGGGAAGCCCAGCCAGATGGGCAGGGTATAAATAATAAATTATTATTATTATTATTATTATTATTATTATTATTATTATTAGCGACTCGATGTCGGGATGATCTGGCTGGATGTAGAGGAGCAGCCACCAGGTGAAGTGGTGACTTGCAAGAAGGGATCAGTGATCTGGGGGAGCCCCTGGCAGCCGGGAGACGAGAGTCAGAGGCCGGAGAAGGTGCAGGATTGGAGAGGGAACCGCGGATGCAGGCGGACAGAGAGATAAGTCAGGTTGGTGCAGAGTCAAGGGCTCTCTTTCTCAGCTGGTATTGAGAAACTGGTATCACTCCCTCCATCCCATCTATTCGGAATTGACTGAGCGGCCAAGCAGTTACTAAATGGGGCATCCAGGGCTCTTGCTAAATGAACACCAGCCTTTGAAAAGCTGATCTCAGCGGATCGAGTCCCCCAGTTTTGTGGAATTAATAAAACCAAGTTGGTAGAGCACTGGACTCAATCTTAGGGACGTGGGTTCAAAACCCACATTGGGTGAATGATTGCATGCAGTCCCTTCTATGATGACGCTGTCCAGATTTTATTTATTTATTTATTTATTTGTTTGTTTGTTTGTTTATTATTTATACCTCGCCCATCTGCCTGGGTTTCCCCAGCCACTCTGGCCGGCTTCCAACAGAACAGTAAAATACAATAACCTATTAAACATTCAAAGCTTCCCTAAACAGGGCTGCCTTCAGATGTCTTCTAAAAGTTTGGTAGTTGTTGTTCTCTTTGACATCTGGTGGGAGGGTGTTCCACAGGGCGGGTGCCACCACCAAGAAGGCCCTCTGCCTGGTTCCCTGTAACTTGGCTTCTTGCAGCGAGGGAACCACCAGAAGGGCTTTGGAGCTGGACCTCAGTGTCTGGGCTGAACGATGGGGGTGGAGACGCTCCTTCAGGTATACTAGGCTGAGGCCGTTTAGGGCTTTAAAGGTCAACACCAGCACTTTGAATTGTGCTCAGAAACATACCAATGTAGGTCTTTCAAGACCGGTGTTATGTTAATGGGATTTTGCAACAAGCGTGCAATTAATGGTTACCGTTTTGAATTTTATCATGACATTATCTTCCTTGGAGGGTTGTGCATAATGCTTTTTGTAGGGGAGGGAGCTCTGGGGGCGATGAATTTTCGGAACCAAGGGAGGCGGCTGCCCAAAAATGTTTGTTAGAGCATGGCCATAAAGACAGCATCTGTTAAAGCGATTACTAATTCGATCTAATGTGCTCGGAATCATGTTTGGATTAGCTAACCGCCAGATGGCAATGCAAACCCATCAAGGAAAGCCATCCACTCGGAGCTATCCGCCCAAATTCTCAACTTTCTGATCTTAAGTTCAGCTCTCTATTTCTGCCATTTCCACATCAGTTTGCAATTTCATTCCATTTCAAAAGCGCCGGCGTTTTAGCGCGAATCTCTCCTTCGTGTCCCCAGATCTGCCATTGCAGGGCGCCTTCCAGTTCTGCAATTCTGTCGTAAGGCTGCCTCCTCTGTTCTTAGGCTGGTGGGCAGGAATAGCGCTGCTTGAATGGGGTACCAGGATATTACCATGTGCCCACCCCCAAGATCCAGGGCAGGGGGCCCCACGGGTACTTACCCAGTCCGTGGCCTCCTATGGACACTGCAGAAAGGAAGAAGAAGAGACAGCCATGAGAATCGGCAGCAAGGCCCATATACCTGCCGCCGTGGCAGCGAATCAGGGCTGATTGCGGTACTATTATTTTATTCTTAAAAATTATGAACCGTTCGCTCCAAAGAAGTATTTTTTGGTGGCATACAGATTCCCTGAAAAGCTTTGTTCTGACTTCCGTGCAAAAGTTTATAGAGTGCAGGACTCGGGCCTGGGCGAGACCAGGGTTCGAATTCACAATCGGACATGAAGCTCCTTGGGCCACCTCTCAGCCTAACCTTCCTTGCAAGGTTGTTGTTGTTGTAGGGGTAATGAAGGGGGGGAAGAGCATATACGCCACCTTGAGCTCCTTGGAGGGAAGGGATGTACCATATTTTTCGCTCTATAGGACGCACTTTTTCCCCTCCAAAAATTAAGGGGAAATGTGTGTGCGTCCTACGGAGCAAATGCAGGCTCCTTGGCTTCAGCGATAGCAACGCGAAGCCTCCGAAGCGCAGAGGGGGCGCTCCCTCCGCGCTCCGGAGGCTTCGGGTTGCCTTCACTGAAGCCTGGAGAGCGAGAGGGGTCGGTGCGCACCAACCCCTCTCGCTCTCCAGGCTTCAGGGATAGCCGCCTGAAGCCTTCGGAGCGCAGTGCGAGTTCCCACTGCGTTCTGGAGACTTCAGGTTCCTTTTGCTGAAACCGGGAGAGCAAGACTCCAAAGGCTTCAGGGATCTTTGAGGCTGGCAGTGGGGAAAGCAGCGCAACCCCCCACCGCCAGCCCCACAAGCTTGGGGGGCAGCGGAAAGGCTGCGCACAGCCTTTGCGCTGCTCCCCGACATGCTCTTTGAGGCTGGCAGTGGGGGAAAGCAGCGCTCCCCCCCCCCAGTCCCAAAGAGCAGGTCGAAAGGAACCTGAAGCCTCTGGAGAACGGTGGGAACTCCCGTTGTGCTCCTGAGGATTCAGGTTGCCTTCACTGAAGCATGGAGAGCGAGAGGGGTCAGTGCGCAGCGACCCCTCTCGCTCTCCAGGCTTCCAAGGTAGCTGCCTGAAGCCTCCAGAGCGCAGCGGGAACCCGGAGGCTTCAGGTGAACGCACCTTGAACGCACCGAACGCACCTTGTTTTAGAGGGGGTGAACAAGAGAGAGAGAAATCTCCCCCTCTCTGCGCAGCACCCCTTCAGCGACAAGAAGGGGCTGCGTTTCTCCTGCCGCTTCACTGAAGGGGCGCTGAGCAGAGAGGGGGAGAAATTTTTTTTCTTGTTCTCCCCCTCTAAAACAAGGTGCGTCCTATGGTCGGGTGCGTCCTATGGAGCGAAAAATACGGTAGATGCAGCAAGGAAATCAAAAGGAATAAATGAAATAAGCCGGGCCCGATATACGGGTCGTCTGGAGAAGTGACTCTCTCTCGCCCGATCGCCTCCTCGAAGACGGCACAAGATGGAGGCAAAAAGGAGGGGGAGGCAGGGGACAGAGAGGGCATGAGAACTAGATACTTGCGTTCTGGTGCCCCACTCCGGGGGATGAGACCGGCTGGACGGGAGTTGGCAAGGCGGGCATTGGGAGACTCCTACCTGTGACCAGGCACTTGCTGGCATCGCCCGCGGGCAGAGCATGGATGCGGAAGGGCGAGTAAGGGATCTCGTCGCCGCCATATTTGATGGTGATGGTGTAGCGGCCCGTCATGTCCGGGACGTAGGAGACAGTGTAGGTGCCGTCGCCATTGTCCCGGATGTTGGCTTTCTTGGGCTTGCCCTCAGGGTCCTGGAAGACCAAAAACAATTCTGTGATTCTATGAATGGGGGTGGGGAACTGAAGATCAGAGGCTTCTCTAAGTCCAAACATACTGGTGGATGAGGCCCCAGAACCCTTTATCCACAACCATGCCCTATGTTAGGGTGTGTACGATGCAACAAGAAGAGAGTGCCTCTGAGCTTATACGAAATGCAGCTCTTAGAAATCGGCACTGAGTACGCAGCCCAATTCACTCGTGAGGTCAGAATGAGGGTAGGTACTTCAGAACAGGAAGTAGTCTCGTGGGCACCCCCACATCACTGCCTTTGCCATCCGGGTGCCCTCCAAATGCTTTGGACTACAACTCCCATTAGCCAGAACCAGCACAGCCATTTTGGACTACAACTCCCATCAGCCAGAACCAGCACAGCCATTTTGGACTCCCATCAGCCAGAACCAGCACAGCCTTTTTGGACTACAACTCCCATTATCCATAACTAGCATAGCCATTTTGGACTACAACTCCCATCAGCCCCCGCCAGCACAGCCTGGAGCACCCCCGCTGCTCATTTGTCCCTGCCCCTGCCCAGGCAATGCAGGGAGCCCCAACCCACCATGCCAACACCCGCCACTCACCAAGATCTGCACGGTGAGCAGCCCCTCGCCAGCATCTCGGGCATCGATGGTGAACTCCACCGGCAAGCTGGCGGGGATGCCAGAAGCGTTGAGCCCGGGGCCGCTGGCGCGCACCTTGCTGGCGTCGTGCGCCGGAAGCACCTTGATCTTGAATGGGCTGGAAGAAGAGACCAGTCAGACCATGTCCCCAAGACCCCGCCTCTCGGCCTCACCAACCTTGCAGGGTTCCCAAAGGGGAAGCTGCCTTCTCCCCCCCCAAAAAAAACCTCCCTTTGGGTCTCCCTGCTCACCTGCGGGGCACCTCTTGACCGGCGTACTTAACAGCGACTGTGTAGGGCCCGTCCGTGGCTGGAGTGTAGTTCACCGTGTGGGTGCCGTCCCCGTTGTCGCGCACCTCGGTGGGCTCAGCGACCCCTGGGAGGGGAGGAAATAATAATAATAATAATAATAATTTTTATTTATACCCTGCCCTCCCCAGCCAAGGCCGGGCTCAGGGCGGCTAACAAGAAATAATAAAAACAAGTTGAATGATTACAACTTAAAAACAAGATTAAAAGACAACATTAAAATATTGAAACATTAAAATATTAAAATGCAGCCTCATCACAGGAGGAGAAAGGAAAAAGAAAGAGGGGGAGGGAATCAAATTGGCTCCAAGCCAAAGGCCAGGCGGAACAACTCTGTCTTACGGGCCCTGCGGAAAGAAATCAGATCCTGCAGAGCCCTGGTCTCAAGAGGCAGAGCGTTCCACCAAGTCGGGGCCAGTACTGAAAAGGCCCTGGCCCTAGTTGAGACCAATCTAACTTCCTTAGGGTCCGGGACCTCTAGGGTGTTGCTATTTATGGACCTTAAGGTCCTCCGTGGGGCAGACCGGGAGAGGGGGTCCAGTAGGTACGAGGGTCCTAGGCCATGAAAGAGGGTAGGAGATGCTCTCAAGGGACCCAGAGCACCCGAAACTAAGCCCGTTCGCCTTTCTGACAAAGTGTTTGCAGCGATAAGGACATACTGTATTTTTCGCTCCATAGGTAAAAGTAAAGGGACCCCTGACCATTAGGTCCAGTCGTGGCCGACTCTGGGGTTGCAGCGCTGATCTCGCTTTATTGGCCGAGGCCATGTGGCCAGCATGACTAAGCCGCTTCTGACGAACCAGAGCAGCGCACAGAAATGCCGTTGACCTTCCCGCCGGAGCGGTACCTATTTATCTACTTCATAGTACATTGACTATTGCTTTCATTTTAGGGATCAGTGGTCTCGCCAGAGAGTAAAATTCATGTTAAATTGCTGCTTTAGGGGTTGTTTTCAAAAGTCTGGAACAGATTAAGACATTTTGCATTGATTTCTATGCAAAAGCGTGCCTTGGTTTTGGAACGCTTTGGTTTTGGAACGGACTTCCGGAACGGATTAAGTTTGAGAACCAAGGTACCACTGTATAGGGCAGGGGTCAGCAAACTTTTTCAGCAGGGGGCCGGTCCACTGTCCCTCAGACTTTGTGGGGGGCTGGATGATATTTTTGGGGGGGAAATGAACGAATTCCTATGCCCCACAAATAACCCAGAGATGTGTTTTAAATAAAAGCACACATTCTACTCATGTAAAAATGCAAGGCAGGCCCCACAAATAACCCAGAGATGCATTTTAAATAAAAGGACCATTCATGGGACGGATTTAGAAGATGACTGGGCCAGGCGTTACCTTGCCTACCCATGGTATAGAGATCGGCTCCCCTAAAGAAAGCTCATCATTTTTGCTGTGCACCCTCCAAACAACTTTGCCCTGAACCCCTAAAAAGGGGGTAGATCACTGCCAGTTATCATAGTCTCTTGGGAGTTGGCCACCCCTGGTATAGGGGATTCCTAGGGGAGCACCCACAAAGCGAGGCTTAGGACCCCCGTGCCCCCCCACCCCAAGGGTGGTCAAAAAGGGGTGGGCATTAGCAAGCGAAATCACCGAGGTGGTCCTCCTTTTCCGCCCCAGATCTCCATACCTGTGGGTCCCAGGACCTTCACCTCCAGGGGGGCCAGCCCAGCCTTGCTGCAGTCGACGGTGAAGGTCTGGGGGACACGGGCTCTCACGCCAGCCCCCAGCCCGGGGCCCGAGCACTTGACCTTGCTGGGGTCCACTATGTCTTTGACCGGGACGCGGAAGGGGCTCCCTGCGGGAAAAAGCAAACAGGAAGGAAGTTTTTATGACATATTTTGTGTTTTCATCTTGTGATTTTGTGATTTAGGTTTTTGTTTATACTTTTCAAACTTATACATATCATTAGCTTTGCAATCAATTCAACATTTCAAAATTTGACACTTCCTTCCCCTTCTTTCTGCGGTTCGTTAAGTTTATTTTTTCTGCATATCCAAATTCCTTCAACCTGCTCCTTTAATGATCTTCTGTAAATATATACCCTTATAAAATGGCAGGTTAATTACAATAATCCTTCTAATGTTTTTATCTTCTTCTTCTTCTTCTTCTTCTTCTTAAAATGTGTTTATATTATTTTATTTATGATTTATGATTTTTACATTTCAATAATTTTATAATCATTTTAACATTTTAAACCTCGATTTCCTTCCTTCCCCTTGACTTCCTTCATTGTTAATACTATCTAAATATTCAAATTAACTAAATTTACTTGTTTATTCATCTACTTTAAATATATACTCTTATAAAACTGCAGATTATTACAATAATCCTGCTAATGTTCTAATCTGATTACAATTTGTTTGCAATTATTCAATCACCCGTTTCCATTCCTTTATTAAAAGTTTGCTATCTTGATTTCTTATTCTTCCAGTAAGTTCAGCCATTTCTGCATATTCCATAAGTTTTTGTATACATTCTTCCTTTACTGGGGCTTCTGCTTCTTTCTGCCTTGGGGCAAGTAACATTCTTGCTGCTGTAGTAGCAAATATGAATAAATTCCAATACAATTTAGGCTTTGAAAGTTATGGTCCATGCGGAAATGGCAAAGAAGACAGCAAGATAAAAATGACGAGCATTTCGAAGACTGGAAGAAGTTTAAAGACTATTTACAGAAATATTGCAAAATTAATGAATGTTAGAATGATGTTGGACAGAAATTAAGGGGTTTCCAGCTGTAATGCTTAAGAGATATGAAAAATAAGTTTTAGAAATAAGTAAAAACTAAATGGTGAAGATTTGCTGAACTAACAATTTGAATTGGAATACAAGAAAGGGAGGTATGAGGAGGTCTGGAAAATAAGTTACAAGAAAATAAGTAATGGAAATTCTATGTGTTTTTAATTATTTTTGTATTTATGTTATTTTTTCTTTTTTTTTTATTTCACATTGTATTACTTTTGGAAAACTTTAATAAATATTCTATTAAAAAAAAAAATGACGAGCATTTCCTGCACTGTGAGGGGTTGGACTAGAGGACCTTTGGTTGAAAATTGTACAACAAAATTAATCAGTGAATGTTAAAAACAAAATAAAGATGAACATAGAAATAAGCAGTCATTACTTCCTTCACTGATGCTTGCTTTCGTAATTGAATTTGACAGGACCTCTGATCTTCCCAATATGTTCCCAAATTAAATCCCTTGAATACGCACTTAACTTTATTTTCTCCCTGTTGTTTAACTTACTTTGAATTCGTAAAACGGTCCTGTTTGTGCGCAGAAGTTCAATCAAAATCGCCCGACGGATTAATATTTTGGCAATGTTCTTTTACAGAGGCTCTGCATATGTCCCACTCTCCAATAAATTTCTCACCTGTAACATCTCATAGACTTGCTGATACAGTGGTGCCCCGCAAGACGAACGCCTCGCAAGACGGAAAACCCGCTAGATGAAAGGGTTTTCCATTTTGGAGGCGCTTCGCAAAACAAATTTCCCTATGGGCTTGCTTCGCAAGACGAAATGTCTTGCGAGTTTTTCCGACTTTTTTTCCCACCCACCCCCTTTTTCTAAGCCGCTAAGCCCCTTATCAGCTGATCCACTAAGCCGATAAGCCGCTAAAAACCGCTAAAAGCCGCTAATAGCGCTAATCTGCTAAGCTGTCAATGGGCTTGCTTCGCAAGACGAAAAAACCGCTAGACGAAGAGACTCGCGGAACAGATTCTTTTCGTCTTGCGAGGCACCACTGTAGTCTCAAGCCAGTGTAAGTTTCGATAGTGGGAGTGGTCCCTGCTTGCAAATCAATAGTCAATTGTAACAAAAAGTAATCCATTCAGAAGTATGCATTCTGACTTTTGAATGGATTAGTTTTTGTTACAATTGACTATTGATTTGCAAGTACTCCCACTATTGAAACTTACATTGGCCGGAGTTCTTGGTGTGCTTTTTTCTTGATATATTTAATAACAAGAACTCCAACTTATTTAATATTCGCTGATAGTCTCGCCAGTTCAGCGTACTCTCTATAGCTATCAACTTTTCCCTTTTCTTGCGAGGAATCCTATTCGGAATAAGGGAATCTCCCTTTAAAAAAGGGAAATGTTGACAGCTATGGCACTCTCTTAATTGATTTTGCCAGTCTGATTTGGACGGGATATTCTCTCCCTTCCAACCTTTTGCCAATTAAAATTCTGGCGGCAACAGTGACATACAAGGAACTTTTTAGGAATTGCGCCTGAACTTTTTGGGAACTGCGTTACCCATAATTCCTAGTTTATGGGACTAGAGGACCTTTGGGCGACCCAACTCCACAATTCTATGATTGCAGAACACAGCCAGAACACAGCCCTGCCCTCCGCCTACCAGGGATGGGGCGTCCCCCAAAGGTGATGTTGACATCGTAATCTCCGGGCGTGAAGGGGATGTATTCCACGCTGCAGCTGCCATCTTTGTTGTCCTTGCAGGACATCTTGGCTTCCGACGGCCCCTCGATGGCCAAGCCAAGGCCCCCGGTCCCCGCGCCCCTGGGGAGAAAGAGAACAGCGCCGTCAAAGGGGAGATGCTAGCAAGCCTTAACAGAGACGTAAGGAGGTCTCCAGGTGTGAGGATTTCCCAGGATTCTCTATGGCCAGCGGTGCAACCGTTTGCGTGGAACGTTCCGGAACACTTCGGAGGGCAAGAGAACGACTGAGGCCCCAAATAATAATAATAATAATAATAATAATAATAATAATAATAATAATTTATTTGTTACTTATACCCTGCCTATCTGGCTGGGTTTCCCCAGGAACTCTGGGGGACTTCCAACAAGAGATTAAAAATACATTAAATCTATCGATACATTAAATATACTGATTATCTGAAAGAGCAACTCCTGAGAACTCTCTGAATCTTGTGACTCCCCCCCCCACCGCCATCCTTAAAACAGAATTTAAACTACCTATCAGTAAGTTCTCCTCAGTTTTCATTTTCCCAAATGATCCAGAGCCTTTGTTACTTTACGTGGGTTTCTTAAGAGACCAGCTGAAGTTTCAGTTTGCTAACAATGGTCTCCTAGGTCAATGGTGAATTTCCCCCATTCTTTTTTAAAGTCCTTGTCTCAACCTCTTCCTTGACCATGTGATAGGAATTTTGAGGTCTTAGATATCTGTTAAATGTTCATAAGTGTACCAACCAAGCACGTACATAGAAGACTGACCTGGAACCATTTTGATTCCTAAACTGACCAAATGTTTTCTCTGCAAGGTCAAAGGAAAATGGAAAAGCCTCCCCATTGTCTTTTCCTTCACAAAACCTATCTTAAGGGTATGTCTGTGTTTGAATAGGGCGTGAGCCTGTGACCTGGCTCAGGAACTAAGTATTTATCATTACAAAAGACTGGCCAGGCTTCCCAGGGTATCCAATCAAGTGAGCATTAACAGGTAACCTGCCAGACAGGAGGCAAACAACGCACTCAAATTTCTGTTTAGACCGCCTTTTCTCTGATGTATGTATGATGTTTCTGGGGGTGGTCTTGATCTAGGTAAAGGTAAAGGGACCCCTGACCATTAGGTCCAGTCGTGGCCGACTCTGGGGTTGCAGCGCTCATCTCGCTTTCTTGGCCGAGGGAGCCGGTGTACAGCTTCCGGGTCATGTGGCCAGCATGACTAAGCCGCTTCTGGCGAACCAGAGCAGCGCACGGAAACGCCGTTTACCTTCCCGCCGGAGTGGTACCTATTTATCTACTTGCACTTTGAGGTGCTTTTGAACTGCTAGGTTGGCAGGAGCAGGGACCGAGCAACGGGAGCTCACCCCGTCGCAGGGATTCGAACCGCCAACCTTCTGATCGGCAAGTCCTAGGTTCTGTGGTTTAACCCACAGTGCCACCCGCGTCCCTGGTCTTGATCTACAGGGTGGCAATTTCAAAAGTCTTTATAAGGCCTTGCACACCATTGTTCTCGGTTCCTGTGACCTGGCTCAGGAACTAAGTATTTGTCATTACAAAAGACTGGCCAGACTCTCCAGGCTATCAATTAACAGGTAACCATTAACAGGTTACCATTAACAGGTAACCTGCCAGACAAAAGGTAAACAATGCACTCAGATTTCTGCTGTAGACCGCCTTTTCTGTGATGTAGGTATGATGTATCTGAAGGGTGGTCTTAGGTTACACCCCTTCTGTGATGTATGTATGATGTTTCTGGGGGTGGTCTTGATCTACAGGGTGGCAATTTCGAAAGTCTTTATAAGGCCCTGCGCACCATTGTTCTGGGTTCCACCTCCCTCCTGCGTGTGGTGAGGGGGGCACCCTGTTGCAACAGATCAATAAAGATCAGGCTTACTAGCTGCTTTGCTTCTCAATATTCTCTGGTTGGCCTCTGTTATTTTCTCCTACCAATAGGGAACCTACGTAAGGACTCTATATGGGCTCTTGGGTACCCCATAAGGGAAAAGGGCACATTTGTTTTTACAACAACCGCCACCCCCTTGCTTACCCCCCCCCAAGTTGAAGGCTGCGCCTACCTGGTCTCCACCGTGAAGCGGTTGGCTTTGTTCACTAGCCCCCCCTCGAGCCCGGGGCCGTAGGCTCGGACACGGCTGGGGTCGCAGCCCTCGGTGACCCCCACTCGGAAGGGGCTCTTGGGGACGGGGACGTCATCGTAGGTGACTTCCACCAGGTGCACACCTGAGAAGGGTGAGAGTCGGGCACAAGCGATAAATCACTCCGAGTAAGCGAGGAAGTTGACTCTTTAATAATAATTAATAATAATTTTTATTTATTTATACCCTGCCCTTCCCGGTTCAAAAACCGGGCTCAGGGCAGCTAACAACAAATTTAAAACAGCAAAAAAAGCAGTATAAAAACATGAATAACAATAAAATTCAAAATTCAGAAATCAATTTCGGAAAAATAAGCATTAAATAATCCCCAGGGCTGGTTGGCTGAATTGGTCCTCCTTGGGCCAGCGAGGAGGCCAGGGGAGAATTAGCTGTGGGGTCTCAGAGCGGGTGATCTTCATAAAAGGGGAGGGGGAGGGAAGAGAAGGGAAATAAAAGATCAGGCTGAATTCAAATTAAAGGCCAGGCGGAATAGCTCTGTCTTACAGGCCTGATGGAAGGAGGTTAAATCCTGCAGGGTCCTGGTCTCATGGGACAGAGCATTCCACCAGGTCGGAGCCATCACCGAAAAGGCCCTGGTGGAGGATAGTCTGACTTCCTTAGGGCCCAGGACCTCTAAACTATGGTTGTTCATGGACCTTAAGGTCCTCTGCGGGGCAGACCAGGAGAGGCGGTCCTGTAAAGCGGGAAACTTTGTTCCTGCATCTGAGATTGGACGTCAGGCCAAGACCAGACAGCCCCCAACATAAGGAAGAAGCCTCCGCCAAAGAAGATTGGCAAAACTAACTAAATAATAATAATAATAATTTTTACTTGTACTCTGCCCTCCCCAGCTGAAGCCAGGCTCAGAGCGGCTAACAAATAACACAGTACAGTCATACCTCTGGTTACAGACGCTTCAGGTTCTGTTTTTTCGGGTTACGGACCGCCGAAACCCGGAAGTACCGGAATGGGTTACTTCCGGGTTTCGGGGGTCGCGCATGCGCAGAAGCACTAAATCGTGCTTTGCGCATGCGCAGAAGAGCCGAATTACAACCCGCACGTGCGCAGATGCACCGCTGCAGGTTGCAAACGTGCATCACGCACGGATCACGTTCACCACCCGAGCGTCCACTGTACACATAAAAACAGGCATCAATTAATTAAAATACTTCTTAAAATTCAGACAAATTAAAATCTGGACAAATGGCAGTTATCAGGTTAAGGCTGAGAGCAGTTAATACTTGCCAGGACCAACTGTTTTCACTGATCATATATATTTATAAGGACCTGTGAACAGGCTGGGAGGCCTCGTTCATGCTTGTTCTTATACAAAGGAAAATACAGTGGTGCCTCGCAAGACGAAAATAATTCGTTCCGCGAGTCTCTTCGTCTTGCAGTTTTCTCGTCTTGTGAAGCATCCCTATTAGCGGCTTAGCGGCTTAGCGCTATTAGCGGCTTAGCGGCTATTAGCGGCTTAGCGGCTATTAGCGGTTTAGAAAAAGGGGGGAAAGGGGAAAAACTCGCAAGACTCGCAAGACGTTTTTGTCTTGCGAAGCAAGCCCATAGGGAAATTCATCTTGCGAAGCACCTCAAAAAACGGAAAACCCTTTCGTCTAGCGGGTTTTTCATCTTGCGAGGCATTCGTTTTGCGGGGCACCACTGTAGGTCAGACTGCCCCCTGGCCAAAGGCCTGACAGAACAGCTCCATCTTGCAGTCCCTGCGGAAAGATGTCAATTCCCGCAGGGCCCTAGTCTCTTGTGACAGAGCATTCCATCAGATGGGGGCCATGGCCGAAAAGGCCCTGGCTTTGGTCGAGGCCAGTCTACTTTCCCTGGGCCCCAGGATCTTCAGAGTGTTTGCAGACCGTAAGGTCCTCCGTGGGGCATACCAGGAGAGGCGGTCCTGTATGTACGAGGGTCCTAGGTCGCATAGGGCTATAAAGGTCAAAACCAGCACCTTGAACCTGACCCTGTACTCCACCGGGAGCCAGTGCAGTTGGTAAAGCGCTGGATGAATGTGATCCCGCAGCAAGGACCCTGTAAGGAGTCTCGCTGTGGCATTCTGCACCCGTTGGAGTTTCTGGGTCAGTTTAAAGGGCAGCCCCGCGGAGAGCGAGTTACAGTAGTCAAGCCTGGCCGTAGCGTGGATCACTGTGGCAAGGTCAGGGCGAGAGAGGTAAACTATTGAACTATGCAGGAAAAAACAGATATTTTTGAAGCCCAAGAAGGAGAGACTTTGAGTTTATATAAAAAAGGGCAAATCCTCAATGCATATTTTTTAAGCTTTGTGTACAGGTCTTAACATCAGTCATTTGTAATAAGATGAAGAAGGTTTTAAAAATGGTGTTACTGATGTGTGTGAACAAGTATAAAATAATGGAACCAAGAAGGGGAGGGGAGGGGAGGAAAGTCAAGCATTGAGTTTTGTTTTGGTATTGTTATTGGTATTGTGTGTGTTCTTTTTATTCCTGTTACTTTTGGAAAATCAATCGGGCCCTGAGCCCGATGGGATTTGTTGTCCAAAATGGCCAGACTGGCTAAAACAGATGCAAATCGTAGTCCAAAACATCTGGTGGTCACCTGGCTGGCCCTCAGGGAGTGGAAGGGGATTAGAGGTGGAGGGAGGCCAGGAGATTCTTACCGTCCTCGTAGGGGGTATACTGGACACGGTAGGTGCCATCTGCGTTGTCGGTGACGTACGTGTCCGTCTTGGCGCCCGAGGGGTTGATGACGCGCACCTTGGTGTGGCTGCCCCCGGTCTTGGTCAGCGAGCGGGCGTCAACTGTGAAGTCGGTGGTGACCTCACGCAGAACACCTGGGGAGATGTGGACGATAGATGTTATTTCTCTTTATTTTGTTTACTGAGTCTGCAGACCACCCTTTGTCCATAGATCTCGGGACAGTTCACAGCATAAAAATACGAGCTCAATGGGTTCAAGCTCAATGTTGGGTGAAAGATCCCTGCCTTGGAATCCTGCAGAGGTGTCAGGCATCAGAGAAGCCGATCCCTCCCCCGGTGGCAGTGAATAAGCAGATCAAACGAAAGGAGTGTTCCTACCTGTTAGTTTCTTTAATAATCACAGTGGGAGACAAAAGAATGTGTATCCCTCTAGAAATGGCGTTAATCCCACTAAAGGTTTACCCCCTATGTCCCCATTAATCTATGTCACTCCTATGTCAAGTAATCTGAGCTAATTGGTCTCTGTTCTATAACTCAGAGCCCATCTAGTCTTAGGTGAGGGGGGTCAAGAATGCTGTCCAAGGACACTGAATCTGCCAGCTCTCATACCTTGTTTATAGCATTTCTTATTGTATGATTTGAAAAACTCCTATGCACCTTTATTTTCCCATAATTAAGATAGCCATGCCACCCAAAACGGGTGTCATGACCTTCTAGATCTAAAATATCCCAATTTTATAATAAACACCAATCTTTCAACCAGAGAAGATATGAGGCTTCATAATACGGTATGTGTTTCCTCTTCTAGCTGTTCTTCACCCAGTATTTCTCAGCTTTTCCTCTCTGGACTATGCCCCTCTGCAAACCACTGTTCTAAATCCATACTGTCCTCCTGCCCTTGGAAAGGTTCAGGAGAAGGAGGGGCGGTTCCCACCATTCCTCCTCAGTCCAGCCCCTGACAAGGGGGTTGGACTGGATGCCCCCTGTGGTCCCTTAAGGTAAAGGTAAAGGGACCCCTGACCATTAGGTCCAGTTGTGACAGACTCTGGGGTTGCGGCGCTCATCTCGCTTTATTGGCCGAGGGAGCCAGCGTACAGCTTCTGAGTCATGTGGACAGCATGACTAAGCCGCTTCTGGCGAACCAGAGCAGCGCATGGAAACGCCGTTTACCTTCCCACCGGAGAGGTACCTATTTATCTACTTGCACTTTGATGTGCTTTCAAACTGCTAGGTTGGCAGGAGCAGGGACCGAGCAACGGGAGCTCACCCCGTGGCGGGGATTCGAACCGCTGACCTTCCGATTGACTCTGTGGTTTAACCCACAGCGCCACCCACATCCCTTGTGGTCCCTTACAACTCTGCAGTTCCACGATCCTACAAAGAATACCTCTCGGCTCCACTCCCGGCCCGAAGACCTTGACGTTGCTGGTGTCCACCGCGGGGTCGACGTTGACGCGCGCCGGGAACTTGGGGACGGGGTGGCCGCCGTATTTGATGGTGATGGTGTAGGTGCCCGGGAAGGATGGGATATAGGTGATGCTGTAGGTGCCGTCGCTGTTGTTCTGGATGAGAACCTCGGCCTTGACGCCCGAGTCCGAGATGATCTCGATGGTGAGCTCCGCCTCGCCCGCCTTGGAGCAGTCCACCATGAAGGTTGCCACCTCACCCACTTTGCCGTGCTCCAGGCCGGGCCCGCTGGCTGTCACCTTGGACGGGTCGAAGACGGGCTTGATGTCCGCCTTGAAGGGCGAGCCAGGGATGTGGGCGTCCGCAAAGAGGATGTTGATGGCGTACTCGCCAGGCTCGGTGGGCAGGTAGGAGACGGAGCAGGAGCCGTCGCCGTTGTCCTGGCACTCGATCTTGGCCTCGCAAGGACCCTCCACCGTCAAGCCCAGGCCCCCCATGCCAGCCCCCTTGGTGTCGATGGTGAAGGGGGCTGGCTTCCCCACAAAACCGCCTTTCAGCCCAGGGCCGTAGGCGCACACCTGGAAGGGAGCAAACAAGATTGGGGCAGGGTTAGTAACTCAGATACAGTGGTACCTCAGGTTACATACGCTTCAGGTTACATACGCTTCAGGTTACAGACTCCGCTAACCCAGAAATAGTGCTTCAGGTTAAGAACTTTGCTTCAGGATGAGAACAGAAATCGTGCTCTGGCGGCGCGGCAGCAGCAGGAGGCCCCATTAGCTAAAGTGGTCCTTCAGGTTAAGAACAATTTCAGGTTAAGAATGGACCTCCGGAATGAATTAGGTACTTAACCTGAGGTACCACTGTATAATAATAATAATAATAATAATAATAATAATAATAATAATAATAATAATAATTTATTTATACCCCGCCCTCCCCGGCCAGAGCCGGACTCAGGGTGGCTAACACCAGTAAAATTACAGTAAAAACATAATGGAGGGTGCAATTTAAAATACAGGTTAAAATGCAATTTAAAATGCAGCCTCATTTTAATAATAGGCCATAGATCAAAACCATAAGGGGAGGGAAACATAAAGGTCAGACTGAGTCCAAACCAAAGGCCAGGAGGAACAGCTCTGACTTGCAGGCCCTGCAGAAAGATGTCAAGTCCCGCAGGGCCCTAGTCTCTTGTGACAGAGCGTTCCACCAAGTCAGGGCCAGCACTGAAAAGGCCCTGGCCCTAGTTGAGACCAATCTAACCACCTTGCGACTTGGGACCTCCAAAGTGTTGTCATTTGTGGACCTTAAGGTCCTCCGCGGGGCAGACCATATGGGTAGCATTGTTATCAATCTACGACGGGGTGGAAGGTTCACAGGCTAGGAAGGGCTTGCTCACAAATTGATTGACAGCTGCACGAATTATGATAGCTAGGCAGTGGAAGGGGCAAGCAGAATCTAAAATGGAAGAATGGTACAAAGAGGTGTGGGATATAGCTATTATTGATAAATTAACATGTGCCATGCTAATCTTCTCTGTATCTGTATGTGCTGCCGAAGCTTGTAGCAGGATTACAATATGAGGAGAGTTATTAGTTAAGATAATTAAAAGTAATTGTGAAATTAAGAAATGTAAATTAAGTGGGAAAGATTGGGAATTTTTCAGATGTGACTGATGGAAGTCAAAAATTTGTATAAGATATGAAATTATGTGAAATGATTCTTGAAAACGATATGTTAAAATTTATGTATATATATATTAACATGTGCCATTAAAGTAAGACGGGGAATATGCGGGAGTAATGATTTTCAGGAGATACGGAAGGGTGTTTGCAGAATTCATACTGTTAAAACGGAAAAGGGTCTAACCATCGCAAAAGGTGTTGAAATTTCGGGAGGTTGGAGAGTTACAATGGAACGGTCTCAGTGGTGGGGTGCACTTTTTCATTCTTATTTGGTGTTTTTACATGAGTAGAATGTGTGCTTTTATTTAAAATGCATCTCTGGGTTATTTGCGGGGCATAGGAATTCGTCCATTATTTTTTCCAAAATATAGTCCGGCCCCCCCACAAGGTCTGAGGGACAGTGGACCGGCCCCCTGCTGAAAAAGTCTGCTGACCCCCGATCTAGACCCCTATCTACCCTCCGTGCTCACCTTAGATGGGTCTGGGGGCATGACGGCCTCAACAGCAAAAGGGCTGCCCGGCACCGGGTGCCCGTCGTAGGTGATGTCCACTTTGTAGGGCCCCTCCTCAGGCGGCATGTATTTCACGGTGTGGATGTCGTTGGTGCTGCCCGTCTCCACCTTGCACGGGATGGGGCGGCGAGAGGGCGAGCTGATCTTCACGTCCACCTGCCCTTGGCCCCCGGCTCCCTTCGTGTTGATGGCAAATTCCTGGTCGCGACCCACGTCCACCTCTGCGGGGAGGGCAGGAAAGAGTTGGTTGAGAGAGAGACATTAGGAAGACAAGAGGGTTTTAGCCACAAGAGAGTGGAGCTCAGTGCCTTTGCAGGACCTCAGCAGCCGGACAAGAGAAAACTTGCTAGACATGGGCTGCTACGTTTACCAGGACTGCCAACTTGGCCCCGTGACTGTGGCTGCCATGCAGCGTGCAAGACCCTGGTACTCAAATTTGTGGGTGCCCGGTTCCTTTCATGGGGAATTTTGTGGGTGCTCGGGCACCCAGGGCCCCAGGGAGTTAGCACCTATGCCAGGCAGCTCAACCCAATGCATAATTATAATAATATATTATAATTTTAATTTATTATTTGTACCCTGCCCATCTGACTGGGTTTCCCCAGCCACTCTGGGCAGCTTCCAACAGGGCTGCCTTCAGATGTCTTCTAAATGTCAGGTAGTTGTTTATCTCTTTGACAGCTGGTGGGAGGGTGTTCCACAGGGCAGGTGCCAACACCGAGAAGGCCCTCTGCTTGGTTCCCTGTAGCTTAGCTTCTCGCAGGGAGGGAACCGCCAGAAGGCCCTCGGCACTGGACCTCAGTGTCTGGGTGGAATGATGGGAGTGGAGACGCTCCTTCAGGTCTACTGGACCGAGGCCATTTAGGGCTTTCAAGGTCAGCACCAACACTTTGAATTGTCCTTGGAAACGTACTGGGAGCTAATGAAGGTCTTTCAGGACCGGTGTTATATGGTCTCAGCAGCCGCCCCCAGTCACCAGTCTGGCTGCTGCATTCTGGATTAGTTGTAGTTTCCAGGTCACCTTCAAAGGCAGTCCCACATAGAGTGCAGTAGTCCAAGCAAGAGAAACCAGAGCATGCATCACTCTGGCGAGACAGTCCACGGGCAGGGAGGGTCTCATCCTGCGTACCAGATGGAGCTGGTAGACAGCTGCCCTGGACACAGAATTTACCTGCGCCTCCATGGACAGCTGTGAGTCCAAAACGGACTGTTTACATAACAGTAAACCCCACTGATACTGGCGAGGCTTAATCCGAAGTATATAAAGGGTCATATGAGCTTTGGGTGAGTATTTTATCTCCCCTGTTTTTCTGAACTCTACATTCTTCCCAGATCAGCTGTGTAGGAAAAGGCGGGGGGTAGACTTCAAGGTCAAAGGGGAGGAGCCTAAAGTTTATTTAAGATTTTCCAGCATTGGCAGTCAAGTCACACTGGAGTGCCAATCATCCATAAGGGCACAGAACCAGCCTCCCCAATCCGAAGCTGACCCTTGCTGGTCACTCCCCACCCTTGACCCCTTGGCCCCACTTACTGTTGTTGAGCCCTTGCACTTTGACCTTGCTGAGGTCCAGGGGCGGCGCCACGTTCACCGGGAAGGGGCTCTTGGGAATGGGGTCCCCGCCATACGTCACGGTCACCGCCATGTTGCCCTAAGTCGCGGGAGAGAAGAGAGCAGCATCAGACATGCGAAAGGATATGGGATGCGGCCTGGATTTGCTTTCCCCAGCGTGGTGGTCTGCTTCACCAACTCGGGGCACAGCCAAACGGTGGAACTCCCTGCCACATGAGGAACCAACCTGGGTGGCTTCGAAAGATAGGCTCTCGATGGCTGCTAGACACCACGGCTGGGGAGTACGCTAGACAGAGGGCGGGGGGCACGTGGTCCAACTCACCTGTTGCACGGCCGTGTACTTGACGGTGTAGGAGTAGTCGTGGTTGTCGATGATCTCAAAGTCCCGCACAACCTCTCCCTTGGTGGCGCCAGCAAAGTGGACGTCCAGCTTGGCTTTGCCAGCCCCCTTGGTGAAGACCGTGAAGTGGGTGGGCTTCCCGACCTCCACACCTGAGAAGGAAAGGCCATAGCGGGGCAGAGACCCTCAGTCCTCTGGCATCAGTCTTCCCCCCTTGCAGGAAACCAAGGAGGGCATCCCCCCCATAGCTTCTGTGCTGAGCCTGCAGCTTCCTGAACTGAGGATTAAGGCCATGGCTGTGACCCTCCCCACCAAACACCACCCCATAGCACCTTCTCGGCTGCAGTATCAGGCTGCAGAGAGACAAGGGTACCTATGTCGTGCATGCTTTAGTTGAGATTCCCGCATTGCAGGGGGTTGGACTAGATGGCCCCTATAGATAGCCCCTTCAAACTCTACAATTCTGTTTTTACATTTTATTAAATTCCTGCAAATTCCAATACATAAGGCCAGTGAGAAGGAGGAGGATTGGTTTGAGAAGATATTGAATTATTTGAGGTAGTCTGTATGGGCGTATAAAGGGACCCTCACCATTAGATCCAGTCGTGGATGACTCTGGGGTTGTGGCGCTCATCTCACTTTATTGGCCGAGGGAGCCGGCGTACAGCTTCCGGGTCATGCGGCCAGCAGGACTAAGCCGCTTCTGGCGAACCAGAGCAGCACACGGAAACGCCGTTTACCTTCCCGCTGGAGCGGTACCTATTTATCTACTTGCACTTTGATGTGCTTTCGAACTGCTAGGTTGGCAGGAGCAGGGACCGAGCAGCGGGAGCTCACCCCATCGCGGGGATTCGAACCGCCAACCTTCTGATCGGCAAGTCCTAGGCTCTGTGCTTTAACCCACAGCGCCACTCGCGTCCGCCGTAAGGGAGTATATTGTATTTAAAAATGGAGTATCAGAGTTTTTAGGGGGCTAACCAGGTTGGGATAGCTGGGATAGCAGGCTTGTTGGGTTTTGAATGTTTTATGTAGATTTTCAATTTTGCTGTTCTGCATGGGACAATGACAATAAAGGTATCGTATCGTATCGTATCGTCCCTGGTCCCCATGACATCTCTAGGTGGGGCTGCACTCTCGCAGGTGATATTTTGGGGTGGGACTCCCCCTCTGCCCCACCACCTCTCCTTGGCCGCTGCTCACCTGTCCGGCTGAGTCCAGGCCCTTCTGCCTTCACCTTGGTGGCATCGTGCGACGGGTCCACCTTGATGTGGAAGGGGCTGATGGGAATCTCCTGGAAACAGGGAGCGAAGGAGAGAAACAGGATGAGCAAAGATCACATCTCTCGCCCGCAAGATCATGCGCTCTATCTACCCTTTGGCCTCTGGCTACAGGAACAGGCGGAGACGCCCCCTCTCTCCTCCCAGGCATACCCCCCACACCTATCTTCAGAAAAAAGGGGGGGCAGCGCTTAAGATTGCCCAGGTGCTGAGGAGGGGAATCTGGGGTGGCCTGTGTCACCATAATCAGTGCAGGATTTACGTATAAGCTAAGCAAGCTATAGCTTAGGGCCCCACTCTCTTGGGGGCCCCCAAATTTTTTTAAAGGAAAATGGGTGAGTGGTAATACACCCTTGCAATTTCCCTCCGCCAGTGCTCGTTATCTTTATTACTTTAAGGTTCTTATTTGCATTGCAATTCATGTGTCAGTACCTTACTTCTTTTATTATACTTCAGGGGTAGGCAACCTAAGGCTGGGGGGCCAGATCTGGCCCAATTGCCTTCTAAATCCGGCCCACAGACGGTCCAGGAATCAGCGTGTTTTTACATGAGTAGAAGGTGTGCTTTTATTTAAAATGCATCTCTGGGTTATTTGTGGGGCATAGGAAGTCGTTCATTTCCTCCCCAATAATATAGTGCAGCCCATCACATGGTCTGAGGGACGGTGGACCGGCCCACGGCTGAAAAAGGTTGCTGACCCTTGTTATACTTTAATATATTCGAGATCAGCTTTACGAGTTTAGTCCAAACATCTCAGCATGCAATCTTTTAGAGCAGTGTTTACTCATATATTCTCTGTATACCTCCTTTCTTTTTGTGTTTATTCTTTTTTTCTATTTGTTTGTTTGTTTCTTAAGTGTCTGTATGTTATTGTTCTGTATGCATGTCAAAATAAGTAATAATTTAAAACAAAAATTTAAAGGGGGAAAACTGGATGTACATTTCTGAAATCTAAGACAAAAAACAAATTAAATAAAACCTACATACAGCAAGTGTGTTTTGTGTTGTGTAGGCTCCTATGATGTAAGTCATGGGCGCCGCCTGCTTGCCTGCTCCCTAAAATATCCCTGGTTTGCTCCTTTCTATATATAGGGTGCCTACATTCTGCATGGACTGGTTGCACTGCAACATGTGCAAATGGCTTGAGATACCTATTAGGTCCACCAATTACTATATAGCATATATTCAACACAAAAATCTGCGACCATTTGTTGTTGACAAAGGACAGCTGGACATATCAAGGGCCCCATGACCTTCAGTAGCTTAAGGACTCATCAAACCAAAATCTGGCCCTGCAAGGACAAGATGAATGACCACATGCCATGGAGCATGGCTAGGCAAACTAAGGCCCAGGGGCAGGATGCGGCCCAATCGCCTTCTCAATCTGGCCCGCGGATGGTCGGGGAATCAGCGTGTTTTTGCATGAGTAGAAGGTGTCCTTTTATTTGAAATGCATCTCTGGGTTATTTGTGGGGCATAGGAATTCATTCATTCCCCCCCCCCAAATATAGTCCGGCCCCCCACATGGCCTGAGGGACAGTGGACCGGCCTGCAGCTGAAAAAGTTTGCTGACTCCTGCTCTAAGCCTCCCAGTGATCCCACCAGGAATGAACCCCGCCTCGCCCCTTTCGCTTCCTTTTACCTGGTTGGCAAAGAGAACCATGATGGTGTAGCGCCCAGGACCAGGTGGGGTGTATTTGACGGTGAAGGTGTCGTTGTCATTCTTGATGATGTCAAAGTCGATGTCGGCTTCCACCGGTCCCACAACGCCGGGGGCACATTTTATACCGATGCTCACGTCCCCTGCAAAGACAGCCAAGGAGGCGCATGACAAATGAGATGCGCCAAAGGCGGCCGAGGGCCAAGCTGTGGTCTGCACACAGAGGTGCTGGTCCCAAATGGTCAAGTGTGGCCAGGCCCTACAGAAACCGCCTCCCTAAGCCCCACCCTTGATCCTCCTGCAGCCCAAAATCCTATGATTCCATTATTCTACCTTCATTGTATTGTTGTTGTTGTCATTATTATTACAGTCGTACATGTTGGAATTCTGCCTCGGTCAGAGGAATGTGCCTTTCTCCAGGCACCGGCTGAATTCCTTACTGACCTCCCTCCTGCGACTCCCGGCAGGAAAACAGGCGAGGTCTGTAATCGGCGATTTTTCCCAGACGTGAGAAAAACACACCACTGCTTCACTCTCCTCCCTGCTATCCCCAGGGAGGGGAAACAGACTCAGACAGAAATGTATCTACATGCTTTTATTTCTGTCCTTAGCAGCCATACAGATAAACATGTCTGCACTCTTTACAACAACAGCAGAGAGAGTAACTAACTCCACCCATGTACATCCTGTACAGGTCACATGACACACACTGAGCTAACGTCCGGTGCTCAGTACGGAGAATGGACTGCCCCTTTCTTCCCATGGTAACAGTCACAAACATCAACATCCTGTCTGGCTTTCCAGCCACCTGCAGCTGACAAAGCTGCCGCTTGCTGCTGCAATGCTTCTTTGTGGTAACACCAAATGCCTTGGGAGTCGAACGTTCCGGCTCCCGAATGATCGAAAACCAAAAGTGAGTGTTCTGGTTTTCGAACTTTTTTCTGGAAGCCGAACGTCGGGCGCGGCTTCAGCTGTTGTTTCTGGCGCTCTTGAAACCAATCGGAAACTACGCCTTGGTTTCCGAACATTTTGGAAGTTGAACAGATTTCAGGAACAGATTCTGTTTGACTTCAGAGGTACATCTGTACAGTGGTACCTTTGGTTGCAGATGGGACCCGTTCCAGAGCTCCCATCAGGTCCCAAGGTTTCCGGAACCGTGGGGACCGCTTCTGCGCATGCGCATGGCCTGGTAGAACGCCTCTGCGCATGCCGTGCAGACGAAACACTTCTGGGTTTGCCTCTTTCGCAACCCAAAGTTTACATTACCTGAGGGTAACATAAGCCGAGGTGCTACTGTATTCGTACATGTTTTTAGGACCCACCTTACATTTGCGATTGGAAGTTGTTTTTAATACTGTGTTTTAAAGTTGACCGGGACGCGGGTGGTGCTGTGGGTTAAATCACAGAACCTAGGACTTGCTGATCAGAAGGTCAGCGGTTCGAATCCCCGCGACGGGGTGAGCTCCCATTGCTTGGTCCCTGCTCCTGCCAACCTAGCAGTTCGAAAGCACATCAAAGTGTAAGTAGATAAATAGGTTCCGCTCCGGCGGGAAGGTAAACGGCATTTCCGTGCACCGCTCTGGTTCGCCAGAAGCGGCTTAGTCATGCTGGCCACATGACCCGGAAAAACTGTCTGCGGACAAACACCGGCTCCCTCGGCCAGTAAAGCGAGATGAGCGCCGCAACCCCAGAGTCGTTCGCAACCGGACCTAATGGTCAGGGGTCCCTTTACCTTTAAAGTTGTGACCCTGCTGCAAGACCTTAGGCTTAAGGGCAGGTAATAGATAAATTAATATTAATCAGTGCTTTTTTTCTTTAAAAACAATGTTTAGGGGTACTCTCATTTTCCTAAAGATAAAGGGACCCCTGACCATTAGGTCCAGTCGCGGCCAACTCTGGGGTTGCGGTGCTCATCTCGCTTTATTGGCCGAGGGAGCCAGCGTACAGCTTCCAGGTCATGTGGCCAGCAGGACTAAGCCGCTTCTGGCGAACCGGAGCAGTGCACGGAAACGCCGTTTACCTTCCCGCCAGAGCGGTACCTATTTATCTATTTGCACTTTCTGGCGTGCTTTCAAACTGCTAGGTTGGCAGGAGCAGGGACCGAGCAACGGGAGCTCACCCCTTCACGGGGATTCGAACCGCCGACCTTCTGACCGGCAAGTCCTAGGCTCTGTGGTTTAACCCACAGCGCCACCCGCGTCCCCTCATTTTCCTACTCATATTGGAATATTGCTTCTCAGTGAGGCCAAACTTAGGTTCACAAAATGTTTAGGGGTTTTTGCACCCCTGCATACCCCCAGAAAAAAGCAGTGATATTGATATTAAATCACAACAATAGCAACACAACCCTTCTTGAAATCTGAACAAAGCCCCAGAGAATAGTGGAACATGCTCCCTCAGGACTCTCCTTCCCTTAGAGGTTTTTAAGCAGAGGTTGGACGGCCGTCTGTCATGGATGTTTTAGCCGATATTCCTGCATCGCAGCGGGTTGGACTAGATGACCCCTGGGTCCCTAACTCTATGATTTGATTATTCTAACAGCTGATGGGGACCAGATGACCCCTAAGGCAGGACAACCCAGAAGAACCCCCTGGAAACTAGCCAGCTGAGCACCGTGGCGCTAAGGTCCTGGATTGAGCCCTCCCAGATTCCTGAAACACCTTCCCTGCCCTTAGACTCCAGAGAAATGCTGCCAGCCTGTGTCGACAATATTGGCTAGACAGACCAATGGCTCTGACTCTGGATTAAAGCAGCTTTCTTTTGAGTCAAGACAGTTCTCTGAGGATCCTGACCTTGCCCTGCCTCGCTGCAGTCCACCGTGAAGTACGTGGGCTCGTTGGCCTTCAGACCCGTCTTCTCCACGCCAGGGCCGTAGACCTTGACTTTGTCAGGGTGGCTGCCTTCGCCGACGGCCACCTGTGGGGAAGAAGAGGGAGGATTAATGCGAAAGGTTTAGGAGGGCGGTGTGACTTTCCGTAGGGACAGGAGGCGAAGGACAGTCTTGGGGGAAGTGCATCGCGCAGTTAGCTTGCGGAACTCGCTGCCACTAGATGTGGCGACGGACACAAGATGAGGGAGCGATTAAAGAGGATTAGGTAACATGTAGGAAATGAGAATTTGACCGGTTGCTATTTGCTACCAGAGCTCAGTGGTGCTTCCGTGGCCAGGTACTAGGGGCAGTCAACAGCGGAAACTACTATAACACCAGTACAGATAGCAAAAATGTACAAAACCAGGTAAAACCTATGTTGGAAATGTAAAGAAAAGGAGGGGACTTTTTATCATATGTGGTGGGAATGTAGAGAAATTACAGTGGTGCCTCGCAAGACGAAAAGAATCCGTTCCGCGAGTCTCTTCGTCTAGCGGTTTTTTCGTCTTGTGAAGCAAGCCCATTAGCGGCTTAGCGGATTAGTGCTATTAGCATCTTTTAGCGGCTTATCGGCTTAGCGGATAAGCAGATAAGCGGCTTAGCGGCTTAGAAAAAAGGGGGGGAAAGGGGGAAAAACCCGCAGGAACTCGCAAGACATTTTCGTCTTGCGAAGCAAGCCCATAGGAAATTTGTTTTGCGAAGCACCTCCAAAACGGAAAACCCTTTCATCTAGCGGGTTTTCCGTCTTGCGAGGCATTCGTCTTGCAGGGCACCACTGTAAAAAAATTTTGGGAAATGATATATAATGAATTGGAAAAAAAAAATGTTTAAAATGAGATTTGTAAAAAAAAAAAACAGAAGCATTTTTGCTCGGGATTGTGGGAGCTGCCAAGGAAAACAAAGAACTTATTTATGTGTGCAACAACAGCGGCAAGAGTCTTGATAGCACAAGGATGGAAGGATGAGGAAACCCTGACAAAAGAACAGCGGCAAGAGAAATTGACGAACTACGCAGAATTGGTTAAACTGACATACAAACTGCAAGACAAGGACAACTGTGACTTCAAAGAAGTCACAAATTAATTAAAAAGACAACAAAATGAGTCGGACTCCTTGGCAGGTTTTGAATAAACATACACAAATTCATTGACTGATAACATGGTAGGCAGATAATGTAAGGATCTGTATAATTTTTTAACATGCAGAGAATAATACGTGCTGAGAAATCAGAGAGGAGGAGCTGGGGGAGGGTTTGGGGGAGGTGGAAAAGGGGAGAAAATAATGAAAATAATGAATATGATATGTTTTGATATGTTGTTATGTTGAAATTGCTAATAAAAACATATATATATAATTCATGGAGCAGGAATTACCCCCCAGATCTCTGCTTTGGCACCCTTCCCTGTCTCTGGGGTGTGTCTCCCCCCCCCCAAAGATGGAGTGATTGATGGAGGAAGAAGGAGATTGACAAGTAGGAAGGTGCGCAGAGGAGGGCAACCCAGATGATCAAAGGTCTGGAAACGATGCCGGATGAGGAACGGTTGAAGGAGCCGGGTAAGTTTAACCCGGAGACCGAGAGGAGAGCCATCCTCAAATATCTGAAGGGCTGTCCCATCGAAGAGAGAGCAAGCTTGGTTTTTTGCTGCTCCGGAGGGTAGGACTCGAACCCGAGGCTTCAAGTTGCAAGGAAGGAGATTCCAGCTAAGCATTAAGGAAGAACTTTCTGGCCGTAAGCGCTTCCCGACCGTGGTCTTCCTTGAGAGGTGCTGGAATCTCCCTCCCTGGAAGTTTTTAAGCACAATCACTTTCCAGGGGTTCTTGAGCTGCGATTCCTGCGTTGCAAAGCGGGGTTGGACTAGATGACCCCTGGGTCCCTTCCAACAATTCTCTGCCGAACCCCAGACTCACCCGGAAGGGGCTCTTGGGAACATTGACTCCTCCCCAGCTGATGATAATGGTGTGCTTGATAGCCTTGGTGGGGATGTAGACGCAGGAGAAAGTGCCGTCGCCGTTGTCCTTGATTTTGATGTCAATGGGGACGCCTTCTGCATCCTGGAAAGAAAAGGCGTCTTGTGTAAACAGCAGGCTGCCAGGTTCTCTCTCTCTGCCACCCTCTGGAGTGGCCAAGAAATGTCTCTGGAAGTCTCATATGTGGAAATGGCAAGGCTAACCAAAGCAAGGGACCCCTGGCCGTTAGGTTCCATCGTGACCGACTCTGGGGTTGCGGCGCTCATTTCACTTTACTGGCCAAGGGAGCCGGTGTTTGTCCGCAGACAGTTTTTCCAGGTCATGTGGCCAGCATGACTAAGCCGCTTCTGGCGAACCAGAGCAGCGCACGGAAACACCGTTTACCTTCCCGCCAGAGCGGTACCTATTTATCTACTTGCACTTGGACGTGCTTTCGAACTGCTAGGTTGGCAGGAGCAGGGACCGAGCAACGGGAGCTCACCCCGTCGTGGGGATTCGAACCACCGACCTTCTGATAGGCAAGTCCTAGGCTCTGTGGTTTAACCCACAGCGCCACCCACGTCCCTTAAGTTCAACAATGAATGGCATGATTTTATAGAATATATTAAAGAACGCTGCAAACGTTTAAAACGTTTAAAAACGTTTGCAGGGTCGATACAGCACTCGTGCTTTAAAATGATAAAGGATAAAACTGAAGTGTGATAATTTTAGATAAAGGTTATTAGATGCATTTTAAAAAAGGAAGATAAATTTTGAAAGCCAAGTGGTGGGGTGAAGTTTGGAGTTTCAGGGAACCCCATAAAGGTACTGATATGAATGATGGCTTAATGTAAAAAAAAAAGTGTGTGTGTGTGCGCAAAAATTGTTTTCTTTTTGAAACTTTGAAAATAAAATTGAAGAAAGAAAAGAAATTATGCTGGAAGTCGTCCACATTTTTTCCCACCTTTCGAAATCAATATTGTGTCCCAAATCCTGAGCCCATCTTATCATAACACTTTGTACCTCTTCGTCCTTTGGATTCTACTCTTATAATATCTTATACATTTTTGACAGTATTTTTCTTTTACTGCTCAGCAATTCTGCCTCAATTTTTGATTTACTACTTGGAAATCCATTACTTTTAACATCCTCTCTAAACACATCTTGCAACTGGTGATACTGCAACCAGTCAGTTAATTTCCCTGTCAACTCTTCAAATGTTTTCAGCTTTAATTTACCATCCACTTCTACTAACAATTCCAATTATGCTGGGAGTCAGGGACCAAAGTCGGTTCAGGAAATAGCATCCCAGAGCAACCAGCTTTGCAAAAAACACAGAGGAGGAGTCAGCACACCTGGCTTGCCACTTACCTGGGCGTAGATCTTGAGTTCTGCTTTCCCTGCCCCTCTGGCATCGATAGTGAACTCTGCCGGCTTGTTCACAATGCAGCCGACCGGCTCCAGCCCCGGACCGAAAGCTTTTACCTGGTGCAAAGAGGCAGAGAAGGGAGTTAGGGGAGGCGGGAGCAACTTCAGGGCGCTGTTGGACACCCATCAGGCATCTGCACCTCCTGCAGAAGGTTGCAGTAAATGATTTTGAGTACCAGTTGCTGGAAAGCGCAGGACGGCAGGGGGGTCTTGTGTTCGAATCCTGATTTGGCTACTATGAGATCAGGAAGCTGGACTGGGGAGGGCGGAAGAAGGCTCTTCTGATTACCCCTTCCATCCAGGTTCTGATCCACAAGGAATCTCGCAGGGAACCAAAGAAGGTGATAGCGATTGGCACGGACGGTGGCCGGGCGAGGCAGGTTACCTCTGAGTGGCCCGGCTGGGGAGTGCCTACCTTCTCCGGGAAGTACTCGTTGGTGGCAGGCAAGATGTGAGCGATGAAGGGGCTGTCCTTGATGTCCTCGTCGTCGCAGATCACGTGCACGGCGTACTCGCCCGGCTCGGTCGGCCAGTAGCGGACATCGCAAGAGCCGTCGCCCTTGTCGTCGCATTCGATCTTGGCCTGAGAGGGACCCTCAATGGAGAAGCCTGCAGGGAAGGAGAGAGAGAGGGCAGGTTAGGCTGAGAGCAGATCACCAAGCCATGGTTTCCTGGACTGTCCACAACCCACATCACTGTAGCACACCGAAAAGAAAAATTGAAACTAACATCCCACAGCCAGGGCCGGATTTCGGTTTGATGAGGCCCTAAGCTCCTGAAGGCCCTTTCTATGTCTAGCTGTCCTTTGCCAACAACAAATGGTCGCTGTTTTTTGTGTTGAATATATGCTACTGTGTATGGTAATTTATGGACCTTTATGGTAATTTATGGACAAGCCATTAAAGAGTTACAGTGCCTGTTGTGGCTGCAGAGACCGATACAGGAGAGACATGTTTTATGCAGATGGGGCAGATGAAGATGTCCAGTTTTGCTGCTGCAGATCAGGGCCGGATTTAGGTCTGATGAGGCCCTCAGCTCCTGAAGGTCATGGGGCCCTTTCTATGTCCAGCTGTCCTTTGCCAACAACAGATGGTCACTGTTTTTTTTTGTGTTGAATATATGCTATATGGTAATTTATGGACCTAATAGGTATCTCAAGCCATTTGCGCATAACGAAATATGTATATTATCAAATTAATTGTTGAACTGAAATACAATTAAGAAGTATATTAATAGTGAAATAATTATTAAGCTCTAACTTAAAATGATTTTTTATTGATAACGAACTTAATAATGCAAACACATGGGCATTTGGCGATAACAAAAGTTCCTTTAGAAACACAGTTTACAAAGACTCATAATCTAGTCTCTAGAAAATTGCTATAACATGAAATAATAATAGGTGTAAATATATGATGCAAACTACTAATAATGATAAATAGCAGAATGTAAGCACCCTAGATATAGAAAGGAGCAAAGCAGTGATATTTTAGGGAGCAGGCTAGCAGGCGGGGCCCATGACTTACATCATAGGAACCTACACAACACAAAACACCGTTGCTGGAGGTAGGTTTTATTTTATTTGCTTTTTATCTTATATTTTGGAAATGTACATCTAGAGCATAGTCATCCTGGCTAGCAACCATCGATAGCTCTCTCCTACATAAATGCATCTAATCCCCTTTTAAAGCCAGCCAAGTTGGTGGCCCTTGCTTCCCCCTTGTGGAAGGGAGTTCCATAGATTAAACATGCCCTTTGGCTTCCTTTTATGCGTCCTGAATAAGAAAAAGTTGTTTTGCAGTCATTGTTTCCCCAATTTCCATCCGTATGCACCGCTTGAGCTTGCAAGTTGTGATAAAGCATCAGATTCTAAACCCCAAGCAATCGGGTGTTGCAGATAACGTCAATGTTTCATCACAAACTGGAAAAATGCAGAAGAGCTAGGGGTGAACCAATGGAGGGGGAAATAGAAAAATATTATAATCTTAGAATATCTAACTATGAAGATACATAAAATGAAAGGGTTTAAGGTCAGTGAGAAGGAGGAGGATTGGTTTGAGAAGCTATTGAATTATTTGGGCAGGTTTGAACAATTTGGGGGCAATTAAAATGTTAAATTTAATCCTCCCTTGTGGAGAGAGGAGTGTTAAGGTACAGAGACAGATAGGTAGCCGTGTTGGTCTGCCATAGTCAAAACAAAATAAAAGATTTCCTTCCAGTAGCACCTTAAAGACCAACTAAGTTAGTTCTAGGTATGAGCTTTCGTGTGCATGCACACTTCTTCAGATACCTGAAGAAGTGTGCATGTACCTGAAGAAGTGTGCAGGTATCTGAAGAAGTGAGCATGCACACGAAAGCTCATACCTAGAACTAAGGTACAGAGAATTGTACATATGGTTGCTTTGAATATGTTACAGATACTTGGTATCTGAAGAAGTGTGCATGCACACGAAAGCTCATACCAAGAACTAACTAAGTTGGTCTTTAAGGTGCTACTGGAAGGAAATTTTTTATTTTGTTTTGAATATGTTATTAATGATTATGTACACCCAATGTATCAGCCGCCTGATACAGGGATCACAGGGTTTTCACTGTTTGTGTTTTGGTTGTTGGTAAAAAAAAAGAATTAAAAAGAAATGTTTCATCCCAAATTAAGCAACCAAAAAAGCCTGAGCGCTCCTGAAAATTACTAGATTTTGCTTCACTGGTGTTTCACAGTGGTGGCTCCAAAACTGAGAAATGCCCCCCCCCCCCGCCTCCACCCCAAGCCACCTTGCCCCTGCTGTGACTTACCAAGGGTGCCCACTTCTGTGCCAATTGCCTCGACAACGAAATCTGCCGACTTGCCCACCACGCCAGTCTCCAAGCCAGGGCCCCAGGCCCTGACCTTCTGCACTCCGGCCTCTGGGCCCACCAGCACCTCAAAGGGACTGGGGTGGGGGGGGGGAGAAAAACAGTTAAGTCCATGCCATGGCGATGCAGCACAGAAAAAGGTACTATGAGGCATATATGGTGGAACTGTTTAAACATCAAACAATTTTGGGACACAATATATAATGAAATGAAAAAAATGTTTAGATATTCATCTAGGAAAAGATCAGAAGGTTTTCTATTGGGAATAGTGCCAGGAAGTCTAAAGGAAGAGGACAAAACATTATATTTATACGCAACAGTAACCGCAAGGCTACTGATTGTGAAAAATTGGAAAAGTGGTATTATACCGACAAAAACAGAGTAGTAGTTTGCCAAATTATTGGAGTATTACAATATATCCAAAACAATGGGAGAAATCAGAAGGATCTCAAAAGAGAAGACAGACAAGGATTGGAAGGTGTTTGCAATATTATATTGAAAAATCAGAACTCCTATTAGAGTAAACAAGTTCTGTTATAAATACTGAAATACAGTGGTGCCCTGCAAGACGAATGCCTCGCAAGACGAAAAACTCGCTAGATGAAAGAGTTTTCCGTTTTTGAGGTGCTTCGCAAGACGAATTTCCCTATGGGCTTGCTTCACAAGACGAAAACGTCTTGCGAGTTCTTGCGAGTTTTTTCCCCTTTTTTCCCCTTTTTCTAATCCGCTAAGCCGCTAATAGCCATGCTTCACAAGACGAAAAAGCCGCTAGACGAAGAGACTCGCGGAACGAATTAATTTCGTCTTGCGAGGCACCACTGTACTAAATAAGATGGATAACAATGTGTAATAGAAAAAGAAGTAGAAAGTTGGTTTAAAAGTGTGTGAAAGAAATAATAGAAATGGAAAGAAATTGCAATTGAGTAGATTGGAAGTCTAACACAAGGGGTGAGGAGTGAGAGAAGGTGGTGGAAAAAGGAAATATGTGTGGGATTGATGTAGGTATGTATGAATATTTTTAAGGATTACATGAAATGTATGTCTGTTTGTATATTCATAATATGTATGTATTAATGTTGAATAATAATAATTTTAAAAGTCCATGCCACACCAGGATTGGGAGTCAGTCTTGCAAGCTGGAACCAGCCAGCCTAGAACTCACTGGTGCCCTAAAGCAAACTCAAATCGAGTCTTGTTCCATAAAAACACGTGGAAAGATTTTTCTCATTTTGCAGAATTCATAGAATTGTAGAGTTGAGCATCATCTAGTCCTCCTGGCTAAGAGGATTTCACTAGACATTTCCCTTTTCAAGGAAATGTTGTTGTTGTTGTGCACTGCCCTTCATCGAAAGATCTCAGGAATTTGTTTCAAAATGGGAAGTTTTCAAAGAATATTTGAAATATAAATATAGTAGTTTAAACTCTGTTGCACCATTCGAGGAACTTCAGTAATAGTTGAAAGGCAGATATAAGAATTAAGATATATTAAGAAAAAGTTTAATAATGATAAAGTGTGTACTGGCAGTAAGTTATATGAAATCGAAATATGGAACAGACAGGAGGTTTGGTCTTTAGTGTTAAGACCAATTTATGTCTCACTGTTTGTTAAGAAAATTCAGTATCTATTGTTATTCCTGTGTGTAATTTTGTATTTGTGTTTTCACTTTTTTCTTTTCTTGCTGTATCAAGAAGAAGAAGAAGAAGAAGAAGAAGAAGAAGAAGAAGAAGAAGAAGAAGAAGAAGAAGAAGAAGAAGAAGATCATCTCAGGGTGAGTCACAAGATAAAAAAACAAAATAAAGCACAAATAAATAGCTAGAACAGAAGCAACCAAACCATAACCCTAAGCAAACACATTATAGTACTATAGTACTAATCAGGCTGCGGAATATTAATCAGCCAAATATTTTCACATTGATGAGGATTAGAAGCTTGCTTTGAGAAAGAAAGGCAGCCGGGATTCTCAAGAGTGTAAATTCCGCTCGCCTCGGGCATCGTTTCTGCATGCGCAGGATCGTGCCCTGCCCCACACGGCGTTTTTCTTACCTTCGTGGGATGGCATAGCCGCCCCATGTGATGGACACCACGTATTTCCCGGGGACAGTCGGGTAGTAGTCGCATTCGTACACCCCGTCGCCAATGTCCCGAACCTTCACCGGCTCCTCAGTGCCTTCTGCAAAAAAGGGGTGGGAGCAAAGATGTGAATGGCAGGGACACAGGAACCTGGGCATATACAAAGTGCCCAGCCAATCGAGCGATTGGTTGGCTCGATTGGATCACATTTGCAACCCGAGCGTCCACTGTACATGTTAATATGTAAAAATCAAATAAATTTCCGTATTTTTCGCTCCATAAGACGCACTTTTTTCTTCCTAAAAAGTAAGGGGAAATGTCTGTGCATGTTATGGAGCGAATGCCTGCGGATGGCGGGGGGGATCCTGCTGCAGTTGCGAGCAGAGGATCCATGGTTCCCCTTCCTTCCCTCCTCCGTGGCTTTGAAACAGCAAAGCGGCAAAGGAGCCGCTTACATGGGTGTAAGCGGCTCCTGTCTGGTTGGCTGCTTTAAAGCGAGTGTGCTGTCTTTCCCTCCCTCCTCCCCGCTCACCTCGCTGAAAAGCTCCTTCTCCACACACCCCTCTCGTGCTCCTTGTCCCTTCAGTGTTTTTCCTTCCCTCCCCACTTAAAACGTGGTTACAAATCACGGATCCACATGGATCCTCAGGATTTTTGCATTGGGTCACCCCAAGTTCACCATCAGATCACATAGCATGTCCATGGCTACAGCCTGCACCAAAAAAAATCACACATCCACTGTTTCGTGGGGCCGCAACGGCGCAAAAACATGGTTAGAAAGCACGGATCCACATGGATTCTCAGGATTTTTGCACTGGGCTACCCCAAACTCGCCATCAAATCACATGTCTGTGGCCACAGCATGAACCACAAAAATCATACAGCCGCTGTTTCGTTCAGAATATTTTTTTTTCTTGTTTTCCTCCTCTAAAAACTAGGTGCGTCTTATGGTCAGGTGTGTCTTATGGAGTGAAAATACGGTAATCTGAAAAGAAAGGGTAGCGCCGGCCTCGATTGGGGCGGATTTCATAGAATCATAGAGTTGGAAGAGACCCCAAGGGCCATAGAGTCCAACCCCCTGCCAAGCAGGAAACACCATCAGAGCACTCCTGACATATGGTTGTCAAGCCTCTGCTTAAAGACCTCCAAAGAAGGAGACTCCACCACACTCCTGGGCAGCAAATTCCACTGTCAAACAGCTCTTACTGTCAGGAAGTTCTTCCTAATGTTTAGGTGGAATCTTCTTTCTTGTAGTTTGGAGCCATTGCTCCGTGTCCGCTTCTCTGGAGCGGCAGAAAACAACCTTTCTCCCTCCTCTATGTGACATCCTTTTATATATTTCCCAGCACTTACTTGGTCCCTTGACCACGACTTTCAGCTCCCCGGTGCCAGCGCCTTTAGTGTACACCTTGAAATCAGCCACCTCCTTCACTCGCACCCCCTTGGGCTGGAGCCCACGACCCATAGCCCGGCAGGCGTTGGGGCTGCACGCTGCAGAGGAGGAGAGAAAAGGCGCAGGTTAGCAGGATCAGGCCACACAGTTCACTCTCCACGCTCCTGGCTTCGTCAGATCCGCAGCCACACTCTTCGGAGAAGGCTGGGATCCGGCAGGCAGGGCCCGCAACGAGCGCCACACGCCCGCCACACACAAAATGTTGCCAAGGTACCCGGGGCCAGCCAAGCACTGCGACGACGCCCAGGTGCTATGGGTAAGGGGCCACCCAAACAGACATTGCACACCCGGGGCCGGGTCAGCTCGAAAGAGACCCTCCATGCAGCGCCTCGCGAGCAAGACAAGCAGAAGGGGCAGCACCGGAGGAGATCCAGCCTGATTGAAGCACCAGCTAGTCCCTCCGAAAAAGGGAACCCCTTTTCAGAATGCAGCAGCTAGACTGCCAGAGTGATGCATGCTCTGGTTTCTCTTGCTTGGACTACTGCGCTCTACGTGGGGCTACCTTTGAAGGTGACCCGGAAACTACAACTAATCCAGAATGCAGCAGCCAGACTGGTGACTGGGAGCGGCTGCCGAGACCACATAACACGTGTCTTGAAAGATGTGCATTGGCTCCCAGTACGTTTCCGAGCACAATTCAAAGTGTTGGTGCTGACCTTGAAAGCCCTAAACGGCCTTGGTCCAGTATACCTGAAGGAGTGTCTCCACCCCCATCGTTCAGCCCAGATACTGAGGTCCAGCTCCGAGGGCCTTCTGGCGGTTCCCTCCCTGAGAGAAGCAAAGTACAGGGAACCAGGCAGAGGGCCTTCTCGGTGGTGGCACCCGCCCTGTGGAATGCCCTCCCATCAGATGTCAGAGAGATAAACAACTACCTGACATTTAGAAAACATCAGGGAAGTTTTTAATGTGTGACATCTTGATGTATTTTTAATTTTTGTTGGAAACTGCCCAGAGTGGCTGGGGAAACCCAGCCAGATGGGTGGGGTACAGATAAATTATTATTATTATTATTATTATTATTATTATTATTATTATTATTATTTAGATGGCTCTAGCTGGAGTTTCTCAGGCATCGGGCGTGGGCTTCCCTTTCTACCTTTTGCTTAAAACTGCGTAAGTCACAAAGGGTACCCTATGTCAGCTGCTCACAGCTCCGTGGGATCATCACTGACCCACTTTTGCAAGCAAAACTAAAAAAAAACAGATAGGTAGCCGTGTTGGTCTGCCATGGTCAAAACAAAATAAAAAAATTCCTTCCAGTAGCACCTTAAAGACCAACTGAGTTAGTTCTAGGTATGAGCTTTCGTGTGCATGCACACTTCTTCAGATACACTGAAACAGAAGTCACCGGACCTTTCTATATAGTGAGAAGGTGGGGAGGGGTATTACTCAGAAGGGTGGTGGGAATGGGTGATTGGCAGATAGCTGCGATGAGCCTGTTGACGACTCTTAACGACTGCAATAGGTCTAACAGGAAAAAGCAAGGGGTGAGAAGGTGAAAAATGGCTTTGTCATGTATAATGAGATAAGAATCCAATGTCTTTATTCAAACCAGGTCTCTCCATAGTTTTAAGTTTGGTGATAAGTTGCAATTCAGCAGCTTCTCTTTCCAGTCTATTTCTGAAATTCCTTTGTAATAGAACAGCTACTTTGAGATCTTGTATAGAATGTCCTGGGAGATTGAAGTGTTCTCCTACTTTGCTGCCACATACACCCGGACAACACCATTACTGGCCCCAACAACATCACACATACCATCTCGGGACTATTTAATTGCTCATCGTCTAACATTGTGTATGCCATAAAATGCCAACAGTGTCCTTCAGCTCTCTATATTGGACAAACAGGCCAGACCTTACGCCAAAGAATAAACGGACATAAATCCGACATCAGGAACCACAAGACAGAAAAACCAGTAGGAGAACACTTCAATCTCCCAGGACATTCTATACAAGATCTCAAAGTAGCTGTTCTATTACAAAGGAATTTCAGAAATAGACTGGAAAGAGAAGCTGCTGAATTGCAACTTATCACCAAACTTAAAACTATGGAGAGACCTGGTTTGAATAAAGACATTGGATTCTTATCTCATTATACATGACAAAGCCATTTTTCACCTTCTCACCCCTTGCTTTTTCCTGTTAGACCTATTGCAGTCGTTAAGAGTCGTCAACAGGCTCATCGCAGCTATCTGCCAATCACCCATTCCCACCACCCTTCTGAGTAATACCCCTCCCCACCTTCTCACTATATAGAAAGGTCCGGTGACTTCTGTTTCAGTGTATCTGAAGAAGTGTGCATGCACACGAAAGCTCATACCTAGAACTAACTCAGTTGGTCTTTAAGGTGCTACTGGAAGGAATTTTTTTATTAAAAAAAAACACCAAGCCGTTTCGGTCCAGAAAGGGGCAGTTCAAATGATCAATGGGATGCAACAATTGGAGAAGGGTTGCAGCGTATGGGACGTTTTGGCTTGAAATGGCAGAAAACCATGGATAGAAAAGCCACCTCTATTGGTCTGTCACCCCCCCCCCCCCAAATGTATTACCTGGGTTATGAAGGCGCCTTAAAGACGTTAAAGCAAAGATGATGGGATAATACACACAGTGACTTGCGATCTCAATCACACGCAGTCTGTAGTCCGCTGGCAGTAGGAGTACAATATGGGCATGTCTTTAAGTTAACATCTTACATTAAAAACCTGACGGTACCAAATTATCGAAGGTTTTTCACCAAAGCCAGACTAAACGTCTTTCCTTCTGCAGTGTTGGATGGCAGGTTGAGAGGAGTTCCCTGCCAGGACAGACTTTGCTCGTGTGCTCAAGACATCGATTCCATAAGACATATTTTGCTGCACTGTGCGAAATGCGAGCAAGCCAGGGCTGAACTGATATTACCCTTGCTGGTACCTTTCCCGGGAAAATCAGAGGCTCATTATGTCAGGTTCCTATTGGAAGACCGGACAAACGCCAGAACAATAGCAGTGGCGAAGTTGTGGTTGCAAGAACCAATTATCCCTATCTTTAAGTCTGAACAAAATGCTTGTTTAACCTGGAGGTAGGCTGTCTGAATTGTGCATTGCTTTGTAACGATTTGTTGGGTCTCAGGACCGTAATAGAGATTGATTGATCAGCTTAGGAACAAGGCAAGTAATTGGGGGCACCACGGAGGTGCGTAAAAATAAACATGGAGATCGTGGAAGCAAGAAAAGGTTTCCTTCCTCTCTCATAACGTCAGAACTCACAGACATCCAGTGAAGCTAAATGCTGGGAGGTTAAGGTTAAACTGTAGGACTCCCTGCCACAGGAGACGGCGATGGCCACCAATTTGGAGGGCTTTAAAAGAGGACATCTGGTTGACCACTGTGAGAACAGCATATTGGACTATGTGGACCAGTGGCCTGACCCAGCAGTCTCTTTTAATGTCCTTATTATTCCCAGGAAAACCCCCTTTGCAGGGAATCACAACCGCTTAGACCACCTTCTCTTGTGCCTTATTTTGTAATCTTCCATCTTTTTCCGATCCAGGACTCACCTGGAACCCAAGCATGCACCCAGGCACCCATTTCTTAACTTTTTAATCACATGCCCTTATGCTGACCGTGCTGCAACGACTCCAGAATCGGGGCCACGACCCAGTAATGGCCAGTTGGAAGATCAATGGCCTCGAGCCCTAGACCAAATTCAGGGTCCTTCTCCCCAGTTGTATCAGGCGAGCACATTTAAAGGATATTTACGGGTAGGGAAGAGGGGAAAGAAGGACATTGAGGGTGGGTGGAGGGGAAGATGGAGGGGAATGAATTAGCAATGATGGTTTAGTGCAGGAACAGCCAACCTGGTCTCCCCGCGCCCCGAGGTGCTGTGGGACTCCCACCCACCTTACAAATTGTTGGCCACACTGGCAGTGGCTGGTGGAAGTCAGAGGGTGGGTGTGGGCATGTTCAGGGTGACAGGAGAGGATATATTGTTTATTCATATCCTTCCTAACTTGTGCTGGCAAGTTCCTTTACTTAGCAGAGTTTACGTTCCCCTTTTATACATGCACAGCAGATAGCTGGTCGCAGGCTCGTGTGAGCCTCTCAGATTGAATTGTACGTTCCTGGTAAGGAGCATCTCCACCCGCATCGTTCTGCCTGGACACTGAGGTCCAGCACCGAGGGCCTTCTGGTGGTTCACTCGCTGCGAAAAGCCAAGTTACAGGGAACCAGGCAGAGGGCCTTCTCAGTAGTGGCACCCGCCCTGTGGAATGCCCTCCCACCAGATGTCAAAGAGAAAAACAACTACCAAATTTTTAGAAGACATCTGAAGGCAGCCTTGTTTAGGGAAGCTTTTAATGTTTAACAGACCACTGTATTTTAATATTTTGTTGGAAGCTGCCCAAAGTGGCTGGGGAAACCCAGCCAGATGGGCGGGGTATAAATTATAAATTCTATTCTATTCTATTCTATTCTATTCTATTCTATTCTATTCTAATCATTAAGTTCCCTTGAATCCCTCTTAAAAGAATAAAGACGCCACAATCTTATTCAAAGATGATAAAAGAAGTTTACTCACATCAGTTCACAGTTGGATCCCTGAAGGCAGACTTGGTTACAAATATGTACATGTGGATCTACCCCGTATGGGGGAATAATCCCAGTGCTTCTGCTAGCTGACAGCTAGCAGAGCAGTCCTAGCTAAGAAGCTGGTCAAACGAAGAAGGAAGTCAAAAAGAGGGAGGTGTGCTGCGTGACTCATCCTTTTGTTACCAGGACAGGTGAGGTCACGCCCACCTTCTGTCACATTCAAAAGGAAGGATGCTCCAGCCAGGAGGAACAGGAAGTTTCGACTGGCTGGACCAAACATCCCCTTGCATGTCTTCTCTAGCATTTCAATGAATGTTGTACTTGACTGCCTCTCCTGGATCACATCCCACGGTGGATGGGTGCCCCTTAGATTGGCAGAGGAGGGGAAAGCCGCAAAGGCGCTTAGGGGAAAGGCTGCAGCTCGCAGGCGGCACATCAGCTCAAAGTGAAACATGCCGGTCCTTTGGTGCAGGCACATCTCTCAAATGCACGACCTCAAGTCCATGCCACAAGCGACAGGCACGTGGGAAAGGGACAGCTACGGGGCAGGGCTTGGTTGGGGGCAGCACGATGCCATGCAGAACCCAAAACTCCCAAGGAAGGCACTGGGGTCAGCCTGCCAGAGTTGCTGGGTTGGGAACCCAAAGCTGAGAAGGGGGGGGATCCCTTGCTTGAGGGTTATGGGGAAGCTTTCTCATATCCTTCCAGATCTAACAGATCTGTATTTTTTAACAAAATCCAATCCCTTAACCAACATAGGCAAGATGCTTCATAATATAATTTCAAATATGGCAGGAAAAAACCTCCTCTTTCTTTAATTCTTGGTTTTTTCTCTTGCCAGATTTACTTTGTTGTTACTTTTTGCTATTCTTTGAAGTAACCCAACCCAAATAACAATATACAGTAACCCAAATAAAAATAACATTTCGGGTAGCACATTCCTCTTTATATGGGGAGACTTTCTCGCCTGGTATAGCCGGCAGGCAAAGCAGCTGAGGTCTTGCAAGGGCTTTTCTTTCACTACCTTGCAAACCGCCTAGCAGTCTCTGCGGACGCAGGGCTGAAAACGTATGAATCTTCTCCCCCTACCCCACAAACCAAGCAACCAAACAAACGAAACAGGAGTCTGGGTGGTCGGGAAACGGTGGCTCTGCCCGTTCCATGCCATTGCCGGGCCATCTCATGCCAGGAAGCACGGGCGCAAGCGAGGCTTCGCCAGGCCTGCTCTTACTAACTTGGTTTGCGCGGCTTGGGCATGGTGGGGGGTGGGATTTTCTTGGCCTTGTCGGCGGGCGGGGTGCGGACGGACTGAGGGATGATCTGGAGGGGGGAGACGCCGGGCGGAGGCGGGGGGAACGGCGCTGGAGGGTCCGAGGAGAAAGGAGAGGATGAGTTAGTGATGATTGATGGGGTGAGGAAGCAGGGAGAGCCCCAGGCCCAGCTAGAAGCCTCCCCCCCCCCCCAAGCAGACAGACCGCCTCAGTTTGCCCATCTGTGTAATGGGAATGCTGATCTCCTAGTCATTTACCTACGGCAAGCATGGGGAAACCAGGGTTTAATATTTTGATTTTGTCCTGTGAACCGGCCTGAGACCTCCGAGTCTAGGGCGGTGTATAAACTCAATTAAGAAAATTCAATAACGAAACCTTGGGCATCCTAATTTGGCCAGCAAGGCTGTTTTCCCCCCCAGCCACACCCACCTGTAAAGTCAACTCGCAGCCACAACCCTAATTCAAGGCGGGGCTGCAAAGGGGGGAAAGAGGAACCCAGAGCACGCTAAAAGTGCACCCCCCATTCTTCCTCTGAAGTTGAATCACCTGAAATCAGGTGATTGACAGGTGGGCACTTTTGAGTCAAAAGGGGGAGCCGGCTCTGGATTCAGCCCACTGGCAAGATCCAGTTCCCCACCCAAGCCTCTGAGCTTGCACAGAGTGCGTTCACTTTTGAGGAAGGAACCACAACCTATCCCCAAATAGCCAGGATTAAGAGTTTTCAAGCCTGCTAACTCGCGGGGAGACCTTGGGAAAGTCACTGTCCCTCGGACTCGGTTTGCAGATCTGTAAAATGGCCACAGCAGCTGTAAGGCTCAGAAGTAGGTCCCATTTAGCTCAGTCGAATTCAGGCCCTACCAGCCTAAGAACCAACCTCAGAGGGCTGTTGTGCGGCGATCCCAAAGAGGATACGAAACGGCAAAGGTTTTGCAGGTTAAAAAACGCAGAGTTCGGGGGTTTTTTTGTGAGAAAATGAGGACTAAGGCTAGAGAGCAGAGCTCAGCTGTGTGCCCAGGGGAATGTTGTTATCAGGAAGCTTCTGGTGTGTCAGATTATATATTGCACTATATCAGCTAGGGATTTTGTGAGACGCTTTGGCCGAGACGGGAGCAATGACCGCCAAGATGCCACAGAGGGCTTGAATGGTGGAAAATAAGGAGGGCACCATCAATCTCAGCCCAGGAACCAAAAGAAAATTAATAAAGATAAATTCCTGGCGCGGGAGACCAGGAATAACTCCCCTCGGTGACAAAGAGCTTTCAAAATGCAGAGTTTGCCGATAAAAAGTTCAATTTGGTGAATGGATGTGCCAGTCACACCTCTCCTTTATATCAGAACCAGTGAAGGCGGTGAAGGTCCTCTGTGAGTGTCTGGAGGCGGTTGGAGGATGGATGGCGGAAAACAGATTGAGGTTGAATCCTGACAAGACAGAAGTACTGTTTTGGGGGGACAGGAGGCGGGCAGGTGTGGAGGACTCCCTGGTCCTGAATGGGGCAACTCTGCCCCTGAAGGACAAGGTGCGCAGCCTGCGGGTCATTCTGGACTCACATCTATCCATGGAGGCACAGGTCAGTTCTGTGTCCAGGGCAGCTGTCTACCTGGTACGCAGGATGAGACCCTCCCTGCCTGCAGACTGTCTCGCCAGAGTGGTGCATGCTCTAGTTATTTCCCGCTTGGACTACTGCCATGGGCTCTACGTGGGGCTCCCTTTGAAGGTGACCCGGAAACTGCAACTAATCCAGAATGCGGCAGCTAGACTGGGGACTGGGAGCAGCCGCCAGGACCACATAACTCTGAGAGATCTGAGAGATCCCAGTCCGTTTCTGAGCACAAGTCAAAGTGTTGGTGCTGAGCTTGAAAGCCCTAAACGGCCTCAGTCCTGTATACCTGAAGGAGCGTCTCCACCCCCATCGTTCAGCCCGGACACTGAGGTCCAGCTCCGAGGGCGATTCTCCCTGCAAGAAGCGAGGTTACAGGGAACCAGGCAGAGGGCCTTCTCAGTGGTGGCACCTGCCCTGTGGAACGCCCTCCCTTCAGATGTCAAGGAAATAAACAACTACCAGACTTTTAGAAGACATCTGAAGGCAGCCCTGTTTAGGGAAGTTTTTAATCTTTGGTGTTTTATCTTGCTTTTAATATCCTGTTGGAAGCTGACCATAGTGGCTGGGGAAACCCTGTCAAATGGGCCGGGTATTATTATTATTATTATTTATTATTATTATTATTATTATTAATAATAATAGAGCCAGTAGCCCCAGCTGGGACCCCAAACTCCTAGGCAGGCTTCCCTGGAGGAAGCAGGACACACAGTTGAAATAATGGCTTCTCTTTGGACTAGCCCCATTGCTTGGCAACGGTTTGGGGTACCAAGGAGTCTGGACCCCAGGAAGGGGCACCTGTCGCCCACCCAAGGGTCTGGCCCCCTAAGCTCTCTGTTAGCCCCATATTGGAGAGAAACAGAGGCAGCTTGGCTCCCCACTCCCTGGTACTGGGGTCTCCAAAATGGCCCCCTTCTCCCAGTATTTTAATCTGGGGTTAGCAAGTTTGCATCCTTTTTCTGTCTGTGTTTTATCTGCTTGCACTGGCTTCCAGGGGTTATACCAGGTTTTTTGGGGAGTGTGGGTCTGAGCACCGCTGGTTTTTCTTCTGTGAAATGGGTATATGGTGACCACAATTGTTTCTTCTATTTCCAAACCTGTCCCCTTGGATCCCAAAAAGGTTGAGAACGCCCCCCTATTAAGCTACAAAGGAATTTTATTATTATTATTATTATTATTATTAATAATATTAGTCCACTTTTTCTCCAAAGATCTTGGGGCGGCATCCATGAGGTTATGCTGTTTGCTTTCGCACAACAGCCCTGTGAAGTAGGGTCCGGCTGGGATACTGCAATAGGTCACCCTCCCTTCGTGCCCAAACAGAAATTCAAACCAGATCTCCCTGGATCCGGCTGGGATATTGCAACAGACCTAGGGTCACCCTCCCTTCGTGCCCAAACAGAGATTCGAACCCAGATCTCCCTAGATCCAGCGTTCTAACAACTATACCACATGGCTCCCCTTGATGACGACGATTTAATTTATTGATTTATCACCCCCCCACACACACAATTCTCCTCCCCCCCTTTAATTTTCACGACATCCCTGTGAGGTAGGGTAGCTTAGACTGAGAGGCAGGGACTGGTCACCCACTGACCAAGGGGAGCGATTTGAACCCTTGTCTTTCCCAGGTCCTAGTCCGAAACGCTCTAACCACTACCCCATGCTGCCTCGCCGCTCTCAGGCCGCAAAGGCTTCTTTCTGAGTGTTAAGGAAATGATTAGGGTGGCATTTTGGAGGCGAAAGACGGGCATGGAAATGGGGAGGGAGGGAGGGAGGGAGGGAGGGAGGGAGGGAGGAAGGAAGGAAGGAAGGAGGGGAAAAGGAAGCGTTAGGCGGCCTTACCTTCTGAGATGTTGACGGTGAAGGGGCTTTTGGGGATCTGAGCCCCCGCAAAGGTGACGTAGAGGGTGTGCGGACCCTCCAGGACGGGGTGATAAGTGCAGCGGAAAATACTGTCACCCTTGTCCTCCAGTACCACCTCCACGGTGTCGCGGCGGCCCTGGGGGTCCACGATCACCACGCCCACGTCTCCAGTCCCCGCACCTGTTGGGCAGAGGCGGCATGAGGGGTACAGCTCAGGATCCAACCCTCACATACACACACACCATGCACTCCTTCTAGTGTTTGACCCATGTCCTCACATTGGGGTTGGGCTGGATGACCTCTGGGGGGCCCCTTCCAACTTTACAGTTCAAGGACTCTGGCTGTCGGAAGAATCGTGTGCCGGGTGCCCCCCTCCCTTCCCACAGATGTCGGTCCTCTCCACACCCTTCCGGCCGTCCCCCCTCCCTGGACAAGGGCCACGATCCGCACTTCAAAGGGCTTTGGAAGAAGTTCCTGCTGGGATATTGGGGTTGCCAAGTGAGGAGCGCCCCAGACCCTGAGATCTCAGAGACCAAAACTGAGAGCTATGGGTCGCCCCAAGTGATGTCACAGGGAAGAACCCTGGTGATGTCATCGGGAAAGACCCTGGAGAAGGAGGTTAATTGGGAATGAGGAGCGGATGACTTGGCCCGCCAGATGTTTTAGGACTACAACTCCCATCATCCCTGACCACTGGTCCTGTTAGCTAGGGATCATGGGAGTTGTAGTCCCAAAACATCTGGAAGGGCTGAGTTTGCCTATGCCTGGTCTAAGCTACGCTTTGCATCCATCTTCTGCTGAGCTGAAGCTTGCAAGCTACACACACAGTCTTCTTAAATAATTATTATTACTGTCATACCTCGGGTTGAAGTTGCTTCAGGTTGAGCGCTTTCGGGTTGCGCTCCGTGGCGACCCGGAAGTAACGGGACGCATTGCTTCTGGGTTTCGCCGCTCGCGCATGCGCAGGCAGTCAAAATGACGTCGCGTCCATGCACGGAAGTGGCGAATCGTGACCCGCACAGGCGCAGACACGGGTTGCATTCACTTCTGGACATGAACGGGGCTCCGGAACAGATCCCGTTCGTATCCAGAGGTAAAAAGGTAAAGGGACCCCTGACCATTAGGTCCAGTCGTGATCGACTCTGGGGTTGCGGCGCTCATCTCGCTTTATTGGCCGAGGGAGCCGGCGTACAGCTTCCAGGTCATGTGGCCAGCAGGACTAAGCCGCTTCTGGCGAACCAGAGCAGCGCACAGAAACGCCATTTACCTTCCTGCCAGAGCAGTACCTATTTATCTACTTGCACTTGGACGTGCTTTCGAACTGCTAGGTTGGCAGGAGCAGGGACCGAGCAACGGGAGCTCACCCCGTGGCGGGGATTCGAACCGCCGACCTTCTGATCAGCAAGTCCTAGGCTCTGTGGTTTAACCCACAGCGCCACCCGCGTCCAATCCAGAGGTACCACTATATTATTTATTATTATTATTATTATTATTATTATTATTATTATTATTATTATTGGCACTCTCGCCCATCTGGGAGACAAAGCGCCCTCCCTTCCACCTGCAGTGGGGGCATCATACAGGCAAATTTGGAGATGTTCAAGTCAAGAGCTAGCAGACTGGCAACCCTTGGGAGAAACGCCCATTGACGGGAATTAGCCATGGAACTTCCACACTCAGGGGCAGTCTACCTTGGATGTACTGGGGGCACTTAGCCGAGCAGGGCTGCCTGGAGGCTTCTCAGAGGCATCTGCCTGGCCACTTACCTGCCGTGTAGATGTCAAAGTAGGTAGGCTTATGAGCCACGTTGCCCACGGGCTCCAGGCCTGGGCCTCGGGCCGAGACCTTGTTGGCATCGCCCAAGGCCATGCCCACGTTGACTTCGAAGGGGCTCTTGTCGATATTCTGCCCGGCGAAAAGAACTGTGACCTAGGGAGGGAGAGCAGGGAGGGGAAGAGAGTGATTTTTGTGATATGGGGAGGGAACCAGCCTGGACTGGCACACACTGGCAAAAGGTCAGAAAGAGGCATAACAACGATCAAGGTTTGGAACAAGGCTCCTGCAAGGAAAAATTCCTGCATTACGTAGGGTTAGATATCTAAATCAGAACCAGTGAAGGCAGTGAAGGTCCTGTGTGAGTGTCTGGAGGCGGTTGGAGGATGGATGGCGGCTAACAGATTGAGGTTGAATCCTGACAAGACAGAAGTACTGTTTTGGGGGGACAGGGGGCAGGCAGGTGTGGAGGACTCCCTGTTCCTGAATGGGGCAACTGTGTCCCTGAAGGACCAGGTGCGCAGCCTGGGAGTTATTCTGGACTCACAGCTGTCCATGGAGGTGCAGGTCAGTTCTGTGTCTAGGGCAGCTGTTTACCAGCTCCATCTGGTACGCAGGATGAGACCCTACCTGTCCGGAGACTGTCTCGCCAGAGTGGTGCATGCTCTGGTTATCTTCCGCTTAGACTACTGCAATGCGCTCTACGTGGGGCTACCTTTGAAGGTGACCCGGAAACTGCAATTAATCCAGAATGCGGCAGCTAGACTGGTGACTGGGAGCGGCCGCCGAGACCACATAACACCGGTCCAAAAAAACCTACATTGGCTCCCAGTACATTTCCGGGCACAATTCAAAGTGTTGGTGCTTTAAAGCTCTAAACGGCCTCAGTCCTGCAGACCTGAAGGAGTGTCTCCACCCCCATCATTCAGCCCGGACACTGAGGTCCCGCTCCGAGGGCCTTCTGGTGGTTCCCTCCCTGTGAGAAGTGAGGTTGCAGGGAACCAGACAGAGGGCCTTCTCGGTGGTGGCGCCTGCCCTGTGGAACGCCCTCCCATCTGATGTCAAGGAAATAAACAACTATCCAACTTTTAGAAGACATCTGAAGGCAGCCCTGTTTAGGGAAGTTTTTAATGCTTGATGTTTTATTCTGCTTTTAATCTGTTGGGAGCCGTCCAGAGTGGCTGGGGAAACCCAGCTGGATGGGTGAGGTATAAATAAATTATTATTATTATTATTAATTATTATTATTATTATACGCCGGGGTCCCTTCCAGCTCTACACTTCTCTGATTCCATGCTTACAGGAGAAGAAGGCATCTCACCTTATGCAAGCCAGCCACTTTCGGCACGTAGGAGACAGAATACGTCCGGTTCTTGTCATTGTTGGCGACCACTTTGGCCTGGGTGGGTGAGGAACGAAAGCAGGAGACATTATTTCCTAGGAAAATGCACCCTCGCCCGTGTCCCTACTGCGGTGTCCCGCAATATAAGTAAAGTTAAAGGGACCCCTGGCCATTAGGTCCAGTTGTGGCCGACTCTGGGGTTGCGGGACTCATCTCGCTTTACTGGCCGAGGGAGCCGGCGTACAGCTTCCGGGTCATGTGGCCAGCATGACTAAGCCGCTTCTGGCGAACCAGAGCAGCACACGGAAGCACTGTTTACCTTCCCGCCGGAGTGGTACCTATTTATCTACTTGCACTTTGACGTGCCTTTGAACTGCTAGGTTGGCAGGAGCAGGGACCGAGCAACGGGAACTCACTCCGTCGTGGGGATTTGAATCGGCGACCTTCTGATCGCCAAGTCCTAGGCTCTGTGGTTTAACCCACAGCGCCACCCGCGTCCCACAATATAGGGCCTTGCATTTGTTGCTGGACTCTGGCGTGGGAAATGGCAAAGGATTATGGGGGTTGTAGTCCGGCAACAGCTGGGGGGGCTGCATGCTTCCCATCCTTGCTTGGTATTGCAAGAGTCCTTCGCCCGTAAAACCTCCCGTTTCAATTTTATCAAGCGCAGGACCCCACAAAACTCAGGGGCTTACAGGAGGGCAAGGAGAAGAGCATAAGGCATGAAATTAATGGACTATGCAGAATTGGATAAATTAACAGGAAGGATTCGAAACTTGCGGCACCAGAGATTCTTAGAAGACTGGGGTAAATATACGAACTATTTGAAAAGCAATTATAACGAACAGATTATGCTAGTAGGACTGCAAGTAGTTCTGTAAGGAGGACTCCTTGAAATATTGCCAGAAAGAACATGAAGAGAATTCTTAGTTAATGATAATTAAAAGTAATAGAGAAATTAAGAAATGCAGAAAAAGCAATAAAGAACAGAAAATCTTCAGAGATTGTTGACGCAAGTCTAAAATATTGTAGAAGGTAAGAAGTTATGTTAAATGATTGTTGGAAATGATATGTTAAAAAAAAACACAATAAAAATGTATTTTTTTTTAAAAAAAAGGAGAAGAGCAGAAGGCTGCAGAGCCCAGTACCTCCTCTGTGTGGCCTTCGGGGTCTTCGATGTAGACCAGCACCTCTCCCAATCCTGCCTCGATGGTTTCCACTGTGAAATGGGCTGGTTTCAGCACCGTGTTGCCGTGGGGCTCGATCCCTGCACGGAACATCAGATACGTTAGCCGGGATACAGAAGATGGAACAACGTCCCTTTGCAGTTCCCCAGTTCTCCTCCTCCTCCTCCTCCTCCTCCTCCTCCTCCTCCTTCTTCTTCTTCTTCTTCTTCCCCTTTTCTGAATCCTCATAGAATCGTAAAACCGTTCCAACCCCCTCCTCCACAAATGATCAAGAATTTGTCCCATCCACTTTTGCAAACTTTGATTTCGCCCGGTCTCTGTTTAAGCCTTTGGCCTGATCTGCTTATCAAATCAGATGATTCATCGGCTCAGATGCTTCAGCTGAGATTCCTGCATCTCAGGGGGGGCTGGACTCCATGACCTTTGGGGGGGGCCCATCCCACTCGACGATTCTACAATTCTATGATCCAGATTAGCTTGCGGGCTCTTTAACCGCCTTCCTCAGCAATTCGCTCGTCCCGGGCTTTTCAACGGAACTTCCCCATCTAATGTTTATTTTAAAGTGGAGTTTGTGTGTCTGTCTGTCTGTCTGTCTGTCTGTCTGTTTGCCTTTGGGCCCTTTAATTCACTTTGCATTTGTAAACCGCAAGTGGCTGAATTACTCCCTTCAGGGATTCTACAGCTCTGACTCCTGCATGGCAGCGGGCTGGGATAGCTGACCCTTGAGGGTCCCATTCTACGATTCTATGAAATGGAAAGAAGAGTCCAGAGGCCTCCTCTTTAGCTCCAGAACACAGAAGGCTTCTCGGGTTGATTGATCCGGATTGATCCCTTTCTTAAAGTGACGGGAGCAGGCCTTTTCCTGGTCATTTGGGAGTTGGGTGGAGACGAGAGCAATTACCGTATTTTTCGCTCTGTAGGATGCACTTTTCCCCCTCCAAAAATTAAGGGGAAATGTGTGTGCGTCCTATAGAGCGAATGCAGGCTGCGCGGCTAAGCCCAAAGCCAGAACAGGGAGACGGAGCGCTGCGCACTGCCCTGCAGAGGCTACAAAGGCTATCCCCGAAGCCTGAAGCCTTTGGAGTGCAGCGGGAACTCGCGCTGCGCTCCAAAGGCTTTGGGTCAGCGAAAGGAACCCAAAGCCTTGGAGCATAGCGCGAGGTCCCGCTGCGCTCCAAAGGGATCTTTGAGGCTGGCGGTGGGGGAAAGCAGCGCTTCCCCCCACCGCTAGGCCCACAAGCTCGGGGGGCAGCGGGAAGGCTGCACGCAGCCTTTGCTCTGTTCCCTGACCAGATCTTTGGGGCTGCCGGTGGGAGAAAGAAGCGCTTCCCCCCCCGCCAGCCCCAAAGAGCAGGGCGAAAGGAACCTGAAGCCTCCGGAGCCCAGAGGGAACTCCCTCCGCGCTCCAGAGGCTTCGGGTTGCCTTTACTGAAGCCTCCAGAGCGAGAGGGGTCAGTGCGCACCGACCCCTCTCGCTCTCCAGGCTTCCAAGGTCTGAAGCCTCCAGAGCGCAGAGGCTTTGGGTGCATGCACATTGAACGCACCTTGTTTTAGAGGGGCAGAACAAGAAAAAAAATATTTTTTTCCTGTTCTCCCCCTCCTATGGTCCGGTGCGTCCTATAGAGCGAAAAATACGGTAATTCTCTTGGCCAGTGCCCTCTTGACCGCTTGGTCAGGGCTACTTACCTGGGCCGTAAGCCTTGGCTTTCTTGGGGTTCAGCTGTTTAGAACGCAGGGGAGCCCCCGGCTTCAGTTTGGCTTTGGGGAACTGAGAGAGGTAGGTCATGACCGAGTGCTCATCCACATTGGGGTCCACAATCTCTTCAGGGGCGATCACCTGCGAGGAGGAGTAATCATCATCATCATCATCATCATCATAAATTTTTTTTATACCCCACCCTCCCCGGCCAGAGCCGGGCTCAGGGCGGCCAACACCAATAAAATTTCAGAAAAAACATAATAAGAAAAAAAACAACCACAATTTAAAATGCAGGTTAAAATGCAATTTAAATGCAGCCTCATTTTAAAAGTCAAAACCATAAGGGGAGGGAAACATAAGGGTCAGACTGAGTCCAAACCAAAGGCCAGGAGGAACAGCTCCGTCTTGCAGGCCCTGCGGAAAGATGTCAAGTCCCGCAGGGCCCTAGTCTCTTGGGACAGAGCGTTCCACCAAGTCGGGGCCAGCACTGAAAAGGCCATGTTATTCCGCCGAAGAGGAATAACACCCCTTCCTCACCAGTGGTTTTCCTCCAGCGTGCCAAAGCCCCCCCGCTTCCCTGTTCCGCAACGGGCAAAAATTCAACCGGCGAAGCACGAAAAGAGGCTTTGCCGGTTGGATTACCGCCTGCCGGACAACTTTTAAAGGCAGAGGGGAAAGGGTGGCTTTGGTCCAGAGAGCCCAGCCCTTTGGAAACCCTGTTTTTTGCCATGGTGGTACCTGGGGCACTCCCAGCCAGTCGTCCGCCTGCTGCATAGCCTCCCGGGCGTTTTCCACGGGCTGGTTAGGATCCCAGGTCTCCCAGTCCGGGCACAGGCCTATGGGAAGGAGAGATAAAGACAGGGTCAGACGGGCAGCGCCAGCCTTGGGGGCGCCTGCCAGGAGAGCCAGAGACAATAGGGGCATTGTGGCCACCCTTGGCACAGATCGCCCGATCCAGCCGGAAAGGAACTGGATCCACTCCAGGGTTTATAGCAAGCCGTCCTGGCTGCCGAGAAGAACCGGAACTGGATTGAGGAAGGGAGTGCAAAGGGGAGAATTAAGACACGGAACCGGATAAGACTCAGCGGAAGGTCCCATGGTTAAGGTCCAAGAGTGGGCGGAGCCAGAGCCAATTGGAGGCGGAGCCAACACACCCTGGCGTCTCCTCCCTCTTCTTCCCTGCTAAGTTGCGCAATTTTATTTATGATAATTATTACAAAATACAAGCAAAATACATACAAATACATATATTTTTCAGATAAGCACACCTATATACAAAAAAGAAAAGAGGAAGAAAAGAAAAAAGAAAAAGAAAAAAATTGGAAGAAAAATTGGAAGAATTTCTTCCAAATTTATTCTACGAATATCTCAATAATAAAACTTCATGGATTGACTCCCATCGCTTACACTGCACTTCCTATATACATTTTAAGCCAATTTGTATCTGTTATTCCGTATTTTTCCCATACAAATATTCTAATCGGTAAGTTTTCTAAATCTTTCATAAATCTATTCTAAACGCAACCAATACCTTCCACTTAATCCTTGTCTACCTTCTATGGATGTTTTTAAGCAGAGGTTGAGTGGCCACCTGTTGTGTATGTTTTAGCTGAGATTCTTGCATTGAAGCGGGTTGGACTAGATGACCCCTAGGGGTCCCTTCCAATTCCGCGATTCTGTGACTGGCGGGGCAATGCCCTCTTTGCCCTTGTGGGACTCAAACTCCTGCAGCAGAGAAAGGACCTAGAGGCTGACATTTGTGGAACAGACCCTGGGAATGATGTCACAGCAGGGACCCCCAAAGGCCATCTAGTCCCCTGAATTTAAAAAATTGAGGTCTTTTATATATATATATAATAAATGTTCATAAATGTACCAAACAAAAACGTACATAAATATATAAACCACATGTCTGAAGAGGCAGCCATGAAGCCATTTTGGCTCCCAAACTGACCAGGACTATAACCTAACAATGTAGTTTATAGTATGGTGGTTTGTTTGATTTTTCTGTTAATTGTTTGTTTGATTGTATGTTTGTTTACTTGTCTGTACTTCTGTTTTCTCATAAATGTATTTATTTTAAATTACTAAGGATATAGGGACGTGGGTGGCGCTGTGGGTTAAACCACAGAGCCTAGGGCTTGCCGATCAGAAGGTCGGCGGTTCAAATCCCCGCAATGGGGTGAGCTCCCGTTGCTCGGTCCCTGCTCCTGCCAACCTAGCAGTTCGAAAGCACCTCAAAGTGCAAGTAGATAAATAGGTACCGCTCTGGCAGGAATGTAAACGGCGTTTCTGTGCGCTGCTCTGGTTCGCCAGAAGCGGCTTTGTCATTCTGGCCACATGATCCGGAAGCTGTATGCCAGCTCCCTCGGCCAGTAAAGCGAGATGAGTGCCACAACCCCAGAGTCGGACACAACTGGACCTAATGGACAGGGGTCCCTTTACCTTTTACTAAGGATATATTTTAAAAATAAAATAAATAAAATGCATCTCTGGGTTATTTGTGGGGTATAGGAATTTGTTCTTTTTTCCCCCCTTCAAAATATACTCTGCCCCCCCCCCACAAGGTCTGAGGGACCCTGCTGAAAAAGTTTGCTGACTCCTTAGCTTATATAAAATACGCAGGGATTTATGCCATGCAAAATGAACCGTGGAAAGAGAAGAAGGTTTAAATGAAGACTGTCTTCTAAATTGTAAAATAGAAAATTTAATAAAAATTACATAATATATACAGTGGTGCCTCGCAAGACAAAATTAATCCGTTCCATGAGGCTCTTCGTATAGCGGTTTTTTCATCTTACGAAGCAAGCCCATTGACATCTTAGCATATTAGCGCTATTAGCGGTTTAGCGGCTTTTAGCGGATCTGCTGATAAGTGGCTTAGGGGCTTAGGAAAAGGGGGGGAAAGGGGGGGAACCTGCAGGAACTCGCAAGACATTTTCGTCTTGCGAAGCAAGCCCATAGGGAAATTCGTTTTGCGAAGCGCCTCCAAAACGGAAAACCCTTTCGTCTATCGGGTTTTCCGTCTTGCGAGGCGTTCGTCTTGCGGGGCACCACTGTATGTATGTATATATATGACCGCTTCTCCTGACACGGCTGTTTCTGGAGTGACGCACGGCAGCTGCGCTGAACAGCAGAGTGCCACCATTGCCGGGGTTGGGATAGATGACCACTGGGGGACCCCTCCAACACTACAATTCTGCCAGTTGCCGGGCAATTCTGCCGCTAGCCCTGAGAGGAAGAGGCCTTTTTGGAGCACTGCGGAGGATGGGCAGAGGCGTTCGTGCTGGAGATGGATTGCCAAACATTTGCGGAGAGTGGAGCAGCAGCCTGGGGGATCCCCAGAGATGGAGAGAAAGTATGCCAAGAACTAAGGAAGGAGGCAGACCCAGAGGGAAGCTATCGACATATAAGGCCTGGCTGCAGCTTCTGTTAAGGTAAACTCCCCGGCACAACTTGGCTGGGCAGGCCCAGCGCTCAGCCGTCCATCGCTCAACCCTCCCGCCTCGCCAAGGATGCAAGTGCCAAGGAATCACATGATCCTCGAAGTGGGAGGGTGGGACACCTGGAGGTCATCCAGTCCAACCCCGTGCAAGGCAGGAAACGAAAGCTCTCGGGAGCAGGATCTTCTCTTGAGACTTTCAGAAGGGACAGGACAGGAGGATATCCCCCATCCCATCTCCATTTAATTCGAATCTGCGCCTTAAAGCACCCACCCCCACCCAATATTTTTAACAGCAGCAGGATTCGGCCCTGCAACTTGTCCAGGACAAGAGTGCCTCTGCCCGTGCATGGAGTGCCGTTCCCTTAAGCGTCAATGTAATCAGTCCCTTCGGCTGTCAGAGGAAAGGAGTGGCTCTCGGGCAAAGGGACCTCTCCTATGAGAATACAACAATCCTGTAGGTGTCTACTCAGGTGTAAGTCCCACTAACTCAGCCGCAATCCTGCTCTCCATTTACCTGGGGCCATACTGCTGTGAATTCAGCGGAGCTTACTTCTGAGTAGACGTCCGCCAGACAGCCACTTTAGTCCTGCATTTTCTTTGACAGCCTCCTCAGTCCCCGCTGGTCCAGATCCACACCGCGCATATTAATCGTGTCCATAACTTTTATGGCACTTACAACCCACCAAATTTTATGGCACTTATAATGGGCCAAGATCCCCCACTGAACTTCACGGCTGCGCATGGATTCGAACCCTCCCAGGTCCTCGTCTGACACTCTAAGCCAGGCATGGCCAAACTTGGCCCTCCAGATGTTTTCGGACTACAACTCCCATCATCCCTAGCTAACAGGACCAGTGGTCAGGGATGATGGGAGTTGTAGTCTCAAAACATCTGGAGGGCCAAGTTTGGCCTTGCCTGCTAAGCACTACCCCACTGTCGCAAGCACATAACTTCCTCCCAAAACATAGCTGTCAACTTTTCCCTTTTCTTGCGAGGAATCCTATTCGGAATAAGGGGATTTCCCTTTAACGTTGCCAGCTATGTCCCAAAGAATCATGGGAACTGTAGTTTTTCCTCACAGGGCTCCAAGCACCCATAGCGAACTACAGTTCCAATGATCCTTTGGTCAAAACCATGCACTTTAAATGTGTGCTGCATGTGCTTATGGCGAGCCAGTCAGATGGGCAGCATATATTATTATTATTATTATTATTATTATTATTATTATTATTAGGGTTCAGCTCTGCCCCGCAACTCCATGGCACGGCAGCGCATGGCAAGTGAGCAGTGTGGCTGAGCCGTATCTATGGCGATGAGACCTGTGGCTTGCCAAAAGCCACACTGATGATGGGTAGCAAACTAGACTTTACTCAGAGTAGGCCTGTTGAAATTGACCACCGTGACTAAATCAGGTCCATTGATTTCAGTGGGTTTGCTCTGAGTTGAATATCACTGAATAGAGCGAAATAGATCTGTGGCTTGCCAAAAAGCCACACTGATGTTGCTAAGCAAGGTTTGCCTGCGGAGAAATCTTGCCTTAATTCCACAGATGGAAAAATAAAAATAAATGGAGGGGGGATGTAAATTCTGAACATTAAGGAGGCTACAGTCCACGTCAGGCCCTTCTACACGGTGAGATACGTAAACCACAAACAAGCGAAGGGCTCCCACTGCCAACATATCCATCCAGACCTCTGAGTTTGCCCAAATTTGGCTTGCTTTTCCTGAGCGGAGGGTAGATTCTCTCCCCCCCCCCCCCGGCCCCACCAGCCATAAATCCGAGAGAGAAGTGTTTAGGCTGATAAGTCCTGGAAGAGGAGATGAGCTCAGCAGCAAAACCAGCCCAAGAGGAGACACAGGAGAAGGCGGATTTCCTCAACCGGGTGCCCTCCAGCTTTTCTGAACTACAACTCCCAACTAGAACTCCCAACAACCGGCCGGCGCTAGGCAGCTGCAGTCCCAGTGAGCTGGAGGGTGCCAAAACTGCAACATAAATGCTGGTAATCCTAATTCGGCAATCCTAGTGCAAAGGTTTTAGCCGTGCCTCTGAAAGCAGGAATTTATGTATAGTTTTCTATACAGTATTGGATATTCGGAGTCTTGCAGGAATTTATGTCTAGGTTGGGGGGGTTGCCCCTCCAGCAGACATCATGCACATGCAGCCCACTACCAAAACCAGCACCATCATTTTTGTGACTTTTGTGATTTGTCCCCACAAAACACTTCATCACAGTTTCTTCCTATCTATTCAAAGGGCCTCTGCTGCGCAATACCAAATGTAAGAATTCACTGATAAATGTATCTATGTACTGGCTTACTAGGGAAACTTCAGAAATTCATATAGACATGTGAGCTCAGCTACTCAGCAGCCCCTCTGCCTGAGTGATAATCCCTGGCATCCTGATACCTGAGTGCCAGACAGGTAGCCATTTTAGAAATAACAAACCCAGATGAAGACAAAAGGGTGTGATTAACTTGGCTGGGAAACAGGGAAATGTAAATGTCTCTTTTGTTACACTTGATGGGGTGGCGCTGTGGGTTAAACCACAGAGCCTAGGACTTGCCGATCAGAAGGTCGGTTGCTCGATCAGAAGGTCGGTTGCTCGGTCCCTGCTCCTGCCAACCTAGCTGTTATCTACCAGTGCAAGTAGATAAATAGGTCCAGTGCAAGTACATAAATAGCTCCAGCAGGAAGGTAAACGGCGTTTCCATGCGCTGCTCTGGTTTGCCAGAAGCGGCTTAGTCATTTTGGCTCCCAAACTGACCAAATGTTTTCCCTGCAAAGTCAAAGGAAAATGGAAAAGCCTCCCCATTGTCTTTTCCTTCACAAATCCCGTCTTAAGGGTATGTCTGTGCATGAATAGGGTGAGAGCCTGTGACCTGGCTCAGGAACTAAGTATTTATCATTACAAAAGACTGGCCAGGCTCCCCAGGGTATCCAATCAAGTAAGCATTAACAGGTCTACCAGACAGGTGGTAAACAAAGCACTCACATTTCTGTTGTAGACCACCTTTTCTGTGAAGTAGGTATGATGTATCTGGGGGGTGCTCTTGAGCTACACCCCTTTCTGCGATGTGGATATGATGTTTCTGGGGGTGGTCTTGGACTCCAGGGAGGGCAATTTAAAATGTCTATATAAGGGGGGGCACACTTGGGTTCTGGGGTCCTCCTCCTTTCCTGCGTGTGAGGGGAGCACCCTGTTGCAACAGTTCAATAAAGATCAGGCTTACTGGCTGCTTTGCTTCTCAATATTCTCTGGTTGGCCTCTGTTCTTTTCTCCAACCGATGGAGAACCTACAAAGGACTCTATAAGGGCTCTTGTGTCCCCCCATAAGGGAATAAGGGCAGATTTTCTTTTATTACAGAGGGCTGGGAACATCTCCTCTTTGAAACCCCTGGAGAGCTGCTGGCACGGACATTACCGAGCAAAGTAGCGTTCTTTGCTCCTGGGTCTCCCCAGTGTAGGTGGACTACAACTCCCATCGTCCACAGCCAGCTTAGCCCACTGGACAATGGGATTTGTAGTCCACCCAGGGACCCAGGCATGAGGAACACCAAAGCCCAGAGTCACCATCCAGCGGCTTATTTTTCCTACTCACCAGGAGCACAGTTGTCCACCAGGGCTCCCAGCGCCTTGCCGTCCTGCCAGTCGCGGTTGAAGTTGGTGATGGGCAGTTGAGGGACCTTGTTCTGGATCCAGCCCAGGAGCCGCTGTTTGGGGGTCTGCTTCTTGGCATCCTCCTCGTCCTCGTCTTCCCACATGGGCATAGAGATGGAATAGTGCAGGATCAGGGTCCATATCAAGCCCAGAATCAGCTTCAGGTTGCCGTCCACAATGGCTTTGCTGTCTGTCGGGAGGAAAGGCCGAGAGAGAAAGGGTTAACAACAAGGCAAGTAGAATAATTCTAATAATGTGACTTATTTTTTGCGCCCCACAAATCTGACCCCACTCGACACGTTAAAATCGTCCCGACGCAGGGCTGCTTTCAGATGTCTATGGAAGGTTGCATGTTTGTCTCAGAGAATGAGAATGAATGAATCTTTATTGGCGCCAGCGCATCGGTCACAGCAATAAAACAACAATACAATATACGAAGAATATATAGTGGACGCTCAGGTTGCGAACGTGATCTGTGCAGGAGGCACGTTTGCAACCCGCCGCGCTGCGTGTGCGCATGCGCAGGTTGCAATTCAGTGCTTCTGCGCATGCGCAAAGCGAGATTTACCACTTCTGCGCATGCGCAACCGCGAAACCCAGAAGTAACCCAATCCAGTACTTCCAGGTTTCGGCGCATCCGTAACCCAAAAAAACAACACCCTGAAGCGTCTGTAACCCGAGGTATGACTGTAAATAAAAAGTCAATTATATATATCTTTGACATCAGATGGGAGAGGGCTCTAGGGCACAAAGTTATTTCATATGCAAATATCAAGGCTCGGTGTCACCAGAATACAGTGGTGCCCCGCAAGACGAATGCCTCGCAAGACGAAAAACCCACTAGACGAAAGGGTTTTCCGTTTTTTGAGGCGCTTCACAAGACGAATTTCCTTATGGGCTTGCTTCGCAAGACAAAAACGTCTTGCGAGTTCTTGCGAGTTTTTTCCCTCCCCCCCCCCCTTTTTCTAATCCGCTAATCCGCTAATAGGGATGCTTCGCAAGACGAAAAAACCGCTAGACGAAGAGACTCGCGGAACGGATTATTTTCGTCTTGCGAGGCACCACTGTATTATAAATATATATGCCGAGTTTCTTGCATCAGAAGGGGTTGGGCTAGGTGACTTTTGAGATCCGACTCTACAGATCTATGAAATCTGACTCATTTAAGACCATATTGAACCCGTAATTCTCAGTAATAATGTAACACATCAAGCTTGTTTTCTCCTGCTTTGGAGGGTAGGACTCGAACCCGTGACTTCAAGTTACAGAAAAGTCGATCTTCATCAGGAAGAACTTTCTGACAATAGGAGCTGTTTGACAATGGAACGGATTCCCTCGGGGAGTTGTGGACTCTCCTTCCATGGAGGTTTTTAAGCAGAGTTTGGACCTCTGTCCTGGATGCTTTAGTTGAGATTCCTGCCGTGCAGGGGGTTGGACTAGATGACCCAGGGGGTCCCTTCCAACTCTACGATTCTAGGCAGTGCTTTTTTTCTGGGGGTACGCATACCTCTGAACATTTTGTGAGTCTAAGTTTTGCCTCACTTAGACGGTCATACCTCTTGTTACCTTCGGTTCAGGTTACGTTTCTTCAGGTTGCGTCCCACGGCGACCAGGAAGTACCGGAAAGGGTTACTTCTGGGTTTTGCCGCTCGCGCATGCGCAGACGTTCAAAATGACGTCACGCGCATGCGCAGAAGTGGCGTATCGTGACCCGCGCAGACACAGGTTGCGTTCTGTTCATATTGCGAACAGTGCTCCGGAACAGATCCCGTTCGCAACCACTGTATTTCAATATGAGTAGGAAAATGAGAGTACAGTGGTACCTCGAGTTACAGACACTTCAGGCTACAGACGCTTCAGGTTACAGACTCCGTTAACACAGAAATATTACCTCCGGTTAAGAACTTTGCTTCAGGATGAGAACAGAAATCGTGCTCCGGTGGCACGGCAGCAGCAAGAGGCCCCATTAGCTAAAGTGGTACCTCAGGTAAAGAACAGTGTCATTTTGATTCTCGTGATGCACTGTGTCTGTGGCGTATTGTGTTTTATCACGTAGACACCGCCTTGCTATAAGGCATGGGTAGCCAAACTAAGGCCCGGGGGCTGGATGTGGCCCAATCGCCTTCTCAATTCGGCCCGCGGACGGCCCGGGAATCAGCATGTTTTTACCTGAATGTGTCCTTTTATTTAAAATGCATCTCTGGGTTATTTGTGGGGCATAGGAATTCATTCATATTTTTTTCCAAAATATAGTCCGGCCCCCCACAAGGTCTGAGGGACAATGGACCGGCCCCCTGCTGAAAAATATTGCTGACCCCTGCTATATGGCATGAATTTGTGGCATGCTGACACTTCTACAAATCGATAAAACCAGAGAAGTGCTTCGCTCCCTGGCTCTTCCTAACGGCAGGGGCTGGAGTACATGACCTTTGGGAAGCCCTTAACATTCCTAAGGAAGGAATAATAATAATAATAATAATAATAATAATAATAATAATAATAATAATAATAATAATAATTTATTATTTATACCCCGTCCATCTGGCTGGGTCCCCCCAGCCACTCTGGGCGGCTTCCAAAAAAATATTAAAATACAATAACCTATTAAACATTAAAAGCTTCCCTAAACAGGGCTGCCTTCCGATGTCTTCTAAAAGTCTGGTAGTTGTTTTTCTCTTTGACATCTGATGGGAGGGCGTTCCACAGGGCGGAGGCCACTACCGAGAAGGCCCTCTGCCTGGTTCCCTGTAACTTGGCTTCTTCCCAGGTAAGGCTGGGAACAGGTTTTGTGTGTGTGTGTTGGGTTGCTATGTGCGGCAGGAAAGCCGAGGTTTGAGAAGCGGGGGTGAAGAGGTTACGGGGAAATCCCGTCTCCGCTGCCCTAGGAATCTCTGACACATTTTCAAGCCATTCCTGGGAACAACAATGCAATACTGCGCCGAACTTTTTCCCTCCGAGCTCAGTCTTTCCATAAACACTCGCTACGGAGGGCAAGGCAGCCTCCCATTTCCTTAGCAATCTCTCCTCCGCTTCATAACAAACATGAGCTGCGGCAATGCGCTGCGATGGACCACATTCAGCATCTCCAGGTGGACCAGAGGCATCCGGCATCACGAAGGCATAGCTGTCAACCGTCCCTTATATGGTGGGAAACTCCCTTATCCCAGTGCCATGTCCCGCTGCTGTCCCTTATTGATGTTGTTGTTTAGTCATTTAGTCGTGTCTGACTCTTCGTGACCCCCTGGACTGTTTACTGAGGCCAAGAGAAGCCCCCAGTGCTTTGGGGGGGCGCAGGGGTACGCATACCCCTAAACATTTTGTGAATCTAAGTTTGGCCTCACTGAGGGGCAGTATTTCAATATGAGTCGGAAAATGAGAGAACCCCTAAACATTTTTTGAAAGAAAAAAAGCACTGGGAGTCCCACAAAAAACGATCAGAGGAGCCTTGACGAATACTTCAAATAAAAGGCACTACTGTACATGGTCTTAGCCACTTATCTGAGCTGTTATTGCCCTCGGCTGAAAGAAACAGATGCCAGGTTTGCATCTGACGCTCCAGAAAAAATTCGGTCGTTGGCACACGGCTTGGCTTAATTGCACGAGTCATAGGAGCAGGGTTTTTCTGGAAAGTTCCTCGCAAGGGTAGCTAATTCAATGACCTCTACCGCCAGCAATGCTGGCTGAGGCTGATGGCAGTTCCACAACACTTGGAAGGGACCACACTGTGCCTTTAATTAAAAGCTTCCTGTGCTGGTCCCGGGGGCTATCCGCGAGGCAAGGTCCGAGTCCAGTTTGAGGTTGAGGGTGCAGTATGGAGGCAGTCCGTCAAAGTTGAAGCGGGGTCCAAGGCAGGGAGTCAGGTGAGGTCAGGAGCTCCGGCAGAACAGCAAGACAGGGTGCAGGCAGGAACAGGCTAGCAACGATGTTGCTCCCGCAACCTGGGACTGGGGCTGGCTGGCTTTTATCTGTCCCGAGGCATAGGGCGGCCCCGGTCCACAGGTGACTCTCCTCTCCTGGCCTGGAGGCAAGCCCTCCTCCTGCGGGACCTTAGTTCCCTCCGCCTCTCTGCCCTGAACCTCTGCAGCTCAGGAGAGGCTGGAGGGTTACCGGCCCCAGAGGCAACCTCAGCCTCCTCTGACGTGGCTGAGAGTGGAGCACCTGCAGGCAATGGGTCCTCCATCACCTCCGGAGCCAGAGCAGACTCAGCTGGTGTCTGCTCCTGAGGATCCAGCACAGGTGAGGACCCTTCAGGCTCAGGCCCCAGCCCTGGCTCAGCTGGTTCTGGAGGCGGGGACTCCTGTGCAGGCTGGGATTCCTCAGGTTCAGCCTCTGAATCCGACTCCCAGGCCATCACACTTCCTGTCTGCAGTTTCTGCCCTTTTTTTACACACACCCACACACCCACACGCACCCACACACCGGTTGAGCTGCAGAAATATTAGTGAATATTTGCCCTCAGCATCAGTTCCAGAGAGAGAGAGAGAGAGAGAGAGAGAGAGAGAGAGAGAGAGAGAGAGAGAGAGATTTAATTACTAGCTTCCTTGAAGCTTCTTTAAGAACAAAACAAAACAAAAACCCAGCAACTTGATTTTCAGATGTCAAGTTCAGGTTCAGCAACATTGCTGCCAGATTTCAAATCTGTTCAAGGTTTCGTTTCACTCCTAATATCCTTCAGATGGAGCCTTCTTGGTTCAGCCACCAGAATCATAGCTTAGACTCTGCAGGTCTGAGTTCATTCCCTCCTCATTCCCAATTAACCTCCCTCTCCAGGATCTGAGTTGGGGCATGCGCAGAGTGCCGGGAGATTGTGCCAAAAGAACAGAGAAGAATGTGTTGCTTTGCTGAGAGCATAATACAGTTTCAGTTGCATGCAATGACAGGTACAGTCTCCTTAGAGCCTACAGATTATGCCTTAAACACAACAACATTTAAATAATAACATTATTATTATTATTATTATTATTATTATTATTATTATTACACGGCAGATGGCGCTGAGTCATTCTCACATGCTTGCTGACTCATTCTCACAAGCGCCGCAGCTGCAGGACAAAACACACCCCAATTAAACAGCACACCAAAACGAACCCTTTCTTGTCCTTTTCCGCAGCACGCATGAACCAGATACATTAACAATAATAGTTGATGTCATTTGGGGTAAAGGCAATTGGAGGCGTGTGGTGGAGGTGTATAATATTACGCCTGGCGAACAGAGAACAGGTTTCTCTCTCTCTCTCTTTCTTTCTTTCTTTCTTTCTTTCTTTCTTTCTTTCTTTCTTTCTTTCTTTTTTTCCCCAGCAGTCTTTTTTTATTATTGGTTTTCACCTATTACATTGCAATACAGATGTACCAAAGCCAACACCATTTCCTCCCCATACATTTACATTTCTATTTCCTCAATCCATCATATTATTCTTTTCTCCTTCCTCCCACTCGATTTCCTCCACATTATACAATTTGCAATAATCTTTGCATTCTACAATGCAATATAAATTTTAAAGAATATTTCAAATATAAATAGAGTAGTTTAAACTCTGTTGCAGCATTCGAGGAACTTCCGTAATACAGTAGTTGCAAGGTAGATATAAGAATCAAGATATATTAAGAAAAAGTTTAATTCTGATAAAAGTGTGTATTGGCAAAAAGTAATATGAAATATAGAATAGACGGGAGGTGGGGTCTTTAGTGTTAAGACCAACTTATGTCTTACTGTTTGTTAAGAAAATTCTGTGTCTATGGTTATTCCGTGGGTAATTTGGTATTTGTGTTTTCTCTTTCTTCTTTTCTTGCTGCATCAACAACAACAATAATAATAAAGAATCTGTCCAATCCTCTTTTAAACCTATCTGGGTTGGGGGCCAGCACCACCTCCAGTGGCAATGAGTTCCGCAGTTCAACTATGCACCGCATGGAGAAAGAATTCCTTTGCTCTGTCCTGAACCTTCCAGCATTCAGCTTCGTTGGGTGAATACAAGGCAACCGTTGACATGAATTAGCACGTGCAAACCCTCCCCCCCCCCCAAAAAAAAACCCCTGGGGTGTCTGCCTGTTTCCTCTCAAAGGGGGAGAAGAGATACACATGCAACACCCCCCCCCCTTTGCAAAGGGAAAGGGAGCTGGCGCCGGGCCATTCGGCATGATGGACATGGAAAATACGGTTGGATTGCACCCAGGGAGGAAATGGGCTGCAGATGTTTGCAGCGGGCGATGGTGGAGAATCAGCTCCCCACACAATCAGCTGCCTCCAGGGGTCTTGCAGGGACTTGGGGGGAGGAGAGAAAGAAAGAGATTGAGCACCAGTACAGGAGGCAATGTCTCTGCTTTTAAAAAGCAGAGACATCACCTTGCCAACAAAGGTCCGTATAATTCAAGCTATGGTTTTCCCAGTAGTGATGTATGGAAGTGAGAGCTGGACCATAAAGAAGACTGATGGCCGAAGAATGGATGCTTTTGAATTCTGGTGCTGGAGGAGACTTTTGAGAGTCCCATGGACTGCAAGAAGATCAAACCGATCCATTCTGAAGGAAATCAGCCCTGAGTGCTCACTGGAAGGACACATCCTGAAGCTGAGGCTCCAAGACTTTGGCCACCTCATGAGAAGAGAAGACTCCCTGGAAAAGACCCTGATGCTGGGAAAGATGGATGGCACAAGGAGAAGGAGACAACAGAGGATGAGATGGTGGGACAGTGTTCTCGAAGCGACCAGCATGAGTTTGACCAAAGTGCGGGAGGCAGTGGAAGACAGGAGTGCCTGGCGTGCTCTGGTCCAGGGGGTCACGAAGAGTCGGACACGACTATACGACTAAACAACATGACTAAATGACTAAACAACAATGCAGGAGGCAATTGCCATCAGATGTGAAGGAATTAAGCAGCTATCTTATTTTTAAAAGACACCTGAAGGCAGTTTTTAATGTTTAATGCTGTATTGTTTTTAACACTCGATTGGGAGCTGCCCAGAGTGGCTGGGGAAACTCAGCCAGATGGGCAGGGTATAAATAATAAATTATTATTATTATTATTATTATTATTATTATTATTATTATTATTATTATTACAGATAGGTAGCCGTGTTGGTCTGCCATAGTCAAAACAAAAAATTCCTTCCAGTAGCACCTTAAAGACCAACTAAGTTATTTCTAGGTATGAGCTTTCGTGTGCATGCACATTTCTTCAGATACACTGAAACAGAAGTCACCAGACCCTTCTATATAGTGAGAAGGTGGGGAGGGGTATTACTCAGAAGGGTGGTGGGAATGGGTGATTGGCAGATAGCTGTGATGAGATATCTCATTATACATGACAAAGCCATTTTTCACCTTCTCACCCCTTGCTTTTTCCTGTAAGACCTATTGCAGTCGTTAAGAGTCGTCAACAGGCTCATCACAGCTATCTGCCAATCACCCATTCCCACCACCCTTCTGAGTAATACCCCTCCCCACCTTCTCACTATATAGAAGGGTCTGGTGACTTCTGTTTCAGTGTATCTGAAGAAGTGTGCGTGCACACGAAAGCTCATACCTAGAAATAACTTAGTTGGTCTTTAAGGTGCTACTGGAAGGAATTTGTTGTTGTTGTTGTTGTTGTTGTTGTTATTTATTAATAATAAATAATAAATAATAAATAATAAATAATAAATAATAAATAATAAATAATAAATAATAAATAATAAATAATAAATAATAAATAATAAATAATAAATAATAAATAATAAATAATAAATAATATTATTATTATTCTATGATTAACAGCTGTGGACACCAGTCTGCTCCTTCCACATCTATTGCTACTAAATGTGGGTGAACGGGGAGCAACCTTTTCTAGACTCGCAGCTGTCTCTGTTCTTCCTCCCTGCACCCCCCACCTCTAAGCCAGAATGCACCCCCGCTAAAAAATAAATAAATTCTCAAAGAAGTCTGGATTCACAACCAGGGACTGCAGCTGTCCTGGTCTGGGTGTGTGAGGGAGGAGAGAGACTTTTTGCTGGGGAGCAACAGGCAGATGTAACACGATCCTTCTTTGCTAGAGGGGGGAGCAGTTGCAGAAGCAAAGGGGTTCATAATAATAATAATAATAATAATAATAATAATAATAATAATAATAATAATAATTTATTTGTACCCCGCCCATCTGGCTGGGTTTCCCCAGCCACTCTGGGCGGCTTCCAACAAAGATGAAAAGTACACTAAAATGTCACATATTAAAAACTTCCCTGAACAGGGCTGCCTTCAGATGTCTTCTAAAAGTCTGGTAGTTGTTTATCTCTTTGACATCTGGTGGGAGGGCATTCCACAGGGCGGGTGCCACCACCGGGAAGGCCCTCTGCCTGGTTCCCTGTAACTTGGCCTCTCGCAGTGAGGGAACCGCCAGAAGGCCCTCGGAGCTGGACCTCAGTGTCCGGGCAGAACGATGGGGGTGGAGACGCTCCTTCAGATATACTGGACCAAGGCCGTTTAGGGCTTTAAAGGTCAGCACCAACACTTTGAATTGTGCTCGGAAACGGAATGGGAGCCAATGTAGGTCTTTCAAGACTGGTGTTATATGGTCTCGGCGGCCGCTCCCAGTCACCAGTCTAGCTGCCGCGTTCTGGATTAGTTGTAGTTTCCGGGTCACCTTCAAAGGTAGCCCCACGTAGAGCGTATTGCAGTAGTCCAACCGGGAGATAACCAGAGCATGCACCACTCTGGCGAGACAGTCTGCAGGCAGACAGGGTCTCAGCCTACGTACCAGATGGAGCTGCTCCTTTGCAAAGCAACACTTTGAAGGCCATTGACGGTGTTTCCTGCCAGACCGGTGTTTTTGTTGTGTTCTGCAACATGTTTTCTGACAAAAAGAATAGTGGATTCATGGCGGATTTATTCCGCTCGATTCTCTGTTCTGTGATGCTTCTCCAATGCTAGAAAAGGATTAAACATAAGAAGAGCTCGCAGGATCAGGCCAGTGGTCCAGCTCCTGAAGCATCTTGCTCTCACAGTGGCCGGACCTCAGTGTCCAGGTTGGACGATGGGGGTGGAGACGCTCCTTCAGGTATACTGGGCCGAGGCCGTTTAGGGCTTTAAAGGTCAGCACCAACACTTTGAATTGTGCTCGGAAACATACTGAGAACCAGTGTAGGTCTTTCAAGACCGGTGTTATGTGGTCCCGGTGGCCGCTCCCAGTCACCAGTCTAGCTGCCGCATTCTGGATTAATTGCAGTTTCCAGGTCACCCTCAAAGATAGCCCCACGTAGAGCGATTGCAGTAGTCCAAGCGGGAGAATCACAGGATTCCTGGGAAGGGACCCCACCAGGTCATCTAGCCCGACCCCCAGCAATGCAGGAATCACAGCTGAAGAATCTCCCAGCAGGCATTGCCCCACGAACCGGTTCACAACATAAATATAAAGAACGGTGTCGAAGCAACGATTCTTCAACATCAACTTCATTGTACTGGTCATGTTGTGCGGATGCCTGATGATCGTCTTCCAAAGCAACTACTCTACTCCGAACTTAAAAATGGAAAGCGTAATGCCGGTGGTCAACAAAAGAGGTTTAAAGACTCCCTCAAGGCAAATCTTAAAAAATGTAGTATAAACACTGACAACTGGGAAACACTGGCCTGCGAGCGCTCCAATTGGAGAACAGCCTTGACCAAAGGTGTCATGGGCTTTGAAGACTCTCGAACTCAGGACGCAAGGGAGAAACGTGCTAAGAGGAAGGCACGCTTGGCAAACCCTCACCGTGATCAACTCCCACCCGGAAACCAATGTCCCCACTATGGAAGGACGTATGGATCCAGAATTGGCCTCCAAGGTCCCTTACGGACTCACTGTTAAAACCGTGTTTATGGAAGACAATCCTACTCGGCTACGAGGGATCACCAAAGAAGATAAAGCTAATTGTGAGAGGCATAGCCGCTGTGCTGTCTCCCCACAATTGGAGGCATTGATGATTCAGGCCTCACCATGGGACTGAAACTGCCTTGGTCGCGCTGGTTGATGATCTCCGGCGGGCTAGGGACAAAGGTGAGAGCTGTTTCCTAGTTCTGCTGGATCTCTCAGCGGCCTTTGACACCATCGACCATAACATCCTTCTGGATCGTCTAGAGGGGCTGGGAGCTGGGGGCACTGTCATACAGTGGTTCCGCTCCTTCCTCCTGGGCCGTGTCCAGAAGGTGGTGGTGGGGGGTGAGTGTTCAGACCCCTGGGCTCTCACTTGTGGGGTGCCTCAGGGTTCTGTCCTCTCCCCCATGCTTTTTAATATCTATATGAAGCCGCTGGGAGAGATCATCAGGGGGTTTGGACTGGGTGTTCATCAGTATGCAGATGACACCCAGCTCTACCTCTCCTTTAAATCAGAACCAGTGAAGGCGGTGAAGGTCCTGTGTGAGTGCCTGGAGGCGGTTGGAGGTTGGATGGCGGCTAACAGATTGAGGTTGAATCCTGACAAGACAGAAGTACTGTTTTTGGGGGACAGGAGGCGGGCAGGTGTGGAGGATTCCCTGGTCCTGAATGGGGTAACTGTGCCCCTGAAGGACCAGGTGCGCAGCCTGGGAGTCATTTTGGACTCACAGCTGTCCATGGAGGTGCAGATTAACTCTGTGTCCAGGGCAGCTGTCTACCAGCTCCACCTGGTACGCAGGCTAAGACCCTACCTCCCCGCGGATTGTCTCGCCAGAGTGGTGCATGCTCTAGTTATCTCACGCTTGGACTACTGCAATGCGCTCTACGTGGGGCTACCTTTGAAGGTGACCCGGAAACTGCAATTAATCCAGAATGCGGCAGCTAGACTGGTGACTGGGAGTGGCCGCCGGGACCACATAACACCGGTTCTGAGAGATCTGCATTGGCTCCCAGTACGTTTCCGAGCACGATTCAAAGTGTTGGTGCTGACCTTTAAAGCCCTAAACGGCCTCGGTCCTGTATACCTGAAGGAGCGTCTCCACCCCCATCGTTCAGCCCGGACACTGAGATCCAGCTCCGAGGGCCTTCTGGCGGTTCCCTCATTGCGAGAAGTGAGGCTACAGGGAACCAGACAGAGGGCCTTCTCGGTAGTGGCGCCCGCCCTGTGGAACGCCCTCCCATCAGATGTCAAAGAGATAAAGAATTACCTGACGTTCAGAAGACATCTTAAGGCAGCCCTGTTCAGGGATGTTTTTAATATGTAATGCTGTATTGTTTTTAATACTGATTGGGAGCCGCCCAGAGTGGCTGGGGAAACTCAGCCAGATGGGCGGGGTATAAATAATAAATTATTATTATTATTATTATTATTATTATTATGATTCTGAATCCCAGTTTCTGGAAGCTGCAGAAAGGGAGAGAGGGGTCTTGTGTTCAAATCCTGATGGTGGGTTTCCCATTGGGGTATCTGGTTGGCCCCTGAGAGAAGAGGATGTTGGGACTCCATTTGCCGTCAGCCTGATTCAACAGGCTCTTCTCCTCGCTCTTAAGAGAGCGAGCTGAGAATTGTCACCTAGCATGAAATCTCAGGGCAGATCTGGAAGGATCTCGGAATATCTCGAAGACCTTTATTGAAACTTAACATATATACATAATAACCAAAATTCCCAATGATTCCCTCACATAAAATATAATATCTAAATTACAACAGTTGCATAATTATACACTTAATTATAAAACCCACCTCCCACCCTCTACTTCCCTCCACATCAATTCAACTTCTTTATATTTCTACCTTTCCCCCTTCCATTCTATAATAAATTATTTTTGTTAAATTCTGATTTTTCTTTATTGGTTTTGTTATTGCTTACATTTTTTATCCTAAACCTATTAACATGTCATTTTTAGAACAATATTTTGACTTATGATCTTCGAAATACTTCCACTCCATTCTTAACTTTAGATTTGATTGATAGCTTATAATTGAAGTTAATTTTGCCAATTCTATATACTCACTTAATTTACAAATCCACTCTTCCTTTGTCGGTGTGACCTGAGATTTCCATTTAGTAGCAATCACTACCCTGGCAGCTGTTGTTGCATATAAAAAGATGGGTTTTTAAAATATGTGGTACGTCTTTGCCAGGGGGCACGGGTGGCGCTGTGGGTTAAACCACAGAGCCTAGAACTTGCCGATCAGAAGGTTGGCGGTTCGAATCCCCGCGACAGGATGAGCTCCCGTTCCTCGGTCCCTGCTCCTGCCAACCTTGCAGTTCGAAAGCATGTCAAAGTGCAAGTAGATAAATAGGTACCACTCTGGCAGGAAGGTAAATGGCGTTTCCGTGCGCTGCTCTGGTTCACCAGAAGCAGCTTAGTCCTGCTGGCCACATGACCTGGAAGCTGTACACCAGCTCCCTCGGCCAATAAAGCGAGATGAGCACCGCAACCCCAGAGTCAGTCACGACTGGACCTAACGGTCAGGGGTCCCTTTACCTTTTATGTCTTTGCCCACCCACACTAACAGATAAGCTTCGGGATTTTTTTATCAAGGGTTTTTTTAGCATTTTCTTAAGTTCCTCATGCCATGTTCTTGTGGGGTGGGTGTGCCTATTCCCAGCCCGGCCAGAGTTCCCATGTGTGGGGGAAATTATCCACTGCGCGGCCTGGATCAGACCACATGCAGGGAGAGAGGGCTTGATGAATCCAGCAGGCAGACGATTGTGAATCTCATGTTTCAAATGCCTTGTCACTCTACGTCACAAGGCTTGCATTAACTGATGCCCTGCATCCCTGCTCTGCTGCCATGGCAACTGCCTCCCCCTCCCTCCTCTTCCCCAGCAGTTATTGATCACCCCCTAAGGGGACCTTCGCACATTTCCAAGCTGCCGGGGACCCAGGAGGGGTCAAACCGAGAGTTTGGGGACAAGAGGAGCCAGATGTTCCACGTCTTATAGCAAAGATGCGGTTTTGTATTTTAATTTTTCTGCAAGCAGGAGGAGGGGAGGGGAACTTTCCTGCTCATGGTTTGTGTCTAAACACATGCGCACGCACACTTCCAGCTTGCAACTGAGCTCATCCCTCCAGAGGCAGCAAGAGATGGCTGAGTTTTCTTCCCCATTTGCAGCTGGTTGAACTCAGGCCTCAGCTATGAGGTGGGCTGCAGAGTCAGGCTTGTGCGAGAGTGAGTGTGTGAGCGTGCAGATCGGTGGCGGAAGAGAGAGAGCCAGATTTCCAACTCCTCGGTTCTGGAGAAAACCCAGATCCAAGCTCTTGGAAGCTTTCGAGCAACCCTTAGACTCACAATCTGCACCAGCCATGTATGCAAATCATACTGCTTTAAATGCTCCAAGCACCCTGGGAGCCAGTGGCGTAGCGTGGGTTGTCAGCACCCGGGGCAAGGCAAGTAATTTGCGCCCCCTAACCCACACGCCTGGCACCCCCCCCCCTCCACAGTGGGCAGCGACCCGGCGGCTCGGATCGGATTCGCACAGCAGTGAGAGAGAGTGAGTGAGCCAGGTAGGGGCAGAGAGCTGCGAGTGCGAGTGCAAGCGTGCGCCCCCCCCCCAGATGTTGCGCCCGGTGCAGCCGGGCCCCCCCCTGCAACCCCCACGCTACGCCACTGCTGGGAGCTGTAGTCCCGTCCCCACAGTTAATATTCATTCAATCATTTATTGTTATATCCTGCCCTTTGTCTATTCTGGAGCACTGGATAACATAACCTTATAAAACAGGAGTTGAACAACATTGAAAATGAATAAAGAAGAAGAAGAAGAAGAGTTTGGATTTGATATCCCGCCTTTCACTCCCTTTAAGGGGTCTGAAAGCGGCTCACATTCTCCTTTCCCTTCCTCCCCCACAACAAACACTCTGTGAGGTGAGTGGGGCTGAGAGACTTCAGAGAAGTTGACTGGCCCAAGGTCACCCAGCAGCTGCATGTGGAGGAGCGGGGAAGCAAACCCGGTTCACCAGATTACGAGTCCACCACTCTTAACCACTACACCACACCTAGAGTTACAGCAAAAAATTGCAAAGAGCTGTAGTTTGTTAAGGTTGCTGTGAGCTGTTAGGAGACGCCGTTCCCCCCTCACAGAGCTACAATTCCCAGCGTTAAGATTGGCGGTTAAGCCGCTCTGGGAAGCTATGATTCTATCAGAGGTCCAGCGCCGAGGGCCTTCTAGCGGTTCCCTCCCTGCGAGAAGTGAGGTTGCAGGGAACCAGGCAGAAGGCCTTCTTGGTGGTGGCACCCACCCTGTGGAATGCCCTCCCATCAGACGTCAAGGAAATAAACAACGATCTGATTTTTAGAAGGCATCTGAAGGCAGCCCTGTTTAGGGAAGTTTTTAAGGTTTGATACTGTATTTTGTTTTTAATACAGTCATACCTCGGGTTACTGTTGCACGTTTTCCGGTTACAGACACGCCGAAACCTGGAAGTACCGGAAAAGGTTGCTTCCGGGTTTCGGCACTCACGCATGTGCAGAAGCACTAAATTGCACTTTGTGCATGCGCAGGAGTGCCAAATCGCACATGCACAGACGCGGCACTGCAGGTTGCGAACGCTGCGGGTTGTGAACATGCCTCCCTCACGGATCACGTTCGCAACCCGAGAGTCCACTGTACAGTGGTACCTCGGGTTACATACGCTTCAGGTTACATACGCTTCAGGTTACGGACTCCGCTAACCCAGAAATAGTACCTCAGGTTAAGAACTTTGCTTCAGGAATGAGAACAGAAATTGGGTTCTGGCAGTGCGGCGGCAGCAAGAGGCCCCATTAGCTAAAGTGGTGCTTCAGGTTAAGAACAGTTTCAGGTTAAGAACAGACCTCCGGAACGAATTAAGTACTTAACCTGAGGTACCACTGTATTCTGTTGGGAGCTGCAAAGAGTGGTTGGGGAAACCCAGCCAGATGGGAAGGGTATAAATTATTATTATTATTATTATTATTATTATTATTATTATTATTATTATATCTGTGGGAAACCCACAAGCAGAATCGGAACACAAGGCCTCCCTTCCTCTGGTTTCCAGCAACTGGGATTCAGAAGCCTTGGTGACTGCCAACTGGGGTGGCAAAACACAGCCCTTCTGGCTAGTAGCCATTGATAGCCCTCTCCTCCTCAAATTTCTCCAATCCTCTTCCAAAGCCATCCAGGTGGATTGAAATCCTTGGCTCCTGTGGCAGGGAATTCCATAGTTAGAAAGTATTTTATCTGTGCTGAATCCTCTGATATTCAGCTTCCCTTTACGCTCCTGAGTTCCAGTGTTATGAGTAGTTCTGGGTGACATATTGATATATTGTCCAAAGTTAGTTTGAAGTCCCTATCGTGATTCCGGTTTCGTAGTTTTTGACCTGGCACCATATCACGAATCGTGACGCCTCTACCTAGCTCCATCCTTATTTCAGACATTGTAATATATCAGTAAAGGATGCAAGGGTGGCGCTGTGGTCTAAACCACTGAGCCTCTTGGGCTTGCCGATCAGAAGGTCAGGGGTTCGAATCCCTGTGATGGTGCTCAGTCCCTGCTCCTGCCCATCTAGCAGTTTGAAAGCACACCAGTGCAAGTAGATAAATAGGTACCACTCCAGCGGGAAGGCAAACGGCATTTCCGTGCGCTGCTCCGATTCGCCAGAAGCAGCTTAGTCCTGCTGGCCACATAACCCAGAAGCTGTACGGCGGCTCCCTCGGCCAATAAAGCGAGATGAGCGCCGCAACCCCAGAGTCGTTCGAGACTGGACCTAATGGTCAGGGTTCCTTTACCTTTAATATATCAGTATATTGCGATACAGTCATACCTCAGTATACAGCCGCTTCAGGTTGCGTTTTTTCAGGTTGCGGACTGCCGAAACCCGGAAGTACCGGAATGGATTACTTCTGGGTTTCAGCAGTTGCGCATGCGCAGAAGGGCTAAATTGCAACCATAGCATGCGCAGACGCGGGTTGTGAACGCTGCAGGTTGTGAACATGCATGCTGCACGGATCATGTTCGTAACCCAAGCGCCCACTGTATATCAGTACAGTGGTACCTCAGTTTAAGAACAGCCCTGTTTATGAACTATTCAGTTTATGAACTCCGCAAAACCAGAAGTAGTGTCCCGGTTTGCGAATTTTACCTCGGTCTAAGAATGGAATCTGAATGGTGGAAGCCTGGCAGGAGGCCTCATTAGGGAAAGCGTGCCTCGGTTTAAGAACGGTTTCGGTTTAAGAACGGACTTCCAGAATGGATTAAGTTTGTAAACCGAGGTACCACTGTATTTCCCGATGTTCAGCTGCTGATCTATCACAAAGTTGAAAGCTAGATATCATCCAGCCCTAATTATAAACTTCATATGACTGTGCGCTTTTATAAACTTCAATCATGTGGCTTTTAACTTGCCTTTTCTCTAAACTCCAAAGTGCCAAACATTTCAGCCTTCATTCAAAGGGGGGGTCCCCTTCACCCCCTTAATTATTTGCAGGGCCCTTTCCTGAACTTTTACGAACTCTACAATCTCCTTTTTGAGGACCAGAACTGTACACAGTATTCCAAATGTGGCGGCACCATAGATTACTGTATCTAACAGTATCATGAGATTGGCAGCTATTGTAATGAAATTTTTAAAAATTGGGAAATGATATACAATGAATTGAAGAAAATGTTCCATCTAACATTTGTTAAGAAACCTGAAGCATTTCTGTCAGGGATTGTAGGAAAAGACCTGCCAAGGAAGTTGAAAAATATCTTCATGTATGTGACAACGGCCGCGAGAGTCTTAATAGCACAAGGATGGAAGAACGAAGAAACCCCGACTAAAGAATTATGGCAAGAGAAAGTGATGGACTATGCAGAACTGGTAAAATTGACATATAAGCTATGGGACAAGGATAACTGTGACTTTAAAGATGAATGGGAACCTTTTACAAAGTATTTAAAGAAGCAACAAAGTTAACTGGACTCCTTGGCAGGTTTTGAATAAACACTCACAAACTTTTTACTGATAATAATCAGTTAGATAAAATAAGGATTTATACAACTTTGTAGCATGCAGAGAATAGCATTTACAGAGAAACCAGAGATGGGAACTGCAGGAAAGTCAGGGGGGATGTTTTATGGGGGAGAATTGGGGGGGGGGATTAAGGATGATACGTTGTAAGATAATATGTTTTGTTTAAATTCCTAATAAAAAAAATTTTTTTTAAAAAAGAGATTGGCAGCTATGTTTTCGATTCCTTTCCGAATGATCCCTAGCGTGGAATTTGCCTTTTTCACGGCTGTGGCACAGTGAGTCACTACTATGAACCCCCAAAACAATAGTAGAATTTGGTCAAGACTCATCATGTATCATATGGGGCACATGTCTTCGGGCCAACAGGGAGTGGAAACGGTGCTTAAATCTTCTGGCAAAGTTTTAGGAGTTCGGAAGGCTGATCACAGAATTGGAGAGTTGGCTGGGACCCTGAGGGTCATCCAGTCCAACCCCCTTGCAGTGCAGGATCCCACCTGTCCCCGGGTCCCCGGTTCAGTGTCTCTAAAACGGCTCTTCCAGAAGCTCCCCCCATTGCTCTTCCCCCCTCTTGGCTAGCCCCATTTTTAAAAAATAAAAATAATAATTTTTTTATTAGTTTTGAATTACAGTCCAGTAACTGGCCAACCCCAATTTAGAGAAACCAATTGGATTGATTCGGCAGAAACACCAGCGTGTGAGGAGATACTGCCACGACAGAGGGGAATCATACACATAAAATTCACACAGAAACACATCATTTTACTTCAACTCGCTTGTGGAAACAACTCAGAGGCCGTGAAAGAAGGAAGGTTATCGACAGGAAGATTTAAAAGAACTATTGGAAAGACTATCAAAGGAAGTAGAGATCTGAGATGATCAGGGCCCACCCCACCCCCCAAACTTGAAGCATGGGAAGTCCCAATAAAAAAATATATAATTCGGCAGAATATTGGGACTATTTGATATGTATTTGTATAATCTGGATTATTTAATGTGATTGGATTGGATTGCTGAAATGGAAAACTTAATAAAAATGATTTTTTAAAAAAATGCTATGGGTTTGGTAACCTGAATCCTCAGCTGGAAGGAGAAAGATTGGGATTTTTTCGGGGGGGGGGATGGGGGTCAGAAGGGGACCTGTGAGCCGCCACCCTGATTCCCCTGCTGCGTCTGTCACAGGACGCCTGCCAAGGTGGTGAGATACAAACAATGAAATAAGCTGTCAGAAATGCAGAAGAGTGCCTCAGGGGGTGGGAATCTGAGGGAGGGGCCAGCCCAGCTGCAAGCAGATGTTTGGTGCATTCAGAGTCTTCCCCCCAACCAACCACCCCCCAAAAAACCCAGGCATCAGCCAGGAGCTGCAACTTGCGTTCCGTCTTGGTAAGGGGGGGGGGCAGTATCTCTGCTCAAATCCTACAGGGCTCCCCAATTCCTGCCTCCCATCCTGGGACAAGTCCAGAGCTCCTTCTGTTCTAAGCCTCCGCCTTGATCTGTCTTCAGGAATGTTAGACAGCGCTGGCTATTGTTGTAAACCAAAATTGCCCTTTTCCCTTATGGGGTATCCAAGAGCCCATATAGAGTCCTTACGTAGGTTCCCTCTTGGTAGGAGAAAAGAACAGAGGCCAAACAGAGAATATAGAGAAGCAAAGCAGCTAGTAAGCCTGATCTTTATTGATCTGTTGCAACAGGGTGCTCCCCTCACCACACAAAGGAAGGAGGAGGAAGCCAGAACAATGGTGCGTAAGGCCTTATATAGACATTTGAAATTGCCACCCTGTAGATCAAGACCACCCTCAGATACATCATACCTACACCACAGAAAGGGCGGTCTACAGCAGAAATCTGAGTGTGTTGTTTACCTCCTGTCTGCCAGGTTACCTGTTTAATGGTCACTTGATTGGATTGCCTGGGGAGCCTGGCCTGTCTTTTGTAATGATAAATACTTAGTTCCTGGGCCAGGTCACAGGCTCACACCCTATTCAAACACAGACATACCCTTAAGACAGGATTTGTGAAGGAAAAAGACAATGGGGAGGCTTTTCCATTTTCCTTTGACCTTGCAGAGAAAACATTTGGTCAGTTTGGGAATCAAAATGGTTCCAGGTCGGTCTTCCTGTGCTGATCTATGTACGTGCTTGGTTGGTACACTTATGAACATTTAACATATATCTAAGACCTCAAAATTCCTATCACAATATTTAATTGAGCATTTGCTGCCATTTGTTACCCTGCACTATATGGCATGTCTTCCCATCACTTTCCTCGTTCGGAAAAAACACCACAGGTTTGTTATCTATCTGTCTTTTATGTTCATATCACGCCTTTTTCTCCAAGGAGCTCAAGGTGGAATAATTAATAATACCACAGTCACACTGGATTGCCCCAGCCTTCGTAGTTCTCCTCCCTGTTTTACCCTCCCCCCATGACGACCCTGCAAGGTAGGATGGGCTGAGAGTGAATGCCTGGCCCAAGGTCTCCACCCCCATCGTTCTGCCCGAACACTGAGGTCCACCTCCGAGGGCCTTCTGGCGGTTCCCTCCCTGCGAGAAGTGAGGTTACAGGGAACCAGGCAGAGGGCCTTCTCGGTGGTGGCTCCCACCAGATGTCAAAGAGAACAACTACCAGACTTTTAGAAGACAGCTGAAGGCAGCCTTGTTTAGGGAAGCTTTTAATGTTTAATAGGTTATTGTATTTTAATATTCTGTTGGAAGCCGGCCAGAGTGGCTGGGGAAACCCAGCCAGAAGGGCAGGGTTGTTGTTGTTCAGTCCTTTAGTCCGACTCTTCAGTGAGCTTCCTGGCTGAGTGGGGGATTCGAACCCCCAGCGCTCTAACCAGGAAGGCCAAAGACTCGGAATGGCCATCAGCTGCTCCCGGCAGCTGCTTCTGGGAGCAGAGACCACGCTCTCCTAGTTGGGCCTGATGTCAGTGGGATTAGTCCCGGAATGCCTGCCCTGCCTCCCTCCCCCCCCCTTCCCACAGCCCCCACCCCCTGGCCCAACAGCTGCCCAGCCCGGCCCAAAGGACTGAGCTGGCACAGGATGGAAAAGAGGCAGTTTTTCACTGTACCGCCCTGTGTCCCAAACACATCGTGCGCCTAGAGACCAATCTCCTCTCGGCAGAATGACGGATTTGGCGTAGGACACTGAATTATTGGCTTCGCCTAAACTGAAATCCACCCCCCTGTCTGATATCCCTAGTCCTGCAAGATTGTCACAAGAGTGCCTGGACTAAAATTGTTTATCAAAAACTTCACTCTTGCGGTTTATCACCGCAACAGCTACTCACTTTGGGTTTTAGTAAAGCAAACAGTCTAATTTGCCAGTGCCTAAACGATATTGAAGGGATGCGGGTGGCGCTGTGGGTTAAACTACAGAGCATAGGACTTGCTGGTCAGAAGGTTGGCGGTTCAAATCCCCATGACGGGGTGAGCTCCCGTTGCTCGGTCCCTGCTCCTGCCAACCTAGCAGTTCGAAAGCACATCAAAGTGCAAGTAGATAAATAGGTACCACTCCGACGGGAAGGTAAACGGAGTTTGGTTATAGCCTTGGAAAGGCTATAACCAAACAATATATCCTCTCCTGCATCCCTGAACATTCCCACAATCTTAAGGACACACAACCAGGCAGTTTGAAACTTCTCCCTCAACTATTTTGCGAAGATTATTTCTTCTCCCCTTTCCCACACTATCTCCTGCCCCCAGCAGAACCCTGGTGTCCTGTCCCTTTCAACATCCGATACTCCTGGTCCCGGGTCCCAAAATAGCAGGCTCACCCTTCCTCCGGCCCTCTTTGTACGGGTGACAAGGGGCTGGTTCCTGTCCTGGTTGTGCGCCCAGAACCTCCCCCAAATACAGGTGCCAACCGGCTGAACCCTCGCCTCCCCCAGCTTCTGATTGGTTGCCAAAATTTATATTGGTAAACCCAGAGTCTTAAAGGAGCGAGCTTCTTCCCAATGTGTCTTTGCCAGCTGCCTTGCCTGTCTGAACGCCCAAACACATCATCCATGCGCATTCTGGTTGTGGAAGGGCTTCCGCTCAGGGTGGATAAAAATCAATGGTATATATATATATACAGTATACACAGTATACACACACACACACACACACACACACACACACAATACAGTGGTACCTCGGGTTACATACGCTTCAGGTTACATACGCTTCAGGTTACAGACTCCGCTAGCCCAGAAAGAGTACCTCCGGTTAAGAACTTTGCTTCAGGATGAGAACAGAAATTGCGTGGCGACAGCAGGAGGCCCCATTAGCTAAAGTGGTGCTTCAGGTTAAGAACAGTTTCAGGTTAAGTACGGACCTCCGAAACGAATTAAGTACTTAACCCGAGGTACCACTGTGTGTGTGTGTGTGTGTGATTTTTTTATTTAAATCAGATTTTTTTAAAATAAAATGCTTTTGGAGGAAAACTTTTACAGCAGAAAAGTTGTCCAAACATAAACAGTTAGCTTATTAAACCGCACAATAATTTCATAAGTATCTGTCTATGTATTTCTAATAGTATAACCAAAGCTCCTGCAGCCAATCAGAAGCTGTGAAAGCCCCACTGGACGTTCAGCTTCCAAAGAACGCTCACAAACCGGAACACTCACTTCTGGGTTTGCAGTGTTCGGAAGCCAAAACGTCCGAGTACCAAGGCGTTCGGGATCCAAGGTAGGACTGCCTTAGTATATAAAGCTCTCAACAACTTGGGACCAGTTAACTTACGTGGAACTGGCACTGCCACAAAATACCCGTTCCACACTTTGGAACTCCTTGCCACTTGACATCAGGCAGGCATCTTCCCTGAATTCATTTTCACTCCTGCAAAAAGCATTTTTGGTCTGACAAGCCTACCCAGATGTTTAGAAAGTCGGTGCGAGTTTTAATCTGATTTCGGTCTATGGTTATCTTAGCAAATTATAAAGTGCTGAATTATTAAAAGTCGTTATTTTTTTATCATTCCATCTTTTTCCTAAACCGCTTTGATAGTTGTTGGGGGTTTTTTAACCACTCAAGCAGTGTATAAATTTTATGAAATAAAAAATAAATAAAATTAATATCAGAGGGAGGGCGGGTGTGTGGAATGGTTGCAGGAAGTTGGATGGTGAATGTTCTCTGATGACGACTTTGCTAGCGTTTTCACCCTGGGAACGTTTGCACGTGAAATAAGTGCTTGTGCATCCATAAAAGGTCAAGGTAAAGGGACCCCTGACCATTAGGTCCAGTCGTGGCCAACTCTGGGGTTGCAGCGCTCATCTCGCTTTACTGGCCGAGGGAGCCGGTGTACAGCTTCTGGGTCATGTGGCCAGCATGACTAAGCCGCTTCTGGCGAACCAGAGCAGCGCACGGAAACGCCGTTTACCTTCCCACCGGAGCGGTACCTATTTATCTACTTGCACTGGTGTGCTTTCAAACTGCTAGGTTGGCAGGAGCAGGGACCGAGCAACGGTAGCTCAGCCCGTCGTGGGGATTCGGACCACCGACCTTCTGATCGGCAAGCCCAAGAGGCTCAGTGGTTTAACCCACAGCGCAGTGGCGTAGCGTGGGGGGTGCAGGGGGGCCCGGCCACACCGGGCGCAACATCTGGGGGTTAGGGTTAGGGGGCGCAAATCCACGGGTTAGGGGGCGCAAATTACTTGCCTTGCCCCGGGTGCTGACAACCCACACTACGCCACTGCCACAGCGCGACCCACGTCCCTAGTGCATCCATACTTGCAATCAATCAATCAATCAAAACCTAGAAGCGATTTCTGAGTGCTTCTGTTTTGCAAGTTGAATTTGGCTGCATAAAAACAAATTCGGGTTGCAAAACTGAAAGGTTTCAGGAGCTGTTGCACGAAAAGTCTGCTGCCCCCCCCAAAAAAAAACTGGACTAAGAATGTAAGAAGCGTCTGTTGAAGCAGTGGCTCATCTCACAGCAGCCGGACCATAAGGTTTCTGTCATTCTTATGGACCCCAAGTTAAAGGGGCGGGTGTTTTGCCATAGGACTATCTCTGAGCCCCCTTGCAGTTATCTGTCGACACCTGTCCTCACCCGCATTCCACTAGGACAAAGATGGATCGGGCTTCCACCAACAGCTGAGGGCAAGGAGTGGCTGGTAGAAAATTCCTGGGATTCCAGGAACACCGCCCCCCCTCCCCACGGCAAAGGGGGCACCTCCTTCTCTTCCAGATCTGGGGTTCCTGGGAATGCGACCGCACCCCAAGGCCAGCTGCATGGTTAGAAAACTCCAGCACAATCCTAAAAGATGTCCAGGCACAAGGCAAGGGCAAGGCAAACTTTTGCCGCTGAGCAGCCAGCTTTCTGGGACGTGGGTGGCGCTGTGGGTTAAACCACAGAGCTTGGGTCTTGCCGATCAGAAGGTCGGCGGTTCGAATCCCCGCAACGGGGTGAGCTCCTGTTGCTCGGTCCCAGCTCCTGCCCATCTAGCAGTTCGAAAGCACGTCAAAGTGCAAGTAGATAAATAGGTACCACTCCAGCGGGAAGGTAAACGGCGTTTCCGTGCACTGCTCTGGTTCGCCAGAAGCAGCTTAGTCATGCTGGCCACATGACTAAGTCCAGTCGCAAACGACTCTGGGGTTGTGGCGCTCATCTCGCTTTACTGGCCGAGGGAGCCGGCGTACAGCTTCCGGGTCATGTGGCCAGCAGGGCTAAGCCGCTTCTGGCTTCCGGGTCATGTGGCCAGCATGACTAAGCCGCTTCTGGCGAACCAGAGCAGCACACGAAAACGCCGTTTACCTTCCCGCCGGAGCGGTACCTACCATATTTTTCGCTCCATAAGACACACCTTTTTCCTCCTAAAATGGCACAAAACGTGGTTACAAAGCACGGATCCGCATGGATCCTCGGGATTTTTGCATTGGGTCACCCAAAATTCATCATCAGATCACATAGCATGTCCATGGCTACAGCCTGCACTAAAAAAAATCACACGTCCACTGTTTCGTGGGCCCGCAATGGCAAAAAACGTGGTTACAAAGCATGGATCCACATGGATCCTCAGGATTTTTGCACTGGGCTACCCCAAACCCACCGTCTAATCACATATCATGTCTGTGGCCACAGCATGAACCACAAAAAACATACATCCACTGTTTCGTTCAGAATGTTTTTTTTCTTGTTTTCCTCCTCTAAAAACTAGGTGCATCTTATGGTCAGGTGCCACTTATGGAGCGAAAAATACGGTATTTATCTACATGCACTGCATGCTCTCAAACTGCTAGGTTGGCAGGAGCGGGGACCGAGCAACGGGAGCTCACCCCGTCGCAGGGATTCGAACCGCCAACCTTCTGATCGGCAAGACCTAGGCTCAGCGGTTTAGACCACAGCACCTTATAGGCTTATAGAATTTTTTTCTTTCTTTACCCTGCTGTCTGCCCTTTACCTATGAGAAGTCCTACCCCACTCAGCCGGAACTGGCGCTACTGCAAGTAATAGCTGTTCCGCATTGGTAAGAACTCAATAATTTGGCGTAGTGGCACCTTGGAACTTTGGAACTGTATTCCTTCCAGCGCCTTCGAGAAACGTTCAAGAACTACACAACTTTTAGAAGACATCTGAAGGGAGCCCTGTTTTGGGAAGTTTTTAATGTTTGACGTTTTATTATGTTTTTATATTTTGCTGTAAGCTGCTGCTACTGCTGCTGCTATTTAGCCAGGCATTACAAATGCTTAGAAAGTTGGTGAGGATTTTCATCTGTTTTATAGCCTTTTAACTTTTTGTATGCTTTGCAGCATCGTTGGTGACTGTGCTGCCCTGCCTCTGCAATTGGAGGCAACAGTGCATCTGAATACCAGGGTTCAAATTCTGGAGAGCCAGTGCGGTGTAGTGGTTAAGAGCGGTGGACTCGTAATCTGGGGAACCGGGTTCGAGTCTCCGCTCCTCCACATGCAGCTGCTGGGTGATCTTGGGCCAGTCACACTTCTTTGAAGTCTCTCAGCCCCACTCACCTCACAGAGTGTTTGTTGTGGGGGAGGAAGGGAAAGGAGAATGTTAGCCGCTTTGAGACTCCTTCGGGTAGTGATAAAGCGGGATATCAAATCCAAACTCTTCTTCTTCTTCTTCTTCTTGCGGGTTTCCCAGAAGAGGCACTGGGCTGGCCACTGTGAGAACAGGACGCCGGACTAGACGGGCCATGGGCCTGATCCAGCACGCTCCTCTTGACACAAGAAGTTGCCTTATACAGAGTCAGACCGCTGGGTCCATCGAGATCAGTATTGTCCATACTGGCCAGGCTCTCCGGGATTTCAGCCGGCACACTCTCCCAGCCCTACCTGGAGGTGCTAGCAGGATTCGAATCTGGGACTCAACAACGTTGGGGTTGTCTAGAAAAAGCCTGACAACCTTTAGGGTTCTCCTGGTTTTTTTAAATATGACAACCGAAGCAGAGACATCACCTTGCCAACAAAGGTCCATATAGTTAAAGCTATGGTTTCCCCAGTAGTGATGTATGGAAGTGAGAGCTGGACCATCAAGAAGGCTGATGGCCGAAGAATGGATGCTTTTGAATTCTGGTGCTGGAGGAGACTCTGGAGAGTCCCATGGACTGCAAGAAGATCAAACCTCTCCATTCTGAAGGAAATCAGCCCTGAGTGCTCACTGGAAGGACAGATCGTGAAGCTGAGGCTCCAAGACTTTGGCCATCTCATGAGAAGAGAAGACTCCCTGGAAAAGACCTTGATGTTGGGAAAGATGGAGGGCACAAGGAGAAGGGGACGACAGAGGACGAGATGGTGGGACAGTGTTCTCAAAGCTGCCAGCATGAGTCTGACCAAACTGCGGGAGGCAGTGGAAGACAGGAGTGCCTGGCGTGCTCTGGTCCAGGGGGTCACAAAGAGTCGGACACGACTAAACAACAACAACCCTAGCTCATGTATGATGCAGGGAACGGGGAGGTCAGCCGTTCCTAGAATGGGCACATCACAGCAGAGGCAACATTTGAGGGGCTTCCCGGCGGGCAGGTGAGACCCTTGGCCTCTGGGTTGCCAGCCAGGCAATGCCAAGGCTGCTTCCCTTCCCCCAAGGCCAGGAGGAGACTCTGTTACCAAAGATAGACAATGGAGCGCAAATGCCTTTGCTGTGGAGTTTCGGGAATGCCTGGCATCTCCCAGAGGGAGCCCAGCTCCTCTCCTGCTATATATAAATATATACACACACACATACACCCTGAGCTGGTGTGGAACTGCCTGGTTCCTGGGGAAAGGGGCTGGATTGTAGAATTCTTGAGGGGCACCCAGTGGTCATCTAGCCCAACCCCGTTATGCAGGAGGGGGGGTCATCTTCTTTGCACATCTTCTTTGCATCTTTACTACAGTGGTACCTCTGGTTGCGAACAGGATCCGTTCCGGAGCCCCGTTTGCAGCCTGAGCAGAGCGCACCCTGCGTCTGCGCATGCCGCGATTCGCCGCTTCTGCACATGATGTCATTTTGAGCGTCTGCGCATGCGCGAGCGGCGAAGCCCGGAAGTAACCCTTTCCAGTACTTCCGGGTCGCCACGGGACGCAACCTGAAAGCACTCGACCTGAAGCAAACGCAACAGGAGGTATGACTGTATTTGATTCTCTTTGCATCTGAACTGCCCAATTTTCAAATCAGTGTCCAAGCAATGTTGCTTAAAAGCTGCCTGCACTTTTACTATTGACAGTGGTACTGTACCTTGGTTCTCAAACTTAAGCTGTTCGGGAAGTCCGTTCCAAAACCAAAGCGTTCCAAAACCAAGGCGCACTTTCCCATAGAAAGCAATGCAAAACAGATCAATCTGTTCCAGACTTTTAAAAACAACCCCTAAAACAGCAATTTAACATGGATTTTACTCTCTGACGATACCATTGATCCATGAAATGAAAGCAATAAACGATGTACTGCAGTCACGCAGTCAATCAATCCATCAGGAGCTGAACTGGGTTGCACACAGTCGCAAAAACAAAACAAAACAAAGAGCCACAAAAACGCAAAATAAATAGCAAAAACAGACAGACCCCAGCATAACACTCAAAACAGAAGTGTGCCACTCAAAATGGAGCATGTTCAGCTTCCAAAAAACGTTCGCAAACCGGAACACTTACATCCGGATTTGCAGTGTTTGAGTTCCAAGTTGTCTGAGTACCAAGGCGTTTGAGAACCAAGGTACCACTGTGCCCTTTCGGAGGCGAGTCAGCAGGAACCGTACGCATGGCTCCGAATCATAGCTGTCAACTTTTCCCTTTTCTTGCGAGGAATCCTGTTCAGAATAAAGGAATTTCCCTTTTTTAAAAAAGGAAAACATTGACAGCTATGCTCTGAACGCAGATTTGCCTAACTGCGATTATGACAGCGGCTGTTTTGTTTCCAGTTCCTTTCCCAAGATCACATGGAATCTGCCTTTTTCACAGCCACAGAGGCACACTGGGACACTGTCTTTGTCCAGCTCTCTACTCTGTGTATCTGCTATATATATCTCGAGGCCAAAAAATCCGGGCTTCCAAAACGGCCTGGCCTCCCTCCTTCGCCTCCCCCTAACCCTGGCGCTGGCTCAGATGGGAACAGCTGTTTGGAATGGGCTACCAATGCGGTCATTGCTTCCTAGAATGTGATCTTATCAGAGGCCTGGGCAGGCGGTGGTAGGGGGAGAGAGAGAGAGAGAGAGAAAGGATGAGAGGAGGGTGGCGAAGGGCCGGGAGACCCACACAGAAGTACTTTTGCAGAGCCAGCAGCCGTTCCCCCCAAGCGAAGCCAGGAATGACTGAGCTGGTCAGGAGTCGCTTGGCAGTGGGTCAAGACCCTGGCTTGGCTTGAAAGAGCAGCTGATTCCCCCAGCTGACGCTTTGCTCCAAAGACGGGACTGGGCGCCAAGCCCAAATGCCACCACTGCGGGCACCGCAGAGGTCATGTAGACCAACCCGCTCGTCAGCCCCGGGTCACCGGCGCAGGATGTAACTGCGGCACTCTGGGAAATGGCTGCGGAGGGATGGAGACCCCGACTTCCTGCTTTGCAAGGGGTTAGACTAGATGAGACTCAGGGGCCCCTTCCTTTTTTTAATAATAATTTTAATTAATTTTAACATATGAATTATAATACATACCACAAAACTTCACCACTTATACAGTCTTTTTATGGACTCCCATCGGCACCTCTGATGATCCCCCGTTTTAACCACTTCTTATGCATTTCTTACATTCATATTGCCTTTAATTATCATAACTAATCATCCTCCCCTTTATCCATTTTTGCAATAGTTCCAATAATTCACCTCACAAAACTTCTCGCAAACCTACAAACGTACTTTGTTCATCACTATTACTTTTCAAATAGTCTGTAAATTTACACCAGTCTTCTGTGAATTTCTGGTCCCGCAGATTTTGAATCCTTCCTGTTAGTTTGTCTAATTCTGCATAGTCCATTAATTTCATCCTCCATTCTTCTTTCGTCGGTAATTCTTCTTGCTTCCATTTTTGTGCTAATAATATTCTTGCTGCCGTCGTTGCGTATAAAAGCAGCTTACATTCTTTTCTGTTTATATCACTTCCTACCATGCCCAGTAAAAATGCTTCTGGTTTATTGATTAATGTATATTTCAACATTTTTTTCATCTTATTATATTTCCCAGAAGCTTTTCACTTGAGACTCAGGGGTCCCTTCCAGCTCAAAAGTCTGTGGTTTTTTAGTTTAGGGGGAAGGCAAGAAACAGACGGCGAGATAAGGTGTTCGTAAAAATTATGCCCGGCGTGTGGAAGGTGGATGGAGAGAAGTTTCTCTCCCTCTCTCGTGGGCATCCGACGAAGCTGGATGTTGGAAGATTTGGGACAGATGGACTGTGGAACTCCCTGCTACAAGAGGTGATAGCCACCAACTTGGATGGCTTTAAAAGAGGATGAGACAAATTTGTGGAGCAGGAGAGGGCTATCGATGGCTACTGGGCCTCATAGCTCTGCTCCAACGCTTCCTGGTAACCACAGGAGGAGAGAGAGATCTTGTGATCGAATCCTGCTTGCAGCTTAGGACCCATGTACCTACGGGACCGCCTCTCCTGGTCTGCCCCGCGGAGGACCTTAAGGTCCACAAATGACAACACTTTGGAGGTCCCAAGCCGCACGGTGGTTAGATTGGTCTCGACTAGGGCCAGGGCCTTTTCAGTACTGGCCCCAATCTGGTGGAACGCTCTGTCCCAAGAGACTAGGGCCCTGTGGGACTTGACATCTTTCCGCAGGGCCGGCAAGACAGAGCTGTTCCACCTGGCCTTTGGTTTGGACTCAGTCTGACCCTTATGCTTCCCTCCCCTTGTGGTTTTGATCTATGGGCTACTTTTAAGCTGCATTTTAAATTTCATTTTAACTGGTATTTTAAATTGGGTCCCCCCCATTACATTTTTACTGTAATTTTTACTGGTGTTAGCCGCCCTGAGCCCAGCTCTGGCCGGGGCAGTGGGGTATAAATAAATTATTATTATTATTATTATTATTATTAAACAATAAAATAGCAAACAGCAGGACCAATTGTGCCCGGCTTGCGCCATCGCCCTCTCCTCAGTAGCCGTGCCAAGGGGAGGGAGGGTTATAAATAAAATTTATTATATTATTATTATTACAGTGGTACCTCAGGTTAAGTACCGTATTTTTCGCTCTATAAGACGCACCAGACCACAAGACGCACCTAGTTTTGGGGAGAGGAAAACAAGAAAAAAAAATATTCTGAATCTCAGAAGCCAGAACAGCAAGAGGGATCGCTGCGCAGTGAAAGCAGGAATCCCTCTTGCTGTTCTGGCTTCTGGGATAGCTGCAAAGCCTGCGTTTGCTCCATAAGACGCAAACACATTTCCCCTTACTTCTTAGGAGGGAAAAAGTGAGTTTTATAGAGCAAAAAATACGGTATTTAATTCATTCCGGAGATCCGTTCTTAACCTGAAACTGTTCTTAACCTGAAGCACCACTTTAGCTAATGGGGCCTCCTGCTGCCGCTGTGCCACCGCCGCATGATTTCTGTTCTCATCCTGAAGCAAAGTTCTTAACCCGAGGTAATATTTCTGGGTTGGCGGAGTCTGTAACCTGAAGCGTCTGTAACCCGAGGTACCACTGTATAAGGGCTTGCGCACCATGGTTTGGGGTCCTCCTTCCTCCTGCATGGAGTGAGTGGGGACCCTGTTGCAACAGTTCCTTGAATAAAGATCAGACTTGCTGAAGGAGCGTCTCCACCTCCATTGTTCTGTCCAGACACTGAGGGCCTTCTGGCAGTTCCCTCATTGCGAGAAGCAAAACTATATGGACTCTTTGATACCCCATAATGGAAAAGCAGAGGTTTTTTCTTATAGCATGTCATGTGGACAAACTCCTTTGGCCTGAAAGTGGAGGTGAGTGCCACACCTCATAGAAATTCAGTAACCCGAGGTACCACTGTAAAGGAGTCTGTGGACATGTCGGCCGTTCTTTCTGGTCCCTTATTCACCTTATGCACTCTGATGGAACTCAGCCCTGAGTGCTCACTGGAAGGACAGATGCTGAAGCTGAGGCTCCAATACTTTGGCCACCTGAGGAGAAGAGAAGACTCCCTGGAAGAGACCCTGATGTTGGGGAAGATGGAGGGCACAAGGAGAAGGGGACGACAGGGGACGAGATGGTGGGACAGTGTTCTCGAAGCTGCTAACATGAGTTTGACCAAACTGCGGGAGCCAGTGGAAGACAGGAGTGCCTAGCGTGCTCTGGTCCAGGGGGTCACGAAGAGTTGGACACGACTAAACGACTAAACAACAACATGCACCTGAATGTCATCCCTGAGAAGCCAGTGCTGCTGTGCTCCAAACGGGCCGCCACTGGCTGGATCCAGCCTGCTGGCTCAGCTTGTTGTTGACGGTTGCGCCAGCTGTGCGCAGGGGCGCTAATCTGCTTAAAGAGAGAAATTCTCACACTGGGCTGGCGCGGGGGCACCGGACCAAGGCTGCCACCGCACAGCTGCCTGCCTGTGAACTTGAGCAGAAACCTTATTATTGTTATTATGGTTTTTGAAAATTAAAAAAAGAACTTGAGCAGAAACCAAGCCGCGGTGGGACTGTAGAGGGGCACTCGAGACCCCCGACCCCCTCCCTCCGCTTGCCCCCCACCACCAGCCAAGGAAAACATAGGGGAACAATTCTTGTTGACAGGAGTCCAGCCTTATGAGGTCTCCCTGCCCACCAAGCTGCTTGGCTTCTCTCCATCCTGTTCTGCACAGTCGAGCACATTTCCTTTCAAAGGGAGAGAGGGATGTTTGGCAGAGTTCCTCTCCCTCCCTCCCTCCCCCCCCCACCCCAAAATGCCAATACAGGCAAAGCAGACTGAGCAGAGCAAAGCGATGAAGACATGAAGAGTGCCTGGAGGCGGTTGGAGGATGGAGGGCGGCTAACAGATTGAGGTTGAATCCTGACAAAACAGAAGTACTGTTTTTGGGGGGGCAGGGGGCGGGCAGGTGTGGAGGACTCCCTGGTCCTGAATGGGGTAACTGTGCCCCTGAAGGACCAGGTGAGCAGCCTGGGAGTCATTTTGGACTCACAGCTGTCCATGGAGATGCAGGTCAATTCTGTGTCCAGGGCAGCTCCACCTGGTACGCAGGATGAGACCCTCCCTGCCCACAGACAGTCTCACCAGAGTGGTGCATGCTCTAGTTATCTCCCACTTGGACTACTGCAATGCGCTCTATGTGGGGCTACCTTTGAAGGTAAACTAAAACTAATCCAGAATGCAGCAGCTAGACTGGTGACTGGGAGTGGCCGCCAGGACCACATAACACTGGTCCTGAGAGATCTGCATTGGCTCCCAGAACATTTCCGAGCACAATTCAAAGTGTTGATATTGACCTTGAAAGCCCTAAACAGCCTCGGCCCAGTATACCTGAAGGAGTGTCTCCACCCCCATCGTTCTGCCCGGACACTGAGGTCCAGCTCCGAGGGCCTTCTGGCGGTTCCCTACTTGCGAGAAGTGAGGTTTCAGGGAACCGGGCAGAGGGCCTTTTCGGTGGTGGCACCTGCGCTGTGGAATGCCCTCCCACCAGATGTCAAAGAGAAAAATAACTACCAAACTTTTAGAAGACATCTGAAGGCATCCCTGTTTAGGGAAGCTTTGAATGTTTAATAGGTTATTGTATTTTGGTGTTCTGTTTGAAGCCGCCCAGAGTGGCTGGGGAAACCCAGCCAGATGGGAGGGGTAGAAATAATAAATTGTTGTTGTTGTTGTTGCTTGGGGGGAGTCTGCTGGTAGGCAGATGTGAGTCATTCCATACATATATATATATAGTAAAGGTAAAGGGACCCTTGATCATTAGGTCCAGTTGTGATCGACTCTGGGGTTGCGGCGCTCATCTCGCTTTACTGGCCGAGGGAGCCGGCGTACAGCTTCCAGGTCATGTGGCCAGCATGACTAAGCCGCTTCTGGCGAACCAGAGCAGCACACGGAAACGCCGTTTACCTTCCCGCCGGAGTGGTACCTATTTATCTACTTGCACTTTGACGTGCTTTAGAACTGCTAGGTTGGCAGAAGCAGGGACTGAGCAACGGGAGCTCACCCTGTCGCGGGTATTCGAACCGCCAACCTTTTATTAAAAACATTCAACAACTTCCCTTCTTCCCTGGTTCCTTGGATTCCCCCACCATTCCTGCATTATTATTTTTGTTAAAATTTTATTCATCTTCCAATTAATGACAAATTAAATCAAATCAGTCCAAATTACAACAAGAACAATACCACCAATTATATATTCCAATTATAAAGATTTTTTGTGGGGGGGGGGACTTCCCGTGTTCCAGATGTCTAGAGATAATCTTCCTCATTCATGTCTCTGCATTTTCGGCTATTTTTCAAATTCCAAACTAATATTATCTCATCTCCAGCAAAAACTAACCAGTGCACAATTATAATTTTTCTGTAGTTAACTGAATACAGTCAAACAGTTGAGATAATCAGTCAAAAGGCGAAAGAATGCAATTTCAGCTGGAGATGAGGAAACTGGAATTAGCAGCTATGGATAATCAAAATAATAGTAATAACACCAGTAGTCAGTGTGCATGCACACGAAAGCTCATACCAATAACAAACCTCGTTGGTCTCTAAGGTGCTACTGGAAAGAATCTTTTTTTCTTGTAAGGTTTTACACTCTTGTAAAATCAGGAAACCACATCCTTGACAAACATCCCAGCTAGTAGACACTGAAATCTTGTCCCCTGTTGGCCAAGGGAAATTTGGCAACCAAAACTGCCACCCTGGAAATATCAGCTTTCAATGAGGCTGCGTATGGGTTTGCTTGTTTTAAGTTACTAGCCCTCAGGGTTGCAGGAGAGTGGCATTCAAATCTGTGAACGGTGCCTTGCAAAAGTCGGAAGCCAGGAAGAAAGTAGGATAGTTAATTTTTTTGCAGGGGACCAATAGTTTGCAGAGACGCTTATACACAGACCCCCAACCCCGTGACTGACTGAAGCCAAGCCAAATAAATTGTTGAGGGAATCCAAATATGTGCAGAAACATCATTATTCCTTGTGTTATTTATTCAGGCTGCTGGATTTGGCTGATTTTGGCACAGAGTCGTGTAAATAGCCTATTCATCTCTCGCCTCTCCCGTTCCTTCCTTCTAGCCTGACCCCGGTCTCCCCCTTCGCTTATCACAAGCTAAGGCCGCTGACAAGGATGGCTTGAAAAGAGGGAAGAGATGAATTCTGGACAATATGCCGGTCAGCGGCTACAAGGCACTAGAGATATGTCCTCCCCTCCACTTTTGGAAGCGCAACGCCTCTCAACAAGCAGTCTTAGAAACTCAGATATATACCGTATTTTTCGCACCATAGGGCGCACCGGACCATAGGGCGCACCTAGTTTTTAGACGGGGAAATCAATAAAAGCCCTGTTTAGGGGAGCTTTTAATGTTTGATGCATTACTGCATTTTAATATTGTGTTGGAAGCCGCCCAGAGTGGCTGGAGAAGCTAGCCAGATGGGCGGCGTATAAATAATAAATTATTATTATTATTACTCTCAGGTGGTTCACTGCTCCTGCTCAGACTGCGCAGAGAGTGAGTTTTTGTTTACTGAAATTCATTCCGATTGTGCAGGTAAAATAGAAAGGATAGAATTCTGCAGGGTGTGGGATGAGGGTGTGAAAACAGTCCCGGTCCAAGGACCCCCCAGGCCACACATCTCTAGATGGTGGAGAATTCAGGCACCATCCTGGCACCCAGGCATCTTCACACGGCTGAAAGCAGCTGAAAGCCGGGTGCAAAATGCGCCTGGAGAATTTCGAACCCTGGGAGCAAAAGTGGGAGAAGGCTGTTGCTCTCATTTCCTACTTGCAAGGCTTCTGTGATTGGCTGCTGTGAGAACAGGAGGCAGGATCCGATGAGCTTCTGGCCTGATCCAGAACAGGGCCAGACTTTGGTAATATGGCGCCCTGAGCGAGGACAAAATTTGAAACCCCCACCTTAAATATTTATTATTTTCACAATAATTCCCTTGGGTACAGTTGGTTTTATAATACAGCGGTAGCTCGGGTTACATACGCTTCAGGTTACATATGCTTCAGGTTACACACTCCAGTAACCCAGAAATAGTGCTTCAGGTTAAGAACTTTGCTTCAGGATAAGAACAGAAATCGGGCTCCGGCGGCGCAGTGGCAGCAGGAGGCCCCATTAGCTAAAGTGGTGCTTCAGGTTAAGAACAGTTTCAGGTTAAGAACAGACATCCAGAATGAATTAAGTACTTCTCCAGCCACTCTGGGTGGCTTCCAACAAAATATTAAAATACTGTAATACATCAAACATTAAAAGCGTCCCTAAACAGGGCTGCCTTCAGATGTCTTTGATTGATCTTCTATGTTTTTTATTGATCTCAGAAGGTACCCATATAAATATAGCTGCTATTATTATTATTATTATCATCATCATCATCATCATCATCATCATTTTGTGCCCCCTCAGCTCAGCACCTTGTGTGGGGGATCTTCCCGCAACATCCTAAACCCAGTGCTATCCGGTAGCAAATTTAGACTGCAAGCTGCTTGCATCAGAGGAAAGCCTTCAGTTTATTCAACTCTAATAAAGCACAGCAGTGGCAATAATAATCATAATTACAGGGGGTGGGGGGCGACTTAGCTCGGTCTATACGCCCAAGTTCTGCTAGTCAAACGATTCACTTCATTTATATCCCACTTTATTCTCCCAGGAGCTCAATGTGGCTTACATGGTTCTACTTTTCCCCTCGTTTCTAACCCCCAAAACAGCCCTGCGAGGTAGGCCAAGCTGAGAGGCAGTGACCAGCCCCCCCCCCGAGGACACCCCTGGGGGTTTCATGAAGCCAAGTGGAGATTTGAACCCTGGTCTTACCCAGGTTTTAGTCTGACACTCTAAGCTAGACTGGTGACTGGGAGCGGCCGCTGAGACCACATAACACCGGTCTTGAAAGACTTACACTGGCTCCCAGTACATTTCCGAGCACAATTCAGAGTGTTGGTGCTGACCTTTAAACCCCACCCATCTGGCTGGGTTTCCCCATCCACTCTGAGCGGCTTCCAACAAAACACTAATATACAATAACCTATTAAACATTAAAAGCTTCCCTAAACAGGGCTGCCTTCAGATGTCTTCTAAAAGTTTGGTAGTTATTTTTCTCTTTGACATCTGGTGGGAGGGCGTTCCACAGGGCAGGTGCCACCATTGAGAAGGCCCTCTGCATGGTTCCCTGTAACATGGCTTCTCGCAGGGAAGGAACCGCCAGAAGGCCCTCGGCACTGGATCTCAGTGTCCGGGCAGAATGATGGAGACGCTCCTTCGGGTCTACTGCTAGTACAAATGTATACCTGCCAGACAAGTTCCTTGCCTTCAAGGGTGTCACATAGCAACTAGGGACTCTTGAGGAATTTGTTCTTGGTGTGTTTTGATACAAAGGAGCCCATATTGCCTGGCGAGCTTGTGTCTAAGGCTTGGAGGAAGCCTTTCCAGATTATACTCTGAGCCAGGGTGGAGAGACTATAGAATCACAGAATTGTAGCGTTGGGAGGGACCCTCAAAGGCCATCCAGTGCAACCCGCTGCAATGCAGGAATCACAGCTAACCTGCAGGAATCTTCCAAGTGCAGCTGGCCTTTGGTTTCCAGCAGCTGGGGTGGTGGTGATGGGAGTTGTAGTCCGGCAGCCCTGAAAGGTTCTTTGCCCCCAGCTGTAAGTAACTATTCTGCACCCCATCTCGGGCACTTGCCATAGCAGAATAACAGCAGCCTACCCCAAAGGGTTGTTGTGAACAGAAAGGGCTATCTCAATTATCGGCAGTAATAGTTGTAGGTAGACTTTGTTTTTTATTTAATAGCACATAGAGCTTGACAGTAAAAGCGCATCGACCCCTAGGTGGTTTTCAGAAATATGAAATAAAACCTTAATATTCTCAGTAACAACAAAAAAAGGACTAAAATCAACACTAAACAAAAGGAGATTAAAAGAAGCATTCTGCATGTCTGGGTGGGCTTGCCTAAGCGAAAGCATTTTAAGTTGGCGCCGAAAGGTACAGTCTGCCTGATGTCTATAGGCAGGGAGTTCCAAAGTTAGGTTCTGCGGCTGCTGCCACACTAATAATAATAATAATAATATTTTTTTATTTATACCCCGCCCTTCCCAGTTCAAAAACCAGGCTCAGGGCGGCTAACAACAAATTTAAAACACTTAATTGGTGCAACAAAAAACAGCATAAAATACAGTATAAAACGTGAATAACAATAAATCCAGAATTCCAAAATCAATTTAGGGGGGAAATCCATCCGATAAACATTAGACGATAACCAGGGCTAGCTGGCTGAATTAGTCCTATTTGGGCCAATGAGGAGACCAGGGGAGAATTAGCTGTGGGATCCCAGAGCGGGGAATCTTCATAAAAAGGGGAATTTCTTTCCACTGTGGCCTGAATATTATGTGGCACCCTTAATGGTGCTAGTTCCACAGATCAAACTGGTCTAGTGAGAGTCAACTGGTCCCAAGCTGTGAAGGGCTTTATGTACTAAAATCTTGATCCAGGCCTTGCAAATGAGCAAGCAGTGTTTATTATCTGCAGCGACTGTGCTACTGCAGTCTCTTGAGCAAACAACCACAAAATCTCTCAACGCAGCAGTGTATTTTCAATAGATTCATATTGACATCAGAAGACCCACAAGCAGGAAAGACCAACTTTCTCCTCTCCCGCAGAATCCAGAATCCATTGCTGCCTCTGACCAGGCCAAGAGGAACTCTGTCTAACCCAGAGAACTTCCATCCCATCTGAAGCTGCTCCAATAAAGTGCTTATTATTTTGAAGCTCCGCCTCTCTGGGACCGACTAAGCAGCAGCAGCAGCTGCGTATGCAACCGAGTAATCCCTCTCTTGGCCGGGACTAAGTAGCGCTCTGTGTAACCTGGGAAGCTGGCGACCCAACAGAGGATAGCCTCCCCGTAAAGGCTGCCAGCTGTCCTTTTCTGCAAGAAACCTAACATGCAAACTGGGCAGTGAGAAGCCAGCGCTAATATCTGTCTCTTTATAAAATAAAAAAATTGTGCAGTGAATATATATATCAAAGCGGTTCGCAGCAATAACGACAGAAAACCACACCATAAATACCATTAAGATTTTTTTAAACAACAACAGCAACAACAACCAGATGTCCATTCTGAATTCCCTGTACAGGCCTGGAGGCGGAGAAGTTTCCAGCGGGCGTGTGAAAGTTGGCACAGAGGGCGCCTGCCCTTAGCCCTCGCAGACCAAGAGACCTGTGTAACGCCGGAAGACGCAGCCACAAACCCGCTTCCGCTGCCAAACCGTTTTCCACGCACCCCTCTCCAAAACAGGCACACACACAGACCCTGCGCGCGCGCGCGCCTCCTCCCGGGTCCACACCCCCTTGATCGCTAGTGAGGAGTGGGGCGCGTAGAAATGTGGGGCTGGAAAACTACCCCACCCCGGGGGGGGGTTCCCCCACCCTCGCCCCCTCCTCCTGCCAGGGCGCGTCCCCCTCCTCCAGCAACTCACCGATGGAGACCAGCTTGATGTGTTCCCGGTCGAGGAACTCCAGCGCCACCGAGACGTTCTCCAGTTTCATCTGCCTGAAGTTGGGGCGCGCGTGGTACTTTCGGTACATCTTCTTCTGGCTCAGGACCTCGAGGAGACCGATGAGCTTCAAGCCGTCGCTCAGGTCCTTCTGCAAGTCGCCGATGCGCTTGTTCATGCATTTGAGGTGCTCGTTGCACCAGCGCGTAAAAGTATTCTGCTGAATCTTCTTCCAGGGCGCGTCCTCGGCCAGGTCTTTCTCGGTGGCCGGCATCTCCTCCTGCTCCTCTTGGTAATAAGTTTGGGGGGCCTGGTCGTAGTAACTGTTGCTATTCATCCTGAATTATTGTTATTTTGTTTCAGGGAGGAAGGAAGCGGGTCTGTCCGAAAAAGGGGAGCGAAGGAGCGCGAGCGAAAGGGACGAGGAGAGACCAAAATCCAAGCGGCGCAAGAAGTTGCTCGCGGCAAGTTGGGATCGACTAGCGGGGGGGGGGGGGGGCGATGAAATTGAGCAGACCGAAGAGGAGGAAGAAAGGGCTCGAAACCCACCTTGTTTGTTTTAAATTGGGGGGCGGGGGCGTTCTTCCTGGGGTCTCCAACTTTCCTTCCCAAAAGCCAGAGGCGCGGCGCTTCGCCCCGAAGAGGGTGAAAACAGTATCCAGAAAACGGATCAGCGAGGGTGGAGAAAATTAATCCACAAAAGCGGGCTGCTGCTTCTATTTTCTTTTGTTTCCCTTTTCTGGTTCCTTCTTCCTTTCAGCTGGGATTTCGGAGGCAAGCGAAGAGACGAGAAGAGAAAAGACAGGCAGGGAGGACAGCGGAGAGAGAGGTTGAGAGAAAAAAGAGGGCGTGTGTTGCGAGTTTTCCTGGCTCATTCAAAAGTGGAAGGTCCGGGGCAAAGGAGGGGTTTTTAAAAAGCTTTCCCCCACCCCACCCCTCGCCCCCCAACCAACCAACCAGCCACCCCCTTGTTCCACGTCAGGAGGAAGGACTCCCAGGAATGCCTGCGCTGTGACCATATACAACGATGAGATGAGTAACTGGCTCCCAATCGCCCCCTGAGATAATTCAGGAGCTGTGGATTGGGCGCTATGGATAGCAGAGGGGCAGGGATTGGCTCTGCCAGGAGCAGATCTCTCCCCCCCCCCACCCCCTTACAAACTCCACTCTTCTCTACACCCCCCTCCAACCCAACCCACTTCTTCAGGCTGGAAAGTTAAGGATGTATCAGTTGCTATTTTTAAGATCCCCCCCCCAGTCCACAAAAAGGGGGGGGGGTTGGATATTGTTAGGATTTGTCTTCTCTTGAATATGGGAAGGGGAGGGGGGCAGCAGCCAGCCTCAGGCCTCAGTTCTTTGGATCCAATTGCCGCTAGAAAGGGTGGGAGTTTAAATGGGGCAGTTGTGGGGGGGCGCAAATGGTTTGTTGGGGGCGGGCGCAGAACTGTAAGTTCTCAGAAGACAGGGAATCGGATGTGCCTTTGAAAGCCCACCTGATTAAATTCAGGGGGACCAATAGTAATAATAATAATATTTTATTTGTACCTGGCCTTCCCCAGCCAAGACCGGGCTCCAGGTATAAAAACACCAGGTATAAAAACAATTGATTAAAATACAACTTAAAAACAAGGATAAAATACAACATTAAAATGCAGCCTCATTTTTGTAGAAACTTGAATCAGAAACTTTTTGGGGATGAAAACGTCAAGTCTTCACCAAGGCCAACTATCCAGACTGGTCCTACGTGGGCCAGAAAAAAGCCAGGGAAGTCCCCAAATAGGAGTTCCATCACAGAAGGAGAAAGGAAAAAAGGAAAGAGGGGAAGGGGATCAATGACTGAGCATCTTGAACCCATCACTTGTGGATGCAGTTACGGCAGCGCCAGAAGTGGAAGAGTGTCGTGTGTTTTTTAAAAGCCCAGCGTTTTAGAATTCTGAAAAGTATGGTTTGCAGAGGTGGGAAATCTTTAGACACACACACACACACACACACACACACACACACACACACACATCTCAGGGAAACAAACAGGCCCAGTTTGTGCAACTCAGCTGTCATCAGTTGACTCCTTGATACTCAAGCGGCAAGCCGCATGGAAGTTTCCCTGAGCAGAGGCCACAGCACGGGCGAGATTCGAACCCGAGTCTTCCACAATCAAGCTCACACAGACCCTTTCTTGATCTACTTTGGCTCGCCCTCTTTGCAGAGGTTACAGTATATTAATAAAAATAAGTAACTCAGAAGTACAGGTGCAACCTGGATAGCTTTTACTCCAAAGAGTGAAGTGTCAGTACAGACATTATTATTGTTATTGTTATTGTTATTGTTATTGTTATTGTTATTGTTATTGTTATTGTTATTGTTATTGTTATTGTTATTGTTATGTTTTATATATTCCCTTCCTCATAAAATCTCAGGGTATAAAATACAGGATTAAAAACAAGTAAATAATTAAAAACAAAACAGCAGAACAATAAGGCCACAGACACATTTAAAAGACTCTCCAAGGCCTGGTTGAAGAGGTCCGTTTCCTCCTGGGCCCTGACACCTAAAAATATATAATGAAGGCACCAGGCTTTGCTCAGACATGGACACCCACACACCCACCCCCCTTTGCCACCCATGAATGAGGAACAAAACTATCCACACCCCTCCTTCCCTTCCCACACTGTGCACAGCAAATACTTAAAATACTTTGAACTCTTCCCTTCCTCCCACTGCTTTAATCCTCTCCCCCACCCCACCCCAAAACCACCCCTCACTCACGCTTAAAAAGCAATTAAACTCCAATGGGATTATAACAATTAAAAAACCCAACCCAAATCTATTTAAATGCAAATTATTATGTACTATTTACAGTGGTACCTCGGGTTAAGAACTTAATTCGTTCTGGAGGTCCGTTCTTAACCTGAAACTGTTCTTAACTTGAGGTACCACTTTAGCTAACGGGGCCTCCCGCTGCCGCCACCACGAGATTCCTGTTCTCATCCTGAAGCAAAGTTCTTAACCTGAGGTACTATTTCTGGGTTAGCCGAGTCTGTAACCTGAAGTGTCTGTAACCTGAAGCATCTGTAACCCGAGGTACCACTGTATATCCAAACTGAGGACCAATAGTATGACTCAGGGGTATGGCAAACTCTCTCTACGTCGGTGACATATTTCCTGGGTCATAGGCGATGATGTACATGTAGTTTGGGGAGCTGGTGGGGGAATCGGAGAGGGAGAACCAGTGATTTCCTTGCCTCGGGGAGTGTGCAAATGATATCACCCCGGTGAGCTGTGCATCCATGTGCGTTTTACGCACTGGAAGCTGCTAGAGTTTTCTCCTCCTCTGTGGTGTCACCCTGGCTCAAAAAAGGTGCCTTCTCATGGAACGGTTGAAAGCTGACTCCTCGCACAGCTGCAGGAGGGAGGGAGGGAGAGGCCTGGGCCCTGTTTCATTTTTCTCTTATGATGCTCCTGCCACCCAAAATAGCCCATGAGCTGTGCAGTCACCCTGACGTGCCGCGTCGAGAGGGGGTGCAGACCGGACGGGCAGCTCAAGGAGGGATTTGCTTTGTAAACAGCACCCACTCGGCTAACAGGGTGTCCACGCTGAGGCCCGTCGCAGGGGCCCAACTTGTAGGGGCATCAGCTTTCTCTGGAAGGGGGGGTGTGGAGTCCAGCAGGAAGTCCCAGGACAGAAGGCACTGACTGAGCGCCATTTGACCCCGAGCCCAGACACTCAACTAGTGGCATGTCAAAGCCAAAAGAGCATGCCCTCCAGTATTTCTCCGTTGAAAATAGGGACGTCCGACTCCATGATGAAGATGATAATCGTTATTATTTTACTACTTGTACCCTGCCCATGGGACTGCGCTGTCCCAGCCACTCTGGGAGGTGAAATAAAAAAATTAAGGTCTTATGGGACACGGGTGGCGCTGTGGGTTAAACCACAGAGCCTTGTTGTTGTGTAGTCGTTTAGTCGTGTCCGATTCTTCGTGACCCCCTGGACCAGAGCACGCCAGGAACTCCTGTCTTCCACTGCCTCCCGCAGTTTGGTCAAACTCATGCTGGTAGCTTCGAGAACACTGTCCCACCATCTCGTCCTCTGTCGTCCCCTTCTCCTTCTGCCCTCCATCTTTCCCAACATCAGGGTCTTTTCCAGGGAGTCTTCTCTTCTCATGAGGTGGCCAAAGTCTTGGAGCCTCAGCTTCAGGATCTGTCCTTCCAGTGAGCACTCAGGGCTGATTTCCTTCAGAATGGAGAGGTTAGATCTTCTTGCAGTCCATGGGACTCTCAAGAGTCTCCTCCAGCACCAGAATTCAAAAGCATCCATTCTTCGGCCATCAGTCTTCTTTATGGTCCAGCTCTCACTTCCATACATCACTACTGGGGAAACCATAGCTTTAGCTATATGGACCTTTGTTGGCAAGGTGATGTCTCTGCTTTTTAAGATGCTGTCTAGATTTGTCATTGCTTTTCTCCCAAGAAGCAGGCGTCTTTTAATTTTGTGACTGCTGGGACATCCAACTCCATGATGATGAAGAAGATGATAATAATTATTATTGTTTTACTACTTGTACCATGCCCATGTAACTGGGCTGCCCCAACCACACTGGGAAGTGAAATAAAAAATTTAAGGTCTTATGGGACGCGGGTGGTGCTGTGGGTTAAACCACAGAGCCTAGAACTTGCCGATCAGAAGGTCGGCGGTTTGATTCCCCGCAACGGGGTGAGCTCCTGTTGCTCGGTCCCTGCTCCCGCCAACCTAGCAGTTCGAAAGCACGTCAAAGTGCAAGTAGATAAATAGGTACCACTCCGGCGGGAACATAGCTGTCAACGTTTCCCTTTTTTTAAGGGAAATTCCCTTATTCCGAATAGGATTCCTCGCAAGAAAAGGGAAAAGTTGACAGCTATGAACAGGAAGGTGAACGGCGTTTCCGTGCGCTGCTCTGGTTTGCCAGAAGCGGCTTAGTCATGCCGGCCACATGACCTGAAAGCTGTATGCCGGCTCCCTTGGCCAGTAGAGCGAAATGAGCGCCGCAACGCCAGAGTCAGCCACAACTGGACCTAATGGTCAGGGGCCCATTTAGCCTTTACTATATAGAATAAATGTTCATAAATGTACCAAGCAAACACGTACATAAATATATAAACCACATGTCTGAAGCAGCACAGGAAAACATCACTGGAACCGTTTTGGCTCCCAAACTGACCAAATGATTTCTCTGCAAGGTCAATGGAAATGGAAATGCCTCCCCATTGTCTTTTCCTTCACAAATCCTGTGTTTGAATAGGGTGTGAGCCTGTGACCTGGCTCAGGAACTAAGTATTTATCATTACAAAAGACTGGCCAGGCTCCCCAGGGTATCCAATCAAGTAAGCATTAACAGGTAACCTGCCAGACAGGAGGTAAACAACACACTCAGATTTCTGTTGTAGACCGCCTTTTCTGGGACCATCTTTCTCACAAAACATGGGGAGAGGTTGGCCCAAATCTCTCTCTTTTGGCTCCAAGAAGCTGGGAAGTTTCTGTGTTTTTCATAAAGTTATCCCTAGTAGAAAAGCTTCTGTATTTTCTACTAGGGATAACAGACACAGGTATAGCAAGAGAAGATCAGAAAATATTCCTCTATGCCACAGGAGCGGCAAGGATCCTAATTGCTAAAAACTGGGGAAAAGAAACTGTCAACAAAAAAAGGAATGGCAAGAAAAACTGTTGAACTGGCTAGATTAACAGAGGCAATTAGAGATCACACTAGACAAGAATTTCAAAAAGCATGGGGAGAATATTTCACAAAACAGTCCCCTAAAATACATACCTGGACTTGTTTCGATTAATGTCTGCAGGAGACTTTGTGGATATTTAAGTTATAATTTAAAAAATCCTGAATAATTATTCATAAACAGTTTATAAGAAATATTTGTGGATAATTAAGTTATAATTAGAAAAATCTTAATAATTATTCATAAAGGAAACAGTTTATAAGAAGTAAATAAGGAGGCCAGATACAAGATAAAGGAAGTCTTTTATTTGGTTGTTTGTATTGTTGTATATTATGCTCACTGTATGTTATGTTCACATTTAATGAGGGTGGATTTATGTATTGGGGGGTTATGTTATGTTGTAAATAAAATTCCAATAAAATATTTATTATCCCGTCTCAAAGAAACACAACCAGAGGCTGGGAAGGTGAGAGACAAGTCGGGGTCAGAGGGATTTGAGGGGTTCCCCTCTTTTGCTACCAAACTGTTCCCTGTGCCAAAAAGCCACGCTATTGGCCGCAGAAACAAGATCCCAACAGGTCTGTGAATCAGAATCGTGCCAGGAAGTCTGGTTGAAACGATAGGGAAAAACGGGATTGTGAGCCACACGGATAGACTTTGCATGTCAGGGGTGAGTCAGCCATTTCCAAAGGGCAAAGTCACGCCTCGTGCAACTGATAGCAAGAGGGTCCGGCAAAGTTACAGATTTGGCTGGTGAGCAGAGACCAGGATCTGGGTCACTCTGGCGCATGACCCATTTTGACCTCCCAGCCCCTTTGGTTGGCAAACACAGGAAGCTCCCTGGCGCCAAGTAAAGCCGTTGGCCCATCTAACCTCATATGTTCTGCTCGGACCGGCAGCAGCTCTCTGTAATAATAATAATAATAATAATAATAATAATAATAATAATAATAATAACGACCCAAATTCAACCCCCCAGTGGCACCTCAAGGTAAGGCTGGGAGAGACTCTGAACAGTTGCTGCCAGCCTGAGCCTTATTCCCACGACACTCAATTTAAGACGGCTCCTTTGGTTTTTATTCCCCCAGCACCTGTTGCTCCTCGACTCACCTATTCCATTTCCTGATTTTCGTAGCAGAGGCAAAAAAAATTTGGGAACCTCTGGGTTGGAAACCTGCCCCAACATCACTTTTCCACTCAGAATATTTGCAGTTCTTTTTTTAAAAAAAGCACCAAAAAACTTCAAACCTATGGGAGATCCATAGGCTCAAACATAGGCTCAAACATGCCCCCTAATCTTCTGCAAGCAAGTTCAGCCTTGCAGCAAATACCAGCTAAAACGATTTTTTAATAAGGTTTTGCCATAATCCAGTAAAATCAGAAGATACGGAAGACCGAAGCAATTTTTGTGGCCGGTTTGAGCAATGCAGCCCACTGCTTCCTGGCTGCTCTCTTTATCTCAAACGCATCTCCGTGTTTTGAGGGCTGAGACAAAATACCGTCTCCTGTCATTTGCAGGTACCAAATCTGGGTGAACTATTTTGGTGGGTTTCCGGGGTGAAATGTCCTCAGATCAGGCGAGGACGCAGTTCCTACCCTTGCCCTTCAGGCAAGAGTTGTTGCATGGCAGCTGCCTAACGACGAATTATTTGGCGAAGTGACTTTGACCTCCTTGTGGCCCATTTCCTCGGCCAATCAGGGCTGCCGCTGGGACATCGATCCACTTATCCCAGCAATGCTGTGTTATTCACCAGAGAACCTCCAGGCCTCAGCAGTGAGTGACAACTGATGCAAGGCCGATGGGCTAGCGATATCGTCCCACACAGAACTTGTATCTCTTCCAACTCACCCGCTTTCCCCAGGGAATCGTCGAATCACAGAGCAGGAGTTGGGAGAGCCTATTGTTACCTTAAAAAGCCTATTGTTATCTACTGTTATCTTAAAAAGCCTATTGTTATCTTTAAAAGCCTATTGTTATCTACTGTTATCTTAAAAAGCAGAGACATCACCTTGCCAACAAAGGTCCATATAGTTAAAGCCATGGTTTTCCCAGTAGTGATGTATGGAAGTGAGAGCTGGACCATAAAGAAGGCTGATCGCCAAAGAATGGATGCTTTTGAATTCTGGTGCTGGAGGAGACTCTTGAGAGTCCCATGGACTGCAAGGAGATCAAACCTCTCCATTCTGAAGGAAATCAGCCCTGAGTGCTCCCTGGAAGGACGGATCCTGAAGCTGAGGCTCCAATGCTTTGGCCACCTCATGAGAAGAGAAGACTCCCTGGAAAAGACCCTGATGTTGGGAAAGATGGAGGGCACAAGGAGAAGGGGACGACAGAGGACGAGAGGGTTGGACAGTGTTCTCGAAGCTACCAGCATGAGTTTGACCAAACTGCGAGAGGCAGTGGAAGACAGGAGTGCCTGGTGAGCCAGTGCAGCGCATGGAAACGTCGTTTACCTTCCCGCTGGAGTGGTACCTATTTATCTACTTGCACTTTGACGTGTTTTCGAACTGCTAGGTTGGCAGGAGCTGGGGCCGAGCAACAGGAGCTCCCCCGTCGTGGGGTTTCAAACCGCCGACCTTCCGATTGGCAAGTCCTAGGCTGTGTGGTTTAACCCACAGCGCCACCCACTTATAATGTAGTATAAGCACCAACAACTGGGAAACACTGGCCTGTGAGTGCTCCTGTTGGAGAACAGCCTTACCAAAGGTGTCAGCACCTTTGAAGACACTCGAACTCAGGACACAAGGGAGAAATGTGCTAAGATGAAGGCACGCTTGGCAAACCCTCACCGTGATCAACTCCCACCCGGAAACCCATGTCCCCAATGTGGAAGGACGTGTGGATCCTGAATTGGCCTCCACAGTCACTTACAGACTCACTGTTAAAACCTGTTTATGGAAGACAATCTTACTCGGCTACGAGGGATCGCCAGAGAAGAAGAAGAAGAGATTTGCCTGCAAACATACTCTGAGCCACAGCCCTTTGGTGCCAACTTTGGAAAGCAGGTTGCAGGACAATTTACCAAGGTTTTTTTCTTTTTAATGCACAACAGCTTCTTGGCTATTACAACAACATGGGGCAGGCTACTGGAGACAAAGTAGAACCTTCCTGGTCAGAGCGTGGGGGGCAAAGGGGGGGTGCTTTTAGGCAGCAGTGATCGTATGAAAATAGGGATGTTAGCAACATGTCCAATTTTATCTGCGAAACACTTGACGGTGCGCCGGGAGAGACACAGTCCGGCCAGCCGATTAGCTATCCTTGAAGTCATTTCCAGAACCCTGCTGTGCCAAAAAGGGTAATGAAGGAGGGGGGGCTCCTTACGCCTGCCCCACTCATTCTCAAAGTGTTTTCGTGGCCAAAGAACAGAGTCTAATTCAGGACTGCGGAACCTGCAACAGACCCTCCAAATGTCCCTGTTTTCTAGGGACAGTTCTGTGTTTTTATATATGTTGGAAGCTGCCCAGAGTGGCTGGGACAACCCAATCAGATGGTCAGGGTTTAAATAATAAAAATTATTATTATTATTATTATTATTATTATTATTATTATTATCAGTGCTTTTTTCTGGGGGGACGCAGGGATACACATACCCCTAAATATTTTGTGAATGTAAGTTTGGCCTCATTGAGGGGCAGTATTTCAATATGAGTAGGAAAATGAGAGTACTATATTTTCTGGCATATAAGACTACTTTTTAAGCCAGGGAAATCTTCCCAAAAGTCGGGGGTCCTCTTATACGCCGGCTACAGCAGCAGCTCCTGCAGCAACTCCCCACCAAAGGATAAAATGACAGCAAATTAAATCAGAGGACACCAAGCTCTCTAGATGAAGCAGAAATACGCTTGCAAATTGGCCCCAGAAGCCCCCGGCCACTGGAAAGTGGAGTGGATTTCCGAGCCGGACCGGAGACTGGTTTTTTTAATTTTATTTGGTGTGCGTTGGAAGAGGGGTAGTCTTATACGGCAGGTATATCCCAAACTCTATATTTTAACTGGAAAAGTTGGGGGGTCGTTTTATACGCCCAGTCATCTTATACACCGGAAAATATGGTACCCCTAGATTTATTTTTTAGAAAAAAGCACTGATGATGATTAAATTTTATATGCTGCCCTTTCTCATGAGATCTCATGGCAGTTCACTGAAAAAAGTACAGGATAGAAACAAGTAAATAATTAAAAACAAAACAGCAAAACAATAAACACCCTGCTTCCCACAAACACTTCTTATTATTCTTCTTATTATTCTTATTCTTATTCTTATTCTTATTCTTATTCTTATTTAGGATGTCCCTATAAAGCAGGGTTATTTGTGGGGCATAGGAATTCATTCTCTCCCCCCAAAAAATATAGTCTGGCCCCCCACAGGGTCTGAGGGACAGTGAACTTGCCCACGGCTGAAAAAGTTTGCTGACCCCTGGTCTAGCATGACTAAACCGCTTCTGGCGCCGCGGAACACCATGACAGAAACCAGAGCGCATGGAAACACCGTTTACCTTCCCGCTGGAGCGGTACCTATTTACCTACTTGCATTGGCATGCTTTCGAACTGCTAGGTTGGCAGGAGCTGGGACAGAGCAACGGGAGCTCACTCCATTGCGGGGATTCGAACCACCGACCTTCTGATCAGCAAGCCCAAGAGGATCAGTGGTTTAGACCTCAGTACCCCCCGCGTCCCTAATTGGAAAGGTAAGTCATCAGCAATGAAGAAAGCACATCAAGATTGCTCACGACAAAACTGAACAATCTCAACATAAATTAAGGTTACCAGATTTTTTTTTCAATGAATCTGGGGACACTTTTCAACTTTAGTAGGAACAATAGGATTTTGTAAATCCGGGGACTGTCTCCGGGAAACGGGAACATCTGGTAACCTTAACATAAATCGTAAGATCTAGAAAAACAAAGATGCTAATAATAGATAGCAATGACAAATCTAGACAGCATCTTAAAAAGCAGAGACATCACCTTGCCGACAAAAGTCTGTATAGTTAAAGCTATGGTTTTCCCAGTAGTGATGTATGGAAGTGAGAGCTGGACCATAAAGAAGGCTGATCGCCAAAGAATTGATGCTTTTGAATTATGGTGCTGGAGGAGACTCTTGAGAGTCCCATGGACTGCAGGAAGATCAAACCTCTCCATTCTGAAGGAAATCAGCCCTGAGTGCTCACTGGAAGGACAGATCCAGAGAAGCGGACACGGAGCAATGGTTCCAAACTACAAGAAAGAAGATTCCACCTAAACATTAGGAAGAACTTTCTGACAGTAAGAGCTGTTCGACAGTGGAATTTGCTGCCAAGGAGTGTGGTGGAGTCTCCTTCTTTGGAGGTCTTCAAGCAGAGGCTTGACAACCATATGTCAGGAGTGCTCTGATGGTGTTTCCTGCTTGGCAGGGGGTTGGACTCGATGGCCCTTGTGGTCTATTCCAATTCTATGATTCTATGATTCTATGATTCTATCCTGAAGCTGAGGCTCCAATACTTTGGCCACTTCACGAGAAGAGAAGACTCCCTTGAAAAGACCCTGATGTTGGGAAAGATGGAGGGCACAAGGAGAAGGGGACGACAGAGGATGAGATGGTTGGGCAGTGTTCTTGAAGAGACCAACATGAGTTTGACCAAGCCGCGGGAGGCAGTGGAAGACAGGAGGGCCTGGCGTGCTCTGGTCCATGGACTCACGAAGAGTCGGACATGACTAAACGACTAAGCAACAACAACAATAATTGATACTGAGGGCACCAACATCCCCCCTTAAAGAATACCCCAGCCCAATATTTTATTTGCCTTTCTTTCATGGGAGTGCTTTCTCGAAAAAATATCAGCAATCCTTTCCAGTTCCTGTTTGTTTGAAACAGGAATTGCAGAGGGAATGTCTAGAGGCCGGAGAGCAGGGTGAGTCGAGTGTTGTCCCCGGTGATCTACTCCTCTCCGACAGAACGATGTGTGCAGTGATGGGTGCCCAGACACGGTGTCCTTTGTCCTTTGGAGAAAACGTGGTCTGATATTCTAGCCGGCTGTGATTCAGGCTGGACTGACCTAGTGGGCTATTTCTATCTAGGAAAGCTCCTGACGAATGCTATGTGCTGCCTTCGGCTTTCTCATGCCAGTTGGAGCGAGGGACGGCTTCTAGCGGCCAATCTGCCCCCACCTGCCCATCAGACACACATTTATGCACAAACATGAGTCACGCATGTGCTGGCTGTGGCTCAAAAGGCCCTCGCAGACCCTCCAAGTCCCCCTATTTTCCAGGGATTTGATCCCAGAATGTCCGGCTTTTCCTTAGGACGTCCCTATTTTCACTGGAGAAACATTGGAGGGTATGGAATTATGTCACTCCTGAGCCAAGGAGATAAGTAACTACACAACCTTTAGAAAACATCTGAAGGCAGCCCTGCATAGGGAAGGTTTTTTCCATGTTTAATGTTTTATTATGCACTATAGCAGGGGCCAGGGACGCGGGTGGCGCAGTGGGTTAAACCACAGAGCCAAGGTTTGCCAATCAGAAGGTTGGTGCTTCAAATCCCCACAACGGGGTGAGCTCCTATTGCTCGGTCCCTGCTCCTGCCAAAGTTCAAAAGCACCTCAAAGTGCAAGTAGATAAATAGGTACTACTCCAGTGGGAAGGTAAACGGTGTTTCCGTGCGCTGCTCTGGTTCACCAAAAGCGGCTTAGTCATGCTGGCCACATGACCCGGAAGCTGTAAGCCGGCTCCCTCGGCCAATAAAGCGAGATGAGCGCCGCAACCCCAGAGTCGGTCATGACTGGACCTAATGGTCAGGGGTCCCTTTACCTTTACCTTATAGCAGGGGCCAGCTATAAAAGGATTATTATTTTTTTACATTTTTTTATGAGCAGCTATTTAATAATCATTTAATACTTTTATAAGCAGGTATTTGATGCTTAGATTTTAGAGATAGCTCACATATTTAATTAAGGAAAAATAGATTGATATTTAATACACGTTTCATGATATATTTAAAAATACATAACTTTGACATTAAGGGTTTTGTATTCCCATCATAGGGATCTTGAAAGGTTTCTATTATAGGATATGTCACATAATCTGGTATTCTTGCTTATATTAGCATGGTTGTTTAGAGTTTGTGTTGCATGCATAGGGCCTATTATTAATTGAATTTAAAATGGTGGTGAGGTGGGAACAACGTCCAGCGGAGATTTTGGACGAGGAAGGAGGCAACTGCAAAAACAGATGTAGCAAAGCTCTTCCGACACCGCTGGGTCTTTGGCGAGATCCATCTTCAAGTGTCTGGAGGGCTGTCCAGTGGAAGATGGAGAGAGATTGTTTCCTGTTGCCCCAGAGGAGAAGACTCGAACCCGTGGTTTCAAATGACATTGAAGAAGATTCCCATTAAACATCAGGAAGAACTTTCCGACAGCAAAAGCTGATTGACAGGGGACAGTGGCAGGCTCTCCTACCTTGGAGGTTTCCAAGCAGGGGGTCGCCCACCCTGTCACCCAAGACCACCCTCCAAAACATCATACATACATCACAGAAGAAAGCAGGTCTACAACAGAAATCCTGTTTGCCAGGATACCTGACAATGGTCACTGATTGCTTTACCTGGACAGCACGGCCATTCTTTTGCGATGGTTAATACTGGAACTTCAAATGTCTGTATAAGGGCTTGTGCACCATTATTCATTATTCAGGGTTCTCCTCCCTCCTGCACAGGGCCAGATTTATGTTTGATGAGGCCCTCAGCTCCTGTAGGTAATGGGGCCCTTTCTATGTCCAGCTGTCCTTTGGCAACAACAAATGGCCACTGTTTTTTGTGTTGAATATATGCTATATGGTAATTTATGGACCCAACAGGTATCTCAAGCCATTTGCACATACAGTGGTGCCACGCAAGACGAAATTAATCTGTTCCGTGAGTCTCTTCGTCTTGCGGTTTTTTTGTCTTGCGAAGCACGGCTATTAGTGGCTTAGCGGCTTTAAGAAAAAGGAAACAAACTCGCAAGAACTCGCAAGACGTTTTGTCTTGCGAAGCAAGCCCATAGGGAAATTCATCTTGTGGAACGACTCAAAAAACGGAAAACTCTTTCGTCTTGCACGTTTTTCGTCTTGCGAGGCATTCGTCTTGCGGGGCACCACTGTGTGGCCATGCACCCAGTCCATGCAGAATGTGGGCACCCTATATATAGAAAGGAGCAAACCAGTGATATTTTAGGGAGCAGGCGAGCAGGTGGGGCCCATGACTTCCATCAGAGGAGCCTGCACAACACAAAACACGCTTGCTGTGTGTAGTTTTTATTTTCTTTGTTTTTTATCTTCTATTTTGGAAATGTACATCCAGGTTTTTTCCCCTTTAAATTTTTTGGGGCCCCCAAGAGAGTGGTGCCCTAAGCTAGAGCTTGTTGAGCGTATACATAAATCCACCGGGTGAGTGGGGAACGGCTGCATCCGCTCCGAATCGGGCCCCGTGAGGCAAAGGATCGGGCCCCTCTCTCTGCCGCGGGCTGATCTCTCTGCAAAAGAGGGTGGGCATGACAAAGGCATCTTGGCAGCAGCTGTGTCCAGGGATTCCTGAATGGCCGAGCTCAGGGGTAACGTGGGAGGGGGGAAATCTATTAATATCGTGCCGAGTCGGGGGGGGGGGGCGGACGCAGGCAAAGGCCAGGATTTCTCCTCCTCTCCCCTGCAGGGCCAGCAGCCTCATGAGTCGCAGTCTTTTCCCAGGACCCATCTGGGGTTGTCTGTCGCTCCACCATATCTGCAAAATGCGGGGGTGGGGGGCGGGGGGAGCTTGTCCTAAAACAAGAGAAATAAGCAAAGAAGATAAAGACAAAAACCAAAAATAATGGAAATGTTTAAATGGTTATTTATGTAGACAAGGATTAAGTGTAAGGAGTTGTTTGTGTTTATGAAAGATTGAGAAAACATCTTGATTAGAATATTTGTATGAGGTTGCATGGGGAAAATACGGAATAAGAGATACAATTTTGCTTAAAACGTATATAGGAAGTGCAGTGTAAGCGATGGAAATCAATCCATTAAATTCCATTGTTGAGATATTTGTAGAATAAATTTGGAAGAAATTCTTCCAATTTTTCTTCTTATTTTTCCTTTTTCTTTTCTTCCTTTTTTCTTTTTTGTGCTTTTTTATATATGTGTGCTTATCTAAAATATATATGTATGTATTTGCAGCATTTTGCTTGTATTTTGTAATAATTATGTTAAATAAAATTTAATAAAAACTAAAAAAAAAGAAATAAGCAAAGAAGAAAAAATGGGCACAAGCAAAGCGGTTTGTGAGGTCCACGGTCTTTTGGTGGTGCCGGGAGAATGAGGAGGGCCAGAATTTATATGGTTTCGGGCAGTGACGTAGCGTGGGTTGCTGGTGCCCGGGGCAGGGCAAGTGTTGCTCCGCCCTGGTGGACTGGGCAGCCAGAGTAGAGGCACATCCCAGGGTGGAGCAAATGCAGAACTTGCACAGAGGGTGAATGCAGAATGCAGAATGCAGAATGCAGCCGCAGCGCTTGCAACATGCACCAAGATGCGCAACCTGTCGCCTGGAGGAGACGGCGCAGGCAGAGGGTGCTGTTCAAGGGCCAATAGCAAAGGGGAGGCTCCACCGGGTGGCGGTGGCAAGGTGCGAGGGGGGCACGCTGGAGGGCACATGCCCTGGGAGAGCTCAGGGCTGCTGTCCTAGGCTCTGTAGTTTAGACCACAGCGCCACCTGCGTCCCTGAAGGAAGTATTAGGGTATATAAATATCATGGTGGGAAAAGCGCTAATAATTATACCGAATATATGGGTCCTGGCAATCGGTCAACGTAAATGCATTTTCCATGTCCTGACATATACAAAAAGACTAATACTGAAACACTGGAAGGAGAAATATGGTTTCCCTTCGATAAATTGATAAATGACATAACAATGGACAGCATGACTATGCCGCTTCTGGCGAACCAGAGCAGCGCACGGAAACACCGTTTACCTTCCCGCCAGAGCGGTGCCTATTTATCTATTTGCACTTTGACGTGCTTTCGAACTGCTAGGTTGGCAGGAGCAGGGACCGAGCAACGGGAGCTCACCCCGTCGCGGGGATTCGAACCGCCAACCTTCTGATCGGCAAGTCCTAGGCTCTGTGGTTTAACCCACAGCACCACCCGCATCCCTCGCAAGCCCCCTAAAACTCGCCCCTTCTTTTCCCTCCTCCTCTCCACCCCAAATACACACACACACATTTCATTCTCTGGCCAGGGTGATGGGCTGGCCAGAGGCCACGCTCCTCGCTCAATATAGCCGATGAGGTTCTGTCCCAGAGCACCTGGCCTCAAAAAGGGACTTGTGAGTAAGACACAGCACATGCGGGGCCCCCAAGAACAGTTTGTGCTCCAGACGCTCTGAAGCAGGTCATGCGCTGGAGAGAAGCAGCGGCCCCTTCGCCTCTTGTGAGGGGGAGACTGAGGAATAGGCTGGGAGGTGGGTGAGCGTTCTGAGCCACAGCCGTCCCAGCGGGCACTTCTGGCGGGTACCCATCTCATTTCCCCGGCCACCTGGGGCAGCAATTATAGACCTGTGACTCACGTGGACCTTTTGGAGCCTGCTGGCTCATTTGAGACCCAGACACATCGCTTCTCTGCCGCCCCTCAAAAGCCCCAGGGCTTTTTATTTCATGCTGCCCAAGCAAGGTCTGGTCAAGTGTGATCCCCAAAAGCGAGAAATCATCGTTAATGCCCGCAATGTGTAAGAATATAAGGAGAGCCAATAATAAATTCAAAACATACACTCAACATCAAAAAAAACTCAACATCAGAAAAACGAAGATCATGGCCACTGGTCCCATCACCTCCTGGCAAATAGAAGGGGAAGAAATGGAGGCAGTGAGAGATTTGACTTCCTTGGGCTCCATGATCGCTGCAGATGGTGACAGCAGTCACGAAATTAAAAGACGCCTGCTTCTAGACAGCATCTTAAAAAGCAGAGACATCACCTTGCCAACAAAGGTCCGTATAGTTCAAGCTATGGTTTTCCCAGTAGTGATGTATGGAAGTGAGAGCTGGACCATAAGGAAGGCTGATTGCCGAAGAATGGATGCTTTTGAATTCTGGTGCTGGAGGAGACTCTTGAGAGTCCCATGGGCTGCAAGAAGATCAAACCTCTCCATTCTGAAGGAAATCAGCCCTGAGTGCTCCCTGGAAGGACGGATCCTGAAGCTGAGGCTCCAAGACTTTGGCCACCTCGTGAGAAGAGAAGACTCCCTGGAAAAGACCTTGCATTGGGTAGACCAGGAGTCAGCAAACCTTTTTCAGCAGGGGGCCGGTGCACTGTGCCTCAGACCTTGTGGGGGGCCGGACTATATTCTGAAGATAAAAATAAAAACGAATTCCTATGCCCCACAAATAACCCAGAGATGCATTTTAAATAAAAGCACACATTCTACTCATGTAAAAACACACTGATTCCTGAACCGTCTGCGGGCCAGATTGAGAAGGCAATTGGGCCGCATCCGGCCCCCGGGCCTTAGTTTGCCTAACCATGTTCTAGACCTTTCTATGCCTATGGCACTGTTTTAAGTTTTTTGATCGGACAACTCTTTGCTGGGTTTTTTAGTGGATTGCTTATACAGTGGTACCTCGGGTTACATACGCTTCAGGTTACAGACTCCACTAGCCCAGAAATAGTACCTTGGGTTAAGAACTTTGCTTCAGGATGAGAACAGAAATCGTGCGGCGGCAGCAGGAGCCCCATTAGCTAAAGTGGTGCTTCAGGTTAAGAACAGACCTCCAGAACGAATTAAGTTCTTATCCCGAGGTACCACTGTACTGATACCCCACCTACTCCAAGGAGCTCAAGGTGACATTTGTGGCTCTTCCTCGCTCCTCACTGAACCCTTCCCCAACAACAACAACAACCCTACGAGGTAGGTTAGGCTGAGTGATGTAGTGGCTGGTCACTCAGCATAGCTGTCAACCTTTCCCTTTTCTTGCGAGGAATCCTATTCGGAATAAGGGAATTTCCCTTTAAAAAAGGAAAAGGTTGACAGCTATGTCACTCACTGAGCTTCATGGCTGATTTGGGAGATTTGAACCCTGGTCCGAATCGCTTCACCCGTCCCCACATCCCATCACTTTCCGCCTTGATCAGAAAACACCTCCTATCCCGAAAGCTCTCCAAATGCACTCGCCTCGTCACCCCACTTTTGCAGCTCTCCTGGGGTGCCTTCCTGCCTGCCTGTTGGGCCAACTGCCCACCCACTCGCCTTACCCCAGCTCCAACTCCCCCCTTCCACACCCTCCGTTGCCAAGAGCCCAGTTTGTTGTCATACTGTAGTTATGGCGCACCTTCCGGCAGCCATGCGAACTGCAGCGTGACAACGCTCTTACGTTTTTGTTATATCGTGCAGTTTTTAGAATCCGCTTCATAGCAGAATTGCAAGTAGAGAGGTCCAATTGGAGCGCTCGCAGGCCAGTGATTCCCAGTTGTCGGTGTTCGTACTACATTTTTTTAGATTTGCCTTGAGGCAGTCTTTAAACCTCTTTTGTTGACCACCAGCATTACGCTTTCAAATTTTAAGTTCGGAATAGAGTAGATGCTTTGGAAGATTATCAACAGGCATCCGCACAACATGACCAGTCCAACAAAGTTGCTGTTTAAGAATCATTGCTTCAACATTGGTGATCTTTGCTTCTTCCAATACACTGATATTAGTTCGCCTGTTTTCCCAAGTGATGTGTAAAATTTTTCGGAGACACCGTTGATGGAATCTTTCAAGGAGTTGGAGATTGTGTTTATAAGTGGTCCATGTAAGCCTAAACCCTGCTTTCGGGGATCACACTGTGCTTTGTGTCTTTATTCTTTTAGGAGGGAAAATATTGGAACACCGTTCAATGTGGACAAGCCAGATTGAATTGCGTATTGTCTTAAGAAACTCAGACGAGTTTGCAACTAATTTTCTGCTGTGTAAAGGGGAACGGACTTTGCTAAGTAAAGGAACTTGCTAGCGCAAGTCGGGAAGGATATTAATAAACAATATATCCTCTCCTGGGCCGTGGGTGGAGCTGTGGGTTAAACCACAGAGCCTAGGGCTTGCCGATCAGAAGGTCAGCGGTTTGAATCTCTGCGACGGGGTGAGCTCCTGTTGCTCGGTCCCTGCTCCTGCCAACCTAGCAGTTCGAAAGCACATCAAAGTGCAAGTAGATAAATAGGTACCGCTCCGGCAGGAAGGTAAACGGCGTTTCCGTGCGCTGCTCTGGTTCGCCAGAAGCGGCTTAGTCATGCTGGCCACATGACCTGGAAGCTGTACGCCGGCTCCCTCGGCCAGTAAAGCGAGATGAGCGCCGCAACCCCAGAAACAGCCACAACTGGTCAGGGGTCCCTTTACCTTTATATCTTTTCCTGCCACCCTGAACATTCCCACACTGCCTTCACACGGAATAACGCAACCAGGACAGAACAGAGCCAAGCCTCATGTATTTAGAAATGTCTTTTTTTCCCCATTTCCTTTTTTTTTTACTGAGTTACAACATAGAACAAAGACGAAAGAGAAAGATCTGCAGACGGTCTCCAGCGGCTTTTCGGGGGTGGCCCCTTTCTCGGACGGAAGTCGGGAGCAGAGCTCGACGAACGAGATGCGGAAGAGGTGAGGAGGGGGCGACGGACCGTGCGGTGACGGAGGACGGGTGCCCACGAAACATGCAGGGCAAGGATTTGGCGCCCCGGATCCCGGAAGGCTGTGCTACAGTCCACATGCCGTGGCTCCCCCACCCGTTGCTACCTGGGTGGGGCCTCGATTGCTGGAAGCGCTGTCGGACGAGGACAGTCCCGGGGGAACCAAACAGGCCTTAAGGGACCTTTCTGCATCCTAGTGGTCCCCGAACCATCATACCTGCGTCAAAAGTGCAAAGAGGGACACACACACACACACACACACACACACACATATAAACACACACAAACTCTGTGAGCATTCCTAGGGCCAGGAGGAAACGGTGCGCAGCTGTGGGATGAGACCACGATGGAGAAAGAGGAGGGGGGACAGAGCTAGGGGTGGAATGCATAGATTCAGGATCCGGCCTGGGCTGGGGATAAGCGAGAAAGGTTATCACTGATGGAGTGGAGGACGAAAGAAATTCACAGGTCGATCCGTTCTGCTCCGGGCCCCTCCGGAAGTCGCTTCCCATTCACAGTGTGTCGAAACAGACTTTAAATATTGCCTAGAGGAAATTGCCCCCCTCCCAGCTCCCCACACCTCTTCATCCTGACCCTGGTTGCAAACTTTTCCTGCTGGGAAAGTGCATCAGGTCCCTTCCGGTTATTGCAGAGGTCGGCCACCCAGAGGGCAGGTATTGCTCTCGGTTGCTCCCTTGGACTGGCAAATAAGAGCTGGGGGGGGGGTAAAAGAGGGGAGAGGTACCATGGGGTCCCCAGGTCCTGCTTTTTCCAGGGGGGGCCACCAGGAGGTGAGACGGACTCAAAATCGCCATCTCTCTTCCCTCCCAGCCAACGCCTGGGCTCCTCCAGGTTGGGACCACTGATGGGGAGACCGAGGACTGCACCCCAGAGGTCCCTGGCGGCAGGGGAGGGGGCAGGGCAGGTGGGAAGCTGGAAGCCCAGTTGCAAGACCCCCCCCCTCCAAAAAACCCCCGCCTTGGCTCATCCTCAGCAGAAGCAGGGAAGGGAGGGGAATGGATAACTGATGATGGGTGAAGGTTCGCTTGGCGCGGCTGATGGCGAGACCGGCCTTCCGAGCAGCGGTTGGGTTAATGGGGGGCGGTGTGGGGGGGGACAGGTGCTCAGTCCTCACAGAGTTGGGGTGGGGAGGGGTACGTGGCACAAGGGGCCCCCTCTTCGAGGGGCGGGTGTCCAGGTGTGCAGGCTCCTTAGGGCCGCGTCCAGCTGCTGGTGTATTTCTTTACGCAGGGGTAGAGGAGGAGGCCCCCGGCAAGGACGGCGAAGAGAGCGAGGGGCTTCATCCCTCCAGCTGGGACCTGCAGGGGAGGAGGAGAAGGAGAAAGGGGGGTCAGCGGCGGAGCCTTAAAACCCACCCGCCTTGCTCCAACCCCACTCCATGCACTAGTTTTAATTGAACCACACGGACATCCGCAGGCGTGCATCGCAACCCGCGCTTTCGGCACGCGGTGGGGTTGGGGGGCTCGTGTTTGAATCCCGCTTGCTGGATCACCACCAGACATCTGGTCGGCTGCCGTGAGAACAGGGTGCTGGACTAAAGGGCCATTGGATTGATCCTGTAGCCTTTTACGTTCTTATGAAGGTGATTCCTAGGAAGGCTGGTAGCTCAGCCATTTATCTATCATCTATCTATCTATCTATCTATCTATCTATCTATCTATTTCTGAGCTGGTAGCTCAGCCAGCCATCTATCTATCTATCTATCTATCTATCTATCTATCTATCTATCTATCTATCTCTATCTATTTATTTATTTCTGATCTGGTAGCTCAGTCATTCATTTATCTATCTATCTATCTATCTATCTATCTATCTATCTAGGGACGTGGGTGGCGCTGTGGGTTAAACCACAGAGCCTAGGACTTGCCGATCAGAAGGTCAGCAGTTCGAAACCCCGCGACGGGATGAGCTCCCGTTGCTCGGTCCCTGCTACTGCCAACCTAGCAGTTCGAAAGCACATCACAGTGCAAGTAGATAAATAGGTACCACTCCCGCGGGAAGGTAAATGGCGTTTCCTTGCACTGCTCTGGTTCGCCAGAAGCGGCTTAGTCATGCTGGCCACATGACCCAGAAGCTGTACGCCGGCTCCCTCGGCCAATAAAGCAAGATGAACCCCGCAACCCCAGAGTCGTCCGCAACTGGACCTAACGGTCAGGGGGTCCCTTTCCCCTTTACATATTTATTTATTTCTGAGCTGGTAGCTCAGTCATTTATTTATTTATTTATCTATTTATTTCTGAGCTGGTAGCTCAGTCATTTATTTATTTATTTATCTATTTATTTCTGAGCTGGTAGCTCAGACATTTATCTATCTATCTATCTATTTATTTCTGAGCTGGTAGGTCAGTTATTTATTTATTTAGTAAATGTATTAGTCACCCTATTTTTTTTATTTTTTTTGCCAGGGCAACTCAAAGCGACTTACAAAAAGAAAAGATCAAAAAGACATGCATTAAAACCAGGTGGGAGAAATACAGTGGTGCCTCGCAAGACGAAAATAATCCATTCCGCGAGTCTCTTCGTCTAGCGGTTTTTTCGTCTTGCGAAGCAAGCCCATTGACGGCTTAGCGGATTAGCGCTATTAGCGGTTTAGCGGCTTTTATCGGCTTATCGGCCCCCCAGCGGATAAGCGGATAAGCGGCTTAGAAAAAGGGGGGGGGAGGAAAAAAACCCCGCAGGAACTCGCAAGACATTTTTGTCTTGCAAAGCAAGCCCATAGGAAATTCGTTTTGCGAAGCACCTCCAAAACGGAAAACTCTTTCGTCTAGCGAGTTTTCCGTCTTGCGAGGCGTTCGTCTTGCGGGGCACCACTGTACGTTAAAACACCCTCCCTTATTCTGGAAAGCCATCAGTAGTTACAAGCTGGTATAGCTCAGTCGGTAGCTATGCCAGGGTTGTGGATTCGAGACCCGCATTGGGTAAAAGATTCCTGCATTGCAGGGGGTTGAACTAGATGACCCTCGTTGGACCCAACTCTATGATTCTGTCAAAAGCCAGAGAAAGGCCTGGTTGAATGTTTTTGACTGCTGGGAGCTGCCCAGAGTGGCTGGGGAAACCCAGTCAGATGGACGGCATATAAATAAATACAGTGGTACCTCGGGTTACATACACTTCAGGTTACAGACTCCGCTAACCCAGAAATCGTGCTTCAGGTTAAGAACTTTGCTTCAGGATGAGAACAGAAATCGTGCTCTGGCAGCGCGGTGGCAGCAGGAGGCCCCATTAGCTAAAGTGGTGCTTCAGGTTAAGAACAGTTTCAGGTTAAGAACGGACCTCCGGAACGAATTAAGTACTTAACCTGAGGTACCACGGTAAAGTGTTGTTGTTAATTGAATTTATATACCACCCTATATCTGGGGGGTGAGTGGGTCTCAGGGCGGTTCACAGAATAAAATCAAGATATTAAACCACAAAATACTAATAAAAATAAAAACAGCAACCCAATACGCCCCCCCAAAAAATATATATTTTAAAAGGGCATAGGATGTAAATTGAATCAACCAAATGAGGGATGTTTTCGCCTAGTTAATATTATTATTATTGCCGTCATTATGCCTAAATGAAGGTGCCAGGGGAGCCTCTCCTGGGGAGAGCATTCCACAAACGGAGCCACTGAAGAAAAGGCCCTGTTAGAATCACAGAATCGTAGCGTTGGAAGGGACAGTGAGGATAATCCAGTCCAACACCAAGCACTGCAGGACTATGCAGCTGCCCCATACGGGAATCGAACCTGCAACCTTGGCGTGATCAGAACCACGCTCTAACCAACTGAGCCATCTTGTGTTGCCACCCTCTGGGCCTCTCGTGATGGAGGCAGGTGAAGATGAGCCTCAGAGGGCGATCTCAGGGTCCAGGTCACTTCATATGGTTGGAGGCAGTCCTTGAGGCATTGCGGTCCTGAGCAGTTTAAGGTTTATAGGTCAAAAGCAGCACTTTTGAGCTGGGAAAGTAATTGGCATTATATGCTCAAACAGGTGAGCAACCTGGCTGCTGGGTTTTACAAAGGGAGGTTGTAGGGAGCGCCTCTTAACCCTTCCAGGTGTTTCTGCCCTAGAGCCAGGGCCGGATTACGGTTTGATAAGGCCCTAAGCTCCTGAAGGTAATGGGGCCCTTTCTATGTCCAGCTGCCCTTTGTCAACAACAAATGGTTGCAGTTTTTTGTGTTGAATATATGCTAGATTGTAATTTATAGACCTAATAGGTATCTAAAGCCATTTGCACATAACAAAATATGTATTTTATCAAAGTAATATTTTGGGACACTGTGGTCTAAACCACAGAGCCTCTTAGGCTTGCTGATCGGAAGGTCGGCGGTTCGAATCCCCATGACGGGGTGAGCTCCTGTTGCTCGGTCCCTGCTCCTGCCCACCTAGCAGTTCAAAAGCACGTCAAAGTGCAAGTAGATAAATAGGTACTGCTCTGGCAGGAAGGTAAACGGCGTTTCCGTGTGCTGCTCTGGTTCGCCAGAAGCGACTTAGTCATGCTGGCCATATGACCTGGAAGCTGTACGCCGGCTCCCTCGGCCAATAAAGCGAGATGAGTGCCGCAACCTCAGAATTGGCCATGACTGGACCTAATGGTCAGGGGTCCCTTTACCTTTACCTAACCTCTTTTGGAGTAGGTTTGTGGGTTTGGCAGAAGGAGACTGGATCTGCCCACTGCCTAGAGCTCCCATCAGCCCCAGCAGGAAAACCTCTGGAAAGGCGTCCCTAACCCAAAGTCTATTTTTTAAAAAATAGGAATTGGTTGGTTCCTGCTCTGCCTCACTGGAGGAGGAAATGCAAGCATGGGGAGATGATTTGTTGTGAAGGGGGAACAGGGTGTGTGGCAGGCGATGGGTTGGGGAAGGAGGCGAGGGGGGGTGCAGGGCAGGTGCATGGGTGTGACTGCAAGGGGGGGGGAACGACAACGACAAAGCAACCAAATGTTGGGGACGGGGAATGTGTGTCCTTGCTTCATGCAGGAGCCAAGCGCAGCCTAGCAGACCAAGCAGATGATACCAGTACCTGATTCGGGGCGTTAGGAAGACATCTCAGCCCGCCAGCACCAAAGCAGGGCTACTATGATAACCAGTCCTATGAGAGGGAGGGAGATGATGGCGGGAGGCTCGGGTGCGTGGGGGACCTGTGGGGTTCCGGGGGGCGGTGTGGGGAGGGAGAGCGTGGGATGGAGGGCGGAGGGGACGCCACAAACACCACAGAGGGGAGATGAGCCGAGGCAGGGGACGAGAGAAAGAGAGAGAGGAGAGAGAGAGAAAGAAAGAAGTTAGGCCACAGGGTGTCTCGGCTGCCCCTGTGGGACAGGGGTCTGAAATTTCGGGCCCGGATCCTGCTTCAGAGCAGCCTGCGTGCCATGACTCTGCACCCAAAAATTTGGGGGTCTGGGAAGGAGCTGGCTACACAGAATTCCTACCACCCACCGAGAAAGGGGAATGCTCAGAATTACGATTGTGCTGGAATTGCAGTCAGTGTGTGTGTGCGTGTGTGTGTTTTAAAAAAGCAACCACACGAGACGTTGTGCAGGAATTGCTGTGTCTCTCGAACCCTGTTGTCTGGCGTTTGTGGGCACAGCACCCCCACAAGTGCCCCGGCGACTGATCCCCACGTGGTATCTGGCACTGCTATACGTGCCGTGTGATACCTGTTCCGCATTTGTAAGAAATCAATCTTTCTGAATGTCAAAGTGCAACATAAATGTATGAAATGTGAGAAGTTGTGATAAATATGAAAATTGTCAGATAGGCTGATGGAAGTCAAAAAGAATGTATAAGTTAAATTGGATGTTAAATTATAAATGAATTGGTTTATTGGAAATTTGAATAAAAATTAATTAAAAAAAAAAAAGGAATCAATCTTTCTGTGCGACGCCACCTACACTTTCGAACTCCCAGCCCAATGACATCAGGCAGTTGCCTTCCCTGTGTATTTCTCAGCGCCTGCTAAAAACATTTCTGTTTGGTCAAGCCTACCCAGACGCGGGTGGCGCTGTGGGTTAAACTACAGAGCCTAGGGCTTGCCGATCAGAAGGTCGGCGGTTTGAATCTCTGCGACGGGGTGAGCTCCTGTTGCTCGGTCCCTGCTCCTGCCAACCTAGCAGTTCGAAAGCACATCAAAGTGCAAGTAGATAAATAGGTACCGCTCCGGCAGGAAGGTAAACGGTGTTTCCGTGCTCTGCTCTGGACCGCCAGAAGCAGCTTAGTCATGCTGGCCACATGACCCGGAGGCTAGACTCCGGCTCCCTCGGCCAATAAAGCGAGATGAGTGCCGCAACCCCAGAGTCGGCCGCGACTGGACCTAATGGTCAGGGGTCCCTTTACCTTTACCCAAACATGCAGAACGCGGATGTGCGATTTAACCTGCCTTCAATTTCTTCCTGGTTTTACCTTTTGAACATTTCAAAGAATTGCTGTTACCGCTAATTTTATTTTCCCCTTCTCTTTGTAAACCGCATTGAGGTATGTCTCTCCTCACCCCCACCCCCAATCAAACGGTGCATAAATTTATTTAGGAAATAAACAAATAAAACGATTAATATGTCCCTGTGAAGACATTGAGGCGGCTGGTTGTTAAAAGCCTATCTGGAGAGGACAGCTGCATTTCGGAAATGTTTTGCGCCCAAATTCAAACTTGAAGCAAATTTCCCGTTATTATCTGATTCATGCTGCACTTGTGGTGTTCATGCTATTGCTGTTTGTTGCTTGTAAGCCGCTTTGGGATTCGTTTGAACGGAAAGAGGCATAGAAATGAAATCAGTCAATCAATCAATTAGTCAATCACCCCTACTTAAGGGAAAAGGTTGCTCCAGCCCGCAGCTCCCCACTGGACCGAGCAGAGCAACCTGCGACACACACACACACACACACAGACGCCCAAACACCTCTGAGGATTTACCCGTCCTCCGATGGGGATGGTGCCGTTAAGTCTCTCAATCTCTTCCTTGCACATCCGCAATTCCTCGTGCAGCTGCTCCCGTTCATTCTGGCTGAGCCAACACTTACTCTCCATCTCTCGCAGGATGTCCTGGGTTTGGTCGTGCTGCCAGAGAAGAAGGAAGAGCAGAGCATCAGCGGACAAGCCGGGCATCCCTTCGGGTATCTTTCCAAGGCATGGGGCCTTAGTGGGATCCAGGAGCAGCTGGTGGGACTGGATAGGGCAGGAGGCGCGGAGGCCAACAGCAGGTGGCGCCAGAGCCACTGGCTGGGCACAATGTGGTGGTCAGGTGGGATTGCTATGAGGAATTATGAAAAATGGAGCAAGCCGTTGTGTCAGCGATGAAAGCATTGCTTGAGTGGGATTGAATCATTGACAATAATTTCTGATCAAATCCCACAAGCCTCTGCTTCTCTGCCCCATTTTCTCTACTGCCCATTTTCTCTGCCTGACAGGCAAGTATAAGCATTCTAAAACACAGACCAATTGCTTCACCGGGCATCCTCAGTACATAAGATAAGGAGGTAGCCTTGATCAGTGGCGTAGCGTGGGGGGTGCAGGGGGGGGCAGGCCGCACCAGGCGCAACATCTGGGGGGGCGCTCGCCACCTCCAGAGTCGCTGAAGAGCCTCGGGCGCAGGCTGTAGCAGAGCCCCATGTCTCGCGGAACCGACAAGCTGTGCGCGCGTCCAGGCTGCGGAGGGCGTGCCAGGCAGCCCCTCCTCACAGCCCTGCTGCTGCTGCTGCAGCTGCTGGGCCATGTTGCATTTTCCTCGCCTCTCTGCCCTCCTCCTCCTCCGGGCAAGCGGCGTCGTTTGGGCAGCAGCGCCAGCGGCAACTCGCCTCAGATCACCTGACACGGACCCGCCGCCGCCGCCGTGGCTACCTTACCGTAAATACCCCAGCCCAGGCAGCAGCAAGAAGAAGCTGGCAGCGGCGGCAGGTTAGGGGTTAGGGGCGCAAATTACTTGCCTTGCCCCGGGTGCTGACAACCCACGCTACGGCGCTGGCCTTGATGTAGATTTTGCTGCACCCACACCCCTTCTCAGCCGCCACTTAGGCCCCAAATATCTTGAGTCGTGGTGGTGTAGTGGTCAGGTGGGATTGCTATGAGGAATTATGAAATATGGAGCAAGCCATTGCGTCTGCAATGAACGCATTGCGTTGACTGGGCTTGATTCATTGACAATAATTTCTGATCAAATCCCACAAGCCTCTGCACCTCTGCCATTTGCTTTCTCTACGCCTGACAGGCACCTATAAGCATTCTAAATACACAGGCCAATTGTTCATCAGGCATCCTCAGTACATAAAGATAGTAGGTTACATTGATGTAGTTTGTTAATCTTTAGGTAGATCTTAAGGACCAGGAACAGAGTTCACAAGGAGATGGTAAATACTAACTTTTATTTTATTTCCTTGCCTGTCCTTTCCTTTCCTGTTTATGACCTTCAGGGTTTGCTAAATGCATTCCTCCTTGATTCCTGTTTTATTTAGCCTGAACATGTACGCATGCTCAGATTAGTTCTTTGTAGTTAAAAGGATTTCTCTGATCTAACTTTGTCCCATGTGGTTTTTTCGAAATGCTCAGGGGAAATATGATTGCTTCTTACAAGTGCTTGTTAAAAGTTCTTTTGTTAATAAAAGGGACCTGGGCCAGGATGTGACAGATTATTATTGGCACTTCCTCCCACAGTCTTGCTGGCCAAGCCTCGTGTGTATTTTATTAATCAGGGTCCAATCCTTCCTTTGCCTTTGGAACGCAACAGCACTGCCAATTGATTCTAGTTTCGTTCCCATCCTCTTCCCCTTTGCTAAGTTTAGCAGGCAGAAGTCCTGGAGTGAAGAAGGAGGGGAAATCTGACAGGCAGGGCTACCCCCCTGGATTGGTGGTCAAAAATAAGGCAGACAGGTCAGGGCCAGACTAAGGTTGGTGGGGCAGTTCCCCATACAGGACCAGGCTCTGCAGATGCAACCCCTCAGATTCAGGTAGTGCAGTTACCGTAGTGGGGAGGAAGGGGCCTTGTGTGATGCAGCAGCAAAAAAAGCTAACACTATTCTAGGCTTTATCAATAGAAGTTTAGTGTCCGGATCAAGGGAAGTCATAGTCCCGCTCTATTCTGCCTTGGTCAGACCACACCTGGGATACTGTGTCCAGACCACAATTTAAGAAGGGTGTTGACAAGCGGGAAGGTGTGCAGAGGAGGGCAGCCAAGATGATCAAGGATCTGGAAACTAAGCCTGATGAGGAACCATTGAAGGAGCTGGGTATGTTTAGCCTGGAAAAGAGGAGACCAAGAGGAGATATGAGAGCCATCTTCAAATATCTCATGGAAGAGGGAACAAGCTTGTTTTCTCCTGCTCCGGAGGGTAGGAGTCGAATCCGTGGCTTCCAAGTTACAAGAAAGGAGACTGATGGCAGTAAGGAAAGTGATGGGAGAGCACACTGGACAGTGTGGACTGGCCCTTGCTTTGACATCACATCATCTAGCTTCCCCAGAATGAGTGCCCATTAAATAGCCAACCGTGGTCTAATCTCCCTGCAAGCGATCCGGTTTGCAGGTCACCCTAAGAGCAGCCCGTGCTTCTCCAAAGAAGAAGAAGAAGAAGAGAAGAAGAGTTTGGATTTGATATCCCGCCTTTCACTCCCTTTAAGGAGTCTCAAAGCGGCTAACATTCTCCTTTCCCTTCCTCCCCCACAACAAACACTCTGTGAGGTGAGTGGGGCTGAGAGACTTCACAGAAGTGTGACTGGCCCAAGGTCACCCAGCAGCTGCATGTGGAGGAGCGGAGACGCGAACCCGGTTCCCCAGATTAGGAGACTACCGCTCTTAACCACTACACCACACTGGCTCCCAAAGAAGATTCATATTAATAAATGTATACAATATTGTAACACCAGTCTGCGGCTGGACTGGATTTGGAAGCTGGCGGGTGAAAACTTAATACTTGGCTACCAAGCCCAAGCAGTCACGAAATTAAAAGACGCTTGCTTCTTGGGAGAAAAGCAATGAGAAACCTAGACAGCAGCCTAAAAAGCAGATACATCACCTTGCCAACAAAGGTCCATATAGTTCAAGCTATGGTTTTCCCAGTAGTGATGTAGGGAAGTGAGAGGTGGACCATAAAGAAGACTGATCGCCGAAGAATGGATGCTTTTGAATTCTGGTGCTGGAGGAGACTCTTGAGAGTCCCATGGACTGCAAGAAGATCCAACCTCTCCATTCTGGAGGAAATCAGCCCTGAGTGCTCACTGGAAGGACAGATCCTGAAGCTGAGGCTCCAAGACTTTGGCCACCTCATGAGAAGAGAAGACTCCCTGGAAAAGACCCTGATGTTGGGGAAGATGGAGGGCGCAAGGAGAAGGGGACGACAGAGGATGGGATGGTGGGACAGTGTTCTGGAAGCTACCAGCATGAGTTTGACCAAACTGCGGGAGGCAGTGGAAGACAGGGGTGCCTGGCGTGCTCTGGTCCAGGGAGTCACGAAGAGGCAGACACGACTAAACGACTAAACAACAACAACAACCAAGCCCAGACTCCTGCAGTTTGCATGCATATTTTACTGGACGCTTTAAAACCACCCTGTAAGGAAGGACACTGTACTGCTAACGCAGAGCTGAAGCACATGGATTTCCCACCAAACTCCTGATCAGCACCTGTTCCTATACATAATGCCTACCTCACTTCCGTCTTCCCTCCCTGCTCTTGCTGCCTCTCCCGCCTTCCGCTCTTCCGCTCTCCTTGCCCACTCCGGGAGGTCGAGATGGTCCTTGTCTTCCGTCCTGCGCTGGCTGTGTGGAGCTTGGTCGCTCTGCCAGGGCAAGAAGAGGGGCACAGAGGGCAAGAGGGTCAAGCTGTGCTCTCCATCCAAAAACTCTGTGCCTTGTTGTTTCTGACCTGCAGGGAGGGTTACCGGCCTTCTCTGACCAAGGGGAGCCTTCCTGAAAGTTTCCAGAAAGTGGTGTTGGGGGATGAGTGTTCAGACCCCTGGGCTCTCACTTGTGGGGTGCCTCAGGGTTCCGTCCTCTCCCCCATGCTTTCCAACATCTATACGAAGTCGCTGGGAGAGATCATCAGGGGGTTTGGGCTGGTGTTCTCCATTATGTGAATGATACCCAGCTCTTCCTCTCTTTTAAATTGGAACCAGTGAAGGTCCTGTGTGAGTGTCTGGAGGCACTTGGAGGATGGATGGCGGCTAACAGATTGAGGTTGAATTCTGGCAAGACAGAAGTACTGTTTCTGGGGGACAGGGGGCGGGTGGGTGTGGGGGATTCCCTGGTCGTGAATGGAGTAACTGTGCCCCTGAAGGAGCAGGTGTGCAGCCTGGGAGTCATTTTGGACTCATAGCTGTCCATGGAGGTGCAGGTCAGTTCTGTGTCCAGGGCAGCTGTCTGCCAGCTCCATCTGGTACGCAGGATGAGACCCTACCTGCCTGCGGACTGTCTTGCTAGAGTGGTGCATGCTCTGGTTATCTCCCGCTTGGACTACTGCAATGCGCTCTATGTGGGGCTATCTTTGAAGGTGACTCAGAAACTGCAATTAATCCAGAATGCGGCAGCTAAACTGGTGACTGGGAGCGGCCGCCGGGATCATATAACACCGGTCCTGAGAGATCTGCATTGGCTTCCGGTACGTTTCCGAGCACAATTCAAAGTGTTGGTGCTGACCTTGAAAGCCCTAAACGGCCTCGGTCCAGTATACCTGAAGGAGCGTCTCCACCCCCATCGTTCTGCCCGGACACTGAGGTCCAGCTCCGAGGGCCTTCTGGTGGTTCCCTCCCTGCGAGAAGCCAAGTTACAGGGAACCAGGCAGAGGGCCTTCTTGGTGGTGGCGCCTGCCCTGTGGAACACCCTCCCATCAGATGTCAAAGAGAAAAACAACTACCAGACGTTTACCAGACTGCCCTGTGGAACACCCTCCCTTCAGATGTGAAGGAAATAAGCAGCTATCCTATCTTTAAAAGACATCTGAAGGCAGCCCTGTTTAGGGAAGTTTTTAATATTTAATGCTGTTCTGTTTTTAACAGAAATGGGAGCCGAATGGGAGCCGCCCAGAGTGGCTGGAGAAACTCAGCCAGATGGGTGGGGTATAAATAATAAATTATTATTATTATTATTATTATTATTATTATTATTATTATTAGGCTGCAGATCCCATCAGCCCCAGGTGGCGAGGCCAGCTGGAAATATCTGAAATATCTGGAAAACCCCTGATTGGAGGAGGCAGCTTTTTCTGGCTGCCTTAAGAATGTAAAAGAGCTCTTTTTCTTCTTTAATAAATTATACATTATACACCATTAAAAAACCTCTCCCCATACCTGCGCTTGGCCCGGATCCGCCGCGTTCTCCTCCCTCCTCACCTGGTAGCGCAGGTCAGCCTCGCTCTCTGGTTTCGACAGCTTCTCCTCCTCGTCTCCCTCGCTGGCTGTGCCCGCCATCTCCACGGACTTGAAGGAGACGCTGCCGCTGGCGTGGGGTGTGGCCCGCCAATTGATGGACGGGGGGTGGTCCGTGCTCCCCTCGGAGTCCGAGTCGAGGGAGGGAGAGTCGTCCGACTTGCTCCTTGCTCTGTTTGGGGGGAAAGGACTGAGAGGGAGATACAGTGGTACCTCGGGTTACAGACGCTTCAGGTTACAGACTCCGCTAACCCAGAAATAGTACCTCAGGTTAAGAACTTTGCTTCAGAATGAGAACAGAATTCTATACATGTGGTCGGAGTGCAAAGAGATACTGGGATTCTGGGAAAATATCTATAATGAACTGAAAAAGATGTTTAGATTCTCATTTGGGGAAAAAAACAATAGAATCCTTTCTCCTAGGTATCATGTCAGAGGAAATAAAAAGAACGGTCAGACCAATATTTACCGTATTTTTCGCTCCATAAGGTGCACCGGACCATAGGGCACACCTAGTTTTTAGAGGGGGAAATCAAGAAAAAAATTCTTATTCAGCTTCTCCCAGAGCTGCTGGGGCTGCCAGGGGAAGCCTGGGTTGTCCCCCCCCCCCCCCCAGCCCCAAAGAGCAAAGAAGCCAAGACAGCGAGCGGGATCCATCCCGCTGGCTGTCTTGGCTTCCTCTTTAGCCGTGTGCAACCTCTCCAGCCGGGAGAGGCTGCGCGGGGCTAAAGAAGCCATAGCCATGTGCAGCCTCTCCTCGCCGGAGGGGCTGCGCACCGCTATCCCTGAAGCCTTCAGAGCGCAGTGCAAGTTCCCACTGCCCTCCGCAGGCTTCGGGCTCCTTTTGCTGAAGCCAGGAGAGTCTTGCTCTCCCGGTTTCAGCAAAAGGAACCTGAGCAGCAAGAATACTGATCGCAAAGTATTGGAAGACACAAGATCTACCCACCCTGGAAGAATGGCAGATGAAGGTGATGGACTATATGGAATTGGCAGAAATGACTGGCAGAATCCGAGACCAGGGAGAAGAGTTGGTGGAAGAAGATTGGAAGAAATTTAAAGACTATTTACAGAAACACTGTAAAATTATTGAATGTTAAAATGACGTTGGAATGAAATGAAGCGGTTTTAGCAATAAGGTTAAATAGGAATATGTAAAAATGGATTGATATTAGATGAAAATTCGAAGTTATAATATGTGAAGATAAAGAACTAAGAGAAAACAAAGAGGGTATGGATTTGCTGAACTAACTATTTAAATTGGAAGTGTGAGGAAGTCATGAAAATAAGTAAATGAATGGTAATATATAGAAAGAGGGATTTATTTTTAACTGTTTTTATTTTTTCTGGTTTCTGTATTTTTTGTATTTTCTTTTTACTATTTTTGTAACCTTTTTCTTATTGAAACTTTAATAAATATTATTTAAAAAAACAAAAGGAACCTGAAGCCTCCAAAATGCAGCGGGAACTCGCGCTGCGCTCCGCAGGCTATCCCTGAAGCCTGGAGAGCGAGAGGGGTTGGTGTGCACCGACCCCTCTCGCTCTCCAGGCTTCAGCAAAAGCAACGCAAAGCCTCCGGAGCGCGGAGGGAGCACTCCCTCTGCGCTTCGGAGGCTTCACGTTGCTTTCGCTGAAGCCAAGGAGCCTGCATTCGCTCCATAGGACACACACACATTTCCCCTTAATTTTTGGAGGGGAAAAAGTGCGTCCTATAGAGCGAAAAATACGGTATGTATGCAACTACGGCCGCAAGGTTATTGATTAGAAGCGCAGCAGGGCTGAGGAGGGACTTTAACTCTTTCCCACTCCCACTTTGCTCCCGGCAAAAAATCCTTGCTCTAAAGCTGATTATTTGCGGAGGCAAGAGAGTCAGCGTGGTTTAGTAGACAGCGTGCCGGGTTAGGACATGGGAGACGAGAGTTCAAATCCCCACTCGGTCATGAAGCTGTCTGGGTGGCCTCGGACTGGTCATAGTCTTTCAGCCAAACCTACCTCACAGTGTTGTTGTGCGGATCGAGCTGGGAGGGAGGAGAACAAGGCAGGCCGCCTTGAGCTCCTTGCAGGAAAGGTGGAATACAAACGCAATCCAATAAAATGTTCCGGCCCCTCGGGGTCCTGCCACAAGCCATTGGCCGCCATGCGCAATCCCGGGACATCGAGACTCACCTGTACTTCAGGGCTTCCAGTCTCTCCAGCTGGTTGACCATGATCTTGTTGCTCTCCTGCAGGATTTGGTACTCATTGGTCAGTTCCTGGTACTTAATTCTCAGCGTCCGGAGATCCTCTGCAAAGCACAGCCACCGGGATGAAAGATCATGTGCTGCAGCCGAGCAGCGCATTTCAGGAAGATTATTCCATCTGATTCAAGGTTTGGTGGGTAAGATTGCCAAAGTATTTTTTCTCCTGGATGCCCGCCCTCCTTCCACTCCCTTCTTATTTTTAAAAAGTTTTCTGCCAAGTGCGTAAAACAGAACGTATGCAAAAGTTAGGTAAAGGTAAAGGGACCCCTGACCATTAGCTCCAGTCGCGGACGACTCTGGGGTTGCGGTGCTCATCTCGCTTTACTGGCCGAGGGAGCCGGCGTACAGCTTCCGGGTCATGTGGCCAGCATGACTAAGCCGCTTCTGGCGAACCAGAGCAGCACACAGAAACACCGTTTATCTTCCTGCCGCAATGGTACCTATTTATCTACTTGCACTTTGACGTGCTTCCGAACTGCTAGGTTGGCAGGAGCAGGGACTGAGCAATGGGAGCTCACCCCGTCACAGGGATTCGAACTGCCGACCTTCTGATCGGCAAGGCCGAGGCTCTGTGGTTTAACCCAAGTTAACTGCGCGTAAACTGTGGACTTTCTGCATTGGGTACCAATTATTTCCCTGCCAGGTCCGAGACCTTTTTCTCATGGTTCCGTGGCTGTGCCTTGCAAAAATCCAATTTCCCACGCTGAATTGACGCCCGGTTAAGCAAAACCTCTCTTCGGATTTTCTGTGCATCCGACAAGATCTGAGTCAGACGGTGATGCTGAATTTTCGCAAGGCACAGCCATGGAACAACAGGGAAAGCTCGTGGTGAAAGTGAGGGTGAGCCTTAAGGGTGTTTAATTTGGAAATAAGTCATTTGCTCATTTTTTTACTTACTGGTTCTCCCCAGGAAGGAAAAAAACCAAAAACATATTAAACGGGAAGGAAATGCAGGAAACACAGTATGATGAGCACCTAGTATGATGAGTGCCGGTCGCACAATAAATGCCGCTTTGGAAACCCCCAACAATTGCTATCAGACCCAGTCAACAGGCCAATATGCTCACAACCAGTGCTGGATTTACATATAAGCTAAACAAGCTATAGACTAGGGCACCTCTCTCTTGGGGGCCCCAAAATAATTAAAGGGGAAAAAACATGGATGTACATTTCCAAAATATAAAATAAAAAACAAATAAAATAAAACCTACATACAGCAAGAGTGTTTTGTGTTGTAGGCTCCTAGGATGTAAGGAAGGGGCCCCGCCTGCTAGTCTGCTCCCTAAAATATCACTGGTTTGCTCCTTTCTATATATAGGGTAATGGGACGTGGTTGGCGCTGTGGGTTAAACCACAAAGCCTAGGAGTTACCGATCAGAAGGTTGGCGGTTCGAATCCCCACATGGGGTGAGCTCCCGTTGCTCGGTCCCTGCTCCTGCCAACCTAGCAGTTCGAAAGCACGTCGAAGTGCAAGTAGATAAACAGGTACCGCTCCGGCAGGAAGCTAAACGGCGTTTCCGTGCGCTGCTCTGGTGCGCCAGAAGTGGCTTAGTCATGCTGGCCACATGACCCGGAAGCTGTATGCCAGCTCCCTCGGCCAGTAAAGTGAGATGAGTGCCACAACCCCAGAGTTGGCCACGACTGGACCTAATGGTCAGGGGTCCCTTTACCTTTACCTTTACATTCTGCATGGACTGGTCGCATGGCCATATGTGCAAATGGCTTGAGATACCTATTAGGTCCATCAATTACCATATAGCATCTATTCAACACAAAAAACAGCAACCATTTGTTGCTGACAAAGGACAGCTGGACATAGAAAGGGCCCCGTTTCCTTCAGTAGCTTAGGGCCTCATCGAACCTCAATCTTGCCCTGCTCACAACCATGGTCCTATGCACATTCGCTTGGGGGGTCAGCCCTACTGAAGAGCGGGGCTCCACTGAAGAGGACCAGGCCACACAAGAGACCAGCTGCTTTCAAAGCGGGTTGCGATTCGGCGCTTCTGCGCAAAGTGCGATTTAGCGCTTCTACGCCTGCACAAGCGCTGAAACCCGGAAGTAACCCGTTCCGGTAGGCACCCTATATATAGAAATGAGCAAAGCAGGGATATTCTAGGGAGCAAGGGAGCAGGCGGGACCCATGACTTACATCATAGGAGTCTACACAACACAAAACACTGTTGCTGCATGTAAAGGTAAAGGTAAAGGGGACCCCTGACCATTAGGTCCAGTCGTGGACGACTCTGGGGTTGCAGCGCTCATCTCACTTTATTGGCCGAGAGAGCTGGTGTACAGCTTCCAGGTCATGTAGCTAGCATGACAAAGCCGCTTCTGGCAAACCAGAACAGTGCACGAAAATGCCGTTTACCTTCCCGCCGGAGCGGTACCTATTTATCTACTTGCACTGGTGTGCTTTCAAACTGCTAGGTTGGCAGGAGCATGGACCAAGCAACAGGAAGTCACCCTGTTTTGGGGATTCGAACCGCCGACCTTCTGATCGGCAAGCCCTAGGCTCTGTAATTTAACCCACAGCGCCACCCGTGTCCTATTCATATCTTAAATGTGCCCTTAAGACAGGATTCGCGAAGGAAAAAGACAATGGGAAGATTTCATACTTTGACCTTACAGAGAAATAATTGAGGTCAATTTGTTCAGTACTTTTTTTCTGTGGGGTTTTCAGACATGTGCTTTATATATTTATGTACGTGTTTGCTTGGTACATTTATGAACATTTATTACATATCTAAGACCTTAAAAATCTTATCACATAGTACGTCTAGGTTCGGCGCGGTGCGCGTAACCCGAGACATGACTGTACCTTGGAGCCTGGCCACCTCTTCCGAGGTGCAGGTGAGACGGTCGTCAAAGTGGGACACCACCAACATCTCTGGGGCAGGCTGGCTGTCCCCGGTGCCCGGCCGCTTCATGTTGATCTCGGCCCGCAGGGCTGTGACCTCCATGTCGTACTCGTTCCGGACCCTCTGCACACGCTCCAGCTCGGCTTTCAGGCGGCAGATCTCCTCCTGCAGCCCAGCCACCTCGTTCTCGTGCAAGGCAGCCGCCTCCTCGGCGTCCAAGCGCAGGCTGTGGATCTCCTCGTTGGCCTCCCGCAGCTCCCGCTCCAAGCGGTCCAGCTCCACATCTTTCACCTCCTGCAGCGAGTCAAACTCTTCCTTCAACGAACACATCTGAGCTGGATTCAGGGCGGGGAGAAGGAGGCAAACGGGGGAGAAGCCGGGGGCTTTCGATTAGTCACTGAGTTTGGCGCTTTGCAGCCCGGGGGCCACATTCTCTTCTGAAACTGCCATTACGGGGGCCACAGGCCCTGATATTTTTAAGGAATTTGACCAGAGCGCTCTTTGAACCCGCTCCTCCTCTTTATGACTTCCTTTTCCAGCCGCCTCTTGCCATGGTCAGGTGATGGTGGTGGAGCAGTAAGCATAATAATAATAATAATAATAATAATAATAATAATAATAATTGTACCCCATCCATCTGACTGAGTAGCCCCAGCCTCTCTGATTGGCTTCCAACATAGAGATGATAGATAGATAGATAGATAGATAGATAGATAGATAGATAGATAGATATAGATACTGTTGATGATAGATAGATAGATGATAGATAGATAGATAGATAGATAGATAGATAGATAGATAGATAGATAGATAGATAGATGATAGATATAGATATAGATATAGATGATAGATAGATAGATAGATATATAGATAGATGATATATAGATACGGTAGATAGATAGATGCTGTAGATAGATAGATAGATGATAGATAGATACTGTAGATAGATGATAGGTAGATGATAGATAGATAGATAGATAGATAGATAGATAGATACTGTAGATAGATGATAGATACAGTACATAGATAGATACTGTAGATAGATAGATAGATAGATAGATAGATAGATAGATCAGATAGATAGATAAATCAGATAGATAGATAGATAGATAGATAGATAGATAGATAGATAGATAGATGATAGATAGATAGATAGATCAGATAGATAGATAGATAGATAGATAGATAGATAGATAGATAGATAGATAGATATAGATAGATAGATAGATAGATAGATATAGATAGATAGATGATAGATAGATAGATAGATAGATAGATAGATAGATAGATGATAGATGATAGATAGATAGATAGATACTGTAGATAGATAGATGACAGATAGATAGATAGATAGATAGATACTGTAGATAGATAGATGACAGATAGATAGATAGATAGATAGATAGATAGATAGATAGATAGATGATAGATATCACTACTTGTACAGCTGAAAACACTGCCAGCATTAAGATACATTCAACAGTGTAAATCAGTTTTGATGGATGTAATAAAGGAATACTGAATAGTATAGTTTTTGTAAAATTTGCAGGGATTTATGATATGTAAAATGAACCATGGAAAGAGAAGTAGGGAAGTCACTGATATCTTAAGGGTGTAAAAATGAGTACATTGTAAAACAGAAAATTTAATTTAAAAAATTATATACAAAAAATAAAGATTAAAAAAATCACTACCAACATCTCAAGCTTCGCCTCTTCCCATCTGCACCGCCCCGGACCCAGAGATCATCCTCTGAGGCCCTTCTCTGTGTGCCTCCTCCACAAGAGGTCTGGAAGGTGGCAACACAAGAACGGGGCCTTTTCTGCGGTGGCTCCCCATCTCTGGAATGCTCTCCCCGGGAAGCCTCACCGGGCGCATTCATTACATCTTTACACACCAGGTGAAAACATTCCTCTTCAACCAGGCCTTTGGCTATTAAAACAATTGATGGCCTTTTCAATGTGTCTGCGGGGAGTTGTGTTTTAAATCATTATATTGCACATTTTCTGTTTTTATGTTGTAAAATGCCTTTCATAAATCATCATCGTCATCCGAAAGACTCATTTCTGCATATCAAAGATGCATAACCTCCAACATTTATCCGATTAAAACAGGGATGTCATATTTATTATTATTATTATTATTATTATTATTATTATTATTATTATTATTATTATTTTACTGTTCATACCCCACCCATCTGCCCCAGCCGTTCTGGGCAGATTCAAACATATGTAAAAACATAATAAAACATTAAAAATTACAAAACCTCCTTATACAAGGCTGCCTTCAGATGGCTCGGGGGTCGGATAACTCCATCCCCTCCAACATTTCTCTAATGGAAATATGGACGTCCTAAGGAAAAGCGGGACATTCCAGGATCAAATCAGAAGCCGGGATCAGTTTTGTAAATCAGGAAACAGGGACACTGTAAGCTGCCCTTTAGGTGCAAAGGCGGACAATTAATAAATATGTAATTATTATTATTATTATTATTATTATTATTATTATTTAGACATCGGCTTGATCCTCCCATAAAAAGAGTGGGTAGGGGGGCAGGCAGTGAAGAGGGAGAGAAGGCAACTTGAAAATCAAGTTATTACTAAAAGCAGAGGAGCAGAGGCAGCGGAAAGAGTTGGCAACCCTTGCCGGGGTCGGGAGGGCATTTCCACTCAGCCCCGGGTGCAGGTCAGGTGACCCCAAAACCCAGGCCCACACCTGGGGGAGGCTGGAGACTTTGGGGAGGGAGCAGGACCGGCCCCAGACCTGTCTCAAGGGGGCTGCGGGAGCCGCTCCTGGCAGTTGTGCCGCTCTGGGGCCTGGCTGCCATGGCAACGCCCCGCGTGGGCTTTCAGACCCCTTGATCTCAGGCCCAGGGGGACTCACAGCCAAGAGAAGACGAGTGTCCCAGTTCCATGGCCACAGTTTGGGGGGCCCCACGGAACCACCACACCCGGCCCCTGCGCTCGGCTCGGGGGGGCCCCTTGGGCCCTTAAAGCGGCGGCACCTCGGAACCCCCCAGGCTAGGCCAGAGCCCTGACATGGCTACTGAGCAAAGGGTGGTGGCGCAAGCCGGGCAGGATTGGTCCTGCTGTTTGTTATTTTATTATTTATTGAATTTCTATACTGCCCTTTGTTGTAAACAAAAATTGCCCTTTTCCCTAATGGGGTATCCAAGAGCCCATATAGAGTCCCTACATAGGTTCCCTATTGGTTGGAGAAGATAACAGAGGCCAGCCAGAGAAGAGATCTGCCTGAATTTTCGTTGCAGCAGAAGACCTTTCTGGAAACAACCAGTCAGAGCGGGTCAGGCTTCCCCAACTTGGCGCCCTCTGCTTTTTGTCATACTACAACTCCCATAATTTCTGGACATGCTGGGTGTTGGAGGGGGGGGGTCCAACAATGTTTGGGTGTCACCAAGGTTGGGTAAGACTGGAGCGGGCAATTCTGGTCTGGATGCTACACCAGTCCAAGGATGCTTCTGTTGTAAACAAAAATTGCCCCTTTTCCCTAATGGGGTACCCAAGAGCCCATATAGAGTCCCTACATAGGTTCCCTATTGGTTGGAGAAGATAACAGAGGCCAAGCAGAGAATATTGAGAAGCAAAGCAGCTAGTAAGCTGGATCTTTATTGATCTGTTGCAACAGGGTGCTCCCCTCACCTGCAGGAGAGGAGGAGGAACCCCGAAAAATGGTGCGCAAGGCCTTATAAAGACTTTTGAAATTGCCACCCTGTAGATCAAGACCACCCCCAGAAACATCATACATACATCACAGAAGGGGTGTAACCTAAGACCACCCCTCAGATACATCACACCTACATCACAGAAAGGGCGGTCTACAGCAGAAATCTGAGTGCGTTGTTTATCTCGTCTGACAGGTTACCTGTTTAATGGTCACTTGATTGTATTTCCTGGGGAGCCTGGCCAGTCTTTTGTAATGATAAATACTTAGTTCCTGGGCCAGGTCACAGGCTCACACCCTATTCATATCTTAAATGTGTCCTTAAGACAGGATTTGTGAAGGAAAAGACAATGGGGAGGCTTTTTCCAGTTTGACCTTGCAGAGAAAACATTTGCTCAGTTTAGGAATCAAAATGGTTCCAGGTTGGTCTTCCTGTGCTGATCTATGTACGTGCTTGGTTGGTATACTTATGAACATTTAATATATATCTAAGACCATAAAATTCCTATCACACCTTCATATCCGAGGGTCACAGGGTGGTTTACAGTACAACAACACAAAATGGACGTAACATAGTAACAAACAGAAACAACAAACCATAAAAGCCGTACATTGTTTGATTACCGGTAGTCCATACGATACGATACAATAATATGATAACCTATTGCAGTCGTTAAGAGTCGTCAACAGGCTCATCACAGCTATCTGCCAATCACCCAATCCCACCACCCTTCTGAGTAATACCCCTCCCCACCTTCTCACTATATAGAAGGGTCTGGTGACTTCTGTTTCAGTGTATCTGAAGAAGTGTGCATGCACACGAAAGCTCATACCAAGAACTAACTTAGTTGGTCTTTAAGGTGCTACTGGAAGGATTTTTTTTTCTTTTATTTTGTTTTGACTATGGCAGACCAACACGGCTACCTATCTGTAAATGATAATCTTTATTGTCATTGTCCCATACAGAACAACGAAATTGAAAAAATCTACACCAGACATTCAGAAACCAACAAGCCTGCTATCCCAGCTATCCCAACCTGGTTAGCCCCCTAAAAATTGTGATACCCCATTTTTAAACACAATATACTCCCATAGAGACTCCTTACACTGTGTTTAAAGCCAAAATCGCATTTGGATAGAAACTGTTTCTCAGGCGGCTAGTCCTAGTCTTGATAACCCTGGACCTTCTTCCAGAAGGCAGAAGCTGAAAGAGATCATTTCCGGGGTGGGCACGATCCTGCGCTATCTCTGCAGCTTTCTTATGGCGCCTGGAAGCGTAGATTTGATCCAAGGTGGGAAGTCTTCACAACCCCGGACAGCATTGTTTTTTCCCTGACTGTGTTGTTCCCAAACCACACACAGAGACCATAAGTTAATACACTCTCAGCAGTACAATGGTAAACTGCCATCAACAGATCCTTTGAGAGATTGTTTTTCTGGAAGATTCTCAGAAAATATAACCTCTGCTGTGCTTTCTTCATCAGGTGTTTGCTGTTTTCTCCCCAGGTTAGGTCATCTCTCAACTCCATTCCCAGAAATCAAAACACCGAGACCTGTTCTACACACTTCCCCTCAATAATAAGTGGCTGAATATTCAGTTTACATTTCCTAAAGTCCACAATAATCTTTTTTGTTTTCTTTAAGTTAAGGAGTAAGTTGTCAATGGGTAGGCAAACTAAGGCCCGGGGGCCAAATCTGGCCCAATTGCCTTCTAAATCCAGCCCGCAGACAGTCCGGGAATCAGTGTGTTTTTACATGAGTAGAATGTGTCCTTTTATTTAAAATGCATCTCTGAGTTATTTGTGGGGCATAGGAATTTGTGCATTTATTTATTTTTCCAAAATATAGTCCGGCCTCCCACAAGGTCTGAGGGACAGTGGACCGGCCCCCTGCTGAAAAGGCCTGCGAGAAGAGGAGTGTTTTTCGCTTGGCACTTAAAGAGATGTAATGAAGGCACCAGGCGAGCCTCCCTGGGGAGAGCATCTCACATATGGGGAGCTACCACTAAAAAGGCCCCGTTCTCTTGTTGCCAACCTCTGGACCTCTCATGGAGGGGGCACACAAAGAAGGACCTCCGAAGATGATCGCAGGGTCCGGGTCGGTTCATATGGGGAGAGGCGGTCCTTGAGGGGTTGTGGTCCTGAGCCATTTGAGGCCTTGTAGGTCAACACCAGCACTTTGAATCAGCCCCAGAAACTAGGCAGCAGTCGGGCGAAGATCGGTGTACTACACTCAAGGTATCTTGCTTCTGTGAGCAAACTGGCTGCCAAATTCTGCACCAGAGGAATTCTCCAAATTGCTCTGAGTCATGCTCTGCCAACCTGGTGCCCTCCAGATGTTTTGGGTAATAATAATAATTTATTATTTATACCCCGCCCATCTGGCTGAGTTTCCCCAGCCACTCTGGGCAGCTTCCAACAGAATATTAAAATACAATAACCCATTAAACATTAAAAGCTTCCCTAAACACGGCTGCCTTCGGGTGTCTTCTAAAAGTCTGGTAGTTGTTTTTCTCTTTGACATCTGGTGGGAGGGCGTTCCACAGGGCGGGTGCCACCACCAAGAAGGCCCTCTGCTTGGTTCCCTGTAACCTCACTTCTCGCAGGGAGGGAACAAGAAGGCCCTCGGAGCTGGACCTCAGTGTCCAGCCAGAACGATGGGGGTGGAGACGCTCATTCAGGTATACTGGACCGAGGCCGTTTAGGCTTTCAAGGTCAGCACCAACACTTTGAATTGTGCTCGGAAACATACTGGGAGCCAATGCAGATCTCTCAGGACCGGTGTTATGTGGTCTCAGTCACCAGTCCAGCTGCTGCATTCTGGATTAGTTTTAGTTTTCGGGTCACCTTCAAAGTTAGCCCCACATGGAGCGCATTGCAGTAGTCCAAGCGGGAGATTACCAGAGCATGCACCACTCTGGCCAGACAGTCTGTGGGCAGGAAGGGTCTCATCCTGCGTACCAGGTGGAGCTGCCCTGGACACAGAATTGACCTGCATCTCCATGGACAGCTGTGAGTCCAGAATAACTCCCAGGCTGCGCACCTGGTCCTTCAGGGGCACAGTTACCCCATTCAGGACCAGGGAGTCCTCCACACCTGCCCGCCTACTGTCCCCCCAAAACAGTACTTCTGTCTTGTCAGGATTCAACCTCAATCTGCTAGCTGCCATGCATCCTCCAACTGCCTCCAGACACTCACACAGGACCTTCACCGCCTTCACTGGTTCTGATTTGAAAGAGGTAGAGTTGGGTATCATCCGCACATTGATGAACACCCAGACCAAACAGTTCCCATCATGGAGTTGTAGTCTAAAATGTCCAAGTTTCTGGAAGCAGTGCTGTAATAGGGTACAAGGGCGAGCAAGAAGGGGGTCTACTGTAGGCATTTTTTTCCCAAGGGACCCCAAGATCTGAAGCTTTTGCTGCTCTTGATTTAAATAGTAATAATAATAATAATAATAGCAGCAGCAGTTTTAATGAGGCTGCTTTTTGGAACATCCTATTATGTCATTTTGCACTTGAATGAACAGAATGGTTGCAAAATAAAAATAAAAAGACCTGTTCCATTTTTCAGGTGTATACTCATGTTGCTTTCCCCCACCCATGAAATTCTCTATATTACTATCCTTGTCAAATCTGCCAGCATCACGAGTACTCAAAACAAGCAATTCAACAATAATCAAAATCATCAGTGTTTACATGTGATTCCTAGGTTACAGGGAAATGTGTCTGTTTTGATCTCAAAAGTTTGCGTTTTTGTAGCAAGGGATTTGAGAGCCCCAGAACAGAGCCTTAATCTCTTTCTCTCTTCAACAGCATGAAGGCATGACTGTTAAAGTCACAGGGCGCTGCCTTCAGCCAAGTTAAATCCTTTGTCCATCTGGCTCCACACTGTCTATGTTCAAGACACAGGTTTTTCCCAGCCCTTCTCCAAAGATGCCAAGATTTTTGCATAAAGCAAGAAAACCTGGCATTTTTGCCAAAGGTCGGAGGGCAGGGGAAAAAACCCCAGCCACACAGAACATAGGGATCAGCCTGCATCTCTGCTGCTGCCGGAATGTCATTTTAAAACTGTATTTTTAAATACACCTTGCAAGCCCCCTTCTGTTAAAAGCCGGTCTATAAATATCAAGTGAGGAAAAAAGCAGTACGTTTTTTAAAAAAATCTACAGCTCCAAAACTATTGGGTCTGGCTCACCAACCCTACTTTGATAAAATTGGCTTCGGAAAGTCTTTTTGCAGACAGCATCTTACCAAGAAGAAAGTTGATCGGGGCTGGTTTCAAGAGGTCTGAAATCACCTTTCCTCATTTACTCAGAAGTATGCTCTCCTGGAAGGGACGCGGGTGGCACTGTGGGTTAAACCACAGAGCCTAAGACTCGCCGATCAGAAGGTCGGCGGTTCGAATCCCTGCGACGGGGTGAGCTCCCGTTGCTCAGTCCCTGCTCCTGCCTACCTAGCAGTTCGAAAGCACGTCAAAGTGCAAGTAGATAAATAGGTACCGCTCCGGCGGAAAGGTAAACGGTGTTTCCGTGCGCTGCTCTGGTTCGCCAGAAGCAGCTTAGTCATGCTGGCCACATGACCTGGAAGCTGTACGCCGGCTCCCTCGGCCAGTAAAGCGAGATGAGCGCCGCAACCCCAGATTCGGCCACAACTGGACCTAATGGTCAGGGGTCCTTTTACCTTTTACTTTATGCTCTCCTGGGGAGTCACTCCACACTTCTTCTCCAAAGCGACTGATTCCTGGTAGAGCCATACTACAAGTTTTGCAAAATGAGGTGTGGTGGCTGTACCCAGAGGGTGGCAAGACTGGGCATCTGCCCGGCTGGCCCCCAAGACCAGCAGAGGGCCAGCTCCTTTCCACTTTGCACAGAGTGGTGTGCTGGGGGTTAACCCGAGCCACGCGGTCCAGGTCCGGTCCCGAATCCAAGGGTTCCACTTGGAGTCAGTACAACAGGGTCAAGGCAGAAAACCAGGCTAGGTCAGGCACAGGGTCTCAGGCAGGTTCTGGAAAACAGCAACGTTGCTCCCGCAACCTGGGGCGGGGTCCGACCGCCTTTTATCTCTGTCGGGGTAACGGCCGGTCCTGATCCCCCGGCGACTCACCTCCCTGTCTCGCTCGAAGGCGAGCACTCCTCCTGTGAGTACTCAGGCCTCTCCTTCTCTCAGACCTCAGTCTCTGCAGCTCGGGAGACACTGGTGGGTTACTAGACCCAGAGGCCGCCTCAGCCTCTCCTGACCAAACCGGTAGTGGAGCAGCTGTAAGTGATGGCCCCGCTGAAGGCAACAAGGTCATCCCTGCATCTAGAGCCAGGGCAGGCTCAGGCCCCCGACTCGGCCCAGCTGGTGCTTGTCTGAGGAACCCAGACTTGGTTCAGGTAATGCCTGAGGCAAGGGATCCAGGAAGGTCAGCGGTTCGAATCCCCGCAACGGGGTGAGCTCCCGTTGCTCGGTCCCTGCTCCTGCCAACCTAGCAGTTCAAAAGCACGCCAGTGCAAGTAGATAAATAGGTACCGCTGTGGCGGGAAGGTAAATGGCGTTTCTGTGCGCTCTGGTTTCTGTCATGGTCCTTCGTGCGCCAAAAGCGGTTTGGTCATATTGGCCAGATGAACCCGGAAAGCTGTCTGTGGACAAACGCTGGCTCCCTCGGCCTGAAAGCGAGAGGGGCGCCGCAACCCCATAGTCACCTTTGACCGGATGTAACCGTCCAGGAGTCCTTTACCTTTACCTTTTTACCTATGCCACTTCAGACTGCAGGTGGCAGCGTTGTTCTGAATGTTTCTTAGCGTAGAGACGCGCACGCAAAAATCTTCCCTGCAGGTAGTAAACTGGGACATCATCAGGGTAATCGGTTGGCGGGGTTTTTATAAAAAAGATAAAGCCAGGAGGTCATCATTTAGAAATACAAGTCTGTACCCATGACCCATGGTGCACCTAAGCAACTCAATGTCACTTAGGATTTTATCTTAAAGGTAAAGGTAAAGGGACCCCTGACCATTAGGTCCAGTCGTGACCCACTCTGGGGTTGCGGCGCTCATCTTGCTTCGCTGGCCGAGGGAGCCAGCGTACAGCTTCTGGGTCATGTGGCCAGCAGGACTAAGCCGCTTCTGGCAAACCAGAGCAGCGCACGGAAACGGCGTTTACCTTCCCGCCGGAGCTGTACCTATTTATCTACTTGCACTCTGACTTGCTTTTGAACTGCTAGGTTGGCAGGAGCAGAGACCAAGCAACGGGAGCTCACCCCATCACGGGGATTCAAACCGCCGACCTTCTGATCGGCAAATCCTAGGCTCTGTGGTTTAACCCACAGCGACACCCGCGTACCTTGGATTTTATCTTACATGTGTACAAACACAGACACACAGGACTCCCTCTTTGTGGTACAATGTGAAATTCGGCTTTCCTAAAGGTCTAGCGTCCTCTGCCTATTTGACCCAAGTCTCTTCCAGATATACTGCGCTGCTTTTTGGTCTGTGTACTTGTCCTCCTGTTATTTTCATTCAACTGATATCTCAAAGGTTGTCACATGGCGGATGGAGCGAGCTTCTTTTCTCCGGCAACAGAGAGTAGGAACCGAACCCGTGGCTCCGAGTTACAAGACAGGAGATTCCAACTGAACGTCAAGAAAAAGAGCTTTCTGATGGCGAGAGCTGTTCCGCAGTGGAACAGACTAGTTCAAGAGATGGTAGTCCCTCCTTCCTTGTAAGTTTTCTAAGCAGAGCTTGTACAGCCAACCTGTCAGGGACGCTTTAGCTAAGATTCCTGCATTGAGGCAGATGATGATGATGGACTATATGGAACTTGCCAAAGTGACCGGGAGACTCCAAGACCAGAGAGAAGAGACAGTGGAAGAAGACTGGAAGAAGCTTAAAGAATATTTGAAAAAAAATATGTTATGTTAATATTTAAATGTTAGAATAGCTTTGGAAGTGGATATAGGCTCTAGGATTAGAAGTAGAAGACAATGTATTTTAAAATAGTACTATTTTAAAGTAAGTGATAAAATGTGAAGATTTTTATGGTAAAAGTAAGCGTGATTTTAAAAAATGGTTTGAAATTATGATATATGTAAACTGCTAAAGATGAGGTAAAATGAAAATCGGATGGGGGGGATTTGGGGAAGCCCCCCTAACAATGTTTAGAGAAAATAAGGATAAGACAAGAAATTGTTTGTATGGTTTGTTTTTCTGTTTGTGTTGTTTAGTTGTGTTATAAACAGAATAAAAAATTGGAGGGGGAAAAAGATTCCTGCATTGCAGCGGGTTGGACTAGATGACCCCTGGGGTCCCAATCCTATGATTTACTGAAATTTCAAAGAATGCAGCCCGGAGCAGGACGTGAAGAGAGAAGAGGGCCCTTCCAACAAAAGCCATGCTGGAGATTTGTGAGTTGGTTTGATGGACGGCATCTGCCTTTGCATGGGAGATGAGCTCCATCTGGTGTAGATGTCCGCAATTTGCATCGGTGTCAAGACGGCAAGGCGCACTCCTGCCTCCAGATCCTTTTCCAGTGCTTTGCTCTCATGCGGGTGGCGCTGTGGGTTAAACCACAGAGCCTAGGACTTGCCGATCAGAAGGTCAGCGGTTCGAATCCCCGCAATGACGGCGTGAGCTCCCGTTGCTCGGTCCCTGCTCCTGCCAACCTGGCAGTTCGAAAGCACGTCAAAGTGCAAGTAGATAAGTAGGTACCGCTCCGGCAGGAAGGTAAACGGCGTTTCCGTGCGCTGCTCTGGTTCGCCAGAAGCGGCTTAGTCCTGCTGGCCACATGACCTGGAAGCTGTACGTCGGCTTCCTCGGCCAGTAAAGCAAGATGAGCGCCACAACCCCAGAGTCGGCCACGACTGGACCTAATGGTCAGGGGTCCCTTTACCTTTACCTTTAACCTGAAAAAGCAGGACGCGGGTGACGCTGTGGGTTAAACCCCTGAGCCTAAGGCTTGCCGATCAGAAGGTCGGCGGTTCGAATCCCCGCGACGGGGTGAGCTCCCGTTGCTCGGTCCCTGCTCCTGCCAACCTAGTAGTTCAAAAGTACGTCAAAGTGCAAGTAGATAAATAGGTACCGCTCCGGCGGGAAGGTAAACGGCGTTTCCGTGTGCTGCTCTGGTTCGCCAGAAGCGGCTTCGTCATGCTGTACGCCGGCTCCCTCCGCAACCCCGGAGTCGTCCACAACTGGACTTAACGGTCAGGGGTCCCTTTACCTTAACAAGGCCGCGAGGTGCACTCCTACCTCCAGATCCTTTCCCAGTGCTTTGCTCTCACAACTGCCAGGAGGTTGCAGCGAGAAGAGGCAGCAGTGCCTAGCGGTCAAAGCTCGGTTCAAAAAAAAACCCTGGGGAAGAACCAGTTGGCCTCCTCTGAACCCCAAACTGTCCTGAGGCTGTCCCAGCGTCTTGCCTGCCTGCTGTCCCTCCCTGCCCCAGCCCTTCGAGGCTGAACCCATCCCCGGTCCCCATGGATTGCTCAAGCCCCAGGCGGCATCGCCACATATAGACTCGCCACCTGCCGCTCCGGGGACACGTGGCGTCCTCCGTACAGTGCCCACGCTATTTATAGCAGCATTCTGCACAGATTAACACTCGCTTGACGAGAAGGAGCTGAGTTATTGGGCCTATAAATACATCAAAAGGTCCGTGACCAGAAAGAAGAGGACTACCAAGAAGACTGGAAGAAATTTAAAGACTATTTGAACAAATATTCTAATATTAAAGATATGTAACCACTTGAAAGAACCAAACAGGCCTAGGACTAAATTGGACTTAAATATATAAATAAGAAAATGTACTATAAGAAAGGTAAAGAAATTCGAATACAACTGTAATGTTGTTTTATGAAATAATGATATTGGAAACTGCTACATTCAAATTAAGAGGAAATTCAGATGGAGGAGATTAGAGGAAGTTAACTAAAATGTTTATGAAAATGAATTTTAATTAATTAATTGAGTTTCTTTTTTTTCTTGCTCTGTCTCTCTGGCCGGCCCTGTTTGGCTCATCATGCTGTCTCTCCGGGGCTGCGCACAAGCAACGTCAGGGACTGGTGGATTGCTGTAATGGTTCTAGGGTTGCTTGTGCGTAAGCCGGTGCCAACACCTGGCTGGGTTGCCTGAGTGAACCTTTTCTGTCCGGACAGCCACTCGCCCGTATCTGCCTCAATCGCTGGCAGAATCCGTCAGTGGGTGTTTCTTAAACTTCTTCCAGCAAAGAAGCTCCTTGACGCCTAGTCTCCTCCTACTCTCCCTGCGCGGAAGCCTTCTGCGCAGGGAGGGTGTGGGCAGCGGAGGACCCCTACTCTCCCCGCTGGTCCCCGGCAAGGAGTCATGGGACCGCCTCGCCACTTCCCCCATCTGTCCCCCTTCTCCACTGGTGCTACGCTGATTCTCTTCCCCAGCAGATGGGCTGCCTCTCCCAATCCCGGGACACTCTCTGGAATCCCTCCGGATTTTGCTCTCTTCCTCCGGCCCTGATGGCAGTTCCCTGACAGGTATTTTAAGTTTGTTATTCTTTTTTCTTCTCTTTCACTTCTCTATTGTGTTGTTGCATATTTTCTTTTTTGTTATGTCTATTGAAAATTAATAAATATTATTGTAAATATATATATATATATATATATATATATATATATAAATACATCAAAAGGCCGGCGAGCGAACTGGGGAGGAAGAAAGCGAGAGTTGTGGGAGGAGAGGGGCCGCAACCGGGGACAAAGGGGTGACCCTTCGCAGAACTGTAGAGTTCTGGTTGGGATCCCCAAAGGTCATCTAGCCCAACCCCACTTTTGCGTTTGGAATGGGGCCAGAAGATCAATTACAAAGCCAAAATGATCTACACTAGAATATTACCGTATTGGCCCCAAATATAAGGCGCAGTTCCCCCCCAAATTCCGAAAAAGTTAAAGGTAAATGGCGTTTCCGTGTGATGCTTAAATTCGCTTAAATTCGCGACCTTGCAAAAACTGGCTTTCACGGTATCGCTGCCAAAACAGACATACGGTAAGAAGGGACAAAAATATTTTTGCTGCTGATTTGAGAGTTTGAGACCGTTGTGCAATTAATTCTAATGTCGTTCATTGCTTTCCCCATATTTTACAGTGCAGTTATGATTTTATTTTTTACTTTATTTTTTGCATTTACGGTGCTACAAACAGGTGTTTAACCCACTTGCGGGTCCTCTCTAGTATCCGTAGGATTTTCTTCTACATTTGCCATTTACGTGTGTGAGTGCCTGTGGAATTGTAGCAATTGAATTTGCAATTTTTGGAATTGTATGGGACCTTAGCATCCGGGCAGAATGATGGAGGTGGAGACACTCCTTCAGGTATACAGGACCGAGGCCATTTAGGGCTTTCAAGGTCAGCACCATCACTTTGAATTGTGCTTGGAAATGTACTGGGAGCCAGTGCAGGTCTTTCAAGACCGGTGTTATGTGGTCTCAGCGGCCGCTCCCAGTCACCAGTCTAGCTGCCATATTCGGGATTAGTCATAGTTTCCGGGTCACCTTCAAAGGTAGCCCCACATAGAGCGCATTGCAGTAGTCCAAGCGGGAGATAACCAGAGCATGCACCACTCTGGCGAGACAGTCTGTGGACAGGGAGGGTCTCATCCTGCGTACCAGATGGAGCTGGTAGACAGCTGCCCTGGACACAGAATTGACCTGTGCCTCCATGGACAGCTGTGAGTCCAAAATGACTCCCAGGCTGTGCACCTGGTCCTTCAGGGGCACAGGTACCCCATTCAGGACCAGGGAGTCCTCCCCGCCTGGGGCTGAGCAAGGGACTCTTTCCCTCCAGTGATACATCCCACTTCTGACACCAATGAAGTCCCCCACCAATTTGCCTGAGCTCTTACGGAAGGAGGAAACGGCTTCCGAGACACAACGGAGCAGTTTTAGACCAAATCAAACCCTGGCAACAGTGACGGGCTCACATCTATGCCAGTGCCCTTTAGAATCTCCTTTCAGCCTCTCAACGTGAGACAGAGCCTTTTCTGCAGCTGCTCCCATATTGAGGAGAGATTAGAATTTTCCCTCTTTATTATCTTTCCATTGGCAGACTAAGACCTTCCAGTTCAGCCAGGTCTTCGGAAACCAATGTCTAGACAACGCTGATGCCTCCTGGGCTGCTGTCAGAGTAAATTATATTTTCAGTTCCTGCTTCTAAATGTGCTTTGACACATTTTAGCTATCCTTTTCAACTAGTTTTTCTTACTTTGCAATTATCATCCCCAGCATCAAAGTTATTCCACGCTCTCCACCAGGAGGTCCCAGGGAAGGTTATAACAATTTAAAATTCATAATTGTAAACAGTTAAAACACGCTGGGCTCCATGAACCACTCCCACCCCTGCTGGTTCCAGTAAGAACCTTAACTGTTAATAACAGATGCCTACGCTTGCATTTTATTTTTCCTTCTCCAACCCCATCCCTTTTTCCTTACGTGTTGTGTCTTTTTGGCTTACCACTATTTTATAGCGAAGTTTTCAAATGTCAGGAGCTGCCTTGAATCCCAGCTCGGGAAAATGTGGCATATTTACACATTAAATAAAATTGCATTAGTTCAGTAAATCAATTCATTACACGCACAAACAAACAAACACACACACACACACAGAGGCCAGGACTGACCTTGTAGTCTCTGAATCTGCTTCGTGAAGGTCTCGGCCTGCTGAGCACTGGCAAGTCTCTCGTCTTCCAGCAACCCTGCCACAGAGAGAAAAAGCAGAAAAAACTGTTGACCCTCTTGAGGAGGCAGCCACAAATTCAAGAGCCAGGAGTTCCCTCTCTTCAGCTTCTCAAAAGCAACGTGCAGATCACCTTCCTTGCTATGGCTCCTCTGTGTTGCACAGCTGTCTTTCTGAAACCCTGGCTTCTGTTACAGAAGCACAGTGAAATTCACCTCAGCCTCTGGAAGTCCAGGCATATGCCTTCTTGCTGCGGAACCAAGGCTGAACTTGGCAGTCCCAGCGCAATGTTGCTTAAAAGCTGCCTGCAGTTTTACCATTTGCAGTGGTACCGTGATTCTCAAACTTAATCCGTTCCGCAAGTCCATTCTAAAACCAAAGCATTCCAAAACCAACGTGCGCTTTCCCATACAAAGCAATGCAAAATGGATCAATTTGTTCCAGACTTTTAGGAACAACCTCTAAAACAGCAGTTTAACATGAATTTTACTCTCTGACGAGACAACTGAAATGAAAGCAATAAATGATGTACTGTAGTCACACAGTCAATCAATTGATCAGGAGCTGAACTGGTTTGCACACCGTCACAAAGGCAAAACAAAACAAAAGAGCTGCAAAAACAAAAACGCACAATAATTAGCAAAAACAGACAGACCTCAGCCTAACACTCAAAACGAAAGCATAGCACTCAAAACGGAGCACATTTGGCTTCTGAAAAACCTTTGCAAACCAGAACATTTACTTCTGGGTTTGCAGGGTTTGGGGTCCAAGTTGTTTGAGTACCAAGGCGTTTGAGAACCAAGGTACCACTGTATTTGGTTTTTCAGATTAAAATTTTGCTGTCGCATATCCAACATACAACATACAAACAAGATTCCAAAGAATTTCCTGGACCTACAGTGGTGCCTCAGTTCTCAAACCTAATCCGTTCTGGAAGTCTGTTCCAAAACCAGGCGTATGCCTCCTGGCTGGGGAACCAAGGCTGAGCTTAGCAGTCCCTGCGCAATGTTGCTTAAAAGCTGCCTGCACCTTTACCATTTGAAGTGGTCCCTTGGTTCTCCAACTTAATCCGTTCTGGAAGTCCGTTCCAAAACCAAAGCGTTCCAAAACCGAGGCGCACTTTCCCATGGAAAGAAATGCAAAATGGATGAATGGATGAATGAATGGATTAACAACCCCTAAAACAGCAAATTACCATGCATTTTACTATCTAACAAGACCACTGATCCATAAAACGAAAGCAATAAACAATGTACTGCAGTCACACAATCAATCAGTAGCTGAACTGGGTTCCACACAGTCATTAAAACCATTGGCGGAGGAATGGGGGTGCAGGGAGTGCAATCCGCTCGAGGTGTCATCCCGGGGGGGGGGCGACGTCGCCATGGGTGCCCCCCCCCAGGAAACTTGTCCCTCACCCTGGCCCCCATGGGCGGCTAGCCCTGCCCGCAGGAGCACAGCATGTGTGCCGCTCCATGTGCCGGAGCAGCTAGCTCTGCCTCTGACAAAACCAAAACAAAAAAACTGCAAAAACAGAAAACAAATAGCAAAAACATGCAGACCTCAGCGTAACACTCAAAACGGAAGTGCGGCACTCAAAACAGAGCACGTTCAGCTTCTGAAAAAAGTTCGCAAACCAGAACACTTACTTCTGGGTTGGCAGTGCTTGGGTTCCAAGCTTTTTGAGTACCAAGGCATTTGAGAACCAAAGTGCCACTGTATTAAATTCTACCTGCTGCCTTGTGGGATAAATTCTGAGGAAGAAGAGGCTCAGGAGAAATTCCTACACAAACCCAGAGTGGAGTCCTTAAGGTGGTTGGATGGCGCCTTGTTAGGCTTGCCATACATCCAGAATTTCCCAGACATACCCGGAATACTGCAGATGAAAGCAGTGTCCAGGCAGAAATTGGCTAAACTTTTCTGTCCAGATTTTCACAATAATGTGCCGCATTCTGGATTAGTTGTAGTTTCCGGTTCCCCTTCAAAGGTAGCCCCACGCAGAGCACATTGCAGTAGTCCAAGCGCTAACTTGGACTAACAAGAGATAACTTAATTAGAGCAACTTACCGTATTTTTTGCTCTATAAGACTCACTTTTTCCCTAATGAAAAGTAAGGGGAAATGTGTGTGCGTCTTATGGAGCGAATGCGAATGCAGGCTGCGAATGCAGGCTGCGCAGCTATCCCAGAAGCCAGAACAGCAAGAGGGATTGCTGCTTTCACTGCTGTTCTGGCTTCTGAGATTCAGAATATATTTTTTTCTTGTTTTCCTCCTCCCAAAACTAGGTGTGTCTTGTGGTCTGGTGCGTCTTATAGAGCGAAAAATACGGTAATTTAATGATGGGCATAAAATGCATGGACTTGATCCAACTTTTCATAGCCTGAGCATCATTTACACTTCTGACCTCCTCTCTGCTTTCCCCCTTGATCCCTTGGCACCACCTGGTAATCTCACCGACCCCCCCCGGGGGGGGGGGCTAACACCCACTTTCAGAACCATAAGCCAGTCTGTGCGAACGCATACCGAAGAGCAGACATATGATCTAACTTTCTGCATAAGATTTGTGCAAGCAGATCGCTCCACAAGTGGGTCGTCTGGAGGAAACTGACACGACCTGAAAAAATTGGCAGGTTCCAGGGACCCCGCAGCCCTGAGGCAAGACACCCACCTTGCAATTCGAGGGAATCCCCTTCGTGCTTGAGGGCCACCTCCCGGACTTCTTCCAGCTCGTCCAACAAACGCATCACCTGGGCTCTCAACTCCAGCTGCTTCTCCTCGTCCGGCTCTTTCTCGTCGTCGGAAGAGTCCAAGTTCCTGACCTCCACCTCGTCGTCGTCCTCCTCCTCCTCCTCTTCATCTTCCTCATCTTCCTCCTCCAACTCGTTTATTTCGACATTGGGGGTCTCCACCTCACCTGGGAGGAAACATGCCTCTGTCAGCAAAAGGCAGAACGGGAGAGGAGAATCGTAGAGTTTGGAGGGACACCCGGGGGTCATCTAGTCCAACCCCCTGAGAGTACTGGATCCCTTTCAGTTGGCCATCCAACCTCTGCTTAAAAACCTCTAAGAAAGGAGAGTCGGCCGCCCACCATGTTAACGCAAGCAGCTTTCGCCACCTTCTGGCAGACAAGCAGAACTTCAGGAGGAGGCAGATGTGTGGGAATGTTCAGGGAAACAGAAGAGGATATATTGTTTATTAATATCCTTCCTCAACTGTTTTTGTTTTTGTTTTGTTTTTAATGTTTTTACTGGTATCCACAACAGTTATTATAGAGGCTTTAGCAAGCCTGAGCAAACGCATCCACTGCAAGTTTAAAAAGGGAAATGTTACTCTGCTAAATTGTGGAACTTGTTTACACGAGTTGGAAAAGGGTATAATCAAACAATATATCCTCTCCTGCATCCCTGAACATTCCCACAGCCAGCAGCAGCTGTCCTGAGTTTCAGATTGAGGGCATTCGCAGTCCTACCTGGAGGTGCCAGGAATCGAACTCGGAGCCTTCTGCATGCACTACTGCTCTTCCCCATCTACACTGTCATTCTGCCGGCTTTAAAAAAAAAAAACCCTCCATTTACGCAGGCTTTCCCTCGAGTTCTCCACCCCAGACTTCTGTTTTAATTACCGCGTTGTTCTAACGGAATTACTTCCTTGCCTCTTTTAATTATGGGTGCTATACTGTAATGTTCTAATGGAATTGCTTTATTGTGCATTTTAATTATGGGTTTTTATATTTTAATATTTGTGCAATTGGTTTTTGCGCTTGCAAAGCTATCCTGGCTTTATGCTTTATATAAATTAACGCATCAGCAACAATTTCTTATGAATTTGCACTCCGTTCTGCAAACCTCTGAGCAGCAGCTGAGCCACAGGCCCAATTTTAAGGTTAGAAATAAAAGAAAGGGGGTCCAGTTATCTCCTGCTTGGACTACTGCAATGCGTTCTATGTGGGGCTACCTTTGAAGGTGACCCGGAAACTTCAACTAATCCAGAATGCGGCAGCCAGACTGGTGACTGGGAGCGGCCGCCAAGACCACATAACACCGGTCTTGAAAGATCTACACTGGCTCCCAGTACGTTTCCGAGCACAATTCAAAGTGTTGGTGCTGACCTTTAAAGCCCCAAACAGCCTCATCCCAGTATACCTGCAGGAGCGTCTCCACCCACATCGTTCTACCCGGACACTGAGGTCCAGCACCGAGGGCTTTCTGGCAGTTCCATTACTGCGAGAAGCCAAGTTACAGGGAACCAGGCAGAGGGCCTTCTCGGTAGTGGCCCCCGCCCTGTGGAACGCCCTCCCAGCAGATGTCAAAGAGAAAAACAACTACCAGACTTTTAGAAGACATCTGAAGGCAGCCCTGTTTAGGGAAGCTTTTAATGTTTGATGTATTACAGTATTTTAATATTTTTTTGGAAGCCGCCCAGAGTGGCTGGGGAAGCCCAGCCAGATGGGCAGGGTATAAGTAATAAATTGTTGTTGTTGTTGTTGTTGTTGTTGTTGTTGTTATTATTATTATTATTATTATTATTATCACCATCATCATCATCATCATCTTCTAAAGGTCTTTTGTCTAGTAAGATGCATCTATATTTTGTTAATTAAACAAATGCTAAACAGCAGCCCTGTTCTAAGAGGCCAAGAAGTATAAGAGAGAAATCAAATACGCAACGTGGTGTGAGAAGTTTTTGCTGTCATTCTCAACGGGGGCAAAGAAGCTGCGTTATTCAGAGCATTTGCTCATAATGCCTGTTTTATTCTAACCGACAGCAGCCCCCTGGGGAACGAGGCAGGCAGGGAAAAGGCTCTTCAGACTCCCTGATTCTCTTTGCAAGCGAGAACAGAATCAGAGTTGGATGCTACCTGGCTAGGTGTGGCTAGAATGACCCGACAATTCCGTTTCCAACCTGCCATCTCCACAACAGCTTGTGGCAGGCAATATTTCTTAACAGCAGAGAATTCTTGTGAAATAAAGATCTGCCCCTTAATACAGAGCCTGCAAGTCAAGTGAGACCTGGCAAGCTCATTATTCTTATTAATATTCCCCCAGGCCAGCTCACAAGATTTTGAACATTAACATGTTAAGTAAAGGTAAAGGGACCCCTGACCAGTTGTGACCGACTCTGGGGTTTTGCGCTCATCTCGCTTTACTGGCCGAGGGAGCCGGCGTACAGCTTCCAGGTCATGTGGCCAGCATGACTAAGCCGCTTCTGGCGAACCAGAGCAGCGCACGGAAACGCCATTTACCTTCCTGCTGGAGCGGTACCTATTTATCTACTTGCACTTTGACGTGCTTTCGAACTGCTAGGTTGGCAGGAGCAGGGACCGAGCAACGGGAGCTCACCCCGCCGTGGGGATTCGAACCACCGACCTTCTGATCAGCAAGCACTAGGCTCTGTGGTTTAACCCACAGCGCCACCGTGTCCCCAAAATGTTAAGACCAGTTTAAAATAACTTGCAGTTACAGAAATAAGATGGGTCCTAAAAAACATGCACCTGAAGGGTTAAAGGCCAGGGACAAGTGTCTTCAGCATCCTCCAGAAGCTGTGCAATGAAGGTGCCAGACATGCCTCTGTGGGGAGGGAGTCTCATGGATTAGGGGCCACCACAGAAAAGGCCCTTTCTCTCTGAGCCTCAGAGGATGGAGGAACTCTCAAGAGGTTCCCCTCTGGGGCCTGAGTCATTTAGGGCTTTATACATTCACATGTTTACGGACTAGGACCCTCGTACCTATGGGACCACCTCTCCTAGTATGTCCCACGAAGGACCTTACAGTCTTCAAACAAAAACATCTTGCAGGTCCCAGGCCACAGGGAGGTTAGGCTGGCCTCAACCAGAGCCAGGGCCTTTTCGGCCATGGCCCCGATCTGGTGGAACGCTCTGTCCCAAGAGACTAGGGCCCTGCGGGACTTGACATCTTTCCGCAGGGCCTGCAAGACGGAGCTGTTCCGCCAGGCCTTTGGCCAAGGCACAGTCTGACCCCCTCCTTCGGTAATCCTCACAGAACTCCAGCTCAATGGTTGCCATTAATTTGATTCTGAATTGATTTTAGAATGAATTGATTTTAGAATGCTGTGTTACTTTTATTGTTGTTAGCCGCTCTGAGCCCGGCTTCAGCTGGGGAGGGCAGGATATAAATAAAAATTTATTTTTATGATTATTATTATTAGCACCTTATGAGAATGTAAGAACGTTTTTTTCTCCTGCTCTGGGATGTAGGACCTGAACTCATGGCTTCAAGTTACAAAAAAGTCGATTCAGGCTAAAGATCAGGAATAATTTTCTGACGGTAAGAGCTGTTTGGTAGTGAGTCTCCCTGAGATCTGCTCTCTAGCATTAAAGAACATGAAGAACCGCAGAAGGGACGTGGAAAAGAGTTAAGAGCCTCTGACATAAGATCTCCAGGTTGATGGACTATATGGAATTGACGGAAAGGACTGGCAGAATCCGAGACCAGGGAGAAGAGATGGTGGAACAAGATTGGGAAATTTAAAGTTTATTTATAGGAATACTGTAAAATTAATGAATGATAGAAAAATGTTGGAATGAAATTTTATGGCCTTAGTGGAAATGTTATAAGGAGTTAAGCTTATAAGTATTCTAGTTTTAATGGAAAATAAGGTTAAAAATATGTTAAGATATCTATAGTATGACAGAAAACAGAGAAAGATGGAAAGGATTTGCTGAAATAATTAACAGAATACAAAAAGGGAGGTGAGAGGAGGTCGATGAAACAAGGGAATGAAAATAGAGTTTGGAAAAGGTGTGACGTATGTTTTTAAATTGTTTTTGTTTTGTTCAGTTTGGGGTTAGGGTCAGGGATAGCATTTTGTTTAGTTTAATGTGCTTAGTTTAACGTGTTAAGGTTGTGTTGTGTATTGTTTATATTATGTATTGTATTGTTGTTGTTTTTTGTTTTCTTTTTTTTTCTCTTTTCTCTTTTCCTTTTCCTTTTTTGTAAACTTTAAAAGTAATAAATATTATTTGGGGGGGGAGAGCTGCTTGGTAGTGGAACGGTCTGCCCTTGAAGGTTGTGGACTCTCCTCCTTCCTTGGAGGTTTTTAAGCAGAGGTTGAATGGCCCTCTGTCCTGGATGCTTTAGCTGAGAGTCCCGCCTTGCAGGGGGTTGGTCTAGATGACCCCTGGGGGTCCCTTTCAACTCTCCAATTCGATGATTCCAAGACAAGGCTGCTGGGTCAGGCCAACAGCCCATCGAGTCAATAACTCTCTTCTCACAGCAGTCAGCCAGAGGCCTGTGGGAAACCCGCAAACAGGATCCGACCGCAAGAGCCCTCTTCCCTCCCGCAGCTGATATTCAGAAGCATTGCTGCCTCTATAACCCTCTTCTCCTCCTCCATGAATTTGTCTAACCTTCTCTGAAATCCCTGTGGGAGGGAGTTCCACAGGTTAACTGCACTGCGTGAAGAAAGGCTTTCGTGCATCTGCCCCTTGAACTTCTGCCTGCTGCAGTGTCTGCAGAGTGGGGCAATCTGGGGTGAGGGTGGGGAGAGCTGGACAGCCCCCAAGCCCCACCAGCGTTCTGTTATGGGGCACAGACCACCCAACGCATGTATCCCTAATGGGATACATTCTTCCTAAGGCCTCCACAACCCCACAAGTCTCCGAAGATCGCATCCTCGCTTCTTTCTTGGAGGGTTATGTAACTGGGTCAATTGGGGGGGGGAGAGAGAAATCGGGTGGGCAGCTGGAGGGGGCGGAGAGAGAGATTCAATTCCTCTTGGACAAAGAGAAGCCCTTTTCTTGCTGCAGCCCTTTCAGACACAATTTCAAGGGGGTGGGGTCCAGATGGAACCGGGGAATGGGGGCAGGAAAACGGACTAACTCCTCAATGATCGCAAGGATGGAGCGTCCAGTGTATGTATGTGTGTGTGTGTGTGTGTGTGTGTGTGTGTGTGTGTGTGTGTGTGTGTTAGAGACACACAATTTAGCCGCATTTCCAAAAAAACCCCACTTCCCCCTACCCCAGGACGCGCACTCTCTAGAAAACTCCCGTTTTGCATTCCTTTTTCTCCACCGGTTTGCCCCCAAATCCCGTTCTCCAAGCGGGGCCGGGACTCCTCAAGAGGTGTATATTTGGGGAAAGGGTCTCGGGTAGCAAAGAGACTGGACTTTCCACCACGTACCCTCCTCGCCCGCCGGATGACATAACCACCGCCCGTGATGTCATCAGCGCAAGGTGTGACTATATTTTTGCAAAGAGAGAGATGGGTGGAGAAGGGTCGCAGCGGGGAGGACTGCGTGTGCCCCTGAAGATGGGCACAGGACGGCGGGGTGGGGGGAAGGGCAGCCACAGGTGGAAAGTGGAGAGGGGGAGGAGAAAGAGGGGGGGTACGGGAAGGAGGAAAGGAAGAAGAGACCCTGGAGAGGTGAAGGCGCTTGGAAGGGAGATGGACGGAGGGGACGCAACGGAAAGGCTGCGGTGATGCAAGGGGAGGGAAGCAGGGGGGTTGCGGAGGTCCTTGCGGGAGCTGGGGCTGCGCCCCCTCCTCTCCATCAACCCCCCCATCACTGACCTGCTCTCTCCGTCCGCCTCCCAAGCAGCTGCGTCTCAGCTGCCTCCATGGCTGTTTCTGGAGCGAAAAAGCAGACGCAGGGGGGGAGGGGGAAGCAGGAGGCGGGGGAGGGGGAGGAGGCAGGGCCCACCCCCAGGCTGGCGGAAGGCGCACACACAGAGAGAGACAGAGGGCTGGCGCTACCCGGAGCCCATCCTCACAACCCGGGCTGGCGCAACCCAAACGCGACACCTCTTTGGCGCGCTCGCGCCGGTACCCAAAGATGCTTTCCGTTGCGCGCTGGAAATCGGTACCCAGGAGCGCTCTGCCAAGCTTTTTGCCGCCCGGGTGCCCAGCGGGAAACATCGGAGGCGTCTCCGGCTCGCCATTCCGCGCGCGTAACCGCTGTGGAGGACTCGCAACAAAGCGCAAAACGCGCACATAGATGGACACCCGGCCGTGGCGTTTCTGGCGAGCCCTGCTCTTTAGCCAAAGGTTAAAACCTCACGACTTCAGAGCCACCCACACGCCTGTGCTTTTGCAGGGGGCCAGCGCATACACTCGCACATCCTGGCAGATGTCCCGAGCCGGGGAGCATCAGCGCGTGGCTCTCCCCCACCTCCCGGCACTCAGACATGCCCCCAGACACGCGCGCAGCGCTCGAAATGCGCATTCCCATCTGGCGAGCTCTGCTATTCCCAAGCGCAAGCGCTCGAATCGACGCGCACCAAGGAGCAGGCGGCGTTGTCCGCTTGGCACGCACACCCAACGGTAGGAGAGCAAGCTGAGCACCAGCCGGGACCCACAGCCCAGCCCCACATTTGTCCCCAACTGGGCACACACAAACACCCGGCACGCAAACTCGAAGCACCCGCGCGGACCTCCTGGGAGAGGCCGGGGTTTAAATCCACCTGGCTGGTGGTGGCCGGGGTAGTCTCTGCCTCTTAGCCTAAACTAGGATGGCAGCCTGGAACTACAGAATGCTCAAGGTATTTTCCTTCCCGTGAAGAGCTGCTGCCAGTCCGAGCAGCCCATACTGAGCTACATGGACTCAACATTGATTCCCGCGTTCCTATCTGGGAAGGGATATAGCTCAGGTTCAGTCCACAGGTGGGACTGGGCATGTTCCCCACCAGAAACCCTGGACAGCTGCTGCCAGTCAGTTTAGACAGTACTGAGCTAGATAATAAATAATAATAATAATTTTTATTTATACCCCGCCCTCCCCAGCCAAGGCTGGGCTCAGGGCGGCTAGCAAGCAATAATAAAAACAAGTTGAATGAATACAACTTAAAAACAAGATTAAAATAAACATAAAATATTAAAATGCAGCCTCATCACAGGAGGAGAAAGGAAAAAGGAAAAAGAAAGAGGGGAAGGGAAGGGAAGGGAATCAAATTGGCTCCAAGCCAAAGGCTAGGTGGAACAACTCTGTCTTACAGGCCCTGCGGAAAGAGATCAGATCCTGCAGGGCCCTGGTCTCATGAGACAGAGCGTTCCACAAAGCTGGAGCCAGTGTTGAAAAGGCCCTGGCTCTGGCTGAGGCTAATCTGACTTCCTTAGGGCCTGGGACCTCTAGGGTGTTGCTATTTATGGACCTTAAGGTCCTCCGTGGGGCAGACCAGGAGAGGCGGTCCCATAGGTACAAGGGTCCTAGGCCGTGAAGGGCTTTAAAGGTCAAAACCAGCACCTTAAATCTGACCCTGTACTCCACCGGGAGCCAGTGCAGCTGGAAAAGCACTGGGTGAATATGCTCCCATGGCAGGGAGCCTCACTGCAGCATTCTGTACCCGCTGGAGTTTCTGGGACAGCTTCAAGGGCAGCCCCGCGTAGAGCGAATTACAGTAGTCAAGCCTGGAGGGGACCGTCGCATGGATCACTGTGATGATGGGCGGCTGAGTATCAGGCATCTTCAGGTGTGCCTGTTTGGGTAAGGGCTTGAGCTCAGTGGAGGAGCATCTGCAGATGGCCTTCTGCCCTGACACCCTGGAAGCAGCTGCCTGCCAGGGTAGACAACACTGGGTTACGCAGAACAATAGCTCAGGACCAAGCAGCTTCCTATGTGCCACCCAATTCACGATTCCTTGGCCTGTCAAGGAGGGGGCTGGATGCAACTCTCAGGCATAGGGGGGCAGGGTGGGGGTGGGACTCTTGAACGGTCCCCTCATGTTAGGGACTCCCTGGTCCTGAATGAGGTAACTGTGCCCCTGAAGGACCAGGTGCACAGCCTGGGAGTCATTTTGGACGCGCAGGTCAATTCTGTGTCCAGGGCGTCTGTCTACCAGCTCCAAATGGTACGCAGGATGAGACCCTCCCTGCCCACAGACTGTCTCACCAGAGTGGTGCATGCTCTAGTTATCTCCCGCTTGGACTACTGCAATGCGCTCTACGTGGGGCTACCTTTGAAGGTGACTCGGAAACTGCAATTAATCCAGAATGCGGCAGCTAGACTGGTGACTGGGAGCGGCCGCCAGGACCACATAACACCGGTTCTGAGAGATCTGCATTGGCTCCCAGTACGTTTCCAAGCACAATTCAAAGTGTTGGTGCTGACCCTGAAAGCCCTAAATGGCCTCGGTCCAATATACCTGAAGGAGCATCTCCGCCCCCATCGTTCTGCCTGGACACTGAGATCCAGCGCCGAGGGCCTTCTGGCAGTTCCCAGAAGGTGGGCCTTCTCGGTAGTGGCGCCCACCCTTCCTTCAAATGTGAAGGAAAGAAGCAGCTATCCTATCTTTAAAAGACATCTGAAGGCAGCCCTGTTTAGGGAAGTTTTAAATATTTAATGCTGTATTGTTTTTAACACTTGATTGGAAGCCGCCCAGAGTGGCTGGGGAATCTCAGCCAGATGGGAGGAGTATAAATAAATTATTATTATTATTATTATTATTATTATTATTATTATTATTATTAAATTTTTGTCCCTGCACCCCCACATCTCCCCCTGCCCCCCTGCCCCTGCCACCAAGGAAGAAAGGTGAGTTAAGATCTACATCAGGAACAAAGGTGGGGGGAGTTAAAGATCTGCTGCCCCTACTGATCCGGCCGCCTGAGACAGTGTGCCGGCCCTACAGGGATAACTGTCCAACTGCAGTCCGGGACTATGTCTGCATTTGCCACTGTGTCCAGCAGGGGGCAGCAGAGATCATGCGACAGCAGCTGGAGGCAGCAGAGAAACCTTTTCAGAGGTGCAAAACAAACTTAAAGAGCATTTCAGCTCTGAGCCTGCAGGAAAGACAAAATCTGGGCCTACTCCAGGGGTAGGCAACCTAAGGCCCGAGGGCTGGATGCGGCCCAATCGCCTTCTAAATCCAGCCCACGGACAGTCCGGGAAGCAGCGTGTTTTTACATGAGTAGAATGTGTGCTTTTATTTAAAATGCATCTCTGGGTTATTTGTGGGGTATAGAAATTCATTCTTTCCCCCCCAAAAAATATAGTCCAGCCCACCACATGGTCTGAGGGACGGTGGACCGGCCCACAGCTGAAAAAGGCTGCTGACCCCTCACCTACCCGATGCCCTCTTAAACGTGTTGTGAGAAGGGGTGTTCCTGGGTTGTCTTTGTTCTTATTTTTATTACAGTGGAACCTCGGGTTACAGACGCTTCAGGTTACAGACTCCGCTAACCCAGAAATAGTACCTCAGGTTGAGAACTTTGCTTCAGGATGAGAACAGAAATCGTGCTCTGGTGGCACAGCAGCAGTGGGAGGCCCCGTTAGCTAAAGTGGTGCTTCAGGTTAAGAACAGTTTCAGGTTAAGAACGGACCTCCAGAACAAATTAAGTTCTTATCCCAAGGTAAAGGTAAAGGGACCCCTGACCATTAAGTCCCATCGTGGCCGACTCTGGGGTTTTGCGCTCATCTCGCTTTATTGGCCAAGGGAGCCGGCGTACAGCTTCCGGGTCATGTGGCCAGCAGGACTAAGCCGCTTCTGGCCAACCAGAGCAGCGCACGGAAACGCGGTTTACCTTCCCGCTGGAGTGGGACCTATTTATCTACTTGCACTTTGACGTGCTTTCGAACTGCTAGTTGGCAGGAGCTGGGACCGAGCAACGGGAGCTCACTCCGTCACGGGGATTCGAACCGCCAACCTTGTGATCAGCTAGTCCTAGGCTCTGTGGTTTAACCCACAGCACCACCCGCGTCCCTTAACCCAAGGTACTTACTTATTTATTTTGTGATTTTGCTGTTGCAATTTTACATGATGAACCGCCCTGAGATCTACGGGTACAGGGCAGTATACAAATTCAATTCATCACCATCGTCAGTGTCTACGACACCTCTCTCCAAACACAATCCCATCTCCCTCTCTCTCTCTCTCTCTCTCTCTCTCTCTCTCTCTCTCTCTCCCTCCCTCTCTCTGACCTTCAAAGCACACCCCTCTTCCTTACTGTCTGGAGGCTGCTCCATCAGTAGATTTATGGTTCCCGGGCCAAATCTGTGAGATGATTCAGAAGCTCTGGCACTCTGGTCCAGAAAGTCACATTCTGAACACCTTCCCCTCTTCTCCCGCACCCCAGCACAGCCAGCCTCGTAGACAAGCTGGAGTCACGCTTGCACACAGCATCCTTCTCACCTGAGATGCCACTCAGAGTTCTAGATTCTGCGTCTCCCTGGCAACGGACCACACAGCATCCCTGAGGGGCAGCGGGGTTACTGCACGCCTCGCTGCCCCGGCGGCTGCGGAGAGGCCAGCAACAGCGCACAATGCTGTCACGGTCCGGTTCACAGGCGATCAAAGTCCCAGCTGGGGATGTCAGGACCAGGGGCAAGATGACGGGGTGGGAGCAGGAATGGGGGTCCAGAAGCCAGGAGTCAAGAAGCCAAGAGTCCGAGGATCAAGAAGCAAGGAGTCACGAAGTCAGGGGTTTGAGGATCAAGAAGCAAGGAGTCACGAAGGCAGGGGTCCGAGGATCAAGGAGCAAGGAGTCACGAAGGCAGGGAGCAAGGAGTCACGAAGGCAGGGAGCAAGGAGTCACAAAGGCAGGGGTCCGAGGATCAAGGAGCAAGGAGTCACGAAGGCAGGGAGCAAGGAGTCACGAAGGCAGGGGTCCGAGGATCAAGAAGCAAGGAGTCACGAAGGCAGGGGTCCGAGGATCAAGGAGCAAGGAGTCACGAAGGCAGGGGTCCGAGGATCAAGGAGCAAGGAGTCACGAAGGCAGGGGTCCGAGGATCAAGGAGCAAGGAGTCACGAAGGCAGGGGTCCGAGGATCAAGGAGCAAGGAGTCACGAAGGCAGGGGTCCGAGGATCAAGGAGCAAGGAGTCACCAAAGCAGGGGTCCGAGGATCAAGGAGCAAGGAGTCACGAAGGCAGGGGTCCGAGGATCAAGGAGCAAGGAGTCACGAAGGCAGGGGTCTGAGGATCAAGGAGCAAGGAGTCACGAAGGCAGGGGTGCAAGGATCAAGGAGCAAGGAGTCACAAACTCAGAGGTCCGAAGATCAAGAAGCAAGGAGTCACGAAGTCAGGGGTCTGAGGGTCAGGAAGCAAGGAGTCATGAAGTCTGGGGTCTGAGGGTCTCAAAGGGTAAGTAAAGGTAAAGGGACCCCTGACTATTAGGTCCAGTCGTGGCCGACTCTGGGGTTGCGGCACTCATCTCGCTTTACTGGCCGAGGGAGCCGGCGTACAGCTTCCGGGTCACGTGAGCAGCATGACTAAGCCGCTTCTTTGCAAACCAGAGCAGCGCATGGAAACGCTGTTTACCTTCCCGCCGGAGCGGTACCTATTTATCTACTTGCACTTTGAAGTGCTTTCGAAGTGCTGGGTTGGCAGGAGCAGGGACCGAGCAACGGGAGCTCACCCCGTCGCGGGGATTCAAACCACCAACTTTCTGATCAGCAAGTCCTAGGCTCTGTGGTTTAACCCACAGCGGCACTCAAAGGGTACTGCAATAATAAATGCTTTCTGGCTGATATTGAATGAGCCATGCAATAAAAAGTATTTGTTAGATAAAGTTAAATTAAGTTAACAAAAAACAACTTCACGCAACTGTGTAAATAATAGTTTAATTGTAAATTACGGTAGTACAATGGGCATAGTCGGAAGTTCCTTTCTTTCCTGATTCAAACAGTGAATAACATTATGTCTTTGCCTTTATTCACACTTTCATTCTTCTTTCTCTTTGTTTTTTGTTTCTTCTGTTCTTTTCCATTCTTTCCTTTTTATATTTATAATCTTTATAACATAGTGAATGTTGTTTTGTTTGTATTCCATGTGTTTTAAGAACCTGTTTGTCTAATAAACTCTTTTTTTAAAAAAAAAAAAAAGGATGTGAAAAGGAGTACTTTAAATGGTAAAACAAACAGAAAATTCAATAAAAATTATATACAAAAAAAGAGAGATAACTTGCTCATCGTTCTCTTGAAACTGAAGCACCTGCTCTTTCTGCTGTTATTAAATGCTTAGCTTTGGGGCGCACGATGGCTGGAAATCTACCCTTTCAGACTGATGGAGCGGCTCTAGGATGCTGGAAACAGGGACTCTGCCAGGATTTCGGACCATGGCACCCAATGGGGCTGGCAGACCCCCAACTGTGCCCCATTACAGTGGTACCTCGGGTTACAGATGCTTCATGTTACATACGCTTCAGGTTACAGACTCCGCTAACCCAGAAATAGTGCTTCAGGTTAAGAACTTTGCTTCAGGATGAGAACAGAAATTGTGCTCCGGTGGTGCGGCGGCAGCGGGAGGCCCCATTAGCTAAAGTGGTGCTTCAGGTTAAGAACAGTGTCAGGTTAAGAATGGACCTCCGGAATGAATTAAGTACTTAACCCGAGGTGCCACTGTATAGGTTTGCGTTCTTCTGCTCATGTATACTTCCAATTTCTCCTCCAGAGTAAGTCTGAGGTATCTGTTGAGAATCCCTTTTTCTCGACTGGGGAAATACCAACGAAAGAACAATGGCAAGAGAAGCTGATGAACTATGCAGAACTGGCAAAAATGACAGGCTAAGAGAAAAAGACAACAGAGACTTTGGAAAAAGATTGGGAACCATTCCTATTATATTTGCAGAAGCAAAGAAAGTCAATAGACTTGATGGCAGGATTGAAATAAACATTCACGTTATTAGCATTAGAAGACAGTGAAAGATGATGGTGTACTTTTTTACGTCGTTAGGTTTGATGTTCTGTTATTAATAACTATTTTCTGTTAAGAGATAGTAAAATGGGTGAAAAGATAAACGAACCAGCAGCGGAAGTTGGGGAAAACCTTGGAGAGGAGGAATATATAGTGAATGTTAAGAATTTGAGATGTGTGTAATGAATGAAAAAGAAAAATGAATAAAAATTTAAAAAGAGAGAGAGAATCAGGAAGAGTGGAATAAATTTAATGATTATTTAGTAAAATATGTTAAGTTAAATTAACCGGAAATAGCTTGCAGATACTTAATGGGCTTAGGATTTTACTTATTGTCAGGGAACTGCCATCGGAGAGTCAGGTGGTGGAGGGGCTCAAGGAGGCTAGGAGACCTTCGGATGCGGAGGAAGGAACCAGCAGGGGGAGAGGGAGAGTTCCTGCAGAGACTCAGTCGGAGGAATGGCTCCAAGATGCTTCCAGTGAGAACAGTGGGGAGGGCTCAGGACCTCCGCTGGGGACGCCTACTCCGCGCAGGAAACTGTCACGCCGAGAATCCAGAAGGAGAGTTTCCGTCAAAGAACTCTTATGTTGGCGTAAATTCCGGAAGCGCCCACTGACGGATTCTGCCAGCGATTGAGGTAGCCATGCACCCATGGCTCCGCGGACTGGGAGAGTTTAGGAACTGATGGCAAAGCTTGGAGGGCTTAAACGCTTACGCACGAGCAGCCCCCTTTTCCCATTACACCAATCCATCAGTCCTTGACGCTGCTTGTATGAAGGAGAGGCATCATGAGCAACCCAACCGGAGCCGGAGGAGCAGGTGGAGCTGGAGAGGGACCAACTCTGGAGGAGAGAAACAGAGCTTTGGAGCACCAGCTGGCACTGCTAACGGCACGGCTCGAGGAAAGGAGGGCGCAGGATGCACAGGGGAAACCCACCCCCATCACAAGGAAGGTACCGGGGTTGGTACAGAAATTCAGGGGTGACCCAAGGAACTACCAAGCCTTTAAGACAGAGATGCAGTATGCACTGAACCTGCAGTTTGATGACTTTGCCGATGAGGAATCGAGAGTGGCTTTTGTGATTGGACACCTCGAGGGAGGGGCTAGAGATTGGGTGAGGCCCCTGATGGCATCGAATAATGATGCCTTAAAAGACTTGAGGAAATTCTTTGGTGCGATGGACTTGACGTTTTCCAGCCAGATTGAACAGGGCGTGGTACGCAGACAGTTAATGGCGTGCAAACAGGGAAATCAATCAGTCCGAGAGTATTGGACACAGTTTACCATGCTTATACATAAATTGGGGTGGGACCTGTCTTCGGACCCGATACAGATGCTGTTTGAAGAAGGCCTAGCCCCAGCAGTGAAAGATGAACTTTCCCGCGTGCCCCGTCCAGAGTCCATGGATCAGCTGACCAAGGCGGCGCTTGCGATTGGTGCGCGCCAGGAGGCAAGGGCTCTGGAGAAGCGGGAAGGGAGAGGAGAGCGTTGGAATGATTTCCGCATTCCTGAGATGCCGGCGCAACCTTCCCCACCAGTGGAACCGATGGAGATTGGAGCGGCGAGCGCGCGCGGAACTTCAAATGTTAACGAAGGGCAGAAGAAGGAGGGGAAGAGCGCCAAAAAATGTTTCCTCTGTCAACAGCCAGGACATTTTGCCAGGGTCTGCCCGCAAAGGAAGGGATGGCAAGGAATGGTGGGGGCTGTTGGGAGTGAGGAGGAGGGGGTTAAGAAGCAGGTAAAAGCCAACGCCTGGCTGCCAGCGACAGGGCACAGCAGTCAGGCCAAGGATCAGTGAAGGTGCCCAAGCCTGAACCCCCAAGAGCTGCTCTCGTCGTAGAGGTGCTGCTAGAGCTACCCAACGGACATCCACTCACGATAAAAGCCCTATTAGAATCAGGCAGCTCCTGCAATTTCATGAGTAAGGAGTTTGCGTCAGAGCACCAGATACAGACGCTGCCCTTAAGTCCTTCCTTGCAGGTGACAACGATTGACGGGAGGGAACTGCTGGGAGGGGAAGTAAACCAACAGACGGTCCCCATGACAATGAGAGTGGCAAGGCACACGGAAGTCATTGCATTTCATGTAGCCACACTAGCGGGACCTCCCATCATCTTGGGCATGAGCTGGCTGGCGCTACATGACCCGCTAGTGGGATGGCACCAGCGGACAGTCTCTTTTGGGTCAGCTCATTGCCTAGAGCACTGCAAGGGAAGAGGAATGCAGGGGCTGGCTAGGGCCAGTCTTGCAGGGATGGCGGTGGGGGAAAAGGGAGAAATACCCCGACAATACGCCGACCTGAGTGACGTCTTCAGTGAGAAGGAAGCAGATAGACTGCCCCCGCATAGACCCTTTGACTGTCAAATTAACCTACTCCCGGGAGCCCAGCTACCAGTGGGCAAGCTGTACGCCATGTCAGACAGGGAGATGCAGGAGTTAAGGGAGTTAAGGGAGTTCATAGACAAGAACCTGAAACGAGGTTTCATCAGGGAGTCAAGAGCGGTGGGGGGCAGCCCAGTGTTTTTTGTGGACAAAAAAGACACTACTAAACCCAGGCTGGTCGTGGACTTCCGGGCTGTAAATTCGGTGTCAGAACCTGTGGCCTTTCCCATGCCCAGGATTGACGACATTTTAACCAGGGTGAGGAAGGGAAAGATTTTTACCAAGCTGGACCTGAGGGGGGCGTATAACCTGATACGGATGAGGAAAGGGGATGAATGGAAAACTACCATGTTCACCCCCTTGGGGGCCTTTGAGTATCTCGTTATGCCCTTCGGATTACAGGGGGGCTCAGCCTGCTTTCAATCCTTCATGAATCACGTGCTGGGACCTTTGCTCTATAAGAACTGTGTGGCCTTCTTAGACGATGTGTTGGTCTACTCAGAAGACGAAGAGCAGCATGTCCGAGATGTCCAGGAGGTCCTAAGCAGGCTGCAAGCAAACCAGCTGTGGGTAAAACTGGAGAAGTGCCAGTTCCATACCAGAGAGGTGGAATTCCTGGGGTACCGTTTGTCAGACAAGGGATTGGCCATGGATCCAAGCAAGGTCCAAGCGGTACTGGAATGGAAGACACCCAGAACCAGGAAGGACGTGCAGAGGTTCCTGGGGTTTGGAAACTTCTATCGGAAGTTCATCAAAAACTTTGCCCACTTAACGGCTCCCATCACCGATTGTCTCAGTAGTAAGAAGAAATTTGCATGGACGGAAGAGGCGCAGCGAGCATTTGAACGGCTAAAGAAAGCGTTTGCTTCGGAAGAACAGCTCTTGCACGTGGATCTACAGAAACCGATGAGGGTGGAAACAGATGCATCAGATCGAGCGGTAGGGGCGGTTCTGCTCCAACCGGGGAAGGATGCGTCGGACTGGAGACCGTGTGCCTTCTTCTCGCGGAAGTTGAATAAATCCGAAAGGAACTACACAGTGTACGACAGGGAACTGCTCGCCATTTATGAAGCGTTTCGACGATGGCGGCACCTGCTAATAGGAGCGCAGCACAAGGTCCAGGTGTGCACGGACCACAAGAACCTGGACTATTGGCGAACGGCCAGAGTACTGAACCAGAGACAAGTGCGATGGGTGCAGGAATTTTCCAAATTCCATTTTGAGATTCACTACGTACCGGGGCCAGAGAACGTAAGGGCGGACGCTCTCTCTCAAAAACCAGAGTATATGGAGGGGGAGGGAGCGCCTGAAGAGAGACATGTCATCCCCGAGGACCACTGGGTGTGTGGGGCAGCATTGGTGGGGCAACGAGAACTGGTAGAAGAGACAGAGAACGATGAATACGCCCAAGATAAGCTCAGAGGGCTCAGGAGAGCCGGGGAGAACACCGGGGGGGTTGAAGAAAGGAACGGGGCGTTGTACTACAAGGGGGCCTTGTACATACCAGAAGGGGAATTGAGGGGTAGAGTACTCAAACAACTGCACAACAGCCCCACCGCGGGGCACTTCGGGCAACACAAAACAATGTGGTTAGTTACCAGGCAATTCTGGTGGCCCAAGGTGAGGGAAGATGTACGAGAGTATGTAAGGGGGTGCGACCGCTGCCAGCGAGCAAAGGGGGAGAGGGCGGCACCGGCGGGGTTGCTGGAACCATTACCCACACCCGAACGGCCATGGGAGGCAGTTTCCATAGATTTTATGACGGATTTACCAAGATCCAAGGGGAAAACTGCGGTAATGGTAGTGGTAGACCTGTTAACCAAGATGTGCCACTTTATAGCTTGCTCACATGCGGTAACGGTGGAAGAAACCGCCAGGTTGTTTGTAAAACACATTTTTAGGTTGCATGGCGCCCCCTTGAGGGTGGTCTCAGACAGAGGGAAACAATTTACGTCCAGGTTCTGGAGGAAGCTCATGAGCTTACTGCACGTGGAGGTCAATTTCTCAACCGCCAGACACCCAGAAACTAATGGGCAGGCGGAAAGGGCAAACAGTATTCTGCAACAATATCTGAGGTGTTATGTAAATGACAGAGAGAATGATTGGGTAGAGAAATTAGCCCTGGCCGAATTCGCCTACAATAATGCGGAAAATGTGTCCATGGGCATGAGTCCATTTATGGCTAATTATGGGTGTCACCCCAGGGCCTTTCCAGGGGAAGGAGGGGAAAGATGGAGCGTACCGGCAGCGGAACATTTTGTGGAAGAAATGGAAGCAATACATCAACAGCTCAAAATGAATTTGGATAGGGCCAAGGAAGAATACAAGAAGCAGGCAGATAGGAGCAGAAGGGAAGGAGAGACCATAAGGGTGGGGGACCGGGTGTGGTTGTCAACACAAGGCTTACCGTTCAAGGGGGGTTGCAAAAAATTGCGGCCAAAACGACTGGGACCCTTCGAGGTTATACAGCAGGTCAATACGGTGGCCTTTAAACTCAGGCTGCCAGACAACATGAAACTGCATCCAGTATTCCACAGGTCATTACTATCACCATACCGGGAGGGGCGGGAATTTTGGGGACGTGAAGGTGAGGTTCCCTCGGCACCGCAAGTAGAAGAGAGGGAGCGCAGCAGTCATGTAGCAGAAATACTCGACTCTCGGTGGAAGGGGAAACAGGTGGAGTACTTAGTGGCATGGGAAGGGGAACCGGAGTCCGAAAATACCTGGTTACCGGCAGAAACAGTCGAGGATGAGGTCTTAGTAGGAACGTTTCATCTCCGGTACCCAAAGAAGCCTCAGCCCTTCGGCACCACTGACGAGGAAGAGGAGTTCGAGGGGTTCCCAGAATCAGGACAGGAAGAGGAAGAAGAATCAGATGGGGAAGAGTATGGGGGAAGAAGGGACAGTAGTAGGTGGAGAGCGGTTTTCGAGTCATCTGAAGATGAGGAGGATTCTTTCCGGGGGTTCCCAGCCTCACCACCCAGAGAAGAGGGGGAAATGGGGGGTGGGGGGGTCCTGGAGGGGAGGTGGATGTCAGGGAACTGCCATCGGAGAGTCAGGTGGTGGAAGGGCTCAAGGAGGCTAGGAGACCCTCGGATGCGGAGGAAGGAACCAGCAGGGGGAGAGGGAGAGTTCCTGCAGAAACTCAGTCGGAGGAATGGCTCCAAGATGCTTCCAGTGAGAACAGCGGGGAGGGCTCAGGACCTCCGCTGGGGACGCCTACTCCGCGCAGGAAACTGTCACGCAGAGAATCCAGAAGGAGAGTTTCCGTCAAAGAACTCTTATGTTGGCGTAAATTCCGGAAGCGCCCACTGACGGATTCTGCCAGCGATTGAGGTAGCCATGCACCCATGGCTCCGCGGACTGGGAGAGTTTAGGAACTGATGGCAAAGCTTGGAGGGCTTAAACGCTTACGCACGAGCAGCCCCCTTTTCCCATTACACTTATGTTAAGTGATTAATTAATATGTTTAATTCCATAAGGTGAAGATCTAAGGATGCTAATGTTTAAGTTAAATTTCATAAAAATTGGGATTTGGAAAACCGTTAAAAGGACATGCAATGAAATTCAACCAAGGGGAAGCAAGGAAGTCACTTAACAAAGTTAATAACTGGAATTTTCAATAAGGCTGTGATTTATGTTTGTTTGTCTTGTGTTTTTGTTTGTTTGTTTATAATATTGTGAAAACTAATAAAAAAAATTGAGGGGGGGAGAGAGAGAGAATTCCCCTTTTCTCTAGGAGATTGGGGTGGGTGCAACCACAGATTCACGCAGCTGGCAAGGGAAAAAAACAGCCAGGATCACATACAGGATCAGGCCGTGCCAAGGGGGGATAGCATCCCATTATCCAACGAGAGCAAGGGCAGTGGAGGAGAGTTTGGGGTAATCACTTTGTCCTTAATCCCTTCTCTATCCCCCACCCCTGGGTCAGGGGGCTGGACCGATCTTCCTTAAGCTGCTTTCCACCTGCTCATCCTTCCTGGGGAGGGGGCCGGCCTGCCTCCCTCTTGACGGGCAAGGAGGGCCCTGCCCTAGACCGCCCCCCCCCGCCTCCATCTATGGGGACAAGATCCAGGAGTCTGGAAATGCCTGGGACTTTTTAGTGCAGGGGTCAGCAGACTTTTTCAGCAGGGGGCCGGTCCACTGTCCCTCAGACCTTGTGGGGGGCCGGATTTTATATATATATATAAATATATATATATATATCCGAAAAAAGAAAAATTACAAACATCAATTCACCATCCATATTCATTTTCTAACTTAAACCGATTACACAACTAAATTAAGATATACCTAATTACTCTAAACCCCTCTTTGCTGTATACAAATACAACACAGTTAGAAATGTTATATTAAAGCTTTTATATTATAAATAATATTTCAAATTCCCCTATACCCCCCGTTCCCCTTCACCCAATTGTGATCTTGTTTTATTTTATTTTTACTTCTTCCGTCTTGTTGCGTTGTTATAATTTAATCATTGTTCAGCTGATTCTTTTATTATTTCCTTGCTTACCCCTGAACGTTTTATACACCGGACTATTATTTTGGGGGGGGGGGGAATGAATGAATTCCTATGCCCCACAAATAACCCAGAGATGCATTTGAAATAAAAGGACTCATTCTACTCATGAAAAAACACGCTGATTCCCGAACCCTCCGTGGGCCGGATTGAGAAGATGATTGGGCCGGATCCGGCCCCCGGGCCTTAGTTTGCCTACCCATGTGTAGAGCAGGCATGTCCAAAGTCTGTTTCAGGGACCTAATCCAGCCCCTGTGGCAGTTTATTTCCTGAGGTAAAATCCTTAAAAAAGCCCAAGAATTTCAATCTTAAAAAAAGGGTCAACAACTTTGGTTGGCCCTTCGGTCAGCCCTCACGGCCCTTCAGTTCATCAAATCTAGCCCTCCCTGAAAAAAGTTCAGACACCGCTGAGGAAAGGAGAGTAAACAGGCAACAAGATGGGGGCTTATAAAATTATGCCTGCGTGGAAAAAATTGAGATTCCTGCATTGCAGAGGGTTGAACTAAATGGCCCTTGGGATTCCCTTTCTATGATTCTGTGACTAGATGGTCCATTGGCTGATGGGCTCTTCCTATGTCCTTAGGAACTGCCTTCTGGAGAGATTCTGGCAAAAGGAAAATTGGTAACCAAACAATTTAACCCCTGTGTTGCAAACAATAGTCGCTAATATCCAAGGCAACACGATGACCAAATACAATGATACGATATCAAAATACACTCTTTATATAATATGAAATATATGAAATCACATAAACAGAAAACTTATGAATCTCTGGAAGTCACAAAATACGCACTCTTAATGGATTCTTTTGAAAACATAAAACCATGGGCATTGTTGGGAGTGATATAAATAGAAAGGAATGTAAGCTCTTTTTATATGCAATAACAGCAGCAAGAATATTATTGGCCCAAAAATGGAAGCAAGAAGAATTATCGACGATTGAAGAATGGAGGATGAAGTTACTGGACTATGCAGAACTAGATAAACTAACAGGAAGGATTCAAAACCGGTGGGACCAGAAATTCACGGAAGACTGGAGTAAATTTACGGACTATCTGAAAAGTATTTGTGAAGATCAGACAACATTTGTAGGTTTGCAAGAAGTTTTGTGAGGAGTATTATTGGAATTATTGCAAAAATGGAGAAGGGGCAGGACGATTTGTTAAGAGATGTAAAGGCAATATAAAGTTAAGAAATGCATAAGAAGTGGTTAAAACGGTGGATCATCAGAGGTGCTATAAAGAAAACATAAAACCAAATAAAGATAAGTCAAAGATTCATAAGTTTTCTGTTTATGTGCTTTCATATATTTCATATTATATAAAGAATGTATAGTGATATTGTATCAAAAGGAAAATTGGGCCTGGGCAATCGGTTGCCCGTCAGGTTGACGTCTCCTTAAAAAAATGGCACCCCTCGAACAATCCTCTCCGTCTTTTCTCAGGAACTCGAAGAAGGCCAGAAGGAACCCCACAGCTTGCTTAACACACACAAGCACACATAACGGTGGTTGTGAAAGAGGAATCTGGCACCATTTGCAATGCCCCTGACCTCCTTACCCACTGGTGGGAAGCCGCCCAAGGATAGGAAATGGGATTGACCCAATTGGATTACGGGGCCAGAGTTTCCTCCCTGGACATCCTACTTCACGCAGCTTCTCTGGGGCTTCCTGCCGCCGTGCGCCCCTTACTCTGGGGCACAGAAATGGGGGCACCTTTGCCGGCTGGCAGCTGGCAGCTCCCTCAACCCGCCTTTGTCCCCCAAGGTGCTCCCAGACTCCCGTGCGGGATGGAGATTGCAGCAAATCCATTTGAAAGAAAGAAAGAAAGAAAGAAAGAAAGAGCCTTTTTGCAATTCGGAAAGGGATGAAGAAATGCAATGAAGGGTGTGCGGGAACAAACGATTGACAGAAAGGTGTGTAAACATCGTGGGAGCAAATTGGGATGAATGCTCTGTAAATAGGCTTCCTGGAGCGGCCAAGAAATAACATACCCTCTAACATTTCTCTGATGAAAATAGGGACGTCTTATATTTAAGCCAAACCTCAGTTCTAGAACACCTCCGTTTTGAAACGTTTTGGCTCTCAAACGCCGAAAACCTGGAAGTAAATGTTCTGGTTTTTGAACATTTTTTAGAACTCAAACGGCTTCCAAAGCGTGTTTCTCTCTTTCCCCCATTGAAATTTCTGACAGCCCTTTGATTTTCGGGTTTCGAACGTTTCAGAAGCCGAACGGTCTTCCAGAACGGATTATGTTCAAAAACCGAGGTTCTACTGTATTACAGTGGACACTCAGGTTGCGAACGTGATCCGTGCAGGAAGCACGTTCGCAACCCGCAGCATTCGCTACCCGTAGTGCCGCGTCTGCACATGTGCGGGTCGCGATTCACTGCTTCTGCGCATGTGCAAAGCATGATTTAGTGCTTCTGAGCATGCACCGCAACCCAGAATTAACCAATTCTGATACTTCCAGGTCCGGCACGGTGCACAACCTGAAATCACATAACCCAAAGTGTCTGTAACCCAAGGTATGACTGTATTATTATTATTATTATTATTATTATTATTATTATTATTACCCTGCCCATCTGACTGGGTTGCCCCAGCCACTCTGGGTGGCTTCCAACATATATAAAAATGTAATAAAGCATTAAACGGTTTTTTAAAAAAAACTTCCCGATCCAGGGCTGCCTTCAGATGTCCTCTAAAGGTTGTATAGTTGCTTATCTCCTTGGCTCACATAACTCCATACCCTCCAACACTTCTCCAATGAAAATAGGGACCTCCAAGGAAAACCAAAACATTCCACAATCAAATCAGAAACCAGGATGGCTTCTGTAAGTCCAGGACTGTCCCTGGAAAATAGGGACACTCGGCGGGTCTGAAATTATCCTGCGGAACTCACCGCCCCAAGGCTGAGGAGCGGGCACCAGATTGCTGGGTGGATGCAGCTGGCCACAGGGGGCAGGTTTTGCTGGCCCCCAGAAGTCTACAAGTAGGATCCGGGCACAAGATCCCGGCTGAAAGTTTCCCCACCTTATCCTCCACAGGCACAAACATTTTTCTCTATCTCTGTATGTTCCTTGTTCCACGACCTACATTCAGTTTCCACCTACGGGAACAAATCGCTGGAGGGAGATTTTGGCAGGAAGGCAACCACGGCGTCTGGTATGCGGTAGAAATTTCCTGCAGGGTCCAAGGCTTACAGGTGTTTGTGCTGCGTATTATGGCTCCCCTGCGGGAGCGAGAGAGGCAGGTAGACCCTGGAGAGTTAAGCTCTACCTGCCCTCGTTTGACACCTGATTCCCCATGCCAGCCTGATGCCCGCTTATATCCCCTTTAGCATTCATAAGAACATGAGAAGGTAAAGGTAAAGGACTCCGGGACAGTTAAGCCCAGTCAAAGGTGACTATGGGGTTGCGGCGCTCATCTCGCTCTCAGGCCACAGTAGTGGCATACATGTTGTTGTTGTATAGTCATTTAGTCGTGTCCGACTCTTCGTGACCCCCTGGACCAGAGCACGCCAGGCACCCCTGTCTTCCACTGCCTCCCACAGTTTGGTCAAATTCAGGCTGGTCTCTTCAAGAACACTGCCCCACAATCTCGTCCTCTGTCGTCCCCTTCTCCTTGTGCCCTCCATCTTTCCCAACATCAGGGTCTTTTCCAGGGAGTCTTCTCTTCTCATGAGGTGGCCAAAGTCTTGGAGCCTCGGCTTCAGGATCTGTCCTTCCAGGGAGCACTCAGGGCTGATTCCCTTCAGAATGGAGAGGTTTGATCTTCTTGCAGTCCATGGGACTCTCAAGAGTCTCCTCCAGCACCAGAATTCAAAAGCATCCATTCTTCGGTGATCAGCCTTATTGATGGTCCAGCTCTCACTTCCATACATCACTACTGGGAAAACCATAGCTTTAACTATACGGACCTTTGTCGGCAAGGTGATGTCTCTGCTTTTTAAGATGCTGTCTAGGTTTGTCATTGCTTTTCTCCCAAGAAGCAGGTGTCTTTTAATTTCGTGGCTGCTGTCACCATCTGCAGTGGAGCCCAAGAAAGTAAAATCTCTCACTGCCTCCACTTTTTTGTCTCTTCTTTTTAAGATGTTGTCTAGGTTTGTCCAGGTAGGCTGGTGTTATTATCCCTGCATTGCAGGTGGTTTGCTGGGGTTGGGAGAAAACATAGAATCATAGAATCATAGAATCATAGAGTTGGAAGAGACCACAAGGGCCATCGAGTCCAACCCCCTGCCAAGCAGGAAACACCATCAGAGCACTCCTGACATATGGTTGTCAAGCCTCTGCTTAAAGACCTCCAAAGAAGGAGACTCCACCACACTCCTTGGCAGCAAATTCCACTGTCGAACAGCTCTTACTGTCAGGAAGTTCTTCCTAATGTTTAGGTGGAATCTTTTTTCTTGTAGTTTGGAACCATTGCTCCGTGTCCGCTTCTCTGGAGCAGCAGAAAACAACCTTTTTCCCTCCTCTATGTGACATCCTATTATATAGTTGAACATGGCTATCATATCACCCCTTAACCTCCTCTTCTCCAGGCTAAACATGCCCAGCTCCCTTAGCACCACCTTGTGAGTTCCATAGCAGAGGAACAACTCAAAGTGGTTGTGTATCCAAGGGCTACAGTTCTGCAGGCTGTTTAAACAGGGTTGCTGTATCTCCAAAAGTGAAAATCAGGACAGAGTTGTTGAGCTCTGCCCGCCCCTAAGTTGTTGAGTTTCTGTTCTTTATTTGTGAAACCAGAGTTGCTGAGCTTTTTCTAGTAAAAAGATTTGAGTTTTGGAGCTTTTCAAAGGCATTTTTTGGCATTATTTAACCTCCATTGCCGGCTTCCCATGACATTTGCTCAATTTTCGTAAAATTATCCAGGCCGCCATTTTCGGAGGCGAATTCCAGGACATGTCTTGGAAAACCAGGACATATGCCAGCCCTAGTTGAAAGCGCAGGAATTAGGCCAGTTCTCTGAAGGTGGGGAAAATGTGGTGGTGATGATGAAAGGGGTTTTTGCTGGACGACCCTCAGGGATCTCCTTCGAACTCTACAATTCTGCGAAACCGATCGTTTCTCCCCTTTCTGTCCATGGAAACAGCAAACGATGAGTTAATGCATTTTCAGCAGCGACATTGGCCCTCTGGGACTTCCATATCCCTAGCTGCCCAATGTGGACAGTTCTTCTCCTGCTCTAAAATCACCGTATTTTTCACTCCATAAGATGCACCTGACCATAAGACGCACCTAGTTTTTAGAGGAGGAAAACAAGAAAAAAAAATATTCTGAACGAAACAGTGGATGTATGATTTTTGTGGTTCATGCTGTGGCCACAGACATGTGATTTGACAGTGAATTTAGGGTAGCCCAATGCAAAAATCCTGAGGATCCATGTGGATCCGTGCTTTGTGACCACGTTTTTGCACCATTGTGGCCCCACGAAATAGTGGATGCGTGATTTTTTTGGTGCAGGCTGTAGCCATAGACATGCTATGTGATCTGATGGTGAATTTGGGGTGACCCAATGCAAAAATCCTGAGGATCCATGTGCTTTTACCTCCCACTTACCAGGCAGCCTCCTTTATCGCTAGAGTCCCTTATCTTCCTCCTGGTCACTTGCCGATCAGCTGCTCAGCGGCTTTGTTTCAACACCGACTTCCCTCTTTCTAAAAAAAAAAAAAAAGCACGATCTGCTTTTCTCCCCTGGGCAATTCGGCTCTAGGGACCACACATTCACTCCATAAGACGCACAGACATTTCCCCTTAATTTTTAGGAGGAAAAAAGTGCATCTTATGGAGCAAAAATACGGTATATCTCAACGCCTTTCCAAGCATCTTACTTCAGCCCACATAAGTTAAAAAAGATACCTGGGGCTCGTCCGGGATTTGAACGCGGGACCTCTCGCACCCTAAGCGAGAATCATGCCCCTAGACCAACGAGGCAGCTGTCGCTGTGGCCTGCCAGATGTTGCCACTTGAAAAGAAGAAGCGCTGGCAAGCCAAGAAACCACAAAGCATCCTATATTTACATGTGTGAGGTTTGGAAATCATATCCCTGCAAACAGAGATGGTGAGAGGATTAAGACCTGATGGCCTGTTTGCTTGAGTCTTCTTCTGGAGGAAGACTAGACCACCCTGGGCTGTTTAATGAGCCTGTGTTCCGATTTGCTAAAGCCCACCCCAAAACAGAGACAATCTGACTGTGAAATATACTCGGAGCTGAGAGTGGATTTCATGCTATTTATTCAGCTCAGAGTAGTGATGAGGAATGGAAGTTTTCCCAGAATGTCTGCTTTTTGTACATTATTTACACAGTGGGCCCCACGTGATTGGCTAATTCCGGGATTCTCCTGTAGGCCAATCAGGTTGCGGATTCACTTCCACCTGGAGCTGGATTGGGTGGCTCCTGTGAACCAATCAGACTGCTGCATTCTGAATTCTATTGTTCTCGGACCAATCAGACTGCTGCCTTTTGGATCCTATTCAACTCAGTACATAACACCCTGGAAGCCAATCTTTTCTAAAAGTCAAAATTTCCTAAACATGTGTCGCATGGTTAACCCGTGGAACTCCTTCCCACAGGAGCAAGTGAGGGCCACCAACCTTCAAAAGAGGATGGGGCAAATTCGTGGAGGAGGAGAGCATCTGTGAGCTTTTATTTTTAGGAACATCTCCCCCAAAATTACATTTTTTCTTAGATTTTTAAAGCCTTCTCCCCCCCCCCAAATAAATCGCTCTACTTGCAATATGTCCAGGTTTTCCCAACCGACATCCACACAGCAAAATGCTCCCCTCGTTTTAATGCAGTTTAATGAAAAGCTCGTGATTCATAGACTCATAGAACTATAGAGCTGGAAGGGACCCAAAGGTCATCTAGTCCAACCCACGGCAGTGCAAGAATCACAGCTAATAATGGTTCCAGAAAAAAGCATCGTTGGACTGGTGTAGCATCCAGACCAGAATTGCCCACTCCAGTCTGTTAACGGAGAAATCCGAGGGCTCCCTTGGACAAAAAAAAAACACAAGGACACCAGCCAGGAATACCAGAGCAAAACAGCAGCCAGTAGGCTTGGTCTTTATTGAAGGCTGTCGTGACAGGACTCCCACCTGCCACAAGGTGGAAGAAGACAGAAGCCCAGAACAAAAGAAGACCCCAACTTTTATTAGTTGCTAATCCCCCAAACTACACCCCTAAGACTACATCACAAAAAAGGCTGAGGGAGGAGTTGTGGTGGTAACCTGAGTGTCTTGTCACCTGGTTGGTTCCTCCTTTCCCCCTCCACATGAGTCATTTCCAGAGGACAAAGGGGGGTTGGCAGTTTCCTGCCCCCAGAGGGAAGATCTGATCATTGTCCTTTGTTCCAGTCCGTGTTGAATCCACTCCCATATGCAAGTCCTTTGTGACCCTGATGGTCTTCGGTCTGGGACCATCACGGTTGGCATGCCAACTGGGTAGGGCTCCTGCGTATGTGTTGGTATGCTCAAGGGATTATGGCCGCCCTGTATCAAAGCTTCCCCCTTTGATAGTCCTTTCTTCATGGAGCAAAATAAAAGTGGACCGGTGTAAATCCGATGTACGGTTGATTTTCTATAAATTTATAACAGAAACGTCACGTATGTCATGTGTGAGTGTGTGTGTATGTGTCGTGTTTGTACAAACTGAATGATTGGGGGGGGGGTTTCTTGCAACAAGTTTTACCCAACCTTGGTGACACCCAGACATTGTTGGACCCCCAACTCCCAACACCCAGCATGACCAGAAATTATGGGAGTTGTAGTATGACAAAAAGCGGAGGGCGCCAAGTTGGGTAAGCCTGACCTGCTCTGACTGGCAGTATCCAGAAAGGTTTCCTGCTGCAATGAAAATTCAGACAGATATCTTCTCTGTGACCTGTGGTCCTTTCCCTCAGGGGTGGTAAATGGGGTTTTTTTTTCCCTAGCAGAAGGGCCACACTCCCTCCTGGGCAACTTTTGGGGGTCCACATGCTCGTGGAAGCAAAAGCAGGAAGAGCAAACCAATGTAAATCAGAGGCTGGTGGGAAACCCGCCATCAGGATTCGAACACAAGACCGCTCTCCTCTCCTGTGGTTTCCAGTAACCGGTAATTTCAGAAGCATTTCTGCCTCCCAACTGTGGAGGCAAAGCATAATAACAATAATAATAATAATATAATTTATTATTTATACCCCACCCATCTGGCTGGGCTTTCCCAGCCACTCTGGGCGGCTTCCAACAAACACTAAAATTAGTAACCTATTAAACATTAAAAGCTTCCCTAAACAGGGCTGCCTTCAGATGTCTTCTAAAAGTTTGGTAGTTATTTTTCTCTTTGACATCTGCTGGGAGGGCATTCCACAGGGAGGGCGCCACTACCGAGAAGGCCCTCTGCCTGGTTCCCTGTAACTTGGCTTCTTGCAGTGAGGGAACCGCCGGAAGGCCCTCGGCGATGGACCTCAGTGTCCGGGCTGAACAATGGGGGTGGAGATGCTCCTTCAGATACAGTGGTGCCCCGCAAGACGAACGCCTCGCAAGACGGAAAACCCGCTAGACGAAAGGGTTTTCCGTTTTGGAGGCGCTTCGCAAGACGAATTTCCCTATGGGCTTGCTTCGCAAGACGACAGCCCATAGGGAAATCTCCGGGACAGTGGGGAAGCGCAGCTCGTCTTCCCCGCTGTCCTCGGACCTCCTCCGAAGCCTGGCGGCGGGGCGGGGACACCTCCTCCCGCCGCCGGGCTTCGGAAGGATGCCCCGATGCCGGGCGGCGAGGCGGGAACGCCTCCCCCCGCCGCCCGGCATCGGAACGATGTCCCGAAGCCGAGCGGCGGGGCGGGAACGCCTCCCCCCGCCGCCCGGCTTCGGGGCATCGTCCCGATGCCGGGCGGCGGGGCAGGAACGCCTCCCCCCGCCGCCCGGCTTCGGGGCATCTTCCCGATGCCGGGCGGCGGGGCAGGAACGCCTCCCCCCGCCGCCCGGCTTCGGGGGATCGTCCCGATGCCGGGCGGCGGGGCAGGAACGCCTCCCCCCCGCCGCCCGGCTTCGGGGCATCTTCCCGATGCCGGGCGGCGGGGCAGGAACGCCTCCCCCCGCTGCCCGGCTTCGGGGGATCGTCCCGATGCCGGGCGGCGGGGCAGGAACGCCTCCCCCCCGCCGCCCGGCTTCGGGGGATCGTCCCGATGCCGGGCGGCGGGGCGAGAAAGCCTCCCCCCGCCGCCTGGCATCGGAACGATGTCCCGAAGCCGGGCGGCGGGGCCGCGAAGCCTGGGCGCGCTGGCAACTCTCCGCAAGGAGCGCTCCCGCTGCTTGCGGAGAGGTCCGCGAAGCCTGTCCTGGACCTCTTCTGAAGGCAGGCGGGGGGCAAAAGTCTTTGTCCCCCCTGCTTGCCTTCCCAGGGGCTTTTAAATCGCCCGGACAGAAGAGGTCGGGGGAAGGCGGTTTCCATAGGAACGCATTAATTGATTTTCAATGCATTCCTATGGAAAACCGTGCATCGCAAGACGAAAAACTCGCAAGACGAAGAGACTTGCGGAACGAATTAATTTCGTCTTGCGAGGCACCACTGTATACTGGACAGAGGCTGTTTAGGGCTTTCAAGGTCAGCACCAACACTTTGAATTGTGCTCGGAAACGTACTGGGAGCCAATGTAGGTCTTTCAAGACTGGTGTTATGTGGTCTCGGCGGCCACTCCCAGTCACCAGTCTAGCTGCCGCATTCTGGATTAGTTGTAGTTTCCGGGTCACCTTCAAAAGTAGCCCCACATGCAGCGCATTGCAGTAGTCCAAGCGGGAGATAACCAGAGCATGCACCACTCTGGCGAGACAGTCTGCGGGCAGGTAGCCTGAGCCTCTATTATTTGTCTAATCCAATATTCAAGATACTGGATTTTAAATCAGGCATGGCCAAACTTGGCCCTCCAGATGTTTTTTTGAGACTACAATTCCCATCATCCCTGACCACTGGTCCTGCTAGCTAGGGATGATGGGAGTTGTAGTCCCGAAACATCTGGAGGGCCAGGTTTGGCCATGACTGTTTTAAATTGTAGCAATCTGCTCCTGGGACCTGGTGTCAAAGGACCAATAATAAATCCAGTGTTGAATTGGCAAGATTTGAACTGGGGTCTTCTCGATCTGTAGCTCAGTCTCGTCTAAAGAGAGCCCCATCCTTACACGGGAGTAAATAATTGCCACAGATCAGGATAGGAAAGATGGCCACGAAAACATGCCCATGGCAAGACGACAGCCACAGCGGATATTTTATGTGAATTAGTTAGCAAAAAATCCAGATAATTTCCCCCAGGTTAGAAATATTGTGTTATTATCCAGGCCTCCTGCATGTTCGCTACAAATTCTTATTTGTTGCAAGGAAGTTTGATTCCACATGTGATTCCACACGTCTCGACGCATCTTCCTGTCACTTTCCTTTATGCAAAAAAAACCAACCTCTTAATCTTTCTAATTAGAATGCAATCTAATCAAAATCTCAAACAGGAATGGAAAGGTGTAGAAGAATACATAGCCAAAAGATGCTCCAACAAGAATTTATTGCTATGCATAGACTGATTTCACAAAGTTAAGTTAAGCTCAGCAGATATATAAGATTGAACGTTTAATTATTAAGATGCAAAAATTACAATCTCAATAATAAAGTTACAAAATAATAACAAGGAAGTCACGCACAGGGCAAGGAATAAGAAATGGATCAATGTTAGTACATAATGAAATGTTAAATTTACGAATATAATGTAGATGTATCATTATGTAAAGATTTCATATATTGCATTGCAACATTAAAAATAAATAAATAAACTCTTAATCTTTTGGAGAAGCGGGTTTGTTGCACAAGCCTCCCTAATCAACTTTAATTGCACAACCTGAATTTGCCGGCAAGCGATTGGATCGTGGCCAAAAGGGGAGGCCGGCCATAAATGATTGCCCCCGGGTGATCTGCACTGGTAAATCTGGATTTTCAGAAAAGGTAATTGCATTTGTGGTTTCAACTTGTCTTCTCCTTTGCCTAGTCGGAGTTCAAAAAGTAGGGCTCGTCCGGGATTTGAACCCGGGACCTCTCGCACCCTAAGCGAGAATCATACCCCTAGACCAACGAGCCAGTTGCTTGCAGTCCTTCCAGATGTTCTTTTCAGGCCGGCTGGTAATTTGCAGGCTCAAATTACCTTCTCTCTGCATGTGGCAGGCAAGGAACAGGGTGATGCGCCACATTCCCATATGGCACTCACATGCTCATGTCCACGTTGCTCAGGAGCAAAGCTCTTAACCCCTTTGGCGCCGGGGAGAATTGGGCAGACTGGATTCTGCGAAGTAAATGGGAATTTAACACGCAGAGGAGCATCTTAAGCTACATTTACTCCTCTGCCCTTAAAGGGGGAAAAGTCCAATATATTCGGGGTGGGGAAAAGGGGTGGAGGAATAAGCAGAGCATGAGGCCAAAATCCCAAGCAAGCTTGCTACCACTTGGGTTGCCAACTTTCTAACCAGCCTCTGTTGCTGTGCTTTTAATGAGGCAGTTTAGTACGCCAACATTCATTTGGTTCACAGTGGTACCTCGGTTCTCAAACTTAATCCGTTCCGAAACCAAAGCTTTCCAAAACCTAGGCACGCTTTCCCACAGAAAGTAATGCAAGACGGATTAATCCATTCCGGACTTTTAAAAACAACCCCTAAAACAGCAATTAAACATGGATTTTACTTTCTAACGAGACCACTGATCCATAAAATGAAAGCGATAAATGATGTACTGCAGTCACACAATCAATCTGTCAGAAGCTGAACTGGGTTCCACACAGTCACAAAAAGAGAAAAAAAGAGCCGCAAAAACAAAAATGCAAAATAAATAGCAAAAACAGACAGACTTTAGCATAACACTCAAACAGAAGTGTGGCACTCAAAACGGAAGCATAACACTCAAAAAAGAGCGTGTTCAGCTTCTGAAAAAAAGTTCACAAACCAGAACACTTACTTCCAGGTTTGCAGTGTTTGGGTTCCAAGTTGTTTGAGTACCAAGGCATTTGAGAACCAGGGTACCACTGTAATAATAATAATAATAATAATAATAATAATAATAATAATAATAATTTATTTATACCCCACCCATCTGACTGGGTTTCCCCAGCCACTCTGGGTGGCTCCCAACAGAATAAAAAAGCGATAAAATATCAAGCATTAAAAACTTCCCTAAACACTTTATAAAATTATTCCACTTTATTTGTAGTTCTGCAGTGCTACCCCCAATGTTAACTCGTTCTTGCCGTCTAGAGGGACTCTCATGAGCTACAGAGAATCTAAAGGGGAACAGGGGAAAACATTTGTGGTAGAAATAGCTACAGGATTTCAACAGGAAACTGCAGGTCATGGACTGGTTGAATCTAAAGCAGTCTGCCTGCCCTGAAATTTTCGCAGGTACAAACTGTATTAAAAGTGGAGTCGCGTATAACCAGCCCAGTTGCATCCTGGGCACAAATCGTCATAGAATCATAGAATCCTAGAGTTGGAAGAGACCACAAGGGCCATCGAGTCCAACCCCCTGCCAAGCAGGAAACACCATCAGAGCACTCCTGACATATGGTTGTCAAGCCTCTGCTTAAAGACCTCCAAAGAAGGAGACTCCACCACACTCCTTGGCAGCAAATTCCACTGTCGAACAGCTCTTACTGTGAGGAAGTTCTTCCTAATGTTTAGGTGGAATCTTCTTTCTTGTAGTTTGGAACCATTGCTCCGTGTCCGCTTCTCTGGAGCAGCAGAAAACAACCTTTCTCCCTCCTCTATGTGACATCCTTTTATATATTTGAACATGGCTATCATATCACCCCTTATCATATCACCCCTTATGAAGCACACCATTCCCTGCAAAGAATGCTGGGAACTGTAGTCCGCCTGAGCTACAGTTCCCAGCACCCTTAGGCAACTACACTTCCTGGGATTACAGTGGATGCTTGGGTCGTGAACGTGATCTGTGCGGGAGGCACATTCGCAACCCGCAGCGTTCGCAACCTGCGAGCCATGCGTCTGCGCACACGCAGGTTGCAATTCGGCACTTCTGCGCATGAATAAAGCACAATTCGGCACTTCTGTGCATACGCAAAGCGCGATTTAGCGCTTCTGCAAATGCACAAACGCCCAAACCCGGAAGTAACCATTCCAGTACTTCCGGGTTCGGCATGGTGCGCAACCCAAAATCACACAACGCAAAGCGTCTGTAACCCGAGGTATGACTGTACTCGGAGGGAAATAATGTGTGCTTCAAATGTACGACGTGTGCATTGATAAAGTCGAGGGAATTCAGTTTCCAGTAGTGGAGTGGAGAGTGAATGGGGAGAGAGAGCAAGGACCGTTGAGGGAGTTGGGTTTATTTGGCCTGGAGAAGAGAAGGGGATACGAAAGCAAAAAACACAACTGTCCCGTTTTGAGCGGGACACCCCAAATTTACAGAAGCCGCCCCAGCTTCTGATCCCAATTCTGGATGTCCCATTTGGGTTCCTATGCTATAGCTGCTATTCTCTCTCTCTCTCTCTCTCTCAAATTCAGATTTACATATAACAATTAAAATCACATGTAAATCATAATAAAATATACATAGGATTCTCTGAATCCCTTGACTTCCCTCCATGGGCTCCATAGTTATTTTTTGCCAACTGCATCGTATAACATTCTCCATATTTCCTGAACGCTCAGTTCTCACCATAGTTCTTGTCACACTGCAAGCGGTTTTTTAAAAAATCCTGCCAACGTTTTTAATTGTTTACAGTGTTCTTTTTTTAGTTAGAACCATCCTTTACTAAATTTATTATCGTCTTGGTTTCTGATTTTCCCGGTCATTGCTGCTACAGCTGCGATTCTCCACATCGCAAGGGGGTTGGGATAGATGACTGCTGAGTGTCCCCGACTCTACGATTCTACAAAGTGCTTTTGAGAGAGGCTTCCTGGGAAGCGAACGGGGGAAATACGGCTCTGCGTCGCCTTGCCCTCTGCCATCCCGAAGAGTCCCTCGCAATCGGCTCCGATCTGGACAGCAAACGAGATTATCCCCTGAGAGGGGCTTAAGGGACAGCAGGTAAGAGTCTTAGATGCCCTCAATCCTCCAGTTTGCCTCTGGGATGATCAGGATTAGTGCCTGATCCCAGGCCGAGCCTCTAAGTGGATTGCCCCCTCTGTCCTCCTATAACAGGAGGGCAGGGGCCCCTCGGGCAGATCTCGGTCCCCGCGGCGCCACCAGGGACGATGTCCGGCGAAGAAGACTTCTACCTCTTTGAGAACATCTCCAAGGTGGGTCCTTGGGATGGTCCCCAGTACCACATCGCCCCAATGTGGGCCTTCTACTTCCAGACGGCCTTCATGGGCTTCGTCTTCTTCGCCGGGACGCCCCTCAACGCCATCATCCTGGTTGTCACCGTCAAATACAAGAAGCTCCGCCAGCCGCTGAACTACATCCTAGTCAACATCTCCTTTGCCGGGTTCCTCTTCTGTGTCTTCTCTGTCTTCACCGTCTTCCTGGCCAGCTCGCAGGGCTACTTCTTCTTCGGCAGGCACATCTGCGCCCTGGAGGCCTTCCTGGGCTCGGTGGCAGGTAAAAGCCCCGGAGGAGGAGCGGAGTAGAATACAGTTGCAGTGTCGGGTGGGTCCCCCTAAGGTCATCCAGCCTAACCTGCAGGGAATGGCAGCGGAAGAACGCCTGGCCTTTGTTGGGGATTCTGGTTCACGTCTCCTCTTCCTTGCCTTTTCAGTACACTTAAAGGACTCCCAATCGCAGAATAATAATAATAATAATAATAATAATAATAATAATAATAATAATTTATTGTTCATACCCTGTCCATCTGGCTGGGTTTAGCCAGCCACTCTGGGCAGCTCCCAACAAAAGATTAAAAATACATTAAAACATCAGACATTAAAAACTGCCTTCAGATGTCTTCTAAATGTCAGATAGTTGTTTATTTCCCATCTGCTGGGAGGGCGTTCCACAGGGTGGGCCCCACCACCGAGAAGGCCCTCTGCCTGGTTCCCTGTAACTTGGCTTCTCGCAGTAAGGGAACCACCAGAAGGCCCTCGGAGCTGGATCTCAGTGTCCAGGCTGAATGATGGGGGTGGAGACGCTCCTTCAGGTATATCAGAATAATAGACTTGGAGACTTGTGAGGGAACTCCAAGGTTCATCTAGTCCAGCCCAGAGAATCCCCGAATAACCCCTGACAGCACTACGCTGCAACCAACTGGAATGCACAAGGACTGTAATTCCTCCCCTTACATTTCTCCTTCTCCCTCCCCATCCCTTTTTCCTTGCGTGTCGTGCCCTTGGGGGCCTGGCTGGCTGCCGATCTTCGCCAACCCTTGTCCGTTTCTGTCTCCCCACCCACCCCAGGGCTGGTCACCGGCTGGTCCTTGGCCTTCCTCGCGTTCGAACGCTACATCGTCATCTGCAAGCCCTTCGGGAATTTCCGCTTCAACTCCAAGCATGCCCTTCTGGTGGTGGCAGCGACTTGGTTCATTGGCATTGGAGTCTCAATCCCACCCTTTTTTGGGTGGAGCAGGTGAGGTGGAAAAGGAGGGAGTCTTCCGAAGCCCAGATTGGGGGGAAGGTCCATAGACTGGAAACCTGTGTGTGTGTGTGTGTGTGTGTGTGTGTGTGTGTGTGTGTGTGTGTGATTTTTATTGGTTTTACATATAACCACATTCAAAATAAATTATAATATTTTAAAAAATTGTAAAGTAATAATGATAAATAATAATAATTTATTATTTCTACCCCGACAATCTGGCTGGGTTTCCCCAGCCACTCTTGGCGGCTTCTAACAGAACACTAAAATACAGTAACCTATTATACATTAAAAGCTTCCCTAAATAGGGCTGCCTTCAGATGTCTTCTAAAAGTATGGTAGTTGTTTTTCTCTTTGACATCTGGTGGGAGGGCGTTCCACAGGGGAGGCGCCACCACCGAGAAGGCCCTCTGCCTGGTTCCCTGTAACTTGGCTTCTCGCATGAGGGAACCGCCAGAAGGCCCTCAACGCTGGACCTCAGTGTCCAGGCTGAACGATGGGGGTGGAGACGCTCCTTCAGGTATACTGGGCTGAGACCGTTTAGGGCTTTAAAGGTCAGCACCAACACTTTGAATTGTGCTCGGAAACGGAGCCAATGTAGGTCTTTCAAGACCGGTGTTATATGGTCTCGGCGGCCGCTCCCAGTCACCTGTCTAGCTGCCACATTCTGGATTAGTTGTAGTTTCTGGGTCACCTTCAAAGGTAGCCCCACGTAGAGCACGTTGCAGTAGTCCAAGCCGGAGATAACCAGAGCATGCACCACTCTGGCCAGACAGTCCGCGGGCAGGTAGGGTCTCATCCTGCGTACCAGATGGAGCTGGTAGACAGCTGCCCTGGACACAGAATTGACCTGCGCCTCCATGGACAGCTGTGAGTCCAGAATGACTCCCAGGCTGCGCACCTGGTCCTTCAGGGGCACAGTTACCCCATTCAGGACCAGGGAGTCCCCCACACCCACCTGTCTCCTGTCCCCCAAAAACTGTACCCCCAAAAACAGTACCAGCTAAGTTTGCTACTGGACAGTTTTTTGATTTATTTATTTATTTCGACTGCATCAGACCAACACGGCTACCTACCTGAATATAATCACATTGCGTAACATCGTACCCTATTATTTTCTCTCTTTGGCTCTTCTTAGCCTAATGACTTCCGTCCCTCCCATCTGACGGTTCACAAAACTAAACTTTGCATCTTTACATTTTGCTTCATTTCCTACCCTTGTTACACCATTGCCTTTAAACACTATATTACTCCACCTGAATAGGTAGCAATTTCATCTCACAAATCTTCAGATCACCCTGCTAATGATGTTAATTGCTTACAGTTGTCTTTCAAATATAATATAAATTTGTTCCAGTCCTTTTGGATTGCTTGATATCGCTGGTTCCAGATTCTTCCTGTCAGTTTTGCCAGTTCTGCAAAATCCATCAGCCTCATCTGCCTCTCTTCTTTTGCTGGTAACTCCTGTCGTTTCCATCTTTGGGCTAACAAAATTCTTGCTGCAGTTGTTGCACATAAGAACAATTTTTTATCTTGTCTCAGTATCTCTCTACCCACTATCCCCAATAAAAAACACTTCTGGTTTTTTAACAAAAGTGTTTTTGAACATTTTCTTTAGCTCATTATATATCATTTCCCAGAAAGCTTTTACCTCTTTACATATCCACCACATATGGTAAAAAGTACCCTCCTTTTCTTTTATCAGATCTAAATGATCACACAACAGCAAAGGTTGCTAGGTTTATCGAGGGTGCAATGAGATTAAGGGCCACTATCTGAACAATAATATTGGTCATTTGATTGCCCTTTTTACCCATTTCTGTCTTTTTATTTGTATATATTGCTTGTTTTATGTTGCCATGGCCGTTGGCTAATGCGAATAAAGTCTATTATTATTAAAATTACCCTCCTTTTCCTTACATTTCCAACATGTTGTTGTTGTTGTTTAGTCATTTGGTCGTATCCAACTCTTTGTGACCCCCTGGACCAGAGCACTCCTGTCTTCCACTGCCTCCTGCAGTTTGGTCAAACTCATGCTGGTAGCTCCTTTAACACTGTCCTACCATCTCGTCCTCTGTCGCCCCCTTCTCCTTGTGCCCTCCATCTTTCCCAACATCAGGGTCTTTTCTAGGGAGTCTTCTCTTCTCGTGAGGTGGCCAAAGTCTTGGAGCCTCAGCTTCAGGATCTGTCCTTCCAGTGAGCACTCAGGGCTGATTTCCTTCAGAATGGAGAGGTTGGATCTTCTTGCAGTCCATGGGGCTCTCAAGAGTCTCCTCCAGCACCAGAATTCAAAAGCATCCATTCTTCGGCGATCAGCCTTCTTTATGGTCCAGCTCTCACTTCCATACAGCACTACTGGGAAAACCATATTTTGGAAATATGCTCCTACAGAGCCAATGTCCTCCTCTGACCCCTTCTCCTCTGCCTTTCAGGTTCATCCCCGAAGGCCTGCAGTGCTCCTGTGGCCCCGACTGGTACACAGTTGGCACCAAGTACAAGAGCGAATACTACACCTGGTTCCTCTTCATCTTCTGCTTCATCGTGCCCCTCACCCTCATCGTCTTCTCCTACTCGCAGCTCCTGGGCGCCCTCCGTGCCGTAAGTACCTCCTGCCCAGCTCCTCTGACCCCTTTCACAACAACCTTGTGAGGTAGGGTAAGGTGGACAGGGAGCGGCGAGCGCCCGAGGTCGCCTAGGGAGCTGGCCGTGTCGAGATTCGAACCCCGGTCTCTCTCAGGTCCTAGTCCGGAACTTTAACCACTATACCCCACTTCCCCAGAGTTGCCAGATATATCAGGAAAGCCCTGCTGGACCTCAAGTTGATGTTGGCATCCCAGGGGCGCCATTTCTTAAGAGACGCTAAAAAGACAAGGGTCCCTGCGGCTGGATCAAACCCAGTACAGTGGTACCTCGGGTTACAGACGATTCAGGTTACAGACTCTCCTAACCCAGAAATAGTACCTTGGGTTAAGAACTTTGCTTCAGGATGAGAACAGAAATCGTGCGGCGGCGGCAGCAGGAGGCCCCATTAGCTAAAGTGGTGCTTCAGGTTAAGAACAGTTTCAGGTTAAGAACGGACCTCCAGAACGAATTAAGTTCTTAACCCGAGTTACCACTGTTCTCGCTGTGTGCAAACAACCATCTAAATGGGAAGCCTGTAAGTAATAATAATAATAATAATAATAATAATAATAATAATAATAATTTATTATTTATACCCAGCCCATCTGGCTGAGTTTCCCCAGCCACCCTGGGCGGCTCCCAATCGAGTGTTAAAAACAGTACAGCGTTAAATATTAAAAACGTCCCTGAAGAGGGCTGCCTTCAGATGTCTTTTAAAGATAGGATAGCTGCTTATTTCCTTAACATCTGAAGGGAGGGCGTTCCTCAGGGCAGGGGCCACCACCGAGAAGGCCCTCCGCCTGGTTCCCTGTAACTTGGCTTCTCGCAGGGAGGGAACCACCAGAAGGCCCTCGGAGCTGGACCTCAGTGTCTGAGCTGAACGATGGGGGTGGAGACGCTCCTTCTGGTATACTGGACCGAGGCCATTTAGGGCTTTAAAGGTTAGCACCAACACTTTGAATTGTGCTCGGAAACGTACTGGGAGCCAATGTAGGTCTTTCAAGAGTTATGTGGTCTCGGAGGCCACTCCCAGTCACCAGTCTAGCTGCCACATTCTGGATTAATTGCAGTTTCCGGGTCACCTTCAAAGGTAGCCCCACGTAGAGCGCATGACAGTAGTCTAAGCGGGAGATAACTAGCAAGCAAATGATGAAATTGTATAAATGCATGGGGAATAGAAATTTTTTCGGGATGAGCATTGCAGATACGTTTCCTCAAGTCTCCAATTCACCCAGCCTCTGTTGGCATCATGCTTTCAGCTGATTAGGAAATCAAACTAATCCCGTTTTGACAACACACCAGTAACTACCAGGATAGCTTTTTTTTTTGCCGCCATTTCCAGAAGCCCTCTACTCTTCCCGAATATCTAATCCTCTTTCAAAGCCAGATAGGTTGGTGGCCACTCCTGTGGCAGGGAGTTCCGCCGTCAGCTGTGCTGATGGAACCACCCCCACGGCGCTAGGCCACACCCCACCCTACAGTGCTCCCACCCGGCCACCGATAGCCGCCGAGTGAACGCCTCTGCGTAGTTCTGGGGGCATCGGTCACTCATTCACTGCCGAGCGAGCATTACAGCGGGTCAGGCTGGATGGCCTTTGGGGAGCCCCCTTCCAATTGCTACAGTGCTACAGCTCTGGGAAAACGACACGTTCCGGGCCCCTGCCCTCCTTCTCCAGGTAGCCGCTCAGCAGCAGGAGTCAGCCACGACCCAGAAGGCCGAGCGGGAGGTCTCTCGGATGGTGGTGGTGATGGTGGGGTCGTTCTGCCTCTGCTATGTCCCCTACGCCGCGCTCGCCATGTACATGGTCAACAACCGGGACCACGGCCTGGACCTGCGATTGGTCACCATCCCCGCCTTCTTCTCCAAGTCCGCCTGTGTCTACAACCCCATCATTTATTGCTTCATGAACAAGCAGGTGAGTCGACAGCCAGCCGCTCTGCAGGCGGGGAAAGGGGCGCAAAACGTGGTGGGGCTACAAGATTGCGATTCACTGCCGGCATCCCATTTGTCTCGAGAGGCAATGGAGTGGGCTTTCAGGGGTCAAACCGCTGGGGAATCACAGCTCTGTTTATACCCCATCCATCTGACTGGCTTGCCCCAGCCACTCTGGGAAGCTTCCAACATTAATAGTAATATTTATTTATTTATTTATTTGTTTGTTTGTTTATTTGTTTATTTATTTATTTATTTATACCCCGCCCATCTGGCTGGGTTTCCCCAGCCACTCTGGGCAGCTTCCAACATATATAAGAATAAGAATAAGAATAAGAATAAGAATAAGAATAAGAATAAGAATAAGAATAAGAATAAGAATAATTTATTATTTATACCCAGCCCATCTGGCTGGGTTTCCCCAGCCACTCTGGGTGGCTTCCAACATATATAAGAATCAGAATCAGAATCAGAATCAGAATCAGAATCAGAATCAGAATCAGAATCAGAATCAGAATCAGAATCAGAATCAGAATCAGAATCAGAATCATTTGTTATTTATACCCCGCCCATCTGGCTGGGCTTCCCCAGCCACTCTGGGTGGCTTCCAACAGAACACTAAAATACAATAACCTATTAAACATTAAAAGCTTCCCTAAACAGGGCTGCCTTCAGATGTCTTCTAAAAGTCAGATAGTTGATTATTTCCTTGACATCTGATGGGAGGGCGTTCCACAGGGCGGGGGCCACTACCGAGAAGGCCCTCTGCCTGGTTCCCTGTAACCTCACTTCTTGCAGGGAGGGAACCGCCAGAAGGCCCTCAGCGCTGGACCTCAGTGTCCGGGCTGAACTATGGGGGTGGAGATGCTCCTTGAGGTTTCCTGGTCTGAGACCATTTAGGGCTTTAAAGGTCAGCACCAACACTTTGAATGGTGCTCGGAAACGTACTGGGAGCCAATATAGGTCTTTCAGGACCGGTGTTATGTGTTCCCGGCGGCCGCTCGCAGTCCCCAGTCTAGCTGCCGCATTCTGGATTAATTGCAGTTTCCGCGTCACCTTCAAAGGTAGCCCCACGTAGAGCGCATGGCAGTAGTCCAAGCGGGAGATAGCCAGAGCATGCACCACTCTGGCCAGACAGTCTGCAGGCAGATGGGGTCTCAGCCTGCGTACCAGATGGAGCTGGCATAAAAACACAATAAAATGTTAAACATTAAAAAAAAAAAAACTTCACAGTTCAGGACTGCTTTCAGATGTCTTCTAAGTTGTCTCTTTGACTTGGGGATCGCATAACTCCATACCCTCCAATATTTTCTGATATTTCCCACTTAAGGAAAAGTGGGACATTCCAGGATGAAATCCCTGGAAAATAGGGACACACACACACACACACAAACACACACACACAATATTTTCTGTTTTACAATTTAGAATATTCATTTAAACAACCTTAAAATATCAATGATTTCCCTTCTTCTCTTCCCATGGTTCATTTTGCATAACATAAATCCCTGCATGTTTTACAAAAACTATACCATTCAGTATTCCATTATTACATCCATCAAAACTGACTTACACTGTTGAATTTATCTGAATGCTGCCAACGTTTTCAAGCGTACACAGTTTGCTCCCATATATTCAATAAACGTTTTCCAATCTCCTTTAAACGTATTTCCTTCTTGCTCTCTTATTCTATATGTTGGATCCGCAAGCTGCGCATAGTCCATCAGTTTAAGCTGCCATTATTCTTTGTTTAGGGACACGGGTGGCGCTGTGGGTTAAACCACAGAGCCTAGGACTTGCTGATCAGAAGGTCGGCAGTTCAAATCCCCGTGACGACGGGGTGAGCTCCTGTTGCTCGGTCCCTGCTCCTGCCAACCTAGCAGTTTGAAAGCACATCAAGTGCAAGTAGATAAATAGGTACCGCTCCGGCGGGAATTTCTGTGCACTGCTCTGGTTCGCCAGAAGTGGCTTAGTCATGCTGGCCACATGACTCGGAAGCTGTACGCTGGCTCCCTCGGCCAATAAAGCGAGATGAGCGCCGCAACCCCAGAGTCGGCCACGACTGGACCTAATGGTCGGGGTCCCTTTACCTTTATTCTTTGTTTGATACCTCGCTCATTTTCCATTTTTGAGCTAACAACAACTCCCTTTCCTTGCCAGTTCCGGGCTTGCATCATGGAGACCGTTTGTGGCAAACCCATGACCGATGAGTCTGACGTCTCCAGCTCAGCCCAGAAGACAGAGGTGTCCTCGGTTTCCTCCAGCCAGGTCAGCCCCAGCTAAGGAGAGCGTGCCGGGGGTCCCGAGAAGGCGAGAGACCCTCCCCAGCCGCCCAAAGCCGGGCCCAGGATGTCCAGGGGAGAGAGAGGGCCAAAAGGGTTCCTCCACGGTTCGGACCCAGGGCAAAGGCCCGGGACTTCAATACCCAGATAATTTGGTCTCTCGTAGTTTCACACGGACAAAACGGACCGGCTCAATCAAGCGAAAAAAGGACAGCAACGGTCAGATCGAGTCTCCAGGGGTTACTGGTGCAGAGTCGTCGGGCAGAACCATGCTCATTTCCTTCTGAATTTGGAGTTGTTCAAGAAGCTAAACCACCAGATTTATTTAAGACGATTTTAACCCTTTAAAAATTACAGTTGCGCTCAGGTTGAGTTGTGGGAAACGGCACGTTCAAAGAGCCAACTTGGGGAGGGGGGTAGCAGGAAGATGGCGGGCATTAAAAGTTAAGAGGGGCCAGCCATGGGAATTAATCCGAAGGAATTAAAACTAGGAAGCAGAAGGCGCTGTGAAGCCAGCCTGCTGAAACCCTCATGGAATTGCCATGTCCCCTTCAGGGTTTTTTGGCAGCACCTTTCAAAGCAGCAAGCATGAGGCCTAGAAACTTGATTTTGCAAAGCGAGTTGCTGCACGGAAGCAGAGAGCCCTGAAGTGTACAGTCAACTCACAAACTGCCCTGCGTGTAATGACCGCAACTCCTGTCTACTACCGCTATTTTAATACGTATCTAGGGCCAGAATGTTTAGACGCCGGACCCAGGGCCTCACAAATGACAACTGGGAGGATAGACAGAAAGAAGTTTGGGAATGAGCGGTGGTGAGGATAGGGATTGAAGAGGGTCAGACTAGATGACCCACAGGGTCCCTCTACGATTCTGTGATAAGGGCAGATAGCAGCGAAGTAGCTGGGAAGACTTTAAGAACTGGAGCTGGGGGGCAAGAGCTGCTCGATGGCTGTTTTCAGGACAGGCTAAGGCAATATTGGCAGCAAGAGTCCTCCTTAAGCCATAATCAGGGGGTACAATCATATTGTCACCCCCAGGAGCTGTGAAAACTGGCCGTCCTTTAGTTTATTGCGATATTGTGCCAGGGTGGGGGAGAGCTTTTGGATCCCCTCCTTCAGGGACCAAAGCATTCCTTAGGAGCATCCATGCGCTCTGTTCCAGAAGGAAAATGGGACCAGTTTTATCTGATGGGGGAGGCAAAATGACTGATGGGATGACAAGGAAAGCCCAGTAGAAACAAAGGAGGAGGAGATGAGGACCAGAAGCTCGAAACTGCTTGTTTGGGAAGAGTATTTGCAGAGAGGCTGTGCGTGTTGAGCATCCCAGCTTGAATCTCTAGCCCACCTAATTAAAACTTTCTAATTAAAAGCGGAAGGGCTGCAAAGAAACTCTCACTGCCTGAGCTCTCTCCCAGTCGGAGTAGGTAGCATCTCTCTATCACACACAAACGCACTCATCACTTTTGCAAAGGATCTGTAGAAAGAGCCCATGGAATTCAAGCAGATCCGCTTGGAAGCGCGTTCTTTTTTAATAGATGTGAGCTGCGATTTGACAGTGGTTTGGGGCTCGCTTGCTCAAGATGATGATCCGTAGGGAGGCTCAGTGGCTCAGTGGCAGAAGCCCTCAAGAACGCAGTGGCACCACGTTGGCAAACCTAATAATAATAATAATAATAATAATAATAATAATAATAATAATAATAATTTATTATTTATACCACACCCATCTGGCTGGGCTTCCCCAGCCACTCTGGGCGGCTTCCCAAAAAATATTAAAATACTGTAATACATCAAACATTAAAAGCTTCCCTAAACAGGGCTGCCTTCAGATGTCTTCTAAAAGTCTGGTAGTTGTTGTTCTCTTTGACATCTGATGGGAGGGCGTTCCACAGGGCGGGTGCCACCACCGAGAAGGCCCTCTGCTTGGTCCCCTGTAACTTGGCTTCTCACAGTGAGGGAACTGCCAGAAGGCCCTCGGAGCTGGACCTCAGTGTCCGGGTAGAACGATGGGGGTGGAGACGCTCCTCCAGATATACTGGACCAAGGCCGTTTAGGGTTTTAAAGGTCAGCACCAACACTTTGAATTGTGCTCGGAAACGGACTGGGAGCCAATTTATGGTCTCGGTGGCTGCTCCCAGTCACCAGTCTGGCTGCCGCGTTCTGGATTAGTTGTAGTTTCCGGGTCACCTTCAAAGGTAGCCCCACGTAGAGTGCATTGCAGCAGTCCAAGCGGGAGATAACCAGAGCATGCACCACTCTGGCGAGACAGCCTGCAGGCAGGGAGGGTCTCACCCTGCGTACCAGATGGAGCTGGTAGACAGGTGCCCTGGACACAGAACTGACCTGCGCCTCCATGGACAGCTGTGAGTCCAAAATGACTCCCAGGCTGCGCACCTGGTCCTTCAGGGGCACAGTTACCCCATTCAGGACCAGGGAGTCCTCCACACCTGCCCGCCTCCTGTCCCCCAAAAACACTACTTCTATCTTGTCAGGATTCAATCTCAATCTGTTAGCCACCATCCATCCTCCAACCGCCTCCAAACCCAACTCTGTGTCCCGACTCTTTTCCGTTAAACTTGGAGCTCCTTTCCCGCCAGGGTCCTCAGCTCTCAAGTCCCATTTCCGCACTGGCAGAGCCCTCCTAAAATTGCACGTTCTCAGCTAGAAAGCAGGCTGGTTGTTACGCCAGCCAGTGCAAGCCCTGTGGCTTCACCTTCTCCAAATACCGCCGTGACTTTTCCGGAGCAAAGGGGGGCAGTCGTTGGGTTCTCAACACTCCTTGTGTGAGCTTTGCAAAAGGATCAGTTCATCAGAAGCTGCCTTGCACGGACTGGCAGCAATGTCCAGGCAACACAATGACCATGTAAATACGCAATAGACAATCTTTATAGAATTCCTTCAAACCATAACAAGGACAAAATAAAATCTTTAGCCTCGAAGTCTCTGGAAATCTTTAAATGAAGCAAGGCACCAGACTTTGTACGATGAAAGACAAGCTGTGAAGCTTTGTGCAAATACGGTGTCCAACACTGAACAGTGATTCTGGATACAGTGGTACCTCGGGCTAAGTACTTAATTCGTACATAACCTGAAACTGTTCTTAACCTGAAGCACCACTTTAGCTAATGGGGCCCCCTGCTGCTGCCGGGCCACCGGAGCACGATTTCTGTTCTCATCCTGAAGCAAAGTTCTTAACCCAAGGTAATATTTCTGGGTTAGCAGAGTCTGTAACCTGAAGTGTATGTAACCTGAAGTGTCTGTAACCTGAGGTACCACTGTATTGACTACTGTTTTGTAGAATTCTTCATCAGCGTGGCGGGAGGATATAGAATTGCTTCATAAGCCTATCTTATTTCGAATGAATGTACGTAAATGAAAATATCAAATGCAGTGACTACATTATTACATAATTAGTGCTCCACGTAGAATTCTACGAAACCGTTGTCAATATTCAGAATCACTGTTCAGTGTTGGACATCGTATTTGCTGAATACACAAAGCTTCACTGCTTATCTTTCATCGTACGAATTCTGGTACTTCGCTTCATTTAAAGATTTCCAGAGACTTTGAGACTAAAGATTTCATTTTGGACTTGTTATGGTTTGAAGGAATTCTGTAAAGATTGTCTGTTGTGTATGTATGTAGTCATTGCTGACGTTCCCTTGCAACACAGGGGTTTGTTTGGTTACTTATTGTTGCACAGACTGGCAGCATCCGTTCAGGCGAGCGTTGCTCCCAGCCCTACATTGGAAGTGTTGGGGACTGAGGCTGCGCCCTTCTGCATGCAGTGCAGCTGTTCTGCCACTGAACTTTGACCCACAAGTAGAAACCCAGGAAGCTTGCCTCTGTCGAGTCAGACCAAGTGGTCCATCTCGACCCAGCGTTGTCTGCACAGACTGGCAGCATCTCTCCCAAGATTTCAGGGGAAGTTTCTCTCTACCTGGAGTTGCCTTCAGGGATCAAACCTGTGACCTTCTGCATGCAGAGCAAATGCTCTCCTCCGCTGAGCCACACCCCTACTCGCAAGGAATACTGGCAATACCCGCTCTGCACATGGCTGGGGTAGGAATATGACGCGCAGAGGAAAATCTTAGGAGAAGGGTCCAGGGCAAGGAAAGAGTTGGACACAGACTTGGGTTCGAATCCCAGCTCTGGCATAACATTGGGCACATCAGGTTCCCCTTTGTAAAGAGGGCACTATCCTGGTCTACCTCGCAGGGATGTAAGGAGGGCTAGCAGCTCTGTGTTGAGAGAGTTGAATCCCAAGCACTAACAAGATCGATACACCTTGTTTCCAGAAAACTTTCAACTCTTGAAATTATCTGGCAGCTTGGTGGGCGGGAGCGTCTAAAGGGGCATGCAAGATTTGGTAACAATGCTTTTATTACTGTCAGTAACCCCGTCACTTATCCTGCGTTGCAAGGGTTTGGACTAGACAATTCTGTGATTCGAACCCAGCACAACGTCTTGCGTGTTATTATCCTGGTACCCAGGATGCAAAGTAGACGAGTAAATTACAAAAGACTGACGAATCCGAGGCCTCGGTTATAATCTCCCGACAATGGGACAGAATCTGTTCTTTCCTCCCAATGCAGAAGGTATTTTTTTAAAAAATATAAATATACAAAGCATGTATAAAATTCACAACAGAACCTACCACGGCTTGTATATCTGCCTTTCCACTTCTGTGACTTTGCTTTGAAATAGAAGAACCAAGGACCTGAGACAATAAATCCAATGCAAACGTTTCAACGCAGTGAAACTTGGGAAAGGAGTTGTGGTGTCCTTCACAAGGTGGTTGAAAGTGAGACACACACACACACACACACACACACACACACACACACACGACCTGCAAAGGGGAGGGAAATGGCCGGGTTTATGCTTTCCGATAATCAGGGCGCTGCAGTTACGGTACATATTCTCAGGCTCCAAATTTCACAGGACAAAAGTTTCTTTTTCAAGTATTGAAATTTAGTGGGGTTACAAAGCAGCAGACGAGTTAATGGATAGCTCAATTGGTTAGAGGGTGGTGTTGACAACGCCAAGGTTGCGGGTTCGATCCCTGCATGGGGCAGTTGCATATTTTGGGATTATTATTATTATTATTATTAGAATTTATATACCGCCCTATAACCAGAGGTCTCAGGGCGGTTCACATAACATAGTTGTTCCTCTTTAGGAGTTATTAACAAATTTACCGGTACATGCCTACAACAAAAATGAAGAGATCTGACAACCATCATGAACAAGAGTCTTGGGTAATGTACCGGTAAATGGTACACAAGTAATAAATTTCTCTAGCCTCCCCAAAAAAAGCTCAGCAACTTAGGGTCACCCCCCAAAAAAGGTAAAAACCTAGGGTCTTCCTCCCCAAAGAAATCTCAACAACTTTGGTCAAACTGAAGTTCCCTGCCCTGGGTAGATCACTGCCAGTTTTTTTATAATGGGAGAAGATTGCAGTTTCTTGGGAGCTGGACATGTGTGGACTAGATGATCCCCAGAGTGCCTCCCCTTGTATAATTCTACGACTTAAAAATAGAGGACTAGTTGTGTTTAAAGGGACACGGGTGGTGCTGTGGGTTAAACCACAGAGCCTAGGGCTTGCCAATCAGAAGGTCAGCAGTTCGAATCCCTGCAATGGGGTGAGCTCCCGTTGCTCGGTCCCTGCTCCTGCCAACCTAGCAGTTCGAAAGCACGTCAAAGTGCAAGTAGATAATTAGGTACCGCTCCGGCGGGAAGGTAAACGGTGTTTCCGTGCGCTGCTCTGGTTCGCCAGAAGCGGCTTAGTCATGCTGGCCACATAACCCGGAAGCTGTACGCCGGCTCCCTCGGCCAGTAAAGCGAGATGAGCGCCGCAACCCCAGAGTTGGCCACGACTGGACCCAATGGTCAGCGGTCCCTTTACCATTTCAGTTGTGTTTAAAGAAGAGGGGGTCTGTCAACCACCAGGAACCATGCTAGTTAAAGAGAACCTCTCGTAGTTGGGAGAGGAACGTAGATGTGCTTCTTCAAGCCCCGTTTTGTCACCTTCCTGGAGGTGCCACTCAATGCCACACTGGGAGAGGGATTTCGAGCGAGAAGAGACGTTGGGGCTGAATCGCAGGCCAGGGTTCGTAAGCAAAGGAGGGAAGACTCTCAAAGCCCACATGACAGCACGAGCAAACATACAGAGCCGCGAGGGATGTAAACAGTTTTTATTAAGACACCATCTTTATGTTGTACATTATATAAAACTCCATTTACACTCTACCAAAAAAAAAAGTCTCCTAAAAAGGTGGACCATGAAGAGCTTTGGGGCATGCGAGTAACGAGTTTCTGTGGCCACCAGGTTCATATCTGCTTTGATAATAAAGATTGTGCAAGGAGGTAACACAGCGGAGTATAAAAATCAAGATACATGTGGCAGAAAGCCCCGACTTAGAATTCTGCTTCGGCCATTTTTTTCCTGCAGCAGGGATGAAGTTTGTTTTGTTTAGTTTTTTACAGCACACATCTGCATAGCAGCACCCCTGAAACTTTGGCTCATCAGTGCTAAAAAGAAGCATCACAGGCGTACATCCCCGAAGGTACCTGCTCCCGGTATCGGTCACGCCAACAGAGCCAGCTAGGTTGCATGCGCACACAAGCAAACACCCCCCCCCCTTCTCGCTGCCAAATCTGGAATTTCCTGGGGTTGGGGGTGGGATATAGGCTACAGGGGAGAGGAGGGGGCTTTTGCTTCAGAGTGAAAAAATGCAAGCGTGGGAAGGAAAATGCAATTGTGGTGCAGATGCACCTTCGTTAGTGTTCAACAAAGAAGCTGGGAAGCCAACAATGGCAACAGCTCCCTTTTCCCACTCAAGTCTTCACATCTGGGCAAGGAGAAGCAATGTTTCATTAACTCACCGCCCCTCTCCATTCTCTGTGGCTAAGCAAATGGGACCGAGGTTCTCTAGACGGGTGTTTTGTTCTCCCACCATCTGGCACCTTGCTCAACCAGGATGCACCTCCTTTCCTGAAACTGGGAAATGAGGAATGCCCTGCTGTTTTGTTATGAGTGGAAGCCCAGGCTCACGACACACTCATCTTACGAAATCCTGGATTATTTTAACGCCTGGTTTCATGAGCATTGCTTTCCTGTCCCCTGCACCAAGTTTGTTAACTAAAAGGAAGAGGTTAGTTGGAATTGACAGGTGTAGGTAGTGTTTTGAAGATTTCTGCCCTGTCCTGGCTCAAAGGAAATTTGGGGGCAGGGGGAACTTTACCAAACCACTCATGATTATGACAGCTATTTAGTGCAGGCTAGAGGGAGAGGTTGGCCTTTAGTGTTCAAGAGGCTCACAGGGAGAGGTGTCTTAAGCGCATAAAAGCAGCCTATCTTAGCCTGCTGCGCTCCAGACATTTTGGCTCTGGGACCGCCAGACAAAACCTTTGGAGAGCGGCAGGCTGAGGAAGACAGGCCTGAAACCCTGGGACCAGGTCCCAGCAGTCGTGCTGAGCACTGATCACATTCTCATTCAATGGGCTTGCGGGGGGAGCCATTCCTGGTGGGCTGGACCCACAAAACCTGCATGAGCAAACCCAGCAAACTAGTCCTAGAATGGGAACTTGAGAGCGTCAGCTTCAAAAGGCCAAGATCCCACATTGCACCTTGGGACCCGAGAGGAAGAAGAGAGGGCGTGTGGTTTGTCTTTTTTTTGAGGTAAGGAGAAGGCCCTCGCCCAGGCAGACTAGGCAGCTGGGGGCTTAGAAGCCCACTGGGAGATCAGAACACTGCTTGGGGAAGGTCTTTAATACTGCACACTGCTGCTGAATTTGCCATGCATTTTGCATAAAGGACACAGATTCCCTCTCTACTTTTAGACGCATGTTTTTGCACCGGGGTTCCTTTTTGGCAGGGAAGCCTGATTTTAAAAAAAGAAAAGGTAAAGGCACTTCAAAAATGAAGGACTTGTGTGTGTCCAACTGCCACATTATTCTCCTGGCCTGCTTGACGCCCGTACGGCATCCGCCCACTATGCCCTGTCTTGAGGCACCAGCTGCTCACTGCTCTAAGCAGAGGCAGGCCCAGGCGAGCAGCAAACTGAACCAGGAGGATAAAAGGTGGAGATGATTTGGCTTTCATAACCAAGTCCTTGGGGAGGGGGGTGAATGCCCTGAATGGAGGGTTGTAGCAGCACTGGCCAAAGTCCTCTACCCTATCTGCAACGGGGCTGGATGATCCCAGCTCCTGGGGGCAGCAGAAATACCAGGAATTAATACTTGGGGTGAAGCAGGGATGCCACAACTCCTCTTGTTGAAGGGTGCCATAATGTACAGCCTTTGGCGAACCTTCCTAACTCAGGTGTGGGAGGTGCATTGTGGGAAAATCCTCTTTCACTGAAAAGGATAACAGTAGTAGGTTGAACTGGAAGCATCTGCTGTTGAAATTCTCTGCTAGGCCCTTTGAAATGGGCTGGAGGCAATCGCCCCAGTTCAAAACAATAATGGGGGAAGAAACTAGAACACGGAAGCTTTCTCGTGTGTTTTTCCATGGCCCTCCTTGTTCTCTGGCATTTTGCGATTGGATTTTGTAGCTAGACACACACACACTCACAGGGGGAGGTCAGTTAGGGGGAGCTAGTGTTGCTCTAGGGCTAATGTTTCAGGATAAGCATTCTTCATCTCACACGGGACCAAAAATAAAATACAAAAATAAAACAGAACTTGTTAGACAAAAAAAAATTAAATCCAAAAATGCAAATCTATAAAACAAAACAACCCATTTGTTGCAAGTTAAAAGTTGCTTGTCAAAACACTGAGCTCCCGTCCCCACGGGAACAAGTAGCAAAGGAAGGACGGGAGAGGTTTATTCTCGTTTTTCCACGTTGTTGCCTGAAACCGCCAGTCTCAGTAGTGAGAGAGAGTTCTTCGCGTTATTCCGGAAACCGTAAAAAATAAATTACTTTCTTCCTCTTTTCCTCCTCCCTGGCTTAGAACTCGTCGTGTCGTACCAAGGCTTCCCCAAAGTCCGTAGCCTGGCTGCCCACAAACAAGTCGTACTTGTCCACAATTTCTTCTTTGCTGAGTTTGCCATCCTAAAGAACAAAAGGAGAACTCAGGCGCTTGGGCAACAATTCCTAATGAGTCCTAATGAATGTTTAAGAGGGACAATTGCCCGAGACATTCCCACAAGCAAAACCTGTTGAAATAAATGGAAGCTCTTGTGTGGCTTCCATTCATTTCAACCGGAGCTGATCAGGAAAACGTCTCAGAGGACTGGGTTTCTATTTAGCTGCAGCAGCCTGATAGTTGACATACAGAACAGGGAAGGAGCAGGTCCCTGCCCCAACAAGTATACAGTACGAAGTGTACAAGAGAGGGCTGGGATTTTCTCCAAGGAGGAGATATGAGCTTCCATCCCTGGCAACTCCAGGTAGGGCTGGGAGAAACCCTGTCTAAAATCCTGCAGAATGTGTGTCGGTCCATGCAGACAGTACTGAGCTGGATGGACCAATGGAATGAGTCAGAACAAGGCAGCTACCTAGGAACTGCGGCCTGGTCCCCTGGGATCTGCTGAGACAGGCCTCTCGGCACCTGGGCCTCAACGACACCCAGCGATGTGGAATTCCAAAGCCAGTCGCTCTGCAAAAGGGAGCCTGTCTGGGACCGTGCTAAGGAGGGCTGCACTGAGGAAGAATGGTGGGAGCCACCCCCTTCCCCCTGCTCCTGCATCTTCTCAGGAGCAGGAAGACAGTATAGATTTGAAACAGTGGCTTGCAGAGGGGCATAGTTCAGAAGGCAGAAGCTGGGAAATACTGGATGGGGAACAGCTAGGAGAAGAAACACTGGAAGGGAGAGGGTTAACAGATTCACAGTCTCTGGACAGCCTCCCTCCACTCTCCCCAAGGTCAAGAAGAGCTCAGAAAGTTTCAGAACAGAAAGCACAGAGGGTGCTACAAGCTCAGATTACAAGACGTAGGAGTGACGTAGATTAACAGGGTTGTAAGCTTAATTGGGAGCACTGCCATTCTGGGTGGACGTTTTCTTTTGTCCTTAGCTGTGTTTATTAAAGAAACAAACTCAGGGGTCAGCAACCTATGGCCCACGTGGGTCGTTTAAACGGCCATGAGCCGCCCCCAAACTGAGCCACCCGCTTGGCAAGTCTCTGCGCGCTGCGCTGCTTTAGAGTGGGGACTTGCTTCCATGGCACCGGAAATCGTGTCTGGACCGGAAATCGCGTATGTGCAGACGCGATCCAGCCCACGGAGCGATCTCTGCGGGAGTGAACCGGCCCTGGTGAGGTAAACCTTGCCGACCCCTTAATTACCATATTTTTTGCTCTGTAAGACGCACTTTTCCCCTCCTAAAAAGTAAGGGGAAATGTGTGTGTGCGTCCTATGGAGCGAATGCAGGCGGGAGGCTCTGCTCAGCGCTCCCTTTAAAGAGCCGCGTGGAGTGTGTGTGCAGCTCTTGGGGGCTTTTCCCTGAGGAGGGAGAAGGGCTGCCCTTCTCCCTCTTTGGGGAAAAGCCCCCAAGAGGGAACCCCACACACACACACACGCTCCGCACGCTCTTTAAAGGGAGTGCGGCTCTTGGGGGAGCCTTTATCCCGCTGCCCGGGAGAGACTTCGCACAGCTATCCCATAAGCAAAAGGGATCGCTGCGCAGCGATCCCGCTCGCTGTCCTGGCTTATGGGATAGCCGCGCGCAGCCTCTTCCGGGCAAGGGGAGCCTTCATCCTGCTGCCCTGAAGAGGCTTTGCGTGGCTATCCCAGAAGCCAGATCCCTCTTGCTGTTCTGGCTTCTGGGATTCTGAGTATTTTTTTCCCTGGTTTTCCTCCTCCAAAAACTAGGTGCGTCTTATAGAGCGAAAAATACGGTTAACTGGTAAGAATTCCTTTCGTTTGATCTGCTCACTTATGGCCATGGGGGAGGAAGCCAATTCCCTGAATCCTGACAGAGCCTCCTCACCTTGTTCTGATCCGACTCGTAAACGAGGTGCCGTGCTTCTGCCTCGGCATGATCATAGTCCGAGGGCAGGATCCAGTCCTTAGTCTCCTCCTTGTCCATCTTCCCGTCGCGGTTCTTGTCCCGGAACTCTACAAATTGCTCTCGCTCCGTCTTCACCCACTCAGGCTCTTCGGCGTCGCCGTCGTGGCTGTACATGTCGCCTGTGGCGAAGGGGGAGAGAGGCAGAGAGACAGGCAGACAGACACTGGGTCAGGCTTGAGAACCACGTGTCCATTGGACTCGGTTGCAAATTTTAACCTAAGGCCCCAAATTCAATAGATTATAAAAATAAATAATATTGCAGCAATCACACAAAAAGAGAAAAAATCTATTGCGGAATGCAACATAGAGGCCCCAAAGCATATATACCGTATTTTTGGCACCAAAGGTCGCACCGGACAATAGGACGCACCTTGTTTTAGAGGGGGGAGAAAAAGAAGAAGAAAAATCTCCCCCTCTCTGCTCAGCGCCCCTTCAGCGAAGCGACAGGAGACGCTGCACAGAGAAGGGGAGAATTTCCCCCCTCTTGTTTCCCCCCTCTAAAACAAGGTGCCGTTTAAGGTGCATTCAGTCGCCTTCAGGTGGCTACCTTGGAAGCCTGGAGAGCGAGAGGGGTCGGTGTGCTCTCCAGGCTTCAGGTTCCTTTCGACCTGCTCTTTGGGGCTGGCAGGGGGAAGCCCACCACCAGCCCCAAAGAGCAGGTCGGGGAGCAGCGCAAAGGTGCGCGGCTAAAGAGGCTGCTGCAATAGCTGTGTGTCACCTCTCCAGCTGGGAGAGGGTCGCGGGGGGCTTCTTTAGCCCCCCGCGCACTCTCCTGGCTGGAGAGGTGGCGCAGCTATAGAGGCTCCTGCCATAGCCGCGCGTCACCTCTCCAGCCGGCAGAGGGTCGCGGGGCTATGCTGTCTTCGCTCCATAGGACGCACACACATTTCCCCTTCATTTTTGAAGGGGGAAAAGTGCATCCTATGGTGCGAAAAATACGGTAAATTCAATAGATAATAAAAATAAATAATATTGCAACAATCACTAAAAAAAAAAATTAAAATCTATCGCAGAATAGGGCTATGAGAGGCTAATAACAATAACGACTCTTAAATCACCTGGATCAGCAGCCGGCCTGGGAATGAGATTATGCAAGGTAAGGGGAGGCGAGTATCAAGAAGGGAGCACCTTTTTTATTTTAAATGGTCTAGCCAGGAATCTTTTCCCTTTTGCCAAGATGCTGAGGAACACAAACTTGAAAGACACATCAGTATAAATGAAAGTGGGAGGGAGTGGGCAGCCAAGCCCACTGTTCCTCTGGGGTGTGACTGCCTCTCCCACAGTTACCCTAATAATGGGGAGGATTTCTTAATTTAATTCACTACCCACCCTTCATTCCAAAGGTGGGCTGCAGCCATTTTGAATACAGCATTTTAATAGTAACTTTGAGGAATGACAACGAGAATCTGAACTAAAGGAGGAGGAGGGGAGAAGGAAGTGATATCTGGCTCACCTATGTATTCTTCCAAGTCGATGAAGCCATCCCCATTCTTGTCAATGTCCTCCATTGTTTCCTGTTGAGAAAAACCAACGTCAGCATCGCAGCTTAAGCTCAGGTGGGACCTATGGTGCCCCTTCTTTGCCAGAGAGCAAAGAGAAGCGAGCATAAGAAATGCTTTCCAGCAGGCAAGAAGAGAACCTTAGGATCAATATAGAACATACAGAGATCCCTAGAAGGGAGAACAGAAACCACCCACCCACAGAACAAGTTCAGAAACCTCGCCTTCCACATATGACCCAGAGGTGGCAATGATAAGCTGACTGGAAACAGGGTGGATATGATTAAAATCAAATCAATTTAAATCACGATTTACCGTATTTTTCGTCCTATAGGGCACACCAGCCCATAGGACGCACCTCGGGTTTTTTTTTGGGGGGGGGAATGAATTTTTAAAAAATTATTCCCCCCCCCCCAGCCGCAGCTGCCGCCCCAAGCCTTGCGCACACCTGCCCGAAGCACGGGGGACCCTCCGGAGGGCTCCACGTGCTTCGGGATGCAGGCTGCCGCCCCAAGCCTCGCACGCTCGGCAGTACCTCCCGCCAGGCGCGCAAGGCTTGCGGACACTCACCCGAAGCACGGGGAGCCCTCCAGAGGGCTCCGCGTGCTTCGGGCGGCAGGTTGCCGCCCCAAGCCTCGCGCGCTCGGCAGTACCTCCCGCCGGGGGCGCAAGGCTTGCGGACACTCGCCGGGGCTTCAGGCTGCTGCCCGCAAGCCTTGTGAGCCCGCGGGAACTCCCGCCAGGCTTGCAAGGCTTGCGGATAGCTTCCTGAAGCCTGGAGAGCGAGAGGGGTTGGTGCGCACCGATGCCTCTCGCTCTCCAGGCTTCAGCGAAAGCCTGTATTCGCCCCATAGGACGCACACACATTTCCCCTTCATTTTTGGAGGGGAAAAAGTGCGTCCTATGGGGCAAAAAATACGGTGAATCACTAGTCGGTAAGACTTGATTTAAATCATTTTTTTACAGGAGGACTCATTCTTGCTGGTATAATCTCAATATTTGCAACCAAATGAAGGTTTCGTTTTTGGAATAATAAATTTTCAGAGCAGTTAATCAAAAATGACTGATTTGGTTGTACTATTAGAAATACATAGAAAGATAATTATGAAATTATGGTGAGGTTTAATAAGTTCACTGTTTATACTTGGACAGCTTTGCTGCTGTACTTTATCGGAAGGAGAAAAATAATCATTTCCTTAATAACAATTTATTTAACTAAAACAGTAACATTATGACATATGTATCCATGTTTGTTAACTGATGTGGTTAAATAATTTTTTTTAAAAAAACTTGGACTGAGTTTTAGCACACATGAGAAACTTAAAACAAATCCTTATTTTCTGATGAATAGCCTTTGGACTAGAATGTAACTTAAATAGAAAACTATCTTTAGAAAGATTTTTCCTCCAAAAGCATTTTATTTTAAAAATCCAATTTAAATCTAAAAAAATCCAATATAAATTTTATAAAAATCTGATTTAAATAAATTTAAAAATCTGATTTTTTTAAAAAAATCATTAATATTATCCACCCTGACCAGAACACATTTCAGAAGTAGCATTAAAATGGTTTCATAAGCCTTTTGCAGGTGGGATACGGGTGGCAATGTGTCACTTAAATACAGTTCTACTTGCTCCCTGGCTTAAGTTAACCCATGTGGTCCCTGCGTGGTACCCACCTGCACAACTATATCCTTCATGTATTCATATTCTTCAGGATGCAGGAAAGCAGTGAACTCTTCCTTGGTAGCAATCAGGTCGCCGTCCTTGTCGGCCATCTTGAACCTCCGTTCATCTCTCACCATCATCTGCTTGTAGTTAAAGCCATCGTCGGGGTCGGGGTCGTCTGGGTGGCAAGAGAAAGGTTGTGTCTGCTTCAGCACCGGGAAGCCGCTTGAGGGGTAACAAACCTCACCGGTGTTATCATTACTACTGCCGGAAGTGCAGTCTGCACATGTTTACTGAACATGTCACAGGGCACACTGTTCAGGAAAAACAATCCAGGCAGCCCAGCAAGTTCTGCAGCACCCTTTCCAAGAACAAAACATTGCTCAGGGCACACTGGAGTGCTTCAGCCACAGAACGGCCAAACCAGGCTCCAGGTGACCGTAATTTCTCACTAGCAAAAATGGTTGACTCTTTGGTCACCCTCCTGCTTTAAGGTACCGTATTTTTCGTTCCGTAAGACGCACCTAGTTTTTAAAGGAGGAGAACAAGGGGGGGGGAAATATTCTGAACGCAACAGTGGATGTATGATTTTTGTGGTTCATGCTGTGGCCACAGACATGTGATCTGATGGTGAATTTGGGGTGACCCAATGCAAAAATCCTGAGGGTCCATGTGGATCCGTGCTTTGTAACCACGTTTTTGCGTCATTGCGGCCCCAAGAAACAGTGGATGTGTGATTTTTTTGGTGCAGGCTGTAGCCATGGACATGCTATGTGATCTGATGGTGAATTTGGGGTGACCCAATGCAAAAAATCCAGAGGATCCATGGGCTTTTACCTCCCCCCTCCCAGGCAGCCTCCTTTATCTCTAGTGTCCCTTATCTCCCTCCTGATTGCTTACCGACCAGCTGCTTCCTTTCAACACCCCCTTCCCTCTTGTTTGCCTTAGTGTCTTTTCCTTAGCTGGAGCAGTTTTTTGCTCCTCCTTTTATTCTAATTTCTCTCCTCATTGCTTTAGTATTCCTGTCTCCTCTCCTTGCAAGTTCACTGTCTTTACCTCCCCCCCTCCCCTGGCAACCTCCTTTATCAGCAGCCTTATCTCTCTGATCGCTTGCCGATCAGCGTTTTGTTTCAACACCCCCTTCCCTCTTTCGGAAAAAAAAAGCATGATCTGCTTTTCTCCCCTGGGCAATTTGGCTCCAGGGACCACATATTTGCGGCATAAGACACACAGACATTTCCCCTTACTTTTTAGGATGAAAAAAGTGCGTCTTATGGACTGAAAAATACGGTATATTTTAACCACAGCAATTATTTCATTTCGAACCAACTGCTAGAGATACATTAAAGAAAATTTATTATCTAGGTATCAAAATTAAAGTAAAAGCAAAGCAACACACTGTATTGCAACAGGAATGGCTCTTTTCTCAAGTCAAGTCAGGGAGTGAAGGATAAGCAGGAAGGTGTGTTTGCAATAGGCTCAGAGCTTTACACACTAGCTCCCCCCCCCCCAACCTGGTGCCGTCCAGACAGTGCGGACTACAACTTCCATTAGCCATAGGCAGCATGGACATGCTTGCAAGGGCTGATGGAAGTTGTAGTCCCAAAGATCTGGAGGGTACCAGCCTGGAGAAGACTGGTTTGGGTCAATGCTAGTGAAGAGATTTTTGGAAAGACCCCCTTCCCACAATGCAGAGTGGTGAGTTCCTGGGCACTGCAGCTGAACCCAGAAGTTAGCCTTCCTTGCACTGAGTGACATTTCTCTGCAGACGGGACATTCTCCTCTGCAGACGGGAACGGTGGGCTCCCGGGCCAGAGGTGGCGAGCCGTGAGTCCAATGCAACCTCTAGGGGGCTTCTCTCCACCCCCATCGTTCTGCCCGGACACTGAGGTCCAGCACCGAGGGCCTTCTGGCGGTTCCCTCCCTGCGAGAATCCAAGTTACAGGGAACCAGGCAGAAGGCCTTCTCGGTGGTGGCACCCGCCCTGTGGAACGCCCTCCCACCAGATGTCAAAGAGAAGAACAACTACCAGATTTTTAGAAGACATCTGAAGGCAGCCCTGTTTAGGGAAGCTTTTAATGTTTAACAGACTACTGTATTTTAATACTTTGTTGGAAGTCGCCCAGAGTGGCTGGGGAAACCCAGCCAGATGGGCGGGGTATAAATAATAAATTCTATTCTATTCTATTCTATTCTATTCTATTCTATTCTATTCTATTCTATTCTATTCTATTCCCAGGATTCTCCCCTCCTTTCTTAGCCAAAGGTCTTGAAGAGCTCAAACGCAACAGGAGATTTAACGTTAACATACAGCCTATGGTAGCACTCAGGAGAGTTACCATTAAGATCATGTCGCTACGCTGTATTTATCAATGAAGCAGAGGTGAGAAGATGCATCTCCAGTCAAGGTCCAAGACTTCCAGGGCTTTTCGTGCTTCCTCAATGTAAGTTGGCAAGGGACCATTTTCACAGGAGACAACTGCTACCTCTCCCATAACATGGGATTCTATCCCATGTTAGAAACTCAGATATATAAAGCTAGGCGCCAAACAACTCCTTAAATCAGGATTACGGTCGGCCAAACCAAACGCCTGGTTGCCATTTTGGGGCCAGATGGCTCAAAAGTCGTATTTCTCAATGTGACTTTTGGTTCCTGAAATTCATTCTGATTGTGCAGATAAAGTATAACGGACAGAATTCTGCAAGGTGTGTTGCTCGTGTGTGAAAACTGCCAAGATCCAAAGATCTCCAGGCACACACCTACAGATGGTGGAAACGTCAGGCGCTATCCGGGCATTTTTACTGATAGCCATGTACAAAATGTGCGTGGCGAGTTTCGAACGCTGATTCTATCAGCAGAGGCGCATCAGGCCCCGGCTCTAAATCATCAGGCATTTCAGACTTCCCATGGCCTGCAAGACCACCCATGCCCACCCACCCCCTTCCTGCTTTATCGGCAGGAGATCAGGATGACTGCGGCTCTGGCAACTTGCCCCTTACCCAGGTAAGTGCCATAGGTCACGTTTCTGTACTCATCCCAGGAGATTAAGCCATCTTGGTTCATGTCATACTCCTGCCACTGGTGCTCTACATTGTCATACACGTACTTCTTCTGCGCCTTCTTAATCCAGGCCTTCAGCTCCCCCTCGGTCACAAACCCATCCTTATCCGTGTCTATTTTACTTACAATCATTCTACAAGACAAAACAAGCAAGTTTCAAGACGCCGGGCTCCAGAAAGCGGTTGCCCCAAGAGCGGGGGACCTACCTAAGATGTAGCCGTAGGTGGCATTTTTATACTCTTCCCAGGAAATGAGCCCGTCCTCATTGAGGTCGTGCCCCTTCCACTGGCGCTCTACATCCTCGTAAATCCAGCGCTTTTGGGCAAATTTAATCCAGTCTTTTAGCTCTTCGGGAGTTACAAACCCGTCCTTGTCTTCATCTATTTTACTTACAATCTTTCTGTAGGAAATGCAGAAAAAGCCGGCAAGAGTTAAAAGAGACAAAAGTAAATAAATACCTGGGCCTACCCATGGGGGGGGGGTCACGTGCCCTGTTTGGAAACGGCTATGGGGCAACCCAGTAGGGACGCGGGTGGCGCTGTGGTCTAAACCACTGAGCCTAGGGCTTGCCGATCAGAAGGTCGGCAGTTCGAATCCCCGCGATGGGGTGAGCTCCCGTTGCTCGGTCCCTGCTCCTGCCAACCTAGCAGTTCGAAAGCACATCAAAGTGCAAGTAGATAAATAGGTACCACTCCAGCAGGAAGGTAAACAGTGTTTCCGTGCGCTGCTCCGGTTCGCCAGAAGCGGCTTAGTCATGCAGGCCACATGACCCGGAAGCTGTATGCCGGCTCCCTCGGCCAATAAAGCGAGATGAGCACTACAACCCCAGAGTCATCCGCAACTGGACCTAATGGTCAGGGGTCCCTTTACCTTTATGGGGCAGCCCAACAGTGGGAGAAGCAAGAGCCCTTATGCCACCAGGGAGAGGGCACCTCTTGTTGCTGGGACTCCCTTCAACCACAGCCAGTATGGTCAACTGTTAGGGAGGATGGGGGGCTGCAGCCCAACAGCAGGTGGAGAACAACCAACACCCCTTTCCTACCCTCTTCTGCAGAGTGGTACCTCAGTTTTTGAACAGCTTAGTTCCCAAACAACTCAGAACCCAAATGCTGCAAACCCGGAAGTAGGTGTTCCGGTTTTCGAACTTTGCCTCGGAAGCCGAACGTGCTCCTGAGCTTCCGTTTTTACTGTTGCGCAGCTTATTTGAGTCCCCCACATAGTAATTGAGGCTTCCTTCCTTCAGTTTTACCCTTAAGCAGCAAATTTAAGTCACCCTTCCATCATAAATAAGGCTTTTTTTGTCCCATTTTTACCCTTAAGCAGCAAATTTAAGTCCCCCCCCCCCAATCGTAATTAAAGCCTTCTGTTTCTGATTGCAGTGTTCTGAGGTGATATTTGGTGCTTTTGCTATTTTTTTGCATTTTTGTTTGTGTGGCTTTTTCATTTTTGTGTCTGTGACTTGTTTTTCGTTTTATGATTGATTGATAGTGTGACTGCGGAAATGGATAAAAGCCCCACCATCCAAACAAACAATGACTATCATCTGTGCAGGAACGGAAAAAAATAAATTTTAATTTTTATCATCTACAATACTGTTTTATTTATTTACAATGTACAGTACATTGATTATTGCTTTCATTTTATGGATCAACAGTCTCATTAGATAGTAAAATTCATGTTAAATTGCTGTTTTGGGGGTAGTTTTTAAAAGTCTGGAACGGATTAATCCATTTTGCTTTCTATGGGAAAGCGCCCCTTGGTTTTGGAACACTTTGGTTTTGGAATGGACTTCCGGAACGGATTAAGTTTGAGAACCAAGGTACCACTGTATTAGGAAGGAACAGACTGAAGCTCTAGTGTTTGACAACCTTGTTCAACAGCAGGGTGGCAGCTGGTCATCTTTGAGGCCCAGCGGCCTCTGAAACCCTCCGCAGTTTACACGGATCTCTCACGACAGCCCACATCCAGTGGAAACCAAGGACCTGTTTGTAACGCCATGCAAGCACGGCACCAGATCCTACCAGATGCAACCCATTATTTGGCACAATTAAATCGACTTTAAACATTAACTTGCATTTAACAGCCCTGGTCTCGGGAGCCCTGAGGCAAGGAAAGCCACTCAAGACACACACACAAAGGCTTCCTCCTTGCTCCAGGCAGCTGCCCCAGGGATCGCCAGTCACAGCAGCAGCTGCCAGGAATCAATAAAGCAAGCGGGATCCGGGGAGGAACTCGGGGAGAACAGAGCTATGGAAAAGGAGGGAAAGGGCTGCAGCTGCCACCTCTGCTGAGAAGCTCAAAAAGTAGCCAAGATGGAGGCAAGGGTGGTGGTGGTAGCGGCTGGTTTTGAGCTTCCAAGGTAAACGCATGCTACCTTTGTACTGTGTTAAAAACACATTTTCTCTGCAGAGTGCCAGATTCTTTTCCTTGACACCTGACCCACTTACAGGGCCAGGCGTTACAGTTGGGCTGTTCTCCACCCCTTCGCTATCCTCCACTTACATCAAAGCGTGCTGGTGAGGGATTTAACTGAAACCCGACCTACAAGGAAAGGTCGGACGAGGTGGCAATTCTGGGCAAGAGGCGAGAGTCCTAGAAAAGTCACCTGCAACTAGACGACGACTCGCCTGAACAGCAGGACACACATCCTGCTACTCTAGAGAAGCTTTCCCCAGCCTGACTACAATTCCCATCAGCCCTTGCCAGCGCAGACAGCTGCTCTGGAGAGTGTTCCTGTGATGCAACGTGAACTGGAGTGCTTGGCCCAAATTTCTGCTAGAGCTACTGGCTTTGCTCGAACCCTGCTTGTGTGTTGTGTGTGTGTGTGTAGGGTGCCTCATGCACTAGTGGGTGACAGTCTGGATACCCTTCTTCTTGCCCTGACCCTAATGGGCACCTGCCTGTTGGAACAACACAGCAGCACCCTACTCACAGCTGCCAGAGAAAGGGAAAAAATTATTGAATCAATTCTCTGGCGCAAACGTGAATGTCACAGAAGTGATGCAAGCCTGTGCTACTTTGCTGGGCTGGACAAACAACCAGGCTCTTTGGCCAGGGCCCCCACAGCGGTGCGGCATGTTCAGAAAGTCTCGACAGTGAGGGGCTAACGGGGCAAACTTGCATGATTTATTTCCCAAGGAGAGTTTTCCCCAAGTGTGCAGCAGCAGGAGCATAAGAATGCTCAGCCAAATATAACCACAGCTGTCACTCCTGTTACTTGACACTTGGGCCACAGGGTGGGGGGGGTTGCAAGGTGGGGGGGGGGAGAGATTTCCCACTGCACTGCCGACGGGGAGCCATTAGCTCCATCAAGGTCACAGCCTTCTGGAGGAGCTAATTTGAACATATGCAATGAAGCAGTTACTGTATTAGCACTGCTATTCTCCTCGGCATGAACTCCAGGGCCCTAGTCAAGACTCTCGCCATGGGCACAAATTTATTAACAGTGGTACCTTGGAAGCTGAACGGAATCCGTTCTGGAAGTCTCTTCGACTTCCAAAACGTTTGGAAACCGAGGCACGGCTTCCAATTGGCTGCAGGAAGCTCCGTTTACCCATTTATCTACTTGCACTTTGACGTGCTTTTGAACTGCTAGGTTGGCAGGAGCAGGGACCGAGCAACAGGAGCTCACCCCGTTGCAAGGATTCGAACCGCTGACCTTCTGATCGGCAACTCCTAGGCTTGTGGTTTAACCCACAGCGCCACCCGCGTCCCAATCGGCAACTTAAGGGGCACTTAATAACAAGATGCACCTGCACAGCTTTTAATGAAATCTTTGGGAAATCTTTGGCCTTCTAGGTGTTACTAAACTACAACTCCCATCAGTACCAGAAAGCGTGGCTGATGGGCAAGGATGATGGGAGTTGTTGTTCGGCAACATCTAGGTCAAAGGCTCCTCACACCTGCCATAACTCTATACAGTGGTGCCTCGCAAGACGAAAAGAATCCGTTCCGCGATTCTCTTCGTCTAGCGGTTTTTTCGTCTTGCGAAGCAAGCCCATTGACAGCTTAGCGGATTAGCGCTATTAGCGGTCTAGCGGCTTTTAGCGATCAGCTGTTAAGCGGCTTATCGGCTTAGGAAAGGGGGGGGGGAGCGAAAAAACCCCGCGGGAACTCGCAAGATTTTTTCGTCTTGCGAAGCAAGCCCATAGGGAAATTCGTTTAGCGAAGCGCCTCCAAAACAGAAAACCCTTTCGTCTAGCGGGTTTTCTGTCTTGCGAGGCGTTCGTCTTGCAGGGCACCACTGTAGATACTAATCTGGGAATAATTTCCGTTTAATTCATGCCAGCTTACTTCTGAGAAAAAGTCGCTAGCTTTGGGCTGCAAGTCTGTCTAAAGGAGGAATGGGTAACTTGAGGATTTTCAGGTGCGGTTGGGCTCCAACATCTACCAGCTGCAGGTAGCATGGTAAATGGTGGGAATCCCACAATACCTGGAAGGCTACAGGCTCCCTACCCATGGTCTAAAGGCAAGGACAGTTGCTTAGCCGGACTGTGCATCAGAGCCCCATGGGAGCTGGCTTGTGGGGAAGGCACACAACAGGCTGCAGTGGATTTGAGTCACCCCCCAAGCAGCCTTCCTATGTGAAAACCATCAAGGTTTCCTTACCCCAGCCTCTCCTTGCTCTCTTCTGGCGTCAGCTGGTCAAAGGTCTTGGCCTCATCTGCACCCAGGAAGGCATCGTGGTCATAGTCGAAGTTCTGTGCATCATCATGGACCTTGTCGCTGAGCTGAGGTTCGTGGTGGATGCGATCCTTCTTCTCGGTGGGTTTGCTCAGAACACAGGCGGTCCACAGGGACAGGTACAAAACGACCTGCCGAACAGCCACAACCATGGTGATAACCTTGGGAAATGAAATACAGGAGCAACAGTTAGCTTGTTTTAAGCTGAAGGTCTTCAGGCTTCCCGTGGGGACCATCAGTCACGCCACACAATTGCCCTCCTGCTAGACGCTTCCAACTGCAGAAAAAGGACGTTATAATTAGCTGGTTGGCTGATACCACTTGTCTTAATTAGCAAGAAGGGATGGCACTTGTGATCACCATGTTGAATGAACCCCCAAGGCTATTATTTTCTCATGGCGTAGAGGCATGCACATGGCGTAGCCAGGCACACAATAATACGTTGGGTTAAGCTAAATGTAACTGACCACACTGCCCTCCTGCAAACAGGCTATTTCGAAACTGCAAAGAAGCCGTGACTTACTGGCTGTTTAGAACTAGAGAACTGCAGCCAAAGACTTTGCTAGTTCATTCTGACCAATGTGAATTTCATTCCTCACATGCCACACACCTCTTTTGACAGTGCTGTCCCCAAAGCTTTTTTTTATTATTATTATTATTATTATTATTATTATTATTATTATTATTATTATTTATACCCTGCCCATCTGGCTGGGCCTCCCCAGCCACTCTAGGCGGCTTCCATAGAAACCAAAAATACAGTAAAATATCACACGTTAAAAACTTCCCTGATGTCTTCTGAATGTCAGGTAGTTGTTTATCGCTTTGACATCTGGTGGGAGGGCGTTCCACAGGGCGGGCGCCACCACTTAGAAGGCCCTCTGCCTGGTTCTCTGTGTTCCTTCTCGCAGGGAGGGAACCACCAGAAGGCCCTCGGCGCTGGACCTCAGCGTCCGGGCAGAATGATGGGGGTGGAGACGCTTCTTCAGGTATACTGGACCGAGGCCGTTTAGGGCTTTAAAGGTCAGCACCAACACTTTGAATTGTGCTCGGAAACGTACTGGGAGCCAATGTAGGTCTTTCAAGACCGGTGTTATATGGTCTCGGCGGCCGCCCCCAGTCACCAGTCTAGCTGCCGCATTCTGGATTAGTTGTAGTTTCCGAGTCACCTTCAAATGTAGCCCCACGTAGAGTGTATTGCAGTAGTCCAAGCGGGACTACTCCAGAAGCCTCCAGAAGCTCCCTTATTAATCCACCCCTCTGCTGCGAACTGCACACAGCTCCTCTGTCCCAGGGTCCCAAGGGACCCTCCACTGGGACAAGGGGAACAGGAAGGAGGAAGATACTTGCAAAAGCAGCCTTCGCCATCAGCTGGCTGGAGTTGATAGATGTTGTAGTCCAAAACACCTGGAGGTCACTAGATTGGCAAAGGCTGAGCGGAGGGGAGGAAGGTAGCTCCGTTGGCAGAGCATGTGGCTCCTTAATTTCAGTGTTGTGGGTTCGAGCCCCATGTTGGGCAAAAGAGCCATGTATTGCAGGGGGTTGAACTAGATGACCCTGTGGACCCTTCCAACTCTATGGTGCTATGATTTTAAGGATACAGCACTGGCTGACAGGTGGAAACTAAGGGAGGCAGAGGGCAAAAGGAAGTAGGGACACAGAGTAAAGACACTGGTGCTTTTTTATTGGCCCCTCCTTCCCTCAACTCCTCCTCCTCCACAATCCATTCATTGCCTCAGTTTCCTTTCCAGTCAGCTGCCAGTTCTGCCTTCCTTCTGCTAAACCTGCATCTGGACTCCCTGTATCCTAGCTATATCTATATATCTCTGTCTCTCTCTCTCTCTCTCTCTCTCTCTGTGTGTGTGTGTGTGTGTGTGTGTGTTTTCACATGGTTACAAGTACACCTTACAAACACATATTTCGAATACAATTACATATCTGACTTCCCTCCCCCCCTTTTGTGTTTCCTTTTCTACTTTAGATTTTTAACGCTTTACTCCATTTTTTTCTTCCTTTTATCTTAGTTATATTTTTAACTGTTTGATTTAAGTTAATCCTACTAATGAACTTATTTGAATCCCCGAACCTTTCAGATATTCTACAAATTTTCCCATTCTTTAATCATCCCCCCCCCCCTTGGTTTCATATTACACCCATCAGTTTTGCCATTTGGCATAGTCCATCAATTTAATCAGCCACTCTTCCTTAGTTGGTATAGCATCTTCTTTCCATTTCTGGGCAAACACCATTCTGACTGCGGTTGTGGCATACAAAAGCAAATTTTTAAGGTCCTTCAGAATCTCTATATTCATAATCCCTAAAAGAAAAGCTTCTGGTCTTTTACTAAAAATGATCTTAAACATTTTCTTCAGTTCATTATAAATCATTTCCCAGAAGACTTATGTTATTTTACAGGACCACCGAAGTGCCTTTTTTTTTTTTTTTTACGCCATGGGTAGGCAACCTAAGGCCCAGGGGCCGGATCCGGCTCCGGCCAATCGCCTTCTCAATCTGGCCCACGGACAGTCCGGGAATCAGCGTGTTTTTACATGAGTAGAATGTGTGCTTTTATTTAAAATGCATCTCTGAGTTATTTGTGGGGCACAGGAATTAGTTCATTTCCCCAAAAAAAACTATCGTCTGGCCCCCCACAAGGTCTGAGGGACAATGGACTGGCCCCCTGCTGAAAAAGTTTGCTGACCCCTGTTTTACACTTTCAGCATGTGTTTGAGTGGACTCGCTGTATCCTTGGCCCACACCTAGTAAGAATGTTTTCAGCATCTAGACTAGCCTGTGACTTCTCCGCACATGGCATGCTGCTGTTTAATGCTCATTTCTTTAATCTACCATAGCATCATAGGTGTACAGCCTACGGAGGGTTTGCTTGCAGATTCGTAAGCTTCAGGAAAGTATTCAGCACAACTGAGTAAGCCCTTTTGGAATTCAATGCTGGTGCTATGTTACGTTCTTTTTTAGGCTTAATTAGACCTGTCTCTGCAATGTTGTGAAATTCCATCTTGAAGGAAGATTCCACAATGAAGAACACTAATAATAACAATCTCCTCTTTTTGTGACATACTTACAGCAGCTAGGAAATGCTCACCTAACCTAAAATGATAATAAAAATGTCATCAGGCAAGAGCCACCTGAGAACTGAAGGGGAGTGTTTTCCTGCCAACTACAAAACACTGTGGCAGTACAGAATTTGCTCACTGTTATGGAATTTCAACAGCTTCATACATAAAGAGATACACAATTTATAGTCTCACCCAGCCCAGGGAGAAAAATCACATCACAGGGAAAAGAGAGGAGGGGATCAGAGCCACCAAGCTGTTTTGGCAAATGCTTAAGATTCTGGGGGAGAGATTCAAGCCTCTCCCTGCCGCCAAAGCCATCGTATATATTATATGTACGCAATGCGCTCGAAGTGGTTCTGTGCAACTTGCATTCCAGCAGCAAGACTTTTAACTATTTATAGCACATCATCTTCCACCACCACCACCACCCTTCGGATAGCTGCGGAGCTAGCTCTGCATAGGCCACAGCGCTCCCTATAGCTCCCCTGTTCCAAAAGGAGCCACCACGATACCTCATGAAGGCCTGTATGGAATTGACGCAAGGAAAACTAACGTGAGAAACCTCTGCACATGCCTCACTGCAACCCAAGCAGTCTTTTAATCTGAAAGAAACAGGGCCGGAAGGTCTCAGGGGGCTGGCTCCCTAGTAATGTAAAATATTTTTCAAAGTCCAATTTCAGTTTTATCTGGCCCTGTGAGCTAAGCATTCCAGCGACACATTATGTAAGATGTCTCTTCTGCCTTATGTACAGAGTCAGTTTGCTGCTCCTGTTCAGTACTGCCAACATTGGCTTAGCAGTGGCTCTCCAGAATCTCAGGCAAAGGTGCCTTTCCCTGTGACTTAAAGGTAAAGGGACCCCTGACCATTAGGTCCAGTCGTGGCCGACTCTGGGATTGCGGCGCTCATCTCGCTTTACTGGCCGAGGGAGCCGGCGTACAGCTTCCGGGTCATGTGGCCAGCAAGACTAAGCCACTTCTGGTGAACCAGAGCAGCGCACGGAAACGCCGTTTACCTTCCCGCCGGAGCGGTACCTATTTATCTACTTGCACTTGGACGTGCTTTCGAACTGCTAGGTTGGCAGAAGCAGGGACCAAGCAACGGGAGCTCACCCCGTCATGGGGATTCGAACCGCCGACCTTCTGATCGGCAAGTCCTAGGCTCTGCGGTTTAACCCACAGCACCACCCGCGTCCCTTTTCCCTGCGACTTACAATTCTGCAATTGGAAAGGCCAGGGATTGAACCTAGGACCAGGTATGCATCCTCCATTTCTGAATATGGTTGCTGAGGTAGTGGGAGAGCGGTTTGTCCCTGCACGCGCATTGGACTTCAGAGGAAGAACCTCCTCAGCGCCATGTGACTTACAGAGAGATGGCTCCACTCTCCTGATGGACAGCACAAATTATGCCCAGAAACCAAGACCAACCAAAATGCATGGAGCACACCATTCACAACTTTCGCTGACCTGGAGCTCTGCAGAGCTCAAAACTCTGCTGCCCTGCCTTTCCTTGGGCCACAGTCCCCACCTTACAAGCACTCTATCATCATCATCATCATCATCATCATCACCCCCCACCTTTTTCCCTAACAGGACTCAAGGTAGCTTACAGATAAAAACAAGAACTGCTAAAAACATAGAACAGATTTAATGGAAACAATGAAATTTCTCCTTACCTGACACAAAAATGGCTTGTGTCTACTTAAGAGCAGTGGACCCATTAAATCAGTGATGGCCAAACTTGGCCCTCCAGCTGTTTTGGGACTACAAATCCCATCATCCCTGACCACTGGTCCTGCTAGATGGGATGATGGGAGCTGTAGTCCCAAAACAGCTGGAAGGCCAAGTTTGGCCATCAGTGCATTAAATTTAATGGACCCAAGTAAATATTTCAATGGGTTTACTCAGAGTAGAATACCCAAACATTTTAGTGTTCCCATTTCCTCCAGGCATTTCTGGTTATCTCTTTGTGACCCTGATCCTGTGACATACCCTTTCTGATGCAAACCCACGCTCATTTTGATAAACACACTTTCTCCCTTAGTTCATAAAATCTCATGAAAGTTACACTGGTCAAGACTTTTCAGCCTTCTACAAGCCCAGGCAAGCTCCCATGACACACACAAACTCTTGCTTTTACCAATGCTCTTTTTTTGAGAGAGGGGCCAAGTGTGTTATGGCATTGCCTGGGGATAGAAAGCAGAATCAGCCAGGAACTTTTCTGGCAAAACAGCCAGGCCTATTCCTACGCATACTGAAGTCAGTGATATTTTGCCAACAATGAAAGTCTCTTGTTAAACTTGCCTTCCAGGCATATGCCACTGGCGCCAGCCTGCAATCGAACGTGCCCCAAACACCTCTCCAAACATAATTTCCTCGTGAATTAGCTACTCGCATCCAAGCGAGCTTTGCTTTCCCATTAATGACAACTTAAAGTCAAGGTGTTGCACAGAAGTCAATTTATAATTAGCCGACTTTATTGCAAGGAGCACAACAATTATATATAGAATTAATCGTAACACCTCTAACCTTGGCTGGCAGGAATGAAATTTACATGGCTCCCTAGTACAAACGGGGTGGTTTTGCCCAAAGATTATTCCCTTTGGGAAAAAGGGTTTTCAAACAATTAATCAAATGGTGGGACAATTGCTACAACCAGACCCAAAAGTAGCTCTGCTATCTTATTTTACTCCTCATATTAAGAACATAACCAATCAATACCCAATCTTCCATTTATTAACTGCAGCTAGATTAGTGAATGCTAAATTCTTTTAGGAACTTTAAATGCAAGTCTTTTAGAAGCCTGTATTTTGAAAGTCTGGGACACTGTGCTTATGGACAAATTGACCATTTCACCAAAGAAATATTGATCCGGGAGGCAAAAGATTCACAACTGTACAATATGATATCCTTTTGTACAGTAATGCTCACGAGCTTGTCAAGCTGCATCAGAGTTACATTCATTTGCATCATGCATACAGCCCCCCCCCATCTATTTTTATGAAACAAATGACTTCATAAGAGGGTCATAGGAAGTCGAGTTCAAAAGGTTTAGGAGCTCCGCTGGCACAACTGACTTCCCTGCGCACAACAAAAGCTTCCTCTCCCTCCCCTTTCCTACCCACCCTCAAAATCAGCTACAAAGGGTTGAGGGAGCAGATTTGGGGGGGGGGCGCAGAGGGAGGAGAGGGAATGGAAGTTCCCACAGAACTATGTGCACGGGGCATTGGATACAACCCCATTATGCTCACATTAAGGCCAGATTTCATTTTTAAAACATTATATTATTAAAAGCAATGACAAACCTAGACAGCATCTTAAAAAGCAGAGACATCACCTTGCCAACAAAGGTCCGTATAGTTAAAGTTATGGTTTTCCCAGTAGTGATGTATGGAAGTGAGAGCTGGACCGTAAAGAAGACTGATCGCCGAAGAATGGATGCTTTTGAATTCTGGTGCTGGAGGAGACTCTTGAGAGTCCCATGGACTGCAAGAAGATCAAACCTCTCCATTCTGAAGGAAATCAGCCCTGAGTGCTCACTGGAAGGACAGATCCTGAAGCTGAGGCTCCAAGACTTTGGCCACCTCAGGAGAAGAGAAGACTCCCTGGAAAAGACCCTGATGTTGGGAAAGATGGAGGACACAAGAAGAAGGGGACGGCAGAGGACGAGGTGGTTGGACAGTGTTCTCAAAGCTCCCAGCATGAGTTTGACCAAACTGCAGGAGGCAGTGGAAGATAGGAGTGCCTGGCGTGCTCTGGTCCAGGGAGTCACGAAGAGCCGGACACGACTAAACGACTAAACAACAACATTATTAAAAACTGGCATGGATCTGTAAATCCAATTTTAGATTTATTTATTCTGAAAAGTCAGTTGTTTTGTTAAAAAAAATCAAAATCTATGCTGCATAAAACCGGCTGAGGACTCCAAATGACTTACTCCCATTTCCAATTCTTTTTTTCCAAGGTATTAGGACTATTCTGGCTGTTAAAACCACATTAGACCAGCACACAAACACACGCCTTAAGCAAATTGCCTTTTTCTCCAAGTATCTCACACAATGAGCTGTTTATATCCATGAGCTATGAAGCACAGTGAAGAACAGGAGCCAGCAATCTCAATCGCACATCCAATTTGTAATGTGCCTGCACCTCGAATTTTCTGTCCCCCAAACCCATCATTTTGAGCTATGACACAAAAAGGAGGGGATTCTAAGGGACATGGACAGTAGGTGGTTGCTAGTGAGTTTTTTTTGGGGGGGGAAGCAGAGTGATTGGAGGAGAATCACTATACAAAGCAAAATTCAGAAGCTGTTTGCATCTCTTATCTCAGAGATGGGCAGACATGCTGTGTCAATTGTCATGTTACATGCTCCAAACTCATTGTGACATAGTAGATTGGAGGCTTGCACAGTATTTAAAGAAACAGTTTTGACAGGCAGCACACATAAACCTGGCTTGCGGGAGAGTTGCAGCGTGGTAATCCTCTCAGTGAGCACACATAACAGCATACAAAAACTGGTGCAATTTAAGGATGGGAAATTGGCCCACTCAACTAAAATTGGTGTGCATTGCCGGAGGTCAAGCTTTCAGAGTCCAGCTAATAGTGCCTTATCCAGCAGCCATATAGATATTGATCTCTTGTAGCCTTCCCTGAAGCATCTAATTAGAACTGTGAGAACTGAACGAGTCTTTGGTCTATCTGATCCGGAAGGGCTCTTCTGGTGTACTGAAAGAGTCCACCAGGCAGCGATACAAATTTGCCAGGAGCCAGGCACATTTTACACCCAGTTGTTAGCCACTTGCGACCAAGTGAAGATGCCCAGGTGCCAGGATGGCGCCTGACGTCTCCACCATCTGGAGGGACATGCCTGGGGATCTTTGGATCTGTTACAGTATAGTTTTTCTGCACAATCAGAATGAATTTCAGGAACCAAAAAGTTGTATTGGAAAATACAACTTTCAAGCCATCTGGGCCAAAAAAATGGCAACTAGGCATTCGGTTTTGGTGACTTTAACCCTGGTTTAAGGAGCTATTTGGTGCCTAGCTTATGTATCTGAGTTTCTAACAACGTCATCAGCTAAGCTATCTATGTGTCGCATGACACTCCAGACACTTAAAAAGGGCTCTGCCCGAGAGAAGCTGGCTTCCTGCCTGGGGCTGGAAAACCATCTCAGATAGCTAAGCACCAGGAGGATGCATATATAATTTTAAAGAACCAGTATCAAATACTTTAGCTTTAGCTTCACACAAAAATCCTGTATACTATTACCACTCAGATTTTTTAGCTGCTCCACAACCAGAGGCAACTGAAGTGTTGTACAATAAAATAAAATGGGACAAAATACCAACAACACAGACTCTGAAAATCATAAAACCGTTTCTGATCAATTAATATTCCATTAATGACTGGGCGACATTTCAAGGAAAGTATTCTTAAACAAACTTTCAATAACTTCATTCAAATAAATGCTGAAGTAAATTCATTTACTTCATTCAAGTAAAGTTACCAGAGTACAGGAAGCCCCCAACAGCACTCAAAATACTACCATCAAGCAAGCTGCTTCTCCCATCTTGAATGAAATACACCTAAGCAACAGCCTGATTGCCCAACATATATCCAGATGTGGTAGTCATTCACTATTGCCAACAATGTGTACAATGTACAGTGGCCTGAGAGTGACCTTAAAATAGCAAGCAATGCTATCATACCCTGCAAATACGGACAACTGCTAAACATAATTCAGGGCAACCACTTTTGAAACAGCTTAGAGCACAAAGAGTCACTTAACATAAACAAGCTACCTTTATCAAAGAGTGGATTTTTACGCCCACTGATTGCACATTTATGGATGAAAATAGCCTTATAACCTCTTAGTGACTCAGAGTACAAAACCAGAGAATTTGTTACATCAGACTAATACAGAGTATGGGATCTCATATACATGGTGTTAGAGAGCAGCCTTTCCCATCCAGGTGTTTTGGACTACAACTTCCATCAGCCTCAGTCAATGGAAGTTGAAGTCCATAACATCTGGGGAAGGCGATGTTACAGTGTCCTTGATTGCGTAGCAAGTACGAATGTGTTGCTGTTTTTAATCTTAAATCTACTGTGAATGAATGCTAGAGAAGACCATTACCTTCACACCCAGATAAACAGCTGGCTACTGTGAGAGAAAGAATGACAAAGGTTTGTGCAGGTGATCAATCCATGCCAGCCAGTCAGTCCAGGTGAAAACTGAACACAGTTGTCAGGGACGCAGCGAGAGCGCAGGGAGGGGAGGAGATGGAGAGCGAGGGGGAGCAATCCGAGGGCAGCATAGGAGAAGATGACAGTAGCCCGAGAGATTCCATGAGCCTCTCCAGCGAATCGGAAGATTCACAGAAGGGGGCGCCGGTGGCCAGGGCGAGGGGGGCCCCAAGGGGGAAACCCCAGAAGCAAGGGGCCAGCGGGGACTCCCAGAGCAGCAGTTGGAAATCAGGACCAGCTTCCCCACCAGAGCGTAGTGGGGGGGGAGGAGTCCCAGGTATTGGGGCCAGCGTATTCACCACCAGCGAGAGAAGATGAGTCAGGATTGACCACGCCTCCATCGGAGAGCGAGGGAACGGTCAAGAGGAAGGTTGCCGGCTGGGCGCGCGCGCCAAGTTCAAATGTACAGGCGAGCAGCACAGCAGGTAGCCCAGATAGGGAACCAGGTCCTAAAGCCCGCCGGAAGGAGGGGCAAGAATCAGGGGGGTCAGCGTCAGAAGAGTCCAGAAAGGATGAAACCCCAGCGGGCAGGAAGGCCCAGAGGAGGAAGGAGCTAAGGAAGAGGTGGAGCAAGGCTAGAGTCTTAAACTGGTGTGGAAGGGGAGGAGAGTCAGACGGAACTTCGCCGGTCTAGGCTTTAAGACGTAGAGTTGCACGCTGCGGCTTTGAAATGGAAACTGAACTTCAATAAAGACTTTTGTACATAACTACAGCCGGGCGTTGGTCCTTTGTGAGCTGGGACCTAGGGGCGGCTCTGACAACAGTGTATTACGATGAGCAGAGCACCAGTGTTAAACCACAACACAAGTGCTTTGGAAATGTTGCTGCGTCCAGTGGCACTTCCTCTGTCATTCCCTGTTTCCCATGCCAGGGACACAGCAGGCATGAAAGTGTTTAAAATGTGCGAATTGAATTTAAGTTCTTTTTAACTCAGGAGTGGAGATCCCCAAGCTCTCTCAATTATCTTGTTGCACACCAGTTCCTATGAATCAAAGCCGGAATGGTCAATGATGAAAGATCACAGGTTGATCACTCCAGTTCCAAAAGATCACACCCACCCACACACCCCACCACCTGGTGTTTCCAGAGTGGAAGTCACAGAATAAAAACCGCAAAACAACAGTACCCCAGGATCAGCATCTTCCAATGCACAGTACCGTATTTTTCATCCCATAGGACGCTCCGTCCCATAGGACGCACCTAGTTTTTTTGGGGGGGAAATAAAGGGGGGGAAATTTCCTTTATTTCCCCCCAAAAACCAGGTTGGGGAAACCGAACCAGGTCGAGGAACAGTGGGACGGCGGCGCTGTGCCTCCCTGCTGTCCCCCAAGCTTGTGGGGCTGGCCGATGCCTGCCTGGCGCGCGGGGCACTCTGCTTCAGGGTGTTCCTCGCGCCGGGCGGCAGGCTGCTATCCGCAGCGTGGGGAGCCCTGCGGGGAACTCCCGCAGGGCTGCCTAGGCTGCGGATGTGTTCCTGAAGCCTGGAGAGCGAGAGGGGTCGGTGCACATTTTTCCCCCTTCATTTTTGGAGGGGGAAAAGTGCGTCCTATAGGGCGAAAAATACGGTATATGTTCTAGAAGAGCAGCCATGTTAGCTATAACTAATAAATAAATATAATTATTTATTATTTATTTATACTCTGTACATCTGGCTAGGTTTCCCCAGCCACTCTGGGCGCCTCCCAACCGAATATTAAAAACACAATACAGTATTAAACCTTAAAAACTTCCCTAAACAGGGTTGCCTTCAGCGGTCTTCTAAAAGTCAGGTAGTTGTTCATCTCCTTGACATCTGACGAGAGGGCGTTCCACAGGGCGGGCGCCACCACTGAGAAGGCCCTCTGCCTGGTTCCCTGTAACCTTACTTCTCGCAGGGAGGGAACCGCCAGAAGGTCCTCAGAGCTTAATAAAAAAACCAACCAACATTCGGTAGCTGTAACTTTCACATTGTGTCCAAACAAAAATGTGAACTAGATGGACAATTAGCAAAAACCTGGTAAGAGAAGTTCCTATATGCTTACTGTATACTTCAAAACAAACTGTCCTTGAATTCCAAGTTATCACTGGGTTGTTCCTTGTCTAATTCGTCAACTGTTCTGTATCTTTCGAAATACCCCAAACCATCAGGGAAGAGCTTGTACCTCAATGACAGAGTACACTGAGTGCCCAGGGTCCAAGATTCAATGCCCAATTAGGGAGTATCTCAGGGAAGGAGGGCCAGAAAGTCCCTGCCATTCATAGTGAGCAATACTGTACACAGGACTACATGAGCCAATGGTCTGTAATTACACAATGAAGGTTAAACATAAGAAAATCCAGTTTAATAGATGAGGCTAAAGTCCAGCATCCCATTCTCACCGAGATGGACTAGATGCAAATCAACAGTTAGGGCTTATCCACACTTAACTTTTACCCCGTTCTTTCCAGGTACAGAACACATTTTCCCGCAAAAACGCACACCCTTTTTAATGCCCCATGAGATCAGTTTGGGTTTTCTGTGTATTGCTGTTTGCTGCAATTGAGCTTTAAAGAGTGGGTTTCCTTAGGGGGAAAACTGTGGCAAAAAGGGACTGGGTGGGCTCAGATACAGAACTTTAAAGCGTGGACCTGCCTGGAAAGAGCAAAGGAAAAGTAAGTGTGGGCAAGCCTGAACGCTCGTCACTTTTTAATTGCAGCAACTGGTATTCAGAGGCATACTGCCTGCAACAGTGCAAGCAGAACATAGCCACTGTGGCTAGTAAGAGTTGATATAACCTCATGGAGGATAAGGTTCCTTTATTTATATTAATTTGTTTATTTACTACATGTATCTCTCTTTCTTCCTGTTTGAATACATATGTATGTTAGAGATTTTTTTAACGCACAGGGGAAGAAAACACTCTGTGAAGTCACGATCAAACTGATCAACAGGAGGTTCTGAACCAAGAAAAGGGCACTTCATAAATCGTAATCAACTTAATAAATTTGCTGTGCTTTACCTTAAAAAGAAAAGCCCTTTTAAAAATGGTTAGTAAAGACTACTTGAGTCAGGTCTGGCACAATTGCGCAGCCCAGAGGCAGAATGAACCTGAGCACCAAATTAGAGGGTGGCATGAATCCTGACTGATGGGCAAATTGACAGGCAGACAAAAGAATTGACACCTAACGGTAGAGCAGCCGTAGAGCAGCTTCCCCAGCCTGGCGCCCTCCAGTCGTTCTGGGCTACAACTTCCATCGCGTGGTGAAAACGTCAAGGGAGGCCCAGCTGGCGGACTGCCCAGTTATTGCTTTTTATTAAATGTATATGCTGCCCTTCATCCGAAGATCACAGCGTGGTTTGCAGAATAAATAATAATAATAATTCATTTTATTTATACCCCGCCCTCCCCAGCCAAGGCCGGGCTCAGGGCGGCTAACAAGCAATAATAATAATAATAATAATAATAATAATAATAATAATAATAATAATAATAAATAATAATAATAACAACACAAATACAGAACAAAACGGGACACAGCAGCTGACCACCAGAGAGAGAGAGAGAGAGATGACCACTGGATAGGAAAACAAGACGTTGGCCTGAGTGGCCCCCGGGTCTTTCCCTACTTCCGTGCCCCTGCGCTTAAACACGCAAGTCCCCAGGCCGTCGGGAGGGACCGAAGGAGGCAGGTCTGGACTCCTCGGCACTGGGAGCCTTTTGTTTCCCCGGAAGAATCCCTCTCGCTTTCCTAGACCATCCCCGGTCGCATTCACACGTGAATCTGAACCCGGGTCAGAAGCGGCTCCGGGTCAGAACAGCGACACCCCCCTCTTCTGGAGAAGCACGTGCTCGTGTGAGCGCGCCTCCCCGCTTTCGCCGCTCCCGAGCTGGCCCCGTTACCTTCCCCCTCCTGCCGCCGTGGCCGCCGCCGCCGCCGCCTCCTCGGCTCCCTCCGCTTCTCCCCCTCACGACGACCGGAAACGGCCGCGCCAAAGGCCAACCCTCCTCGCCCCAAGCCCCGCCTCCTCCTGGCCCTGCACACCAATCAGAAGCCGCCGCCCTTCCCTCGCGGCTTTACCATTGGCCTTCGCGGCTTCTTACGCCCCGCCTTCCCCATCCCTCTTACCTTCCCTTAGCAGCGGACCGAAGCTGGGCAGGGCGGAGTGGGTGGGAGGAGCCGAAGGGGAAGCGGCTGGGAGCGGATTGGCTGGAAAGCGCCACGTCCTCACGCCGCGCGCGCTCCGGCTCCTCAGGGAGACGCGCGAGCCGCCCTCTTCCGAAGCCGGCCCTCCGCGCGCGCATGCGCCGAGCGGGAAACGGGCGCGTGAGGGAGGCGAGCGAGCGGCGGCCGTTGGAAAAGGCGGGAAAAGAGGGAGGCGCTGAGGCGAGTTGGTTTTTCCAGTCAGGAAAGGGGAAAGGGATCCTCAAGAGTAGTTTCCCAAATGTGGGTCTCTTTTGGCAGTGCAGTTGCCATCGTGGTAAATACAGATTTCAAGTAAAAATGGAAAGCTGAGGGTGGTGAGGTATAATAATAATAATTTAATAATAATTTATTATTTATACCCCGCCCATCTGGGGAACTCCTGAGTGAACAACAACAACGCCATAACTCTTTATATATATATATATATATATATATATATATATATATATATATGCAGGTTTTGGTGTCCTCGGGTGTCTTCCCGTGTAAAAGTTGGGGTGTCTAGGCGACGTTTCGACGAGGTCTCACTCGTCATCTTCAGGCTGGTGCTTTCGGCTTCTTGTTACTGGAACAGAGCAGGATCTCAGTGTTTGAGTTCCTATAAATACTGTAGAGGGGGTGTGGTGTATAGCCTCCAATGTTCTGGGCAGAGAGGAAGTTCCCAGGCTAGTGTGCCTTTTCTTCTTTTGTTCCTTAATTACTTGAGAGATATCTTGAGTGATTTCTTGAGTGATATCCTGAGTACCACTTAGGTGGGTCATTAGGTGTGGATTAGTTGTTAAAGTCTTTGTGTCTTGACCTCTTGAACTTTGTGAAGAGTTTTCCTGAGAAGATGGCTGTACTGTACTTAGTTGTGCTCTGGCTTGGCTTCGTGTATAGGGGCGAGCTGTGGTTTTGTGGCTTGTGTCACGAAGCCAAGCCAGAGCACAACTAAGTACAGTACAGCCATCTTCTCAGGAAAACTCTTCACAAAGTTCAAGAGGTCAAGACACAAAGACTTTAGCAACTAATCCACACCTAATGACCCACCTAAGTGGTACTCAGGATATCACTCAAGAAATCACTCAAGATATCTCTCAAGTAATTAAGGAACAAAAGAAGAAAAGGCACACTAGCCTGGGAACTTCCTCTCTGCCCAGAACATTGGAGGCTATACACCACACCCCCTCTACAGTAGTTATAGGAACTCAAACACTGAGATCCTGCTCTGTTCCAGTAACAAGAAGCCGAAAGCACCAGCCTGAAGATGACGAGTGAGACCTCGTCGAAACGTCGCCTAGACACCCCAACTTTTACACGGGAAGACACCCGAGGACACCAAAACCTGCATTCCTGTACCCGTGAAAATCTACGAAAGCAAATATCTTACCTCTACGGGGAGGAAACCTTCCAGCTGACAAGAACCTACGAGAAACTAGAAGTCCGAAGAGCCACCATCTTATGTGATCTCTTGTTCCTACGCAACTGCCGAGACAACAACTTAATTATATCTCTCAAGTAATTAAGGAACAAAAGAAGAAAAGGCACACTAGCCTGGGAACTTCCTCTCTGCCCAGAACATTGGAGGCTATACACCACACCCCCTCTACAGTATTTATAGGAACTCAAACACTGAGATCCTGCTCTGTTCCAGTAACAAGAAGCCGAAAGCACCAGCCTGAAGATGACGAGTGAGACCTCGTCGAAACGTCGCCTAGACACCCCAACTTTTACACGGGAAGACACCCGAGGACACCAAAACCTGCATTCCTGTACCCGTGAAAATCTACGAAAACATATATATATATATGTATATATATATATATATCAGATTTTTTTAAACATATCATTTTCAACAGTAATGATGAGCAAAGCCTGAAAAGGCTACACTGAAACATACTTTGACATCTTATTCAAATTTTTGACTTCTTTTTTTTTAATGAATATTTACTGGCATTTTCAAAAACCACACAAAGACAAAATTAGACAAAAATAATTAACAAAGATACTAAAATCCAAAACTTAAAAAACAATTTTAAAAAACATATAAAATTCCAATTACTTATTTTCATTTAACTTGTTTCTCAGACCTCCTCACACCTCCCTTTCTTGTATTCCAATTTAAATTATTAATTCAGCAAATCCTTAACCTTATTTTATTTAATTTAAACCATTTTGAAAACCAATTTAACTTATCCAAATTTAAACATCAATACTTATACATCGTTACTCATTCTTAAACATTTTTCCTAAAGTCGACCAAAATTTTTGACTTCCATCAATCCTGTCTGAAAATTTTCCAACCTAATCTCTCAGTATGCATTTCTTATCTTCCCTATTACATTTCAAACTCATAACCAATATCTCTGTCTTTTTCTACTTTGTAACACTTTGTATATTTCTCCTTACAAAACTTCTTGTAGTCCTACTAGCGTAATTTGTTGATTACAGTTGCTCTTCAAATAATTCATAGACTTCTTCCAATCTTCTGTAAATCTCTGGTCCTGCACAATGCCATAACTCAATGGCAGTACAGTGGTGCCTCGCAAGACGAAATTAATTCGTTCCGCAAGTTTTTTCTTCTTGCGAGTTTTTCGTCTTGCGAAGCACGGTTTCCCATAGGAATGCATTGAAAATCAATCAATGCGTTCCTATGGAGACCGTCCGGGGACAGAGGGGAAGCACCGCGCGCCTTCCCCTCTGTCCCCGGACCTGTTTAAAGCAAGGGGCGGCGGGGAGAAGATCGCTTCTCCCCGTTGCCGCCCCTTGGTTCAAAAGGGGTCTGGGGAGAGAGGGGAAGGCGCACGCCTTCCCCTCTGTCCCCGGAGATTGCGGGGCTGGCAACGGGGAGAAGAGATCTTCTCCCCGCCTCCCCTTGCTTCAGAAGAGGTCCGGGGACAGCGGGGAAGACGCGCTGCGCTTCCCCGCTATCCCCGGAGCTTGCGGGGCAAGCTTCGTTTTGCGAAGCAAGCCCATAGGGAAATGCGTCTTGCAAAGCGGCTAAGAAAACGAAAAACTCCTTCGTCTAGCGAGTTTTTCGTCTTCCGAGGCGTTCATCTTGCGGGGTACCACTGTAATTTAGCAATCGCAATAATTTAGGCTCCTCTTCTAGGAAGCATCACTAAACTGAAGGGGACTTACTCCTGAGTAGACCTGCCTAGGATTGCCCTTGCTATCTTACGTTTTTAAACAAGCGATGGGGAACCTGCTGTGGCCCTTAAAAATTATTGTTGGGGAGGAAATATATTATTACGTAGTTTTCTATTACAATAATCCAATAGTAGCCTCATTATAACAATGCCAAATTATAATACAATTGCTAATCCCAATCATTCAGATGCCAAATTATATAATTCAGGTGGCCTCATGCGTGCTAGAATTGGTTTGATGGTTTACTTTGTTTCTGTGTTCCAAAATCTTAATCATCTCAATTACCGTATTTTTCACCCTATAGGACGCACCGGCCCATAGGGCGCACCTAGTTTTTTGGGGAGGAAATGAAGAAAAAAAAATTATTCCCCCCCCCCCCCAGGAGTGGGGCTGGAGCAGGGGAAGCCCGAGCTTCCCCCGACCCCAGCCCCACAACAGGCAGCTCTCTGCAAGCCGGGGGTTGGAATTGTAATTATGTGTGGGATAAACAACAGTGAATTTTACTTTTCTATCCAGACTAGCAATAGGCATGATCAGTGTTCAAGGACACATTCTAGGCCAGTCATGCAAAAATACTCAAGGAAGGTGTGAAGAGGGGCAATGAGGGCTCTGGCCTGGTGAGAGCTGCAAGGGAGTTGAAGGGCAACCTTAGGGGCCTGGGCCTGAGGCGGGGCAGTGTGAAATGGGAAATGCTGGCATGCCCAGACTTTGGCGTTGGGCTTAATTGCCTCATAATTATGACTGCTGGGGGTTTAAATACCATAGATCCTCTACAAGGAAACTCTGGGAACTGCATTAATATGAAGCAGGAATGGAGATATAGGATGGAATATTCCCATCTTTCTGCTGTTGAAACAAACATTTTACCAACAAAGAGGATGCAAAAATGGAAAATAATTCTATCATGGGCTGGCTGGATGCAGAGGAGTGGTGCGAGCACCAGTTGGTGCTCCCTCAGGGGAAGAAGGCTCAGAGTCAGGGGACTGGTGGTGGGACATTGAAGAGTAGTGCTTGCTATGTGTGCAAGACCTCTAATGGGGTAAATGACATCTGCTTAATGCCACAACCCTATTTTTGCTTACCTAGGAGCAAGACTCATTGAATTAAATGGGGCTTGCTTCTGAGTAGACAAGGATATGATTGCGTGGCACCTCTTTTAAAACAGACCTCCTTAGAACTCCCTTTCTCTCTCCCAGCCCCCATCAGAGGTAGGCTCATGGCTGGTGGGTTAGTACTTGTGGCTGGTGTGAAAAGAGAACACACTCCGCACATGTTCAAAGGCACTCTTGGAGCTCTACAGACCGATGCTCCCTGAAAACTTCAGAAAGGGCTGAAGTCCTGGCGCAGTCTCTTCTCTTGCTGAGTGGGGACATTCGTGAGGGATGGAGAGAAAGAATGGCCTTTTGGCTAAGATCAAGTGTAGTATCTTATACAACAACTGCAATATTAACAACGTCCATTCAAAATTTACACATTATAAATCTATACGTGAAACATTCAAACTATATCCTTATTCCCCCTGTGTGTGACATTTTTTTTCTGTCCGTGGTGTTCCTTCCTGTCCCTGTAAAAGCCCTTAAGATATTATTGGACACCAACCTTTAAAATGTATCTGCATTTTAAATACAACTCTGAGCTGATTTCCTTATTTCTTGCATACATTTGCAGGTCACATGGTTGTGTGGGAAAATTGTGAACACGGGTGAGAACTTTAAAGATCTCTTCCGAGGGAGTAGGAAAATAATGCATCTTGGCCGAGCTATTTAAAAGCAATTTATTTTGCAAATACGGCTTCACCAAGGGATAAAGTTCTAGATGCACTTCATGATCAACATCTCAGAAGAATCCAACACTTTCTTCAAGAGGCTGCCTACCACCCATTTGATGGAAGGGTCCACAAAATATATATCATTATAAATGATTAAAACCCAAAGAAGGTCTTGACTATCCTTCTGAAGTTACAGGTACACTTGCGTCCCCCTATTTCCACAGAGCGTGCTACAGCTGAAGCCTTTAACCATTCTTTCCAAACTTATGAAATGAAAAAGGGAAGGCAGTACTTGTCAGTGGCCACACAAAGGCATATGGACCACAGCAAACATACACACCCCAGACAGACTGGGAGCTTATTTTAGCACTAGCATCATATGTTTCTGATACATAATCCCACTTAGCACACTCACCTCAGCATTTTGCATTATATGCTGTTCCCCATGTATTACAGAAGTCCAGTCTGAAAGGAACCCATGGCATGGATAACTGAAACTGTCTTGGACTGTGTAGAGTGACTGTGTAGAGCAGGCATGTCCAAAGTCCGTTTCGGGGGCCTAATCCTGTCGCAGTCAGTCTCCTGGGGTAAAATCCTAAAACAACTTCAATCTTGGGGGGAAAAAAAGTTCAACAACATCAATCCTAAAAAAAGCTCAACAACAAAAAAAGTCGGCCCTCATGCATGTTCACTTTATCAAATCTGGCCCTCTTTTGGCACACCAGCCTAAGCTGGCTAAAGGCATTCCACACCACAAAGGACACTTGCACCCGCCATGACAAAGCTGAATCTAAGAGCACCCACACTTTCTCCATGAAGATGAATGTTCTGGTCCTCAAACACTGTGCTTCAATCGGGAGAAAGCTGCACTCGCAGAGCTCAGACGATGCTTGATTTCGGCATCAGTGTTGGCCCTTGTGGAAAGATAACTGCCCAGGTAGGAGAGGTGATCGACACTTTCCAATATTACACCGTTGAGTTGGATTTGTGGCACTGCAGAGGGGTTGTTTTGTGCTTGTTGGGGCAGCACTTTGGTTTTTTGGATGTTGAACAATAGGCAAAGCTTTTCATAAGCTTCTGCAAAGATATTTAGGATGGTTTGGAGGTCATCCCCTGAGTGTGCAGATACGACATTGTCCTCAGCATATTGAAGCTCTATGACAGAAGTTAGGGTAACCTTACTCTTTGCTTTCAGCCTAGAAAGTGAGTGTAACACGTTGAGCACCACCAACCTGAACAGAGGAACCAACCACAAGGCACCCCCAGTTCTCAGCCAAACTAGAGGCTAGTTAAGGAAACTGATTGCAGATGCCCTCAGTTGGGTCAATCACCACTTTGGATAGTTGTTCCTCTCCACTAGACCTTTTCAGCAAGCAACTTATGATGGTGGTTGACTTCTACCAACCGGAAAGCTTGCAGCACCAGAGCAACTTGCAAACAGATGCCCTTCAGGATGTCCAATAAAGGGTAGCTGAGGTTACGGATACTGCAGAGGACATTCAGGAGGAATTTCAGCAGGGGCTGCAGGATGCTGTTGAACAAAGCAACTAGGAAGGGTTCCAGCATTTGGTCTCCTATTGTAGTTAAGAGGTCAACCACCAACACCTGAATGAAGAGAAGAGCACCGTCAGAAGCAGCTGGTTCTTGCAAAAGACATTAACTGTGCAACTGACTACCTCAGGACTGGATCCTTGACACACACATGTCCTACATCAGCTAATGGACAGTTGTGCATCACATCAAAGATGTCCCAAAACAAGGAGTGTCAACAGATGGGTCAAGTATCAAACACCTCAAAAATAGCATAGGCATAACAAGTAAAATCATTAAAAGCCTAGAATTTGTAACAGATGAAAAGGACAAAACTTTCCTTTCTGGCCACCATAAACTAAATAAAAAATTTTAAGCTACCTTGTTCATGGGAGAGACTTGGGTCTCCAGGAGAAAGCTATTTTACAGAAAAAGCCACCTTTGAGAAGACCTTTTCATATGGCCCTCCTTGCAGTCCAAACTTGGCAGAGAGATGGCAAACCTCAAGGCATTTGAGGTCATGGTGGAATATGGGGTGAAGCTAGTCTTTCAGGCACTTTGGAGCCTTGTTTTTAGGAGTTTTTAAATCTTACTCTGGTTGTATACTCATTTGAAACTCATTCTCACAGTAGACTCTGAATTTCAAGGCAATAAAGAACACTATCTGGATAGTAGAAAATGAGTTGTAAAAGAAATAAAAAATACTTTCGGACTACATAATGGCCACTTCATTATGTTTAATTACAAAGTCACTGAGCATTGCAATGCAGTCAGAGAAAATAAAGAAGCAATAAAAATACTTTAAGGCTAGAAGCACCTCTGGCTATTTTGTGGATGGGATTCAGTCAAGGGCACACTGCACCATTAACATGGATTTGGCATTCTTGGGCAACAAACATGCATCCAAACTCCCCCACCCTGAGTTTTGCAGTATGGAAAGTGATGGGGAAATGTGCTGGAAAACATGGAATGATCACTGCCTGATGTACATTGTAATTGAAACAAATTATCCATGAGCAGCTGACATCTAACCTGGCAAACATAATTCAAATAAATCAAGATGATTTGATCAACAAAAAGGTTACTCTGACCTTAGTCTTATGTTGGGATGGGGAAGAAAATGAAAATACCAGAAGATAGTAGGGATGATGGGGGAGAGGCCCCTGTCCTATTTGTGTGCAGCAGAATGAGAAGCTGCAGTGATGGAAGGAGAATGTCCTTGGCTCCTGAATTTAGTATTCTGTTACATAACAATCTATGCTTAAAACAGGAGTGTTTTTTAAACCAGAGGTGGGCAACCTAATCTCCTGTGGCAGCAATAAGGGGAGAGAACTGGGGGGGGGGAGTAGGGGGGGCAGTAAGGGTGTCCCACCCACCTACGGCTCTGACCTCACCTAGAGTGCAGCTACCAAGAAATCACCCCTGAGGAAATGCAGCCTTTGAAAGCAGAAGGTCCACATTTCCAAGCAGTCAAAAACATACGCCTAACCCCCCCCCCCTTTTTGGCAAGGAAATGCCCATTTCTGAATTAAGAGCTGGTGCAGAGTTAAAGTAGAGTTCTCTCACCTGGAATATGGATTTGTTGAGAAAATTGATCAACTCTACTGTGAAAATGATGGGTACATTAACTAGGATCTTCAGGACACCAAATAATTCTCTCAAGCCTTGCTGAATCGTCTTCTCAGCACTGTCCAAAATTGTGGAGCGAAGGAAGAGGGAGAGGGGGGAAAGAGAGAGAGAGAGAGAGAGAGAGAGGAAGAGGGAGAGGGGGGAAAGAGAGAGAGAGAGAAAGAGAGAGAGAGAGCTTCAAAGCTTGGCAAGAAAGAACAGTTGGCCTTGCTGAGATTTCCTTCCTTTCTGAGCCATTATACACCATTTGTTATTTAAGGGGCTTATCTCAGTGGCACAGCACCCTGTTTTGCATGCCAAAAATCTCAGCTTCAGTCTACAGGTAGGGCTGAGAAGGACTCTTGCCTGAAACCAGTGCTTTTTTTCCTTAAAAAAATGTTTAGGGGTACTCTCGACTCAAGAAAATCACCATTTTATAGTTCAAATTGGGGAAAATAAAAACAGTAAATGGACAAAAGTACAAAGATTCACAAAATGTTTAGGGGAAATGTTGGCCATTTTCCATATCCGCTATTGGGTCCTTGGAGCACAGATTCACACGAAGTGGCAACCAACCTTGCAGGATTTAACAGGATTTATTTGAAATGCATATGCAGAACAAAGGTACAGAGCATTGAGTTTGCAATCTGCACACCCCAGTCAGGGTGCGCCCCCTTTTTATACATTTGCAGAATACCATACCACCTGATTTCTTGTAAACCACCTAATTTCTGGGAAATCGAAAGTTATAGCAACTTCCTATGTCCTTACATGGGCTTGCCCCCCCCCCTTCCTGCAATGGCCCCACCAGCCTCACCACACCACGGCCATGTGCATTCCTGAGTCTGCTTATCTCTTTACAACCTTGAATAATAAACATTTGAGCCTGTTCCATCAATGCCAGCCTTGTTCTCCTGACGGACCTCTCCTTTCTCAGAAAGGCCTTTGGGGGGGTTTGCTATGGCCCTACACTATGTGTACCCCTGCGTCCGTCCCTCCCCCCCCCCCGAAAAAAGCACTGCTTGAAACCCTGGAAAGTCGCTGCATCAGTGTAGGCAATACTGAGATAGCTGGACCAGTGGACATAAGGCCATCTCTAATGAAATAAACCGAAGGCCCATCTAGTTCCAGCATCCTGTTCTCACACTGGGGGCATCTTCCTTCCTCAGTTTACATATGCTAGTTACCTTTCAGCCACCTTCAACATGTAGACTGTCTCACGATCTCTTCTCGGCTGGAAAGAATGTCGATCTTCATTGTCTGTACATGTGGCTGAAACATCAAAAAATTTAAAGGATGCACTTGAGCATTAAAAACATTCCATCTGGAAGGAGGACACAGGTCCATGCTCAGGCCCAGCAATTGCTATTAACACAGCAGAGGTTGCCCTCTTGTGGCAAAAGAGAGATAACAAGAAGTACATCACAGCAACTTCGCTGAAAAGCAGATGTGGAAAAGACAGCTGCCGTTCTCTACTTGTTATCATGATCCAGAGAATGCATCTGCATAAGGTTACTAACAGGCGTATTCTGTTATTATAACAGGCTATAAGTAACAGCTAAGCTAAACTAGCAGTACAGTAGGAAGGTTGACATTTCAGCACACAATAAAAAACACTTTTTAAGAAAGCTTTTGGTCTTTAGAGCAAGGGTAGCTAACCGATATGTATGTGAGTTCCCACATCCAAGGTTTTTTGTGGGCCCTCAAGGCCTCCCCAAATTGAAACTTTTTTTGGGATTGTGCCTCTGGGTCCCTTCACTGCAACACAATGATGCCAAAAGGTTGGGGGGGGGCAAGGTCTGCCCAAATTTGTCCCTTAATTTTTTTCCCATACATATCCCACTGTAGACCCCCAAGAGCCCCCAAAATTTGTCAGTTTTTATATATCAATATTTATATTCTCAAAATCCACTTCAACCATACCCCCTTTAACAAGTAGCACAAGGAAAGTTGAGCATAAGTCCGTGCAGCCCCCTTGCCTGAAAAAGTCATCCTGCTTTAGAGGCTAGTTGTACCTTTTCTGGCTTAGGATTGTCTGATTTTTATTGCAAGTGCTGCTTGTTTATTTTTTCTGATCGACTGGCTTTTCATCTGCTGCTTGTCCCCGCCCTCCCTCCCTCCCTCTCTCTCACACACACAGTTTGATTGTTTTTGCTGTATTTTTATTATTGATTTATTTCATAAAATTTATATACCACTTGATTATAAAAAAATCTCAAAGCAGTTTGCAAAAAGAATAAAAATATACAATTTTATAGAACAACTAAAACAACTATTTAAAACAATAAAGTCAACAACTAAAAACAACAGAACCAGCAATAAGCTACAAACACGTCAGTGTTCTAGGCATCTGGGTAGGCCTGTCTAAACAAAAATGTTTTTAGCAGGCGCTGAAAAGAGCACAGTGAAGTCGCCTGCCTGATGTCAATATGCAGCGAGTTCCCAAGATCAAGTTCTTACAAATGTGGAACAGGTCTTATGTGGCACCTATATTATTTTTGTTAGCTGCCTTGAACTTAAGGAGTGTTTAGTCCCAGGCTTAACCTGCTTAATATCCTTTTAGATTCTTTTATTCCCCTGTGTTTTTGTTGGAAGCCGCCCAGAGTGGCTGGGGTAACCCACTCAGATGGGCAGGGTATAAGTAAGAAATAAGTCATCAGAAAAAGGCACTTGGGCTTTGGGCTCTTTGGGTGGAAAAATAGTTGAAGAGGAGCTGCAAACCCTTCACACACAGGTTCAGATCGGAGCATTTTCTGTTCTCCCATGACAAGCTTACATTTTGCTCTCTGGCTTCCAGCATTTCCAATACCCTTGTAACATTTTCTGCATGTAGTTATCAGCAGGAATCATTTCAAAGTGTTCCCATTACATCAGAAGAAGCCCCGAGGGAACCCACACGATTGTGATGCAATTTCAAACAACACCTTGCTTTCCTCTTCCTAAAAACCCACTCTTGCTGTCAGGGATGTCCCTCTGCAAGCCAGGGCAGAAACCAGCACAGCATTTGGCTTCCTGTGAAACTGTGCATTTCAGCCCGACAGTTGAAAACACAACAGGAAAGGGTGTGGTGTGAATAGGGCTGGCCCTACCATCAGAGAGTGAAGCAGCCGCTTCAGACAACGAGGGAAACAAGGCGGTCTGAGCCAAGTGTGCTACATGAGTTGCTCTGGGCTTCTCAAGGACCCTCCTGACATCCCTTGTACTGTGCATTCAAGAGTACTTCTGCTCATGATGGTATGGGCGGTGGTTATTTGCAACCCCATCATCAATACTGTTTGCACCTGCAAATGTTTCGGGGCAGGCATGCTGATTCATTTCCAAGCCTGCAGCTGAAATCCTGCAACTTTTTATACAGCAAATGTTCTGCCATGTTTGTCCTTCTTTTGTCTTGCTGTGGTGCAAGGGTGACCCTCCAGATAGCATAACATTGGAGAAGCATCGCTAAGCAACTAACAAAGCAGAATGACGTCTGGACGGTCCAGTATAAATGCGCTCTAAATGCACTATTTTTACATCAGTGATGTGTTGCAGAATACACCTGGGGCGGGGAGCACAATTCTTGGAGAAAACCCTGAGCTAGCCTCCTGCTTTCAGTTCAGATACAATGAAGATGCCCCATAGCTAGTGCATAGCTGTCAACATTTCCCTTTTTTTTTAAGGGAAATTCCCTTATTCCAAATAGGATTCCTCGCAAGAAAAGGGAAAAGTTGACAGCTATGAGCTAGTGCCAAAGGAAGAATCAAGTGCCAATCCAGTCGGCTTTGGAACATGGAATGGTGGCCCCTCACCTCTGGCAGCAAAATATCTCCTGGGCCAGTTGTGGGTGCAAGAAAGCAGAGGGAGACCAGGCAGAGCTCCTGGCAATAAGATAGCCTAGTATAACACCGAATAGTTGCAGGAATCATGGAAGCGTTCCAAGTCTGCTTGAGAGCCAGTGTGACTTAGTGGTTATAGTGTCAGACTAGGACCTGGGAGACCAGGGTTCAAATCCCCACTCGGCCACAAAGGTCCCTGAGTGACGTTGGGCCTAGCCTACTTCACAGGGTTGTTGTGAAGATGAAAGAGGAAGGACTATGTAAGCCGCCTTGACCTCCTTAGAGGAAAGGTGGGATATAGATGAAATGGAATAATAAAAATAAAGTCTTTTGCCATTCATATCCTCCAGGCCTTGCTTGCATCTTCCTCCTCTCAACCAATGAAGAGGAGGGGGGAGTTTCACAGGCAGAAAAACATGCAAAATGCAGCCAGCACCTGCACAAGGGACTGCAGACCTTTTATCTTCCAGACCCTATGGTAGGAGGCCCAGAGCCTAGCCCTTCCCCGGCTCCAGATGTGGCAAGGATCCACAAGTCTCTGGCAGAGAAGCGGGCTCTCAAGCAAAAAGACCCTCAGAAACCCAAGGCGTCGTGTACATGCTAAAAAAAGAAGAGGGGCACAAAAAGGTTGCCAGCTCTTTCACTTCCTCTTCCCGTTCCAGTTCAGAGGCCTGGGGCCCACTTCCTTCCGTTCTCATGCACTGCCAGAAAGTTCCACTTCCCAGGGCCGAAGCAGTTCCCTTTGCCACTCGGGGAGAAAGAGGTCACATTCTGATTCACACAGCCTGGCAGCCTTCCAAGCTGCGAGACCTATTTTTATCACTTAGTGGTACCTCGCAAGACGAATGCCTCGTAAGACGAAAAACGCGCAAGACGAAAGGGTTTTTCGATTTTTGAGTTGCTTCGCAAGACAATTTTCCCTATGGGCTTGCTTCCCAAGACGAAAACGTCTTGCGAGTTTGTTTCCTTTTTCTTACGTCCCTGGCACTGGGCGGCCGCGCGGATGGGTCGGCGCTGGCGGGAGCCTCGTTTGTGGGTGCTGCCGCGGCCGCCTCGCCGCCTCTCCCTTCCAAATCCTGCACGCAGTGCCCGTACAGGATAGCCAGCACCAGCAGCGCCAAGAGCAGCGCGGCCAAGAGCAGCGCGGCGGACTTTTTGCCCGCGTAGAAGCCCGAGCGCAACTTGACGGTCATGGTGGCCGGTTGAAAGCGAGGGGGGAGCCTGAGCGACTGAGGAAGAAATTCAGCACAGGATCCGTGCTTCGCAAGACGAAAAAAATCGCAGGACGAAACAACTCGCGGAACGAATTAATTTTGTCTTGCAAGGCACCACTGTATTAGAACCCTCGAGGTTTATCCCCCGGCGCCAGGTGCAAAATGCAGGCTCAAAGGGGGTGGGGCCAATGGTCTAGTTCACTCCCCACACACACACCAGTGAGCCATTCACTGGGATATGCAAGTCGAAATCTATGTCTGAGTTACTACAGCAGCTTTCCCCAATCTGGTGCCCTCCAGATGTTTTGGACTACAACTGGTGGGAGTTGTAGGGTGCCAGGTTGCGAAGGCTACACTATAGATCCGGGACCCTCACATAAAACCCTACAAGCAGCCAGCAGATCTGCTCAAGGGCACAGGCACAGGCAACCAATTAATAATCGTTATTTGATGGGTGGAGAGCATTGAAGCTGAAAGAGAAGAAATAAGCACACGGCAGATAATTTATTTTGCCTGTAAGTTTCCTTGCTATTCTTAAACTACTGGGAGTCAGAAACCACCTTCAATCTCCTATAGAACAGTCCGAGTTTAACAGGAATCGCTTCTGTGCACTGTCACAAATAAGACTGGGCACAATCCTTGGAAATCAAAAGGAAAAAGTCAACTCTCTCCCTTCCCACCACTGCAGCACTGCAAGGAAGGAAAATTAATTACTCTGGATCTGCAAGGATCCATCTCTGAAGATCAAGGTTGCTTCCAGACAACTTCTTTACTGAGCATATGATTTGTTTGCAGGGAATATTAGAAACGACATTTAACCAGTGCTCATTCTGCTGTGTCCACAGGGAGGGTAGACAACATTGCCTCAAGCAACGGTCTTCCCGCACTTTGCAGTGCATAAGAAAATCAGAAGAGCTTGCTGGATCAGACCAACGGCCCATCTGCTCCAACCTCCTGTTCTCTCATCGGCCAACCAGATGCCTTCAGGAAGCAGGATTCAATCACAACAGCCCTCTTCCCAAGTCTTTGTCATGTACCAGAAAGAGGGTCCAGGCTTCGGCCTACTGCAAAAAAATGCACAAGTTTGCTTTGCTTAACAGCAAGTGAATATTTCATTTACTGAAGTCTGTGCTTTGTCCTGCCCCAAACCTGTTGCGCCATTCTGGCAGAGACCCATTTCATCTCTTGCACAGCATCCATCAGAGGGTTACGCCCTTAATAAACATGATTCTCATGCTTCCCTAGGAAGGAAGAGTCAGCCGCCCAAAGGAAGCCCTTGCACCCTGAATTAACCCCGGCTTGCGTGGCTATTCCCAGCTAATATCAGTTGCAACGCCTTGAGTTACCTTCTGTCTGGGTGCCCTTGTTGAGGGACTGCATCCCATCATCAGCTCTGGGTCTAAGCCAACCATCCAGGCTGCTCCACTCAAATCTTTCTTCCGTCTGGGCTTCCAACGACTTGGCCATCACAGGTGGGGGGTCTCCTGTGGGACAAGGACAGATTCAGGCAAGAGGCGATTCAGCTACCGAAACCTTGAGGCTGCAGACACGGGCTATTTCTTACATGGAGGGCATAAGAAACAGCATGAGGAAAGGAATGCCTCACCTGGCAGCCCAATAAGGAAAGTGGAACTGCCTTCTTGGATTGGGCCAAAGTGAATGAACAGTAATAAGCTGGGTGCCTTTCAGAAGTCAAGAACACAGGCATGGAGGTGGTGGTCTCAATTATCTCCTTACAAAGATTAGAGTTCACAGCGGGCAGATGATGTTAAGCGTCCTGATGCATCAGGACAATGGCCCATCTAATCCAAATGTCTCTTCTGGGAAACCTGCAAGCAGGATTCAAGCAGCTGTGGTTGAAGAAGAACACCGCATTGTTCAGTTTCTGTTAATTGATTCTCATGAAAATTTACAGATTCTGGCTTCACACAATTAACTCAAGGCAGTGTCAATTTACTCTTGGCAGAAAGCCAAGATCTGCTTGACCTAGAAACTACTTACTCCGATTGGTTAATGACCAGCACTCAACTCTGTTATCTAGGAATGCTAGCACAGTTTGGTGTTAGGTGTGTTAGGAGTAGGAGTGCTGTGTATGGTTAATAGAGAGAGAGAGAGAGAGAGAGAGAGAGAGAGAGAGAGAAAGGATTTATTTTACTTTGTTTTGTATGCAGAAACTCTGCTGGTTTCTTTTCCTTTTAATAAATCCTGTAAATAGTTATTCTGAGTCTAGCTGACTAGTCATTTCCACCTTGACTAGCTTCTTCGCTGTGCAGGAAAACTCTTCTACGTTTGGGCTAAAGCCATTAGAGCTATGCCTGACACTTCAAAGTTCCATGACATAGACGAGGGGGAATTAATGGTGACACAGGGTTCACAATCCACTATAAACCGAGGTATGGATGGGCTCTTAATCTCTTCCATTTATTCAGGATTGTACTGCTTGTCCATGAATCGTGCCCCACACATCTCTGTGTCTTTGTGTGACAAACTGTATCCTCAAAGTGAGTTCAGAAGCTGAGGGCTCTGACAGCAAACGCATGATAGCATCGCTTCCTTATAATCTTCTTTTCCCCATTGATTGATTCATTCATTCATTCAGTGCTGCACCCACTCTCCCAATGCAACCAGACAAACCCCCAAGCCACAGAGATGCAAAGATTGCAGCTCCTGCTCTCTTACAATCTGAACTTCCGTTCTCCAGAGAGGCAACAGGGCCTCAGGGCCAGGAAGAGAGACGTTTGGGGGGGAAAGAGAAGTGACTACAAGACTCTGCAGGTGTATTCTGCCATGTGGTGCCTTTGCATGTGATTTTGCCAGCTTTTGCATGTGCAAAATAGCATGACTCAGATACCACCCACATCCTCAGGCTCGGCATTAGTTCCCAAGGCACATTACGGACTGTGGTTGCTTCCAGTTGGCATGTTTATTTAGTGTTTCATCTTAATTTGCCTCAGTGGCGTAGCGTGGGTTGTCAGCACCCGGGGCAAGGCAAGTAATTTGCGCCCCCTAACCCGTGGATTTGCGCCCCCTAACCCTAACCCCCAGATGTTGCGCCTGGTGCGGCTGGCCCCCCCTGCACCCCCCACGCTACGCCACTGATTTGCCTACACAAAGTTTGTGGAGGCTATGTTCACTGTTTACTGAGCATTCATTCCAACTGATGTCATGAAAAGCACCAGTTATCCCACATTTCCCACTGCATTTCCCCATCTCAAAAGTCTTCACCACAAAAAAGTCTGATTTCTTTCTTTTTTAAAAAAATACTTTTGGATGCCAAGTTTGCTGTGCAAGACCAACGAAGTCATTTTAATTCCCCAGTCTGAATTCACCAGTATATACCACTGAATTCCACCTGCAAAATAGTACCAGTGGTCTTACTGTGCAACACTAAGCTGATCTACTTAAAGAGAAGTCCCAATGATCTTAGCGGAACTTACAGCTTAGTCAGGGCATGTGTGATTACCGCCTTAAACGAGTTAACTACCTGGAAACTGTTAGTGCTGTAAGGGGAGTTAGGGGTCTGAATTCAGGGTATCCCTGTGAATACCAGTTACTGGAAACCACAGTAGAGGAGACTGCATGCCTGTGGAGATAACTTTGAATGCCATCAAATTTCTGTGACTTTAATCCCTCCTGCTCACCTGCCTCAACCACATCCTTTCAAAGCTTCTGCTCTGGGACTCTTGCCCTTTCCCCCCTTTTTTGGATTTACCTATCAAAACTTCATTGAAGCCATCAAATGGAAGATCCCTTTGGCCCTCCTTTCTCCCAGCTAATTTTTGTACGGTTTCGTCCACACTGACGTTTGCAGGGTTGTTCATCATGGATGAGTTGCCTCGACCAGGATTTTTCCATGTACTGATAGGATTAGAAAAAGAAAACCAGAAAGCATCATGCCACATTCACTAAGTTAAACTTCAGGGGGATGCGGGTGGCGCTGTCAGGAGCTAGTCCTACACTCAAGTAGGACCCTGGCAGAGACACATGCCCAACTGGCATGTTCTCTCCCTCCTGGTGTTATATGGTCTCGGCGGCTGCTCTCAGTCAGCAGTCTAACCTTTCCCCAGCCTGAATAGGTAAAACTTTTCCATAATTTTATAGCACTTCTTCATACGTCATATAGCAGTGATGGCCACCAACATAGATGGCTTTAAAAGAAGACTGGAAATTCATGGAGGGGAAAACTATCAATGGCTACTGGCCCTGGAAGCTATGAGCTTTCCCCACAACCTCCCTCCCTGCCACTTTTGGCCCCGACATCTGCTTCTAATCCAACTGGATTGACAACCACCATCCCACCTCTCCTTTCCATTATGGGCGTTGACTGCCTGGAACTGAAGCCTTGCTGAGACCTGGCGACGGTTCAGACATCCTTTCGGTACAGTGATATGTTGATTATGGAAGCAACGTGAAGATGCCCAAGCTATAATAAACAGATTTGTACAAATAGTAGCAGGATGACTTGCCTCAATGAAAATGGGAAACCCATGTAAGCTTTGGACTGTGATGGACCTAATGGAACTTTAGAAACCGGATGAGAATTAGACGGGAGGAGAAGGAACAACTTGGGAAGAAAATAAGAGACATTTTTAAACTTTTGGAATTGAAATGCGGGTTACCAGGACACTTTTCTTAATTCATACACCAAATAGTTGTGGTTTATATATAATCTATCTTTTGTGGCAAAAATTCTATGTGGCTATAGATATTTGTATAACTTCTTGTTCCGACAATGTGCATGAGGACTACAAATTAGTTTTCCTAAGAAGGAGAAAGCAGGTGCATAAAACTGTAATAAATGACCAGTCCTAACAAAAGAACATAAGCACTGCCCTCCTGGGTCAGAACAAAATGGCACCTTTTCTCACAGTGGACAAATGTCCATAGGAAACCAGGAAGCAGGATTCGAGCACAAAAGCCCTCTCCCTTCCTGTGACCTCAAGCAATGGGTATTCAGACTGGACTGCTTCCAACTGGATACACTGATAGCCCTCTCTTCCGCCATGAATTTGCCTCATTTATTTATTTACACCCGGCCCATCTGGCTGCATTTCCCCAGCCACTCTGGGTGGCTTCCAGCAAAATATTAAAATACAATAATTCATCAAATATTAAAAGCTTTCCTAAAAAGGACTGCCTTCAGATATCTTCTAAAAGTCAGATAGTTGTTGTTCTCTTTGACATCTGATGGAAGGGCGTTCCACAGGGCAGGTGCCACCACCGAGAAGGCCCTCTGCCTGGTTCCCTATAACTTGGCTTCTCACAGTGAGGGAACCGCCAGAAGGCCTTCAGAGCTGGACCTCAGTGTCTGGGCTGAATGATGGGGGTGGAGACGCTTCTTCAGGTCTACTGGGCTGAGGCCATTTAGGGCTTTCAAGGTCAGTACCAACACTTTGAATTGCACTCGGAAATGTACTTGGAGCCAATGTAGGCCTTTCAGGACCGGTGTTATATGGTCTCAGTGGCCGCTCCCAGTCACCAGTCTAGCTGCTGCATTCTGGATTAGTTGTAGTTTCCGGGTCACCTTCAAAGGTAGCCCCATGTAGAGCGCATTGCAGTAGTCCAAGCGAGAGTTTAAAGCCATCCAAGTTGGTTGTCATCACTGCCTCCTTTATATATATTATTAAATTTTCTGTTTTCTGTTTTACAATTTAAAATACCCATTTAAACATCCTTAAGATATCAATGACTTCCCTTCATCTCTTTCCATGGTTCATTTTACATATCATAAATCCCTGCATATTTTACCAAAACTAAACCATTCAGTATTCCTTGAGTGCATCCATCAAAACTTGTTTACGCTGTTGAATTTATCCTAATGCCAGCGTTTTCAGCTGTATACAATTATTTCCCATATATTCCATAAATGTTTTCCAATCTTTAAACGTTATATTCTTCTTCTTTTCTTATTCTATGTGTTAACTCTGCGAGTTGTGCATTTTCTGTCAACTTAAGTTGCCATTCTTCTTCAGTTGGTACCTCACTCATTTTCCATTTTGGGGCTAACAAAACACGGGCCGCAGTAGTGGCATACATAAATAACCTGTATTGACACCTGGGAATTTCCGTCTGGATTATCCCCAACGGAAAGGACTCTGGTTTGTTTGGGTTTTTTTGGAGGGGGGAGAAGTACTTTTAATGGTCAAAATGGTCAAAGGCCTGGAAACGATGCCTTATGAGGAACGGCTAAGGGAGCTGGGCATGTTTAGCCTGGAGAAGAGGAGGTTAAGGGGTGATATGATAGCCATGTTCAACTATATAAAAGGATGTCACATAGAGGAGGGAAAAAGGTTGTTTTCTGCTGCTCCAGAGAAGCGGACACGGAGCAATGGTTCCAAACTACAAGAAAAAAGATTCCACCTAAACATTAGGAAGAACTTCCTGACAGTAAGAGCTGTTCGACAGTGGAATTTGCTGCCAAGGAGTGTGGTGGAGTCTCCTTCTTTGGAGGTCTTTAAGCAGAGGCTTGACAACCATATGTCAGGAGTGCTCTGATGGTGTTTCCTGCTTGGCAGGGGGTTGGACTCCATGGCCCTTGGGGTCTCTTCCAACTCTATGATTCTATGATTCTATGATTCATTTAAAAGGGTAAAAGAATACTGAGAAATGATCCATAATGAATTGGCCATCCCTGCCTCTTGTGGGAGGGAGTTCCATAGGAGCGTTTGCCTTTACCAAAATGAACAAAACACAGCGCTTCGTTGCACTTGAGCCTACCCATTCTGTTGCAAGAGGACTTCTCTGTTCCCCAGGCTGGTTCCTCTCCACCGTGGCTGCTGTTCATCTTCCTGGCTGCCGACAGAAGTTTGGCAACGTAACTCTTTAGGTAAAGAACAAGGAGGAAAAACCCGCTGGCATTTTCTTATGGAATGGTTAGCTTAAATATGCAGCATGGATGAACCCAGGGCCGTCTTTCCCCGGGGGTGCAAGGAGTGTGGGGCACCCGGACGCCAAATTCTGGGGGGCGCCAGCTGCTGAAGCCACCTAAGCTCTTAACTATCTACCCGTTATGAAATAATAAATAATTTTGATCAAGCTAGAAAAACAAAATACATATATACCTAGGTATTACCGGAATGTATACCTACTGTTTCACTAAAGGACTTTTGACTTTGTGCGTTTGTACTGCACCAGCGGCGACACTTGTCAGACTCAACGACGGTGCTTGTCATTCTCAGCGACGCCGTGCACGCGAAATTAACTCTTACATCAAAATATTATGTTACGTATTGTATTGAGCTGCTACGCGGCAGCGGGGTCAGCGGCACCTTTGACACAACTGATGTTTCTCCTAAGCAGGGGCCTCAACAATACTTATAAGTTTAAGTGTGGTGGTATTGTAGACTTAAGTATAAGTGTATTGTAAATGAAAACGCAAATAAAAAAGTTTGTTTCTTTTTCCTCCTTTCATAGTTATCTCCCGCTTGGACTACTGCAATGCGCTCTACGTGGGGCTACCTTTGAAGGTGACTCAGAAACTACAACTAATCCAGAATGCGGCAGCTAGACTGGTGACTGGGGGCAGCCGCCGAGACCACATAACACCGGTCTTGAAAGACCTACATTGGCTCCCAGTACGTTTCCGAGCACAATTCAAAGTGCTGGTGTTGACCTTTAAAGCCCTAAACGGCCTCGGCCCAGTATACCTGAAGGAGCATCTCCACCCCCATCGTTCTGCCCGGACGCTGAGGTCCAGATCCGAGGGCCTTCTGGCGGTTCCCTCATTGCGAGAAGCAAAGCTACGGGGAACCAGGCAGAGGGCCTTCTCGGTAGTGGCACCTGCCCTGTGGAACGCCCTCCCACCAGATGTCAAAGCGATAAATAACTACCTGACATTCAGAAGACATCTTAAGGCAGCCCTGTTCAGGGAAGTTTTTAATCTGTGATGTTTTAGTGTATTTTTGGTTTTTATGGAAGCTGCCAAGAGTGGCTGGGGAAACCCAGCCAGATGGGCGGGGTACAAATAATAAATTATTATTATTATATTCATAAACAAGAGATAAGGCGTAAGCGTGGTGTCTGACATAAGCATAATAAAAAATAATTTGGGGGCTAAACTAAATTTGGGGACGCTGGTCAGATGTTTGCACCCCGGCGGCACATTTCTAAAGACAGCCCTGGATGAGCCATTATGATTTATTTTGTAAAATCACCTTGCTGCAAAAAGCACAAACACCTGCATGCATCTCGAGAGCAGCAGGTTGGCCAAGGCCGATCTAAATCCATAACTATCAGACACATGAGTGCACATAGAGACCTACCTCCGATCAAGAGCAGGTGATGGGTTTTCCTCTATAGGGTCAACTCCACTCCCCCACCTCCTTTGCTCCTCATCCGACGCATGCGCAGCCTCCGCACTGAATTCCGAATACCTCTTCCTGCTCGCCTCTCCCCCCATCGCTCTCCCGCAGCTGCCTTGTCTATCAGCTCCTTTATTTCAAGGCCTCCTTTTCATCATCAGAAAAAAAAAAACGGTCTGGAGAAAAGGGGAGAGGGAAGGAGGAGGCAAATTCCCGGCTGACTGAGGGGTCAGCCAATCACGCTCAGGCCTTTCAGCTGGAAACCAGAAGGAAAGACACAAGTCCCCAGAATTCAGAATTCAGGTGGTCCATGTGTCCTGCAAGCAGCTTTCCAAAACAGGTGGCTTGATTGCTAGAAAACTCGGCAGTTCTGCTATCCCCTGTTGAGCTCAGCAACAGCCTCTGTTGGTGCTTATGCATGAACAAGACACAAACGATAGAAATAAGGAGTTATGTTTTATCGTGTTTTTAATATTCTGTTGGGAGCCGCCCAGAGTGGCTGGGGAAACCCAGCCAGATGGGCGGGGTATAAATAAATTATTATTAATTATCATCATCATCTAGTTCAACCTCCAGCAACGCAGGAATCCTGCCACAGCCATCCCTGGGTGGGTTCGAATTACCGACTTTCTGATTAACAGCCAGACTCACTGACCCAGTGCACCACAGGAACTTTGAACCGGACTGGAGGCGCCACAAACCAAACTGGGAGCCTTCTGCATCGAAGCAGGTGTCCTGCTGCCACCAAACTGCAGACAGAAGAACAGGAAGCTGCCTTATACTGAGTGAGATTGTTGGCTCATTAGCTCAGCCCAGGGCTGGCAGCATCTCTGAAGAATTATCGCAGGCAGGGATCTCTCCCAGCCCTACCAAGAGATGCCAGGGGTCGCATGCAAAGCAGATTCTCTGCCACTGAGGTTTTGTTTAACATAGCTTTGAAATGCAAAGTGGTGAGAATGCCCCTTCTGCTCCTCTCCTTTAGGATCCCAGCCATTAAAAAAAAGGGGGGAATCCCCTCTCTGCAAAAAATGTGAGTCTGGGTGCAGCAAAAGTTAATCTGATTGCACACCAACCAGCATATCCCTATATATATATAATGTATACACACACACACAGACACACAGTGGTACCTCGGGTTACATACGCTTCAGGTTACAGACTCCGCTAACCCAGAAATAGTACCTCTGGTTAAGAAGTTTGCTACAGGATAAGAACAGAAATCGTGCTTTGGCGGCACAGCGGCAGCTAGCTAAAGTGGTGATTCAGGTTAAGAACAGTTTCAGGTTAAGAACAGACCTCCAGAACGAATTAAGTTAAGGTTAAGAACAGTTTCAGGTTAAGAACAGACCTCCAGAACGAATTAAGTAGTTAACCCGAGGTACCACTGTGTGTGTGTGTGTATGTGTGTGTGTGTGTGTACACACACACACACACACACACACACATATATATATATATATACACACACACACACTCACATACATATAGGGTTTCCATGGTTCATTTTACATATCATAAACCCCTGCATATTTTACCAAAACTATACCATTCAGTATTCCTTGACTGCATCCATCAAAACTCGTTTACCCTGTTGAATTTATCTTAATGCTGCCAGAGTTTTCAGCTGTATACAATTATTTCCCATATATTCCATATATATATATATACACACACACACACAGGGCACGATGGCCTGCAGATCCCGTCTAATTAAGAATAATAATGCTGATTTATTTATACCCAGCCCATCTGGCTGGGTTTCCACCCCCAGCCAATTTCCACCCCCACCCCTCGCCCTAAAGCTCACTTGGACCAGTGCCTCTCAGTCTAACCTACCTCGCAGGGTTGTTGTGAGTGCAAAGGAGGGATCCGGGCCCTCTGCCCCCCCGAGGTCCTTTTTTGTGGGTGAGGAGCATGAAACGGAAAATGCAGCAATAACGGCAGCAGCCACCTCTTCTCCGGCTTGCAGTCCAGCTGCGCTTCGGTCCCTCCAGGTGCATCAGAAGAGGACCCCCGACTGCAGCCCCGCTCTGCAAGCGGCACCTCTACACCTTTCGTCTCTCTGTGGGCGCCGCCGAGCTGCGCACGCAGAAAGGCCGGAAGCCGGGACCTTTCTTTGTCTCCTTGATTGGCAGGCCTTGCGCCCGCCCACGCCGCTCTGGAAATCCACCCGCCATTGGAGGCTCAGTCCGCCCGCGCGGCTCGGCGGCCACCAATCGCGGAGGAGGAAGGGGGCGGGAGAACAAGGGGGAGGCGGAGCCGAGGGAGGGAGGGAGGGAAGGAGGGAGGCAAAGGGCGTGGCTATGCCCTTAAAGGGACCGGCGCCTATTCTCGCTTTCAGGTTTTAGAAGCAGGAATAAAGGTCTGGGGTGGGAAGTTAAAAGAGGCTTTAACAAAAAAAACAAGGAGAGGGGTCCATTTTCTCTCTATGACGATGCGGTGTCTGGAACAAGTCAGGGGGTTGCTGCCTTTTCTGTTCTGTTCTGCACAACAGGCAGAAATCCAACTGGTGATGCTCCTCCCAGCATAGAAAAATATGACACTGTACATATGAACTGTATATTTTGCACATGCTGGACTTTGTTGCTTGAAGGAAAGTTTTGCTTTTGCACACATCGCTCCAAGCTGAGATGTTCCTGGAATGTTCAGTTCACAGTTAGTTCACATAAACATGGCATTCTGACCTGTTCTTAATGCGTAGTGGATCACATCTATGGAATGTGATTGATATGTCCTTTTAAGTCTTACATTATCAATCATTAAGTAATTGTTTTAAGTCTTGTTCTATTAATCACTAATTATAATTTAATTAGGAGGTTCTCATGCCTGTCTAGTTCTGTGCTCCCTTTCTCAGCCTTTAATTTATCAGTGATTAATACCTATATGTAACCTTTGCTTTGTACTTGTGTTAACCAATCAGCAACAAGCACATATGTGGCAATGTTGTAATATTCAATAAAAGGGACTCCCCGAGACATGCTCGAGAGGATGCCTCCCAGATGACACCACTACTCGTCTGTCGTTTATTTCAACCCAACAGTAGTTGTTGTTCAGTCGTTTAGTCGTGTCCGACTCTTCGTGACCCCCTGGACCAGAGCATGCCAGGCCCTCCTGTCTTCCACTGCCTCCCGCAGTTTGGTCAAACTCAGGCTGGTCTCTTCGAGAACACCGTCCCACCATCTCGTCCTCTGTCCTCCCCTTCTCCTTGCGCCCTCCATCTTTCCCAGCATCAGGGTCTTTTCCAGGGAGTCTTCTCTTCTCATAAGGTGGCCAAAGTCTTGGAGCCTCAGCTTCATGATCTGTCCTTCCAGTGAGCACTCAGGGCTGATTTCCTTCAGAATGGAGAGGTTTGATCTCCTTGCAGTCCATGGGACTCTCCAGAGTCTCCTCCAGCACCAAAATTCAAAAGCATCCATTCTTCGGCGATCAGCGTTCTTTATGGTCCAGCTCTCACTTCCATACATCACTACTGGGGAAACCAGAGCTTGAACTATGCGGTACCATTAAAAGGGAACAGATCTGTCAATTACAGCTTTCTTTTCCAGGGAAAAATCCTGCCTATGTTGTCTCCTCTCCTGTCCTGTGAACTGTCCTTAGTTTGATATTTTGTGATTGCAGGGGGGGGGGTCATGGGGGTGAATTCTCCAGAAGCCTTGCCCTGAGAAGTTAGGAAGAGCCAGGCTGGGTGAATTTCTTGAACCCCTCAAGGCCCCTGCACTTTGCACTCGAGGCAAAAGCGATGGCTTGGCTAGTGTGAGAAAGATTGATGGAACTATTGCTAGGGGCCGAAACCGGGGAGGGGAGTTGGTGAAAGAAAACTGGGAATTTGAAGTGTATATATTACAATTTGTTTTGTTTGTTTTTTTCTTTTAATGAGAGATGGGAAAATCGTGGAATGGAATTTTTTTTTTTGACCCTAGGGGAAACGTCTTAAGAATAAGTTCAGATATATAAGTTTTAATGAGAAATAAGATTAAATAAAGTAAAAGTGGATGGTTAATTGGTGAAAGAAAGAATGGAAAATTACAGTATATTAAGATAAGATATAAGGATAAAAATAAGATGAAGGATTTGCTGAAATATCTATATGAATTAGAATACAAAACGGGAAGGTGTGAGGAGGTCAAGGAGATAAGTTAAGAAAGGGAGTTATATTAAGGTTTAACTTGTTTGTTTTTTGGACTGTATCTTTTTTTCCTTTTTAGCTGTTTTTGCTTTTTCTATTTTCCTATTTTTATTTTTCTCTTGGATATGTTTTGTTTTTGTATATTGTGTTCTTTTTTTGTAACCTTTTAAAACTTGAATAAATATTATTGGGGGGGGGGGGAGAGAGAAAGCTACTCCCGTAGACTAAGGTTACCAGATTTTTTTCAATGAATCCACTTTTCAACTTCAATGGATTTTGTATGGGGACTGATGTGTAAATCCAGGGACTGTCCCCGGGAAACAGGGACGTCTGGTAACCTTACACCTATACATTCCCCTGAGTCTTCCACTCCTCTTTGCCAGAGACGGCAGTTACATCATCAGGGATTCTCTGCGTTGAGGGTGACTAAGAGTTTCTATATAGCACAAGGTGAAATAGCTCAACCGAGGGATTAGCAACACTTCTGATGCCACCTGCAATCAGAGGAAGATCTCTTCCGCAGAGTTGGGCCTCCAACAAGTTCCCCTGACTTGTAGGTAGCAAGAAAATCCCCCCACCCGCAACCCACAGAACAATTTCCTTCGCTGTGGCATCTCCTGAAATGATTGAAGGCTGAGGTGGAAAACGGAAACACCTGCCATGTATATCCGAACAGCACAAATCCGCTTAACAGGGACAGCCTGTGATTTTTAGGTCTCGGGTTTGGAGGTTCAGCCTAATCATAGAACAGAATCGTAGAGTTGGGACCTCCAAAGGTTTTCTAGTCCAACCCCCTGAAATACAGGAGTCACAAGTAAATAATCCTTGACAGATGGGCCCTCCAACCTCTGCTTAAAAACCCCCAAGGAAGGAGAGTCCACCACCTTCCGAGGGAGACTGTTTCTATTATTATTATTATTATTATTATTATTATTATTATTATTATTATTAACTTGCATCCACCCTTCGTAGAATTGCAGACTCGTAAGGCAACCAAATCATCTATTTTTTCCTATTTTTTAATTCATTTTATAACACAACTAAACAACACAAACAGAAAAAAACAAACAATACAAACAAATTCTTATCCTTATTTTTTCTAAACATTGTTAGGTGGGCTTCCCCAAGTCCCCCCTGTCTGATTTTCATTTTACCTCATCTTTAGCAGTTTACATATATCATAATTTTTAACCATTTTTTTAATCACGCTTACTTTTACCATAAAAATCTTCACATTTTATCACTTACAAATAATACTATTTTATAATACTTCTAACCCTACAGCCTATATCCACTTCCAAAGCTATTCTAAGATTTAAATATTAACATATTTTTTTCAGATATTCTTTAAACTTTTTCCAATCTTCTTCCACCGTCTCTTCTCTCTGGTCTCGGAGTCTCCCGGTCAGTTCTGCAAATTCTATATAGTCCATCATCAACCAAATCATTTAGTCCAACTCCCCTCCTTCCCTCTCTGTCCAGCCACAGAAAGGGCCTTATCTGTCCAGGCAAAAACCCTGAAGGAGGGTGTGGGACAAGGCCAGTTCTGGCCTGGGGGGAGAAGATCTGCCCTGGAGATAGTTTCCAACCCCCATGCTTCATTACTGCAATGCAGTCTACATGGGGCAGCCCTTGAAGGTGTTGTGGTGATCACAGAGCGCAGAAGGCACCCATGTGAGTGCTAACTGGTACAGCAGCGTGAGATGTTATGGTCCTGAAAACTCAAAAAGGTGATTTTTAACAGAAAAACATCTGTACAAGACTGAAAACCCCAAATGCAAAGCATACATGAGAGAAGCCACCAAGAAAAGATTCGGGGAAGACTTTCTGGCCAAACCATTGCTCACTGAAATCCATACCTCGAAGCAGGGCCTTCTCGGTCGTAGCACCTGGGTCATGGAAACACTTTCCCCCTGGGGATTAGGCTGGCACCTGGCACTGGGGAGCTCTTGGCACCAAGTAAAGGTAAAGGGACCCCTGACCATTAGGTCCAGTCGTGGCCGACTGTGGGGTTGTGGCGCTCATCTCGCTTTATTGGCCGAGGGAGCCGGCGTACAGCTTCTGGGTCATGTGGCCAACAGGACTAAGCCGCTTCTGGTGAACCAGAGCAGTGCACGGAAACACCGTTTACCTTCCCGCCGGAGCAGTACCTATTTATCTACTTACACTTTGAGGTGCTTTCAAACTGCTAGGTTGGCAGGAGCAGGGACCGAGCAACGGGAGCTCACCCCGTCGCGGGGATTCGAACCGCCAACCTTCTGATCAGCAAGTCCTAGGCTCTGTGATTTAACCCACAGCGCCACCCGCGTCCCTTGGCACCGAGTCGAAACATGTAATTTTTAAATGTTGCAGAAATTTGGCCTGCTGGTTAAGGTATTTTAGCATATAAAGAAATAGGAAAATAGAAGTTGACTTACCTTGAGTCAGATTCTGACCCATCTAGCCCCGTAATGTTGGCATTGACTGGGATTTCAGACAGGGAATCTCTCTCAACAGTACCTGGAGAAGCTGGGGTTTGAACCCAAGACCTTCTACATGCAAAGCAGATGTCCAGCACTTTCCCTACAGTGGGGGACATGTGTATTAGTTTCTTGTGTTTAGGTGTGTGCGATTGTTTTATATATTAGGCTCATTGTGACCCATCCTGTGACCTTCCCCTAAAATAAATATTTTATTATTATTTCTTCAACGTTTCTCCCTCCTGCCTTCCCGAAGGAGCCCAGGCTGGCTGTCCAGCATCATAAATAAAAGGATTTAAAATGTTACAAGAATTAAAACTGACTGATGACACATCTTCAGTATGCATGAAACTACCGAGCCAAGTCATCCCGAGATTGGAGTCAGGAGTCATCAGGATGGTGTTGACACCCAGTTCTGCGTCTTCAGGTGAGGCAGCGGAAAGGCTGAGCCCATAAGGGACCCGATGAAAACGTAAGAAGAGCCTCTTGGATCAAGCCCAATGCCCATCGAGCCCAGCATCCTGTTCTCACAGTGGCCAACAAGCAGGATTCGAACCCAAGAGCATTTTGTCCCCTCCTTGGGATGTGGAAGCAGAGCATGGCCATTGTGGCTAGTAACCATTGATATTCTCTCTCTCTCTCTTTCTTTCTTTTATGTACTTAAGCCTAAGTTGTTGTTGTTGTTGTAATATTGAATTTATTCTATGTACGCCAAATTGTTGATTTTTGTTGCTTTGAATTAGGCATCAGCAAACTCCGGCCCTCCAGATGTTTGGGACTACAATTCCCAACATCCCTGACCACTGGTCCAGTTAGCTAGGGATGATGGGAATTGTAGTCCCAAACATCTGGAGGGCCAGCGTTTGCCTATGCCTGCTTGAATTTACTGACATGCTCTGTATATTGTATATTTGGCATTCCCACAGTTCTCTGTCTTGAACGCTTTCCGTAAGCTGCTTGAAAGCAGCATATAAGCAAAATACCGTATTTTTTGCTCTATAAGACTCATTTTTCCCCTCCTAAAAAGTAAGGGGAAATGTGTGTGCGTCTTATGGAGCGAATGCAGGCTGCGCAGCTATCCCAGAAGCCAGAACAGCAAGAGGGATTGCTGCTTTCACTGCGCAGCGATCCCTCTTGCTGTTCTGGCTTCTGAGACTCAGAATATTTTTTTTCTTGTTTTCCTCCTCCAAAAACTAGGTGCGTCTTGTGGTCTGGTGCGTCTTATAGAGCGAAAAATACGGTAAATTCAAAGCAATTGAACATTTCGTAGGTGATGCAGCAAAATTGTGGTGAAGTTGGCATTCAGACCCTGCTGTGAAAGGCGGGATACAAATTTCGCGCGTTGATGAATTAATAAGGCTAGGTGTTGTCCTCATTTCTCATCAACATCATTTTGCTTCCATGCTGGGAGTCAAAACAAGTTCAATTCCTTGCTATGCAAATACAGTTGTCACAATACACAAAGTGCAACAGGCTGAATGATAATAAATGTGAAAATTTTACTGCTTATTTCTTATCGTAAAGGTCTAGTCCAGTATGTGAAACATATACAGTCCATATGTACGGTGTCATATTTTTCCATGTTGGGAGGAGCATCACCAATGTTTATTCAAAGCCAGTCAAGGAGTCCAGTTTGCTTTGTTGCGTCTTCAAATACTTTGTAAAGGGTTCCCATTCATCTTTAAAGTCACAGTTATCCTTGTCCCGTAGTTTATATGTCAATTTTGCCAGTTCTGCATAGTCCATCAATTTTTCTTGCCATGATTCTTTAGTTGAGGTTTCTTCAGTCTTCCATCCTTGTGCTATTAGGACTCTCGCGGCCGTTCTTGCATACATGAAGATGTTTTTCAGCTTTTTTGGTAGATCTTTCCCTACAATCCCTAATAAAAATGCTTCAGGTTTTTAAACAAATGTTAAATGGAACATTTTCTTCAATTCGTTGTATATCATTTCCCAATTTTTTTAATTACATTACAACCCCACCACATATGATAAAATGTCCCTTCCTTTTCACCAGTTGGATTTCTGCCTGTTGTGCAGAACAGAAAAGGCAGCAACCTCCTGACTTATTCCAGACACTGCATTGCCACAGAGAGAAAGTGGACCCCTCTCCTTGTTTTTGTTAAGCCTCTTTTAAATTCCCACCGAGAACTCCCAGAAGTGCAAGCTGGATTTAGAAGAGGCAGAGGAACCAGAGACCAAATTGCAAACACGTGCTGGATTACAGAGAAAGCTAGAGAGTTCCAGAAAGACATCTACTTCTGCTTCATTGACTATGCAAAAGCCTTTGACTGTGTCGACCACAGCAAACTATGGCAAGTTCTTAAAGAAATGGGAGTGCCTGATCACCTCATCTGTCTCCTGATAAATCTCTATCTGGGACAAGAAGCTACAGTTAGAACTGGATATGGAACAACGGATTGGTTCAAAATTGGGAAAGGAGTACGACAAGGCTGTATATTGTCTCCCTGCTTATTTAACTTATATGCAGAATTCATCATGTGAAAGGCTGGGCTGGATGAATCCCAAGCCGGAATTAAGATTGCTGGAAGAAATATCAACAACCTGAGATATGCAGATGACACGACCTTGATGGCAGAAAGTGAGGAGGAATTAAAAAACCTTTTAATGAGGGTGAAAGAGGAGAGCGCAAAATATGGTCTGAAGCTCAACATCAAAAAAATGAAGATCATGGCCACTGGTCCCATCACCTCCTGGCAAATAGAAGGGAACGAAATGGAGGCAGTGAGAGATTTTACTTTCCTGGGCTCCATGATCACAGCAGATGGTGACAGCAGCCACGAAATTGAAAGACACCTGCTTCTTGGGAGAAAAGCAATGACAAACCTAGACAGCATCTTAAAAAGCAGAGACATCACCTTGCCAACAAAGGTCCGTATAGTTAAAGCTATGGTTTTCCCAGTAGTGATGTAGGGAAGTGAGAGCTGGACCATAAAGAAGGCTGATCGCCAAATAATTGATGCTTTTGAATTCTGGTGCTGGAGGAGACTCTTGAGAGTCCCATGGACTGCAAGAAGATCAAACCTCTCCGGAAATCAGACCTGAGTGCTCACTGGAAGGATAGATCCGGAAGCTGAGATTCCAATACTTTGGCCACCTCATGAGAAGAGAAGATTCCCTGGAAAAGACCCTGATGTTGGGAAAGATGGAGGGCACAAGGAGAAGGGGATGACAGAGGACGAGGTGGTGGGGCAGTGTTCTGGAAGCTACAAACATGAGTTTGACCAAACTGCAGGAGGCAGTGGAAGACAGGAGTGCCTGGTGTACTCTGGTCCAGGGGGTCATGAAGAGGCGGACACGACTAAACAACAACAATTTATAATACTACTACTACTACTCAGGGACACGGGTGGCGCTGTGGGTTAAACCACAGAGCCTTGGGCTTGCCAGTCAGAAGGTCGGTGGTTCGAGCTCCCGTTGCTCGGTCCCTGCTCCTGCCATCTTAGCAGTTCGAAAGCACGTCAAAGTGCAAGTAGATAAATAGGTACCGCTCCGGCAGGAAGGTAAACGGCATTTCCGTGCGCTGCTCTGGTTCGCCAGAAGCGGCTTAGTCATGCTGGCCACATGACCCGGAAGTTGTACGCTGGCTCCCTCGGCCAATAAAGCGTGATGAGCACCGCAACCCCAGAGTCGGCCACAACCACGACTGGTCACGGGTCCCTTCACCTTTACTACTACTAATAGTTAATCTGGTCCCTGTGGCAGTTTATTTCCTGGGGTAAAATCATCAGAAAAGCTCAACAACTTCAATCCTGAAAAAAAGGTCAATAACTTCGGTCAACCCTCACGCATGTTCATTTCATCTTTGAAAAAAGTTTGGATCTGAGCCCCATGCAGCCAAGGGCGCGCAGGCCCGGGGCTGCGTCCTGGCTGATGGAAGGTGGGGAGAGCCAGGAGAGCGCGGAGGGGCGTGGTCCGGGACAGGTAAGGGCCCTGGCTCAGGTGAGGCGCACAGGGAGACCTCCCCGGCCAGGTGAGAGGTCGGTAACTCGATGTCACCGTGTCTGGTCCTGCGGAGAAGTCTCCTTGGTGCAGGAGATGAGTGGCAGGGTCCGAGGGGATGCGCCCTGGTGAGTGCGCCCTGGCCAGGTGAGGGGGCCTGACTTCCTCCAGGTGTGCGCAACTCCTCCTCCTGCTGCTGCCATTGGTCCCGGAAGGGAGGCACCTGCGCCGGCCCCGCCGCTGGCCGCGGGGGCGGCGCAGCTCCTCCCCGCGGAAGCTGCGCGCCCCAGGAGCGCGCCAGGGGCAGCTGCTTCTGCGGAGACTCGGCTCGCCTGGCTTGGAGGCTGGCGGATCGCAGCCCTTGCCAAGCCCGGGAGGAGGACGGAGAGGAAGAGCAGGGGGTTCCAGAGGGGAACCGACGGCGCCTGGCACCCCGAAAAGAGCGCCGCGTCCTCCCTCGACAGCGCCTCCTTTCTCCCAGGTGGGCACCTCGTCTCTTGCCAATCGGTTGGTCGGGGGGGGGGCATGGGCGTAGCCAGGGGACAGCTGCCTCCTCCGCCCAAATCAAGTCAATAAAATATTTAACTAAAAGTTGAAGTTTGTTTTGGGGTCAAGAGAAAGTAATTTGTAGCAACTGCTGTTTCAACAAACTTCTGTTGAGATATTTTCTTCCGAATCTGCTAGGCAGCGCCAGAGAGAGGATATGGGCAGGTGGGTGCCCACCCCCCAATAAATTGTAATTCCTGGCTACCTGCCCCCTCTTTAACATAAATCCTGGCTACGCCCACGGTGTGTTTGGGGGCTTCTTGGTTTGGGTGGTGGGAGAATGGACAGAATCACAGAAGGGTAAGGTTGGAAGAGACCCACCAGGGTCATCAAGTCCGAACCCCCCTGCAAGGCAGGAATCCTTTGCCCGATGTTAGTCTCGAACTCGCAACCCTCATAAATCATATTCCCAGCTACTAACTGAGCTATCCCCCCCCCCATTGCTTGCATTTTTCTCCCTCTCCTTCCAACAACAAGCACCCAGTCCTCTTTCTGTCTGTGTGTGTTTGTGGGTGTTCCTCTGCCAAAAATTATGGGTGCTCTTTAAAATCTTCCTTTTTAAAAAACGGAAAAATCTCCTGCATTTCAGGGGGCTGGACTAGATGACCCCGGGAGTGCCCTTCCAACTCCTCTCCGATTTAGAGCATGAGACCCTTCGGGTCAGGGTTGTGGGTTTGAGAGCCACGTTGGGCCAAAGAGCCCTGCAGGCAGCGGGTTGGACTAGATGACCCCGCAAGTCCCTTCCAGAGTATTGCCTCCTCTTTGGTGAGCTTGTCCCTGTTTTGCTGGGCTCCAGACGTCGCCTTTGAGCCCTGACCATCCTATGCAGGAAAGATATGTTCGAGGTTTGAAGTAGTTCTTTAGTTCTTCTTCCTAAACAGAACGGAATTGTGCAGCTGTGTTCAACAGGGCTTGGAAACGGAGGCAGATTTTCAGCCTAGAGTATTTTGTTAAGCAAAACAAACGGACCCCAGAATTGGTGTGTTGGAAGGATGACTTAACGAGCTTGTATTTGAATCCTGTTTGGTTTTTAAGAAAATTTAAAATCTTTTTTTTGCTATTTCATGGCGTGTTGGTAAACGGCCTTGTCGTGGGTTGGAGCCTCATGTTGGGCAAAAAAATTTCCCTCTTTACAGGGGGCTGGACTAGATGAACCTTGGGGTCCCTTCAAACTCTACTATTCTATGAAACGTAGAAGGCGAGTCATAAATCAATAAATAACAGCAACAAGAATACCCAGGAAAGTACAGTATGGTTGTAGCTGTGAATACCTGTACCTTTGCCAACCTGGTGCCCTCCGGGTAGAAAAAAAGGGATTCTGGTGGCGTCTGGGAGAAGGGGACAGGTTGGTCTGTTCTACCTGTCCATATTGTCTTTTTTAATGGTCCCTGATTAAATCGGAGGTTTGCACTGTGAGTCTAAGCACTTTGACACCTTGCTTGTTCCTCTCCTCTCAGCTATGCAGAAAAGGGGTTTGTTTTTGTTTTGCTTTGCAATGGAAATCCTTGTGATCTACGAGCAGAATTAAAAAGGGCGCCAGCCTTGCGATCATTAGACGCCGGTCAGAGCCCTTTCCAGGCCTTTCGAGTATTGCATTGTGGGTTTTGATCTGGCCCTGTGGGCTTGGGCGATGGTTTCACTTGGTTCGTATTTGAATCGCTAGAAACTTTCCTGGGATCTGTTTGGTAGACGAATAATTTTTTCAAAAAATTAATAAACAGCAGGTGCAAGCGCAAGGTCATCCTGAAGGGCTTTGCGCCGGGAGCACGGCTGGTTTGTAAATACATGTTTTTTAAAAATATGTGTGTGTGATCCCTTTTAAGATTGCAAAGCGCTTGGAAAACATTTCCGACATTTGCTCTCAAACTGCCACTCCAGTCACCTGAGATTATGTTGTGAGGTGCCCTGAGATATATAGATGAAGGGCGGCAAACACATTTAACAAATAAAAATAGAATAAAATTTCAGCTTTACATTTGGGAAACTGAGGGGAAGGAAATGGTCTGAGCCATGGTTAGAGGAACTGGATTTGAACCCGGAGCTCCTGTCCCAAATTCAAGGCTTATCTACTGGTCCACATAATTGGGTTATATCTAATCTCACCCACTGAATCCTCGCACTTTGATGCCTTCATGTGTTAATAATTGTAGATTTTGTGATGCAATCCCTTCTCCTGCTTAATCTGGGGGCTAAGGCAATCTACCTTTCAAACGCTGGAAATGCAAACTTTTGCCAAAGGATGGGATCACTTTTGGTTTCAGTCCATTCTTTTGCCAGTTTTGACCATGGCCAATGGCTAACTGGGGAAGAGGGGGGCAGGCAGGGCAAGGAAGTAGAATTTTCTCCCTGCTGATGCCCCTTCAGAGTAGGCGTTCGTGCAACCGCGTATAGAGTGCAAGCGGATCTTCACGCACAAAATGAATTTATGGAGTGGATGGGTTGAGTTAGGATTAGGGCAGGCATGCCCAAAGTCTGTTTCAGGGGCCTAAGACGACCCCCGTAGCAGTATATGTCCTGGGGTAAAATCCTTTTATATACCGTAGCAGTATATGTCCTGGGGTAAAATCCTTTTAAAAAAGCCCAGCAACTTTAATCCTAAAAAAAAAAGCTCCAAAACTTTGGGGTAAAATCGTAAAAAAAGCTCTTCATCTGTAGAAGAGCTACTGCCCTTCATCTGTAGATCACAACGTGGTTCACAGCATAAAAGTACAACATAAAAACACAAAATACATGCGTGATGGGGTGCTGAACTTGACTGATGGCCTGAGGCAGCAGTCTTTGCATATGAATACTTGGGCTGCAAACAGGGGAATTCGTCAAATTCTGGTTTCTCTCGATTTTTCAGTTTTCCAGTACAGTCATAAAAGGTAAAGGGACCCCTGACCATTAGGTCCAGTCGTGGCCGACTCTGGGGTTGCGGAGCTCATCTCGTTTTATTGGCCGAGGGAACCGGCGTACAGCTTCCGGGTCATGTGGCCAGCAGGACTAAGCCGCTTCTGGCGAACCAGAGCAGCACACGGAAACGCCGTCATATAGTCATACCTCTGGTTGCATACTTCAGGTTGAGCGTTTTCAGGTTATGCTCTGCGGCGACCCGGAAGTAATGGAACGTGTTACTTCTGGGTTTTGCCGCTCACACATGCACAGACACTCAAAATGACGTCTTGTGCATGCGCGGAAGCGGCAAAACACGACCCGCACATGCGCAGTCGCGTGTTACGTTCTACTCAGGATGCAAATGGGGCTCCGTAACGGATCCAATTCCCATCCAGAGGAACCACTGTATTAAGTTCTGTTCTCCACATTCAGCAGCATTTTAAGTGTGAATTTCTCCTAATAGGCCCTTTTTTGCCTAGAATATACTTCCTCGCTCTGGTCCATGGGGTCACAAAGAGTCAGACTCGACTAAACGACTGAACAACAACAAATACAGTGGTACTTCGGGTTACATACGCTTCAGGTTACAGACTCTGCTAACCCAGAAATAGTGCTTCAGGTTAAGAACTTTGCTTCAGGATGAGAACAGAAATTGTGCTCTGGCAGCGTGACAGCAGCGGGAGGCCCCATTAGCTAAAGTGGTGCTTCACGTTAAGAACAGTTTCAGGTTAAGTACGGACCTCCAGAACGAATTAAGGACTTCACCTGTACTTCCTAGCAACGCTGTTCCCTGTAATATTACTTATTTGTTACATTTATATCCCCGCTTTCTATTTCCTCCCCATTTATCCTCACAAAAACCCTGTGGGATAGGCTACACTGAGAGGCCACGACTTGCCCAGGGGGTCACTCCATGAGTTGCACTGGTGAGTGTGGATTTGAGCCCCCAGTCGCTCCCAGGCCTTCTTAGTCAAACCCTCTAACCACTAAGCCACACTGCCTCTCACTGCATCTTATTTATTTATTATTTTGCGGCATGTCTTTTTCACTAACGTACATTTAACCTTTATGCTTTTGTGCGCATTACTGGGGAACCACACTGCAAAAACCCAGACAAGGACGGATTTCGAAGGAGGGCTGTGTTTCGGTTTGCGTAGAGGGCAGATTAGATCGGTTTCCTTTTAAATGCAGACTGAATTGGATTTCAGTAGCGAACTCCACTGGGATGTTTTTGCTCAAACGGCTCAGATTTGCAGGAGCGGAAGTGAGACAGTTCTCTTTTTTCATTTAGGCAGGACCGGTAATGAGATGCAAACTGGAGGGGCAGTTTGGAATAGCAGAAGAGAAACTTTCTCAGAGGCGGCAGACAGCAAAATGATCAGAAAAGGTCTAGAGGTCTAGAGGAACGCCTTGTTTGCCGCAATTTAGATAGTGAGTAGGCAACCTAAGGCCCGGGGGGTCGGATCCAGCCCAATCACCTTCTAAGTCCGGGAATCAGCATGTTTTTACATGAGTAGAATGCGTGCTTTTATTTAAAATGCATCTCTGGGTTATTTGTGGGGCATAGGAATTCGTTCATATATATATTTTTCAAAATATAGTCTGGCCCCCCACAAGGTCTGAGGGACCGTGGACTGGCCCCCTTCTGAAAAAGTTTGCTGACCCCTGATTTAGATCTTGGGATAGGGCTGCCGCGCGTCGAAGCACAATTTCTGTTCTCATCCTGAAGCAAAGTTCTTAACCTGAGGTACTATTTCTGGGTTAGCGGAGTCTGTAACCTGAAGCGTCTGTAACCTGAAGCGTATGTAACCCAAGGTACCACTGTATATGCATAATCTTAACAGGTTGACACATCTTTGACCTTTCCAGCATGGCCTCTTCTCCTTTCCAAAGATCCCAAACTATCTGACACTGCCGCAGGATTTGGGATTAAGAGATCATCACCCCAATCGACACACTTTTTATTTGGGAAAAGCTCAGTGGACAGGCTGCATGGCTAGGCTATCTATTGTAATCCGGGATGATTTAATTTAAACTAGGATCAGTCCTAGAATTAATTAACCAGGACCCAGAACACAAACACTATTTTTGGTTCCTTCTTTCCCCCCTCTCCCGTCTTTGGGGGTGCATTATTAGAACTGAGTGTGATATGAAAGTTTTGTCAATATTCAGGGTTTATTATTATTACTTATTAATTAAATTGCCTCCCATCCATAGATCTCAGGGCGGTTCACAGCATAAAAATACAAGATAGAAACCACAAAGCGCATAATAAAAACCCATAACAAGAGCAAGGCAAGGCAATAGCCCCTCTCCCCTGTCTAGAAGAGCCTGCAGGATCAGGCCAGAAGCTTAACTAGTCCAGCATCCTGTTCCCACAACCAGATGCCCCCATGATAAACCCACGTGCAGGATTCGAACACGAACCCCTCTCCCCTCTTGGAGTTTCCAGGAGCATTCGGGAGTATTGCTGCCTCTGATAGTGGAGGCAGAGTATAACCGTCATGGCTGGCAGCCATCAATAGCCTTTTCCTCCCTGAATGTGTTGCAGAATCATAGAATTGTCAGTTGGGACCCCAAGGGTCATCTATCCCAACCCCCTTTTGCCCAACACGGGACTCGAACCCACCGCCCTTCGATCGAGAGTCCCATGCTCTGCCAACTGAGCTATCCCAGCTCTCTCCATATCCTAATCCCCTTTTAAGGCTATCAGAGTTGATGGCCATCGCTGCCTCCTGTTGTGGGAGGGAGTTCCACAGGTTAACTAAGCAAAATCTCTGCTGGAGGGGAGATCTGTGATGCAGATGCATACAAACTCCCCGTAGGGAAAACCACGTGGTGTGGATCGGGGATGGCAGAGGGCCAGATGAACGGGTCCTGAGGGTCGCGTTTGGGCCTCGCCCAGGCCAGAGACCCCCGACCCCCTGCCCTAAAGACTCCTGGCAGTGCCACCCCCTGGCAAAGGACCCCTGACACAGCTGGAAGGCAGTGCTGCCGCCTGAGTCACGGCCGGCGGGGCGAGGCCTGCAGCCGGTTTGGCCGCTTTGCCGTGGAACCGGCGCACGGCACTTGGGGGGCTGGAAGGTGACGCAGAGAAGGTCACCTTTCCTTGCAGTCTCCTGTCCCCAGGCAGTGGAGATTACGGGCAAAGGATTTCTAAACCATCCCTGAGATGCTTATCTCCCTAACCCTCTCTTTTTCGCGCTCTCCTTTTTATGATGCTTAGGATGAAACTGAAGGGGGGAGGCGTGCTGAATTTGGAGGGAAGAGAATTGCACTGATTTCAGGGCTGTTTGTTCAAGACAGAATTGAGGAACGATGCCCATGGGCTTTGCGTGTTTTGTTTGGGATTGTATAGAGGAGCTCTAAATAAGTGTGGGGAGGTCAATTTTTATGGGGGCGGCTCAGCCCGTAGCAGCTGTGCACCTCCCTTTCGCTTGCATCTTCTTTCTTTTGAAACTAAAGAGATATAAATTTATACATACATACATACATACATGTTGTTGTTGTTTAGTTGTGTCCGACTCTTTGTGACCCCCCTGGACCAGAGCACGCCAGGCACTCCTGTCTTCCACTGCCTCCCGCAGTTTGGTCAAACTCAGGCTGGTAGCTTCAAGAACACTGTCCCACCATCTCGTCCTCTGTCGTCCCCTTCTCCTTCTGCCCTCCATCTTTCCCAACATCAGGGTCTTTTCCAGGGAGTCTTCTCTTCTCATGAGGTGGCCAAAGTCTTGGAGCCTCAGCTTCAGGATCTGCCCTTCCAGGGAGCACTCAGCACTGATTTCCTTAAGAATGGATAGGTTTGATCTTCTTGCAGTCCATGGGACTCTCAAGAGTCTCCTCCAGCACCAGAATTCAAAAGCATCCATTATTCGGCAAACAGCTTTAACTATACTGTACGGACCTTTGTTGGCAAGGTGATGTCTCTGCTTTTTAAGATGCTGTCTTCACATACATACATACATACATACATACCCTGCCCATCTGGCTGGGTTTAATATTCTTTGGGGAGCATTAATAATAATAATAAAGTGATAAAACATCAAAACATCAAAAACTTCCCTAAACAGATTCAGGGAGGTAGCCTTGTTGGTCTGACGCAGTCGAGATACATAAAAACATTAATTTTTTTTTAAAAATGTCCAGTAGCACCTTAGAGACCAACTAAGTTTGTTCTTGGTACAGTGGTACCTCAGGTTACATACGCTTCAGGTTAGAGACTCCGCTAACCCAGAAATAGTACCTCAGGTTAAGAACTTTGCTTCAGGATGAGAACAGAAATTGTGCTCCAACACTGGAGAGACCTGTCAGGAGTAAGCATGGACCAATGGTACCAAATAGTATGGGAAACAGCCTTACTAGAAAAATTAACTAACAAACTGAAACTGACACGGGGACAAACAGAAGAAGACGCCTTCACCCCGCTATGGCTCCCCTTTATCACATACACAGCCCAACAGGACAATGACAAGAATCCACCAACAGCATACAAATCAATATGGCTAACCTGATCCAAAACACCCACCCACCCCACTCACACACGAAAACAAAGACCACCACAGCCAAGCACAAATGAACAACCACACCCTAGGCCAACCCCAACCTCTCTCACCACCAAAGGAACACAAGTGAACAGCACAGGCAACGCTGACACCAAACCCTACATACATTAAGCATAATAGAAACACCGCTACCCCACCCCACCCCCATCCATCTCCCCTCCTTCCACCCTCCTTTCTTCTTTTTTTTTTTTTCTTTTCTTTTTTCTTCTCCCCCTAATGCCTCAACAAATGAAATGGATTTGTAAAAATGTTACACGGGGGGGGGGGGGGGAATACACGAGGCATTACACTTACACTGTAAAACAAGAAAACCCTTAATAAAATATATTAAAAAAAAAAAAAAAAGAAATTGTGCTCCAGCGGCGCAGCGGCAGCTAGAGGCCCCATTAGCTAAAGTGGTGCTTCAGGTTAAGAACAGTTTCAGGTTAAGTATGGACCTCTGGAACGAATTAAGTTCTTAACCCGAGGTACCACTGTATAAGCTTTCGTGCGCATGCACACTTCTTCAGATACACTGAAACAGAAGTGACCAGACCCGTATATATAGTGGGAGGGTGGGGTGAGGTTTTTCTCAGGAGGGTACTAGGAGATGGGTGATTGACTCAGTAGGTATGGTTACAGGTAGGTAGCTGTGTTGGTCTGCCGTAGTCGAAACAAAATAAAAACATTCCTTCCAGTAGCACCTTAGAGACCAAATAAGTTTGTTATTGGTACGAGCTTTCGTGTGCATGCACACTTCTTCAGATACCAGGAAAGCTCATACCAAGAACAAACTTAGTTGGTCTCTAAGGTGCTACTGGAAGGAATTTTTAATATTTTTAATATATATTTCCCTAAGCAGGGCTGCCTTCAGATATCTTCTAAAAGTCAGATAGTTGTGTATTTCCTTGACATCTGACGGGAGGGCGTTCCACAGGGCAGGTGCCACCACCGAGAAGGCCCTCTGTCTGGTTCCCTGTAACCTTGCTTCTCGCAGGGAGGGAACCGCCAGAAGGCCCTTGGAGATGGACCTTGGTGTCCAGGCTGAATGATGGGGGGAGACTCTCCTTCAGATAACCCTGGTTTCCCCAACTCTCCATATGTTTTGGACTGAAATTGCGGGGGTTTTGGCTTCTAGATACAAGAAGGGAGATTGTGACTCAACATCAGGAAGATCTTTCTGACGGCGTTTGACAGTGGAACGGTCTCCCTTGGGATGTGGTGGAATCCCCTTCCTTTGAGGTTTTTAAGCAGAGGTTGAATGGCCCTCTGTCATGGACACTTTAGCTGAGATTCCTGCATTGCAGAGGGTTGGACTAGATGGTCCCTGAGGGTCCCTTCTTACTCTACAGTTCTATGATTCTGTAAACCACCCATCAGCTCCAGCCAGCACAACTGGGACTGTTTGTCAGATATCTAAGCTATTCGCCAAATGGCAACTTAAACCTAGGTTATGCTTGCCACAATGGAGCACAGTGACTTTAGTTATAAATAAATAAATAAATAAATTGCTACTGTTATTATTTTATTATTTATACCCTGTCCATCTGACTGGGTTTCCCCAGCCACTCCGGGTGGCTTACAGCATATATAAAACATAGTAAAATATCAAACATTCAAAAATATATACAGTGGATGGTTGGGTTGAGAACATGATCTGTGCGGGAGGCACGCTCGCAACCCACAGCACCGCGTCTGAGCACGCGCGGGTTGCGATTTGGCGCTTCTGTGCACGCGCAAAGCACAATTTAGTGTTTCTGCGCGAGCGCCCAAAACCCGGAAGTAACCCGTTCTGGTACTTCTGGGTTTGGCGCGGTGGACAACCTGAAAACGCACCACCCACAGCGTCTGTAACCCAAGGTGTGACTGTATTAGGATTATTCATTCCATCTCTGCTTTATATTTTAAACCAAAAAAATCTTGGTTTACAACACATGAAGACCTCAAACGACACAATCCAAAATGAAGCAATTTGAAGCTTTAGGGGAAATGTTTCAGATCCACCCCTAAGGGACATTTTTGCTTTCCCCATATTTATTTATCTGCATGATTTATGAGCTGCCCCATAGCAGAAGAAGTCTAGGAAGCCAGGGTGGTGTCGTGGTTAGAGTGTCGGACTAGAACCTGGGAGATCTGCGTTCGAATCCCCGCATGATACCTTTTTGTGGTAGTTTATGAATGTTCTAAATTGCTTTATTTAGAAGAAGCAACAGCAGACAGGGCTGTGCTCAGTCCTGAAATCCCATTGTGCAACAGACTTCTGCTTGCACAATTAAACTTCCCTTCCTCTGCAATGAAAAACCAATCCTATGGCTGTCGATAATTCTGCCAATGACATTCACGTATCTACATATTTTGCAAAATTTCTTCAGCTTCAGTTAATCCTGGGGAAGGGGCGATGGAGTCAATAAACATTCCCTTTCCCCACGCCTCTCTGACTTCCAACATTTTGCCCAGGCATTGCCAGTTTTCGCAACCACGAGGACTTAGAAGTTTGCTTTCCGGCCAAAGCTGAAATGCTGAAATAGCTGATTTCTGTCCCTGTTACCAGTTTCTGTACTTAAAAGGCACTTTCTCACACCCCTGGAATAATGCACAAATCTGATACTAAGTTTTTGGCTTGGCGGTAATGTCCTCCAGTAATGTTGCTATTTGATCAATTTGGGAGCGTTCCTTCAGCATAAAACTTGCAGGACACATGGACAGTCTTTAAGTAGGGTTGCCAAACGTCCAAAATTTACCGGACATAGCCAGGATTTGGCCGTCCGTAACAGTGCCCAGGCGGAAATCGCTTGAATGTCCTGGAAAATCTGGACGTTTGGCAACCCGCATCAGAAGTGTAGATTTTGGTGAATTTCCTTTAAAAATAGCTCAAAAACTGCCCACTTTTTTCTTCTGACATTTTGAAATACGGCAACCCTATCTTAAAGAGCATGATTTTATGGTGTGCTACACAGCGGGTGTCGCTATGGGTTAAACCACAGAGCCTAGGACTTGCCGATCAGAAGGTCGGTGGTTCAAATCCCTGCGACGGGGTGAGCTCCCGTTGTTCGGTCCCTGCTCCTGCCAACCTAGCAGTTCGAAAGCACTTCAAAGTGCAAGTAGATAAATAGGTACCGCTCCGGCGGGAAGGTAAACCGCGTTTCCGTGTGCTGCTCTGGTTGGCCAGAAGCGGCTTAGTCATGCTGGCCACATGACCCGGAAGCTGTACACTGACTCCCTCGGCCAATAAAGCGAGATGAGCGCTGCAACCCCAGAGTCGGTCACGACTGGACATAATGGCCAGGGGTCCCTTTACCTTTTCCTTTACACACAGGGCCGTCTTTAGCATATGTGCCGCCGGGGTGCAAAGATCCGCCCAGCGCCCCCAAATTTAGTTAATTTCATGTGCACGGTGCTGTTGAGAATGACAAGCGCCATCGTTGAGTCTGACAAGCACCGTCATTGAGTCTGACAAGCAGCGCGTCTTTGATAAATGAGCACACAAAATAGAAAGTCCTTTAGTGAAACAGTAGATATACATTTCGGTAATTCCTAGGTATATATGTATTTTGTTTTTCTAGCTTGATCAAAACTATTTATTATTTCATAACGGGTAGATAGCTAGGAGCTTAGGCGGCTTCAGGGGCGGGTGCCTGGTGCCCCCCAGAATTCGGCGCCCGGGTGCCCCACACCCCTTGCACCTCTGGGTAAAGACGGCCCTGGCTACACAAGGCCAGATGTGGATAGGATTGGGGGGAAGTCTCCTGCCTCAGTGGACCCCCCAGTTAAGATCTGGGGTGGGGTGGGGTTGATGTCAACAGGAGAAGAGGTGAGCCAAACTCAGTTCACTCAACATTGACACAGTGTTAGAAACTCAGATATATCAGTTCAAATGGCTCCTTAAACCGGGCTTGCAGTCACCAAAACGGAATGCCTAGTTGCCATTCTGAGGCTCAAAAGTATTTTCCCATGCAACTCTTTGGTTCCTGAAATTCATTCTGATTGTGCGGGATAGAAATTGACAATAGGATGTGTTGCCAGTGTGTGAAAACAGACCAGACCCAAGGATCCCCAGATGTGGAGAATTGAGGCGCCAACGGACATCTTCTTCTTTTTTATATACCATATTTTTCGCTCCATAAGATGCACCTGGTTTTTAGAGGAGGAAAACAAGGGGGGGGGGGATATTCTGAACGAAACAGTGGATGTATGATTTTTGTGGTCCATGCTGTGGCCACAGACATGATATGTGATTCGACAGTGAGGTTGGGGTAGCCCAATGCAAAAATCCTGAGGATCCATGTGGATCCGTGCTTTGTAACCATGTTTTTGCACCATTGCGGCCCCACGAAACTGTGGATGCGTGGGTTTTTTGGGTGCAGGCTGTAGCCATGGACATGCTATGTGATCTGATGGTGAATTTGGGGTAACCCAATGCAAAAATCCTGAGGATCCATGTGCTTTTACCTCCCCCCTCCCAGGCAGCCTCTTTTAGCGCTAGCGTCCCTTATCTCCCGATCGCTTGCCGATCAGCAGCTTTCTTTCAACACTCCCTTCCCTCTTTCTAAAAAAAAAAAAAAAGCAAAAAAAAAGCACAATCTGTTTTTTGTCCCTGGGCAATTCGGCTCCAGGGACCATGCATTCACTCCATAAGACACACAGACATTTCCCCTTACTTTTTAGGAGGAAAAAAGTGTGCCTTATGGAGCGAAAAATATGGTACCTGAAACACAACAGCATCTCCGGGTCTTCTGGCGGTTCCCTCCCTGCAAGAAGTGAGGTTGCAGGGAACCAGGCAGAGGGCCTCCTCGGTGGTGGCGCCCTCTCTGTGGAACGCCCTCCCACCAGATGTCAAGGCAATAAGCAACTATCTTACTTTTAGAAGACACCTGAAGGCAGCCCTGTTTAGGGAAGTTTTTAAATGTTTGATGCTGTATTGTGTTTTTAATATTAGGTTGGAAGCCACCAGAGTGGCTGGGGCAACTCAGCCAGATGCGTGGGGTATAAATAATAAATTATTGCTATTGTTATTAATATTATACCTTCTACTAGGCTTCATTGCACTTTCTGCATCGGGCTTGAAATAAACTATTTCCATCTCGGGTCCAGGGCTGCTGCCGAATTGAAAGTGTTGCTATTAAGTGAGGGCGAATGACCTAAAGCAAACAGACATCTTCAGCGCCCAATGCAGAAAGGCGAGGGCGTTTCGGTGGTGCAGAAATCTGAGTAACGCTGGCTGAACTGGTTAGGGGGATCAGGGCCTGGGGCTTGTTGTGAGGTTAAGCCTCAGAATCTCTTCAGGGCAGTCCACGGGACCATAAATTGAGAGCTTAGCACCAAGAATGCGAGGAGACGATTTTGAGAAGGTCACCGAAGCACGTGGTCTCATTTTGATGGCGTTGCAAAGAATTCAGTTCAGCTTAGTCTTGTAGGAAAACGCTCCTGTATTCAAGGTGCTCACATGGGTGCTTAAAGCCTTGAGGAATCCAGGCCACAAATACCTGAAAGGCTTGCTCCTCCCCTACAGACCCTCTCGGTGGCTGAGATCTAAAGAGGGGACCCTCTTGGTAGCTGCTCCACCCTCACAGGGTCTTCTTGGTGGTGGCCCCTAAGCCGTGGAATTCGCACCCCAAATAGGTGCTTCTTGCCTCTTCATTGCACATCTTCTAGCAAATGTTGAAGACATATCTATTCACTTTGGTCTTTGATGCATGGCAGGTATGTTTTTAGGTCCCTTATTGTTAGGGTTGTTGTTGCTTAGTCGTTTAGTCATGTTTAACTCTTCGTGAACCCATGGACCAGAGCACGCCAGGCACTCCTGTCTTCCACTGCCTCCCACAGTTTGGTCAAACACACTGTCCCACCATCTCGTCCTCTGTCATCCGCTTCTCCTTGTGCCCTCCATCTTTCCCAACATCAGGGTCTTTTCCAGGGAGTCTTCTCTTTTCCTGAGGTGGCCAAAGTATTGGAGCCTCAGCTTCAGGATCTGTCCTTCCAGTGAGCACTCAGGGCTGATTTCCTTAAGAATGGAGAGGTTTGATCTTCTTGCAGTCCATGGGACTCTCAAGAGTCTCCTCCAGCACCAGAATTCAAAAGCATCCATTCTTCGGCGATCAGCCTTCTTTATGGTCCAGCTCTCACTTCCATACATCACTACTGGGAAAACCAGAGCTTTAACTAGACGGACTTTTGTTGGCAAGGTGATGTCTCTGCTTTTTAAGATGCTGCCTCGGTTTGTCATTGCTTTTCTCCCAAGAAGCAGGCGTCTTTTAATTTCATGGCTGCTGTCACCATCTGCTGTGATCACGGAGCCCAAGAAAGTAAAATCTCTCGACATCTGCAAGGTTGGTCTCCCCATTCCATGTACAAACCCTGACCCAGAGAGGCAATGGGAAGCTGCCCCGTACTGTACCCAAGCGGTGAGTGTCGGAGATGACCGTGCACCCCTCTGTCCTGTAACATCTCCGCCCCTCAGGATCTGCCGCCTGAGGCATCCGCCCAAGTCCGCCTAACGGTTGAGCCAGGACGCCACTCGCTAATCACAATTCCCAACAACGTTTTGCACAAAGCACCCTCCACTGTTTGCACACATTTGGGCTTCCCTGTGCTCCCTCAGGCAATGGCGGAGGCTGGTCCGACGACTCGGGTGCTCCCGGCTTTGTCATCGTTGCTGGTACCTGAGAGGCCTTTTTTCTCCACCTGCTCCCATCTGGAAAAGGTGGAAGTGCCGCGCCTGCCGTTGTGCAATACTCCACGGAAGAGGCTTATTCACCCGCTGACACCCACGGCTGCCTTTTGGGAGTCGGCAGATTCTCTCGCTGCGCAGGCAGAGCTCCAAATCCCAGCTCAGAAGCTGGCTGGGTGTGACCGTGGCCCAAGCAAGGCAATAAACAACAAGACTTCACCTTCCTCTTCTCCCAAATCTACGCTGAAGGCTCTCCCAAACTTCCAGAACAAGATTTGGGGGACATGCAAGGAGAGGAGAGGAAGATGACGTCCGTGGTCAGATATCTGTTCCACTTGCACCGAGACACCTTTGGGTGGCCTTCTCAGTGGTGGCTGCCCCCAGGCAACTTTGGAACTCCCTTCCTAAGGAAGCCAGACCGGCTGCCCTTTCACCGGAAGGCAAAGACTGTCTTTGGGGAACTGACTTTTTCTTTAAGGAAAGGGCTTTTAATGTTGTGTTTTATTAAACTTATTTCAATAGATTTTATTTTTCCCCACTTTCACATTTCTTTAGTTTGTGTGCTGTTTTCGTTAACCGTATTTCAACAGATTTGTTTTTCCTTTTATATTGTTTTATAATTATATTATCGAGTTAAAGGTAAAGGTAAAGGGACCCCTGACCATTAGGTCCAGTCATGACCGACTCTGGGGTTGCGGCGCTCATCTCGCTTTATTGGCCGAGGGAGCCGGCGTACAGCTTTCGGGTCATGTGGCCAGCATGACTAAGCCACTTCTGGCAAACCAGAGCAACACACGGAAACGCCGTTTACCTTCCTGCTGGAGTGGTACCTATTTATCTACTTGCACTTTGAGGTGCTTTCGAACTGCTAGGTTGGCAGGAGCAGGAACCGAACAACGGGAGCTCACCCCATCGCAGGGATTCGAACCGCCGACCTTCTGATCAGCAAGCCCTAGGCTCTGTGGTTTAACCCACAGTGCTACCCGCGTCCCTATTACCGAGTTACTTCCAAACAATTATCTCCTATGCTTTTTTCCCAAAGTTTCACAAATTGGTTTCACATCAAACAAGCACACGGCTTCCTATGTTGACTTCCCAACTTCACATCCAAAGTGTTTATTATCAAACCCTTTTCTGCTACATTATGCACCAGACATCAATTACAAAAGAAACCCTGTACAATCAGGGGTGAAGGTGGTGCTGTGGTCTAAACCACTGAGCCTCTTGGGCTTGCTGATCAGAAGGTTGGCGGTTTGAGTCCCCTCAATGGAGTGAATTCCTGTTGCTCTGTCCCTGCTCCTGCCAACCTAACAGTTCAAAAGCACAGCAGCGCAAGTAGATAAATAGGTACCACCATGGCGGGAAGGTAAACGGCATTTCCGTGCGCTCTGGCTTCCATCACAGTGTTCCGTTGCGCCAGAAGCGGTTTAGTCATGCTAGACGCATGACCCAGAAAGCTGTCTGTGGACAAACACCAGCTCCCTCACTCTGAAAGCGAGATGACTACCACACCCCATAGTCAAATTCAGCTGGACTTAACCGTCCTTTACCTTTTTACCTTTAGCACAATCATTTTATCAATTGTTTGCCGCTGCTCCCATCTCGAATCCTGCCCACGGTTTCATTTGACTATACAGCGGTAACTCGGAAGTCAAACGGAATACGTTCCAGAAGTCTGTCCGACTCCCAAAATGTTCGGAAACCAAGGCATGGCTTCCGATTGGCTGCAGGAAGCTCCTGCAGCCAATCGGAAGCCTCGAACGTTCGGGTTCCAAAGCACGTCGGCAAACCGGAACATTCACTTCCAGGTTTGCGGCATCCGGGAGCCAAAAACTTAGACTCGCAAGGCGTTTGGGCGCCAAGGTACGACTGCAATACTTATTTGAATAGCAGCCTTTTGTCTTTTATCTCTGTTTTAATTTTTGTAAGCCACCCTGAATCTTGGTTCGGGGGAAAGGCGGGATATAAATAATTACAGTCACACACCCCCATCCATTCCTTTGCCTTTCCAAACTTGTGGGGGGTGGAGTAGGGAGAGCCACTGAAAGAAACGACTGAAAAGGGGTCCGAGTGTGACCCATGTGATTTCCTCCCCAGGAGGCAGAAGGAACTGAAAGCACAGTCTGTTCTATGTATGGGGTTTACTTTTTTGGTGGCTTTTTTTGCTTATTCTTCTCCCTGGAGACATGACTCATTTCATGAGGTCTAGCGCCTGAAATGCGGAAAGAGGCAAACTTGTAAAGAAATGAAACCAATTCACCTGAAAAAAGGGGACAGATGGACAAGCACGCCAGGGCCGGATTTAAGTTTTGATGAGGCCCTCAGCTACTGAAGGTAATGGGGCCCTTGATATGTCCAGCTGTCCTTTGTCAACAAAAAATGGTCGCCGTTTTTTGTGCTGAATACATGCTATATGGTAATTGATGGACCTAATAGGTATCTAAAGCCTTTTGCACATATCAAATAGGAGCCTACACAGCACAAAACACTGTTGCTGTATGTAGGTTTTATTTTATTAGTTTTTTATCTTATATTTTGGAAATGTACATCGAGGTTTTTTCCACTTTGATTTTTTTTGGGGGGCCCCCAAGAGAGTGGGGCCCTAAGCTAGAGCTTGTTTAGCTTTTACGTAAATCCAGCACTGACTGGCACACACAGCAACAGCCGCTTCCACACACATGTTTCATGTGGGGTTGCCGTCGGACCCTGAGAATCATCTAGTCCAGGGGTCAGCAACCTATAGCTCATGGGCCACAAGCAGCTCACAGGGGTCATTTAACTGGCCCCCGAACCGAGCTGCCCGCTTAGCGAGTCCCCACACGCTGTGCTAAACTGGCACAGCGCGGAGCAGGGACTTGCTTCCACGGTGCCGGAAATCGCACATGCGCAGACACTGGAAATCGCATCTGCGCAGACGCAATCCGGTCCACGGAGCGATCTCCACGGGAGTAAACCTGCCCAGGCGAGGTAAACCTTGCCCGACCCCTGATCTAGTCCAACCCCCTTCAATGCAGGAGTCTTTTGCCCGACGTGGGACTCGAACTCACAACCTTGAGCTCAAGAGTCTTGTGCTCTACTAGCTGAGCTATCGACAAGATGGCTGCCAATTGGGATGGCTTCAAAAGAAGATTAGACAAATTTACAGAGGAGATACAGCTGTCAATAGGTAGTAGGCATAATTGTGACTCTGTGCCTGCATTGCTGGAAGCAGTAAGCCTCTAAGCTTTTTCTTAAGATTCAAGGCAGGCAAAAGAAAAGTCCTTCTTAACACGGCGCAGAGTTGAACTATGGAACTCCCTCCCACTGGAAGCATAGCTGTCAACTGTCCCTTATTTGGCGGGAAAGCCCTTATCCCAGCGCCGTGTCCCGCTGCTGTCCCTTAATGATGATGTCCCTTAAATTTCCCGGGTTTCAAAGGAAGCAGCTCCTCTCCCTCCCTCCCTCCCTGCCGGCCAGGGAGGAGGGAGGCTCCAACTGTGTTGCTTGGCTGCGTTGCTCACCCAATAAGGAGTCTGAGAACAACTGGGGGGTGGAGCTTGCATGCCTTGTGCCGATAAAATCGGCCGCGTTGCCTGGGGACTCGCCTTTGCTCAGCGCTTCCCAGCGGAGAGGGGACGGTGGTTTTCCTTGCTGCATCCCCTTTGCCGGGTTGCTGCGCTGTGGGAACCACCACTTGAGGCTTCGTTTGGCTGCTGGCTGGGCTTTCTGCCTTTGGCTTGGGGGGATCAGAAGTTGAACATACCTGTGCTCTGAAAATCCCTTATTTTGGCTGCTGATCCCTTATTTCCGAGGCTGCTGGTCCCTTATTTTCAAATCTGTAAGTTGACAGCTATAACTAGAAGCAGTGACGGGACCAACCTAGATGTCTTTCAAATAGGATTTGGCAGGTTCGGAGAGGAGAGGGCAGTCGATGGCGGTTATGCTCTGTGGATGGTTGAAGACATACCCGGCAAGTGTCCCCCAAAACACCCCGGTTTTTATCAGGAGAGCACGGAGGCCTTTTTGTTTGACGTGATTTCGCAGCACTTGAAAAAGGTGCTTTCCCCCAGGGCTGCGATGTTTTTTGGAGGGGATATTGTGTTGCACTAAAAAATAATAATGATAAGATGGTGTTCCAGCTTTTGGCTTCACCTTGTTGGAAGGTATGCGAAGGCCACAAAGACATCAAAATCCCAGTTGCTAGGGGAGGGGTCTTTTGCCGAAATCCTGCTTGCAGCTTCCAGACAGATCTGGTTGGTCTGATCCAGTAGGTAGATCTGTCTTCCTCTGTCACAGTAGCTGGGAATCTGCGGAGATCTGCTCTTGTGCTCAGTTTCCGCTGTTCTGCTTCCCATCATGGGCATTTAGTCAGTCAGTCCCTTTGCAAACAGGGCGCTGGTCTATCTGGGCTGCCTTTGGTCGGATCCGGCAGCCAGGCCCTATGTTAAATGAAGCTACTCAGGATCAGAGCCACGTGGATTTTAGCCAGCAGTCACCGTACGGGGGAAACACAAAACCACCAACGCAGTTTCAAAATAATTCGTTCTTCCTAGGGAGCTCAGAGAACTGAAAAGGGGAAGGTCAAAGACTTCTGGTTCATTTCTGGTTTCAGCAACGGCCAATGTTTTCTGGTATAAAACAAAACTAAGGTGCCAGTATAGAATGGGCACACGCAAACACGTGCCCCTATTTTCCAGGGATTTACAGAAGCTGTCCCATTTTCTGATTTGATCCTGGAATGTCTTGCATTTCCTTTTTTTGTTTGTTTAGTCATTTAGATCTTTCCCAACATCAGGGTCTTTTCCAGGGAGTCTTTTCTTCTCATGAGGTGGCCAAAGTCTTGGAGCCTCAGCTTCAGGATCTGTCCTTCCAGTGAGCACTCAGGGCTGATTTCCTTCAGAATGGAGAGGTTTGGTCTTCTTGCAGTCCATGGGACTCTCAAGAGTCTCCTCCAGCACCAGAATTCAAAAGCATCAATTCTGTTGTTGTTGTTGTTTAGTCGTTTAGTCGTGTCTGCCTCTTCGTTACCCCATGGACCAGAGCACGCCAGGCCCTCCTGTCTTCCACTGCCTCCCGCAGTTTGGTCAAACTCATGCTGGTAGCTTCGAGAACACTGTCCAACCATCTCCTCCTCTGCCGTCCCCTTCTCCTTGTGCCCTCCATCTTTCCCAACATCAGAGTCTTTTCCAGGGAGTCTTCTCTTCTCATGAATTCTGCTCAGCTTTATTTAAAAAAAAAGTGTCCCCGGATTCATTGAAAAAAATCTGGTAACCATATGATAGATAGATAGGTAGGTAGGTAGGTAGGTAGATAGATAGATGATAGATAGATAGATAGATAGATAGATAGATAGATAGATGATAGGACAAGATACAAGGGCTGGAAAGGAATGAGCACGTACAGTGGTGCCCCGCAAGACGAATGCCTCGCAAGACGGAAAACTCGCTGGACGAAAGAGTTTTCCATTTTGGAGGTGCTTCGCAAAACGAATTTCCTATGGGCTTGCTTCCGCTAGACGAAGAGAATCGCGGAACGGATTCTTTTCGTCTTGCGAGGCACCACTGTAAATAAATGTGACCGTCCTTTTGGAGTAAAACCAGCAAGATTCAAGCACGCTCTTCTGATCGGGCTGCAAACGAACCATGCAACACCGCAAGGAGAAAGCAAAGTTTTGCTGGAGCGAAAAGACTGGTTTGGCAAGCGCAGTCTAGGTGTTTGGGAGTCGTCCTGAGGCGCAGGAATGCCCCAGGGAATCTACAGAGAAGAATGTGTAGCCTTGGCATTTAAGTCTCCTCAGCTCCTGATACTGCTGCTAATCGCAGGGAGCTGGGATTTTTCCATGGAGAGCAACTTCTTCCCCCCCCCCCAACCCACCCCCTCGGACACCTTTGTGGATCTGTCTGATCCCCGCGGCTTAAAGCTGTTTGCAAGTTGACAGCTGCAGAAAATCATCGGAATAAACCACGGCTGCGTCCTGAAACCAAGGCAAGGAGACTCAGCGGTTTGTTTAAGGGTGCTGGGAATTGCAGCCTTATCCGGGGCGAACTACAGTTCCCAGGATGCTTGTTTGGTTGGGTGTGCTCTAAATATGCATTACACACACAGCCTCTTTCCCTTTTTTAAAAAAACACACGCATGATTGATTTCCAACCGTGCAACAAGATTGCGTCCTCTTTCTCGTTCACACGCCATGATGGTCTTTTCAGGGTTCGGCTCAGGAGCTCTGTGGGTTTCTGAGGCTGTGTCACTGCTTCCTCTTATGATATAATAATAATAATAATAATAATAATAATAATAATAATAATAATAATAATAAAATTTATACCCCCGCCCATTTGGCTGGGCTTCCCCAGCCACAAAATATTAAAATACCATAATACATCAAACATTAAAAGCTTCCCTAAACAGGGCTGCCTTCAGATGTCTTCTAAATGTCAGATAGTTGCCTGGTTGCCTGAATATTTTCTGAGGTGGAAAAGGAAATCCAGTTACCAATGCCGGAAAGTGTTGTTATAAGAAAAAACTGCTCCTTTTCCCTTATAGGGTACCCAAAAGCCCATATAGAGTCCTTACGTGGGTTCCTTATTGGTAGGAGAAAATAACAGAGGCCAACCAGAGTATATTGAGAAGCAAAGCAGCTAGTAAGCCCGATCTTTATCAAACTGTTGCAACAGGGTCCCCACTCACCCCATGCAGGAGGGAGGAGAACCCAAAACAATGGTGCGCAAGCCCTTATATGTACTTTTGAAATTGCCCACCCTGTAGCCCAAGACCACCCCCCAAAAGCATCAAACATACATCACAGAAGGAGGTGGTCTACAGCAGAAATCCTGCCTGCCAGGATACCTGATAATGGTCACTGATTGCATTGCCTGGGCAACCTGGCCATCCTTTTGTGATGGTAAATACATTAGTTCCTGACTCCAGGTCACAGGCTCACCCTATTCATACGCAAATACGCCCTTAAGACAGGATTTGCAAGCAAAAAGACAATGGGAAAGCGTTCCCCATTTGCCTCCCTTCCTGCAGAGGAATATCTGAGGTCACTGGGAGAGTCAAAATGGCTTCAGGATTGCTCTCCTGTACTGTTTCAGACACGTGATTCACATACTTATGTATGTGTTTGCCTTGTACATTGATGGACATATGATTTATATATATATATATATATATATATATATATATATATATATGCAGGTTTTGGTGTCCTCGGGTGTCTTCCCGTGTAAAAGTTGGGGTGTCTAGGCGACGTTTCGACGAGGTCTCACTCGTCATCTTCAGGCTGGTGCTTTCGGCTTCTTGTTACTGGAACAGAGCAGGATCTCAGTGTTTGAGTTCCTATAAATACTGTAGAGGGGGTGTGGTGTATAGCCTCCAATGTTCTGGGCAGAGAGGAAGTTCCCAGGCTAGTGTGCCTTTTCTTCTTTTGTTCCTTAATTACTTGAGAGATATCTTGAGTGAAGGATGGCCCTCCTTCCTTATATCAAGGGCACTACAGATAAAATTAGCAAAATCCTCCATAAACACAATATCAAAACAGCCTTTTGCACCAACCAAAAAATAGCCAATATCCTCAGAAACCCCAAGGATAAAATCCAGTTGGAAAACCAAGGGATCTATGAAATACCCTGCAAAGTCTGCCCAGCCACGTACATTGGACAAACAAACAGACGAATAAATGCACGTATCGCAGAACACAAGAATGCCGTCAAAAAAGAAGAAAAAACTTCCTCTCTTTTCCAACACATGAAAGAAACAGGACACGAAATTAATTTTGCAGATTCCAAATTGCTCTTTAACACGGAACATCACCACAAGAGAATAATCATGGAAGCCATTGAGATAGAGAAACACCCTCACAACATGAACAAGCGTGACGACACATCCCGCTTGCCAGACATCTGGAAATTAGCCCTCCCCACAAAAACTGACACCAGATCCAGAGGCACACAGAACGCCAACACCAATCAACCACACCAGACCCAAACCCAGACCCTCTCCACAGATGAATTACAGACACCATCCAGTAGCCAATCCATGGTGGCACCTCCGGATGCTGCACCCCCCTGCAATCCCTACACAGATCTGGCTGACACAAGCCACAAAACCACAGCTCGCCCCTATACACGAAGCCAAGCCAGAGCACAACTAAGTACAGTACAGCCATCTTCTCAGGAAAACTCTTCACAAAGTTCAAGAGGTCAAGACACAAAGACTTTAACAACTAATCCACACCTAATGACCCACCTAAGTGGTACTCAGGATATCACTCAAGAAATCACTCAAGATATCTCTCAAGTAATTAAGGAACAAAAGAAGAAAAGGCACACTAGCCTGGGAACTTCCTCTCTGCCCAGAACATTGGAGGCTATACACCACACCCCCTCTACAGTATTTATAGGAACTCAAACACTGAGATCCTGCTCTGTTCCAGTAACAAGAAGCCGAAAGCACCAGCCTGAAGATGACGAGTGAGACCTCGTCGAAACGTCGCCTAGACACCCCAACTTTTACACGGGAAGACACCCGAGGACACCAAAACCTGCATTCCTGTACCCGTGAAAATCTACGAAAGCATATATATATATATATATATATATGAGAGACCTTAGAATTCCTTTTTTTTATAAATAATATTTATTAAAATTTTAAAGGTTACAAAAAGAAAGAGTAAAACACCATATCAAACAAGAACAAAACAACGCATCACAGTAAGAAAGAAGAAGAAAGAAAGAAAAACACAGCTAATCTTCCCATAACTTGTCTTTCATTTGCTTGTTTCCTTGACCTCCTCACACCTCCCTTTTTTGTATTCTAGTTCAGTTAACTATTTCAGCAAATCCTTTCCATCTTTTCCACTTTTTGTTCTGTAATTTATCTTACTATAATGTAACTTTACTTTCCCTCCTTTCACCAATTAACAGTCTATTTTTTCCTAAACCCTTATAACATTTCTGCTAAAACCACATAACTTCATTCCAACATCCTTCTAACATTCCTTAATTTTACAATGTTTCTGTAGATAAACTTTAAATTTCTTCCAATCATCTTCCACTGACTCTTCTCCCTGGTCTCGGATTCTGCCAGTCATTTCCGCCAGTTCCATGTAGTCCATCACCTTCATCTGCCATTCTTCCCCGGTGGGTAGATCTTGTGTCTTCCAGAGACCTTAGAATTCCTATAACAGTGTTGTGAGGGAGGTCAGGGAAAAGTTGTGGCTGCTCTTATTCCTGACCCAAGCGTAATACTCAGCGGAGGGTTTGTCTCTGCTTTGCAGCTGGCGACTTGTTGGGGATTTCCCTGTTTTCTGCTTGGCCTTGTAGCTGTCGCACCTGTGGAACCAGAACTGGGAGGTTCTGAGTCATCGGCGGAGATTAGAGTCATCCCTCGGCTTAAAATGGGTGGCATGCCTTAGAAGCTTGCGAGGCCCCTGGCGGAGAGGAAAAGAGCCGTTTGCAGTGACTGCTATTAAGAGAAGAAGGATTGTCGCCATCGCTGTCTACCTGGGTAAGGTTTTTTTCTGTGCTTCCTCCTAAGAAGGAAGGTTCCCCGAACCAACACTTAACGGAGTGGCTGCAAAGAACACGCTGGAGGAGATCGGGAGAAGATGTTTCAGGTGGAATTTTTGTGCTTCCCGGCTGGATGATTTCAAAGGGTTTTAGGGCAGGCTTCAAAATATTTAGGGGTATGCGTGCTCCTTTCATGACAGCAGTCATGAAATTAAAAGACGCCAGCTTCTTGGGAGAAAAGCAATGACAAACCTAGACAGCATCTTAAAAAGCAGAGACACTACCTTGCCAACAAAGGTCCGTACAGTGGTACCTCGGGTTACATATGCTTCAGGTTACACACTCCGCTAACCCAGAAATAGTGCTTCAGGTTCAGAACTTTGCTTCAGGATAAGAACAGAAATCGGGCTCCGGCGGCGCGGCAGCAGCAGGAGGCCCCATTAGCTAAAGTGGTGCTTCAGGTTAAGAACAGTTTCAGGTTAAGAACGGACCTCCGGAACGAATTAAGTACTTAACCTGAGGTACCACTGTATAGTTCAAGCTATGGTTTTCCCAGTAGTGATGTATGGAAGTGAGAGCTGGACCATAAAGAAGGCTGACTGCCGAAGAATGGATGCTTTTGAATTCTGGTGCTGGAGGAGACTCTTGAGAGTCCCATGGACTGCAAGAAGATCCAACCTCTCCATTCTTAAGGAAATCAGCCCTGAGTGCTCACTGGAAGGACAGATCCTGAAGCTGAGGCTCCAATACTTTGGCCATCTCATGAGAAGAGAAGACTCCCTAGAAAAGACCCTGATGTTGGGGAAGATGGAGGGCACAAGGAGAAGGGGACGACAGAGGACGAGATGGTGGGACAGTGTTCTCGAAGAGACCAGCATGAGTTTGACCGAACTGCGGGAGGCAGTGGAAGACAGGAGGGCCTGGCGTGCTCTGGTCCAGGGGGTCACGAAGAGGCGGACACAACTAAACGACTAAACAACTAAACAACAACAACAACATGCTCCTGCGTCCCCCCAGAAAAAAACTGCGTAAACCCACTGACATCACGGTCCACAGCCAATGGCAACTGCCAAAGAAGCAGCAGCAACGTCTGCCCCCCCCCCAAAACCTGGCAATTGGGGTGATAGTGGACAACCTTGTCTAGTTGCTTTTTGTATCTTACAATCATCCATTATCACCTGATTTACAAATTTTGGCTTTTGGTTCTGAATATATTGCTTGTATTCCTTTTAAAAATTTGAATCCACCATTCATTTCTTCAAGCACTTTTGTCATGAAATTCCAAGAAACATTGTCAAAGGCTTTTTCGGCAACTGTAAACATCATTGCTGCATCATTTTCATTTTTGACCTCCGGGTATTCTATTACATTCAGAATATTTCTTATATTCTCTTTCATTTGTCTACCTGGAAGGAATCCTGCCTGATCTTGATATATATACTCATTTTTTTCATTCTATTAGCTAAAAAAGTTTATAATCATTATTTATAATGATTATTTAACAATCATTTATAATCATTATTTAACAAGGAGATAGGCCTATAAATTTTAATTTGCAGCAAATCTGAATTTTGTTTTGGAATTACTGTAATATAAACCTCTCTCCGTGTTTCTGGATTTTCACCTCTATTTAAAATGTCATTCATAACATCTTTCAATGGGTTTACCAATTATTCACTTAGTTTTTTATAATACTTGCCGTTAATCCATCTGGACCTGGAGACTTCCCATTTTTTGTCCACTTTATTGCCTCTAACACTTCTTGATTTCTCTTTGATAGTGTTGTGGGTGGTTTGGGGAGGTAAAGCTGGCTTCTGTATACCCAGTGCTTTTTCCCCCCTTAAAAATGTTTAGGGGTACTCTCATTTTGACTCAAGAAAATCACCATGTCTTTCTTTTTTCTTTCTTTCTTGTTTCTTTTGTATGTGATAAATGTGAAAATCAATTAAAAAAAAACTGGGGGGAAAATGAATCATAGAATCATAGAATCATAGAGTTGGAAGAGACCACAAGGGCCATCGAGTCCAACCCCCTGCCAAGCAGGAAACACCATCAGAGCACTCCTGACATATGGTTGTCAAGCCTCTGCTTAAAGACCTCCAAAGAAGGAGACTCCACCACACTCCTTGGCAGCAATTGATTTTAGAATGTATTTCAATTAATTGATTGTGATTTTATGTAAATTGTGTTATTTTTACTGTTGTTAGCCGCTCTGAGCCCGGCTTCGGCTGGGGAGGGCGGGATATAAATAAAAATTATTATTATTATTATTATTATTATTATTATTATGCATTCCCTGCAGCTTTCGGATCGAATGCAAGGGAAGCCCCACAAAGAGCCCAATGCAGCGATCAAACCATAACGTCGCGAGTGTGTTTCCTCTCGGAGGCCATGCGCTTCCTGACCGATTCTGCTTTCTCCTTGCAGGTCAGGCGGTCGGTCAGTCGTCCCTCCGGTGACGCCACCATGAGCTCTCATCCCCGCCGCGTCCGCCTGAAGCCCTGGCTGGTGGCCCAAGTCAACAGCGGTCAGTACCCGGGACTCCGCTGGGTGGACACCGAGAGAAAGCGCTTCTTCATTCCCTGGCGCCACGCCACCCGCCACATCCCCAGCCAGGACGACGAAAACACCATATTCAAGGTGCGTGAGAAGGGAGAGGTCTAGCTTCCCGGCTAAAATTTCCCGCTACATCCCACATAACAGTGCCTTTTTTAAAAAGTAGGAATTAGGGCTGCAACCGTTAAACCAGCTTGGCTTAGAGTGCTTCCCAAACCTGGGTCTCTAGCTGCTGTTGGACTACAACTCCCATCATTCCTGACCACTGGACGATGGGAGTTGTAGTCCAAAAACAGCCGGAGACAGAAGTTTGGGAAACACTGGCTTATAATAATAATAATAAATTTTTATTTACACCCCGCACTTCCCGGTTCAAAAACCGGGCTCAGGGCGGCTAACAACAAATTTAAAACACTTAATTATAAAAGCAGCATAAAAGACAGTGTAAAAACATGAATAACAATAAAAATCAAAAATCAGTTACCGTATTTTTCGTCCCATAGGATGCTCCGTCCCATAGGACGCACCTAGTTTTTTTTGGGGGGGGGGAAATAAAGGGGGGGGAATTCCTTTATTTCCCCCCCAAAACCAGGTCGGGGAAACCGAACCAGGTCGAGGAACAGCGGGATGGCGGCGCTGCGCCTCCCTGCTGTCCCCCGAGCTTGTGGGGCTGGCCGATGCCTGCCTGGCGCGCGGGGCACTCTGCTTCAGTGCGCCCTGCCCGCCGGGCGGCAGGCTGCTATCCGCAGTGTGGGGAGCCCTGCGGGGAACTCCTGCAGGGCTCCCTACGCTGCAGATGTCTTCCCGAAGCCTGGAGAGCGAGAGGGGTCGGTGTGCACCGACCCCTCTCGCTCTCCAAGCTTCAGCGAAAGCCTGCATTCGCCCCATAGGACGCACCCAGATTTCCCCTTCATTTTTGGAAGGGAAAAAGTGCACCCTATAGGGCAAAAAATACGGTAGATAATCCCCAGGGCTAGCTGGCTGAATTAGTCCTACTTGGGCCAGCGCCGAGGCCAGGGGAGACTTAGCTGCGGGGTCTCAGAGCGGGTGATCTTCATAAAAGGGAAGGGGGAGGGAAGAGAAGGGAAGGGAAATAAAAGATCAGGCTGAATTCAAATTGAAAGCCAGGTGGAATAGCTCTGCCTTACAGGCCCTGCAGAAGGAGGTTAAATCCTGCAGGGCCCTAGTCTCATGGGACAGAGCAGTCCACCAAGTCGGAGCCACCACTGAGAAGGCCCTGGCCCTGGTGGAGGATAGTCTGACTTCCTCAGGGACCTTTCAACTATGGTTATTCTTTGACTTTAAGGTCCTCTGCGGGGCAGACCAGGAGCATAGCTGTCAACTTTTCCCTTTTCTTGCAAGGAATCCTATTCGGAATAAGGGAATTTCCCTTTTAAAAAGGGGAAAGTTGACAGCTATGACCAGGAGAGGCATCCCGTAGATACGAGGGCCCTAAGTGTCAGATCAGGACCTGGGAGACCAGGGTTCGAATTCCCACTTGCCCTCGGGAGCCTGACGCTGGCTGTCGGCACCTCGCAGGGTTGTTGCGGCGATTAAACAAGGAGGGGGAGAAAAAGTTGGGGTATAAATGCAACAAAACATGGTTAGATCTGTGTTTCCCAAACTTGGGGCCCTGGCTGTTTTTGGACTACAACTCCCATCATTCCTGACCACTGGATGATGAGAGTTGTAGTCCAAAAACAGCTGGAGACTGAAGCTTGGGAAATAATAATAATAATAATAATTTATTTGTACCCCACCAATCTGGCTGGGTTTCCAATCTGGGCGGCTTCCAACAAAGATTAAAAATACATTAAGAGGTGGGAAGACCGTGGGAAGCCAAAAAAATTAAAATTATAATTTGGAAGACAATTGGACTTTTTTTGTTTTGTTTCTTATTTTCATTTGATTTGATCTGTTAATTAGATGTTCTTATTGGAAAATTAATAAACACTTAAAAAATAATACATTTAAACGTCACACATTAAAAACTTCCCTGAACAGGGAAACACTGGATTAGATAATTCGGACTAGAAAACCAAACGCCAATTAATTTGTCACTTCATTTGTTCAGGTATTGAGACGCTTCTTCACCTCACAAAGGAGGGATTTTTTTCGTCCATGATGGCACCTGCTTGGGCGTAGGCGCGCAGTGCGCCATGTGGCAACAAGGAGCGCATGGGCATTTCCAAAGTGTTTTTTTTTTCATGTGGGGCTGAAGAGACCCTCAGGCAGGCAGCCCCCCAGATGTTGATGGGGTCTCCATGGTGCCTGATGGGAGATACAGCCCGGCGACAACATCTGGAGGGCACCAGGTTGGAAAAGGCCGCTCTGGGGTTAGACTGAAGGGTTGCCACGGTTACGAGGAACGGGAGGGGGGATTTCTCTGGAGCAGCCGCCATTTTGCAGAATTCTCCCCATGAAGGGGACTCCTTGCAGGGCATAAAAAAGGTTTTTTTATTCTGCAGAGTTTTTAGAGTTAGCTGGGGGAAACTTTCCTCCGACGGCTCTCTATGATGTTGCCATTTAGATCTTGCTTTACCTCTTTATTGCTTTCTTTAAAATATTCATAGGTATACTTATATTTTTATTTATCTGCAGCCCAGGCAGGTTGGAAAGGTAGCATGGATATCGTTTTTGAATATAAACAATACTAGGGGTTAGAGTTATGTGGTTTGGCACTTCATACGCTTCTATAAATTCTTACTGCGTTTTTTTTAAAGGAAAATTGCATTTTTAGAAAACATATAAGCAAAATATGTTGACAATTATAAATACATAAAGGAGAAAGCACATTAGCGTACCTCTAATGTGCCTCTAAAGGCATTAATATAACGACGGTGTCAAAAGAAATGAAAATTGTTTACCGATAAGCATATTTACAGTTCGCTCCTCATATAAAATATCAGGGTGGTAGGCAACCTGATTTAGAAGTATGAAAAGTGTAAAGTGCCATAACAAAAATACAGAATGATGGTGGTAGATTGGGTTTTTTTATACTGTTTTACTTTGATTAGAGTTTAATTATTTTTTAGCAATCTTCTCTGCATTTTTATTTATTTATTTTTTGGCTTTCTGTATTTTATCTGTGTGGTTTTTAATTTGTAAGCGGCCTTGAGTCCCTTTCTGGGACAAAGGCGAGATGTATAATAATAATAATAATAATAATAATAATAATAATAATAATAATAATAATTTACATGAAGAACTAAAGAAGATGTTGATAATATCAATAACAAAGAAACCAGAGACATATCTCTTTGGATTGATAGATGATGAGATACCACCGGGGGGGGGGGGGAGAGAATTTTTCTATATGCAAGTACAGCTGCTAGAATAGAGATTGCTGCTAGGTGGAAGTCACAAACTATACCCACAAAGGAGGAATGGATTTGTAAACTAAATGAATATTTAATTTTGGCAAAATTAACTGCTATAATAAGAAATCAGTCGAATCAAAAATTAAAAAAGGAGTGGAAATGTTTTGATGAATATATGGCAAAATATTGCTCACAAAAAAGCGATATGCTAATATGCCTGGATTAAAATGGAAGAAAAATTAGTAAGGAAAGATAATAAGAATATATAGGTGATTTGAGAAGATTGTAGAATGCAAAGATTATTGTAAATTGTATCATGTGGAGGAAATTGAGTGGGAGGAGGGAGAAAAGAATAATATGATGGATTGAGGAAATATAAATGTAAATGTATGGGGGAGGAAATGATATTGGTTATGGTACACCTGTATTGTAATGTAATAGGTGAAAACCAATAAAAAAAAGATGAAAATCATCATCATCATCATCCAAACGACTCAGAAACACCATTAACAATTACAAATTATTGTTACTGATTCTACCACTGTTGTATGTGGGAATGTGTGAGGGTGGCACTGGATATTGGTTCTTAAAACGGGCGCTCTCAGGTGGTGGTGTTTTAAATCTCCCCTGCCTTGTGTCCTGTCGGTCCTTTTCCCAGGCCTGGGCCAAAGAGACGGGCAAATACAATGAAGGCGTCGATGAGCCGGATCCTGCCAAGTGGAAAGCCAACCTGCGCTGTGCCCTCAACAAGAGCCGCGAGTTTAACCTGATTTACGACGGCACCAAGGACACCCCCATGCAGGCCTTCAAGATCTACGAGGTTTGCGATGCCCCACAGCCCAACGGAGGTACCAGCCGCCCCCTGTGCACTTGCAAACCCCAACTTTCCTGCTGCTCCCTAAAAAGAGCCGTTTCCCGCGCCCTTTCTCCCCACCCGTCCCCGAAGGAAAAGCGGGAAGCTGTCTGTCTACCGGCTCTGGAAGACAGACAAACACCCCATCATGCCCCTCCCTGCCACCCCCTGGAAGCCGCATGTGTTGCCTGTGAGATGCTTGGCTGCTTTGCCCCCTTGCCATAGCTGGTCAAACAGGTCCAGCTGGCTTTTGAAGCCCTGTGGAAACCTGCTTGACCTGCACAGCAGTGGGGACATCTTACCCATAGAGGCTAGTGGCGCAGGGCGCCAGGGCGCCAAGTTCTGGAGAGGCAGAGGCTGGAGGCTGCGCCTCCCGGCATCAGCTCACCGCCCTCGCCCGCCCCTGGCACGCCTTGCCGAAGCAGCGCTGCGCCCGGAGCCTCCGTCTGCCATGGCCACCGTGGCACGAAGCGTCCAGCTGAGCCTGGAGTTGCCGCGTCGAGCCTCTGCCTCTTCCCCGCCGTAGGAGCTGCCCTCCAGCCGCTGCCCAATTCCTCCAGCCCCTCAAAGCTGGGTGCATCGCCAGCAGTCCCGTCCTCCCTAAAAAAATGTTGGCAACTCTGGAAAATGGGGGGAGCCGGAGGGATCTTCGCACCACGGCACCAGATATGCTTAAGACGGCCCTGAACATGTGCCCCACAGATAACAACACGTGGTCTTATTTCCTTCCATTCTTTTATTTATTTATTGGTTTTCAATAAATATGGGGGAAAGACTCCATCATTAAAATGAATGTCCTGCCAAAAATGCTGTATTTGTTCCAAACGATACCAATTATGAATAAAGAGAATTGCTTTGAAGAATGGAGGAAAGATCTAACGAGATTCGTATGGCAAGGAAAAAAACCGCGGATAAAATATAAATGATTGACAGGAAGAAAGGAAAGGGGAGGATTAGCACTGCCAAATTTAAAATTATATTATGAAGCAGAATGTTTAATTTGGGTAAGAGATTGGATTAGATTGGAAAAAACTAATATATTGAATCTTGGAAAGTTTTAATAATAGCTACGGATGGCATGTGTATCTTAATTATGAGAAAGTAAAAGTCAATAAAAAATTTACAAGTCATATATTAAAAGGTGCATTATATAAGGAGGGAGAAAGGTTGTTTTCTGCTGCTCCAGAGAAGCGGACACGGAGCAATGGTTCCAAACTGCAAGAAAGAAGATTCCACCTAAACATTAGGAAGAACTTCCTGACAGTAAGAGCTGTTTGACAGTGGAATTTGCTGCCCAGGAGTGTGGTGGAGTCTCCTTCTTTGGAGGTCTTTAAGCAGAGGCTTGACAACCATATATCAGAAGTGCTCTGATGGTGTTTCCTGCTTGGCAGGGGGTTGGACTCAATGGCCCTTGTGGTCTCTTCCAACTCTAGGATTCTATGATTCTATAAAGTTTGGAACAAATATAGATTGCATCTGGAACCACAGACATATTTCCTTCCATTCTTGGAGGGGTGGGTCAGGGATGGGATTGCTTCTAGGGCCGGGGAATATCCGGTTTTCAACATTGTGATACGGCTCACAGGGCGATGTGCTGATATGTCACAATGTCTGGAATGTATCTCGGCTGCCTCCTCCATCTTCCCGCCATAGGGAAGGAGGAAGCAGCCGGGATGCATTGCCTAGCCCCACATGGCAAACAAGCCCCCATATTGCTCTGGAGGAACATGGGGGCTTCCTTAAACTGCTCAGCTGGGGTACATGATGCCAAGAGGCATTGGGGCTCGCTCAGCTGGGGGACGGGAGGTTTCCCCTCCAGTCGAGCAGCTCAAGGTAGCCGCCATGCCCCTGAAAGCTGCCCGCCTGCCTTTGCCCGAGTGTTGAAGACAAGTTTGGTAACAAGTCTCCCAGTCTCCCCTCCTTCTCTCTCACATGCACACAACATGATTTGCAAAAGTCGCCCAGATACTGCCATAGTTTTGAGAGTCAGTCCTCTCCTCACAACCCCTGTGCTGTAAACATTTCTGTATTTACATTTGGGGGGGGGGAGGAGGATAATTCAGGTGGGAGGGGACATGTAAAGCTCAAGAAAGAGGCTCTGGGGAACGTACAACATTTATTTCCCCCCTCCCTCAGAGCCTTTCGCTGGAGATGAGAACATCGGCCCTGAAGAAGAGGAGGAGGTAAGGAAGAATGACCTACTCACTTTCTCTTTCTGATCATTTTTCATCCTTTGAGGAAACTGCAGACATTGGCATGTGGTAGTTGGACCTCTGCCCATGTTCTAGCAGATGGAAGGAAATGCTTTGCTGCCCAGAGTCCCAAAGTTTGCATGGATTTTATTTTTCAAAGGACAGTGATCCTCCCGTTCCTTCAGTTCTGCACTCCCACATTCTGCAGATAAGGGTTTTTCTCACCTCTGAGCAATTAACCCTGCATGTGGGAGACTGGGGAGCCAACAGCCCTTCTGGGTGTTTTTTTTGCTAGACTACAACTCCTATCATCCATGGAGGTGATGGGAATTGGAGTCCCACAACATCGGGAGGGGAGGGGACAGATGAGCTGCCCCTGCTGGGTTGGGTTTCCAAACTCAAGGTCCCTCCTGGTCCAAAATCCTATTTTCTAAGAGACCCACCAGCAGGAGATCTGGGTGAAGTTTCCACAACTGCTTACCATCATTTTTCTTGGCGCTGCCCTTTGGTCCAGGCTCCTTCTCCACTTTGAAAGCTGCAGATGTGGGAGGAGATACAGTGGTGCCTCACAAGACGAAATTAATTCGTTCCGCGAGTTGTTTCGTCTTGCGATTTTTTTCGTCTTGCGAAGCACGGATCCTGTGCTGAATTTCTTCCTCAGTCGCTCAGGCTCCCCCCTCGCTTTCAACCGGCCACCATGACCGTCAAGTTGCGCTCGGGCTTCTACGTGGGCAAAAAGTCCGCCGTGCTGCTGGCGCTGCTCTTGGCTGCGCTGCTCTTGGCGCTGCTGGTGCTGGCTATCCTGTACGGGCGCTGCGCGCAGGATTTGGAAGGGAGAGGCGACGAGGCAGCGGCGCCCACAAACGAGGCTCCCGCCAGCGCCGACCCATCCGCGCGGCCGCCCAGTGCCTGGGACGTAAGAAAAAGGAAACAAACTCGCAAGACGTTTTCGTCTTGCAAAGCAAGCCCATAGGGAAAATCGTCTTGCGAAGCAACTCAAAAATCGAAAAACCCTTTCGTCTTGCACGTTTTTCGTCTTACGAGGCATTCGTCTTGCGAGGTACCACTGTATTCCCAGCAGTTTCATAGCCATCCCCTCCCAGGCTCCAAAGGCTGGTTTGGACACTGGTTTATCCTGACACTCCATTTAATTTCCCTTTGCGTATTTTCCATGTTGTGCTTTTATTATCTTTAGGGCTGTGTTATTGTTTTTGTATTGTACGCAATGTGTACATTGCTTAGATATTACATATACCGTATTTTTCGCTCCATTAGATGCACTTTTTTCCTCCTAAAAAGTAAGGGGAAATGTGAGTGCGTCTTATGGAGTGAATGGCGCTGCACAGAGAGGGAGAGCTGTGCAGCGCCCCTTCAGTGAAGCAGGAGGAGGAACGGAGCCCCTTCTGTTCCTCCTCCCGCTTCGCTGAAGTGGCGCTGCGCAGCTCTCCCTCTTTGCTCAGCGGCTGTCGTGCGACTCCAGAGGAGGAACAGAAGGAGGAGGAAGAGAAGGGTCTCCTCCTGTTCCTTCTCCAGCTTCGCTGAAGGGGCGCTGAGCAATTCTCCCTCTCAGAGAGGGGGAACTACGCAGCGCCCCTTCAGCGACGTGTCGTCCTGGCTTTTGCCTTAGCCGTGCGCAGCCTCTTTGGGCAGGGGGAGCCTTCATCCCGCTGCCCTGTAGAGGCTTGGTGCGGTTATCCCAGAAGCCAGAACAGCCACACGGTATCCCAGAAGCCAGATTCCTCTTACAGTGGTGCCCCGCAAGACGAACGCCTCGCAAGACGGAAAACCCGCTAGACGAAAGGGTTTTCCGTTTTGGAGGCGCTTCGCAAAACGAATTTCCCTATGGGCTTGCTTCGCAAGAGGAAAATGTCTTGCGAGTTCCTGCGGGTTTTTCCCACTCCCCCCCCCTTTTCCTAAGCCGCTAAGCCGCTTATCAGCTGTTCCGCTGATAAGCCGCCTCTCAGCTGATCGCTAAAAGCCGCTAGACCGCTAATAGCGCTAATCTGCTAAGCTGTCAATGGGCTTGCTTCGCAAGACGAAAAAACCGCTATACAAAGAGCCTCACAGAACGGATTAATTTTGTCTTGCGAGGCACCACTGTACTGTTCTGGCTTCTGGGATTCAGAATAGTTTTTTCTTGTTTTCCTCCTCCCAAAACTAGGTGTGCCTTATGGTCTGGTGCGTCTTTTAGAGCGAAAAATACGGTATACACAGAGAGATTTCTTTCTTCCTATATAAATAAAAATGCAAGGCTGTCGTCACGCAGCTCCCGTTAGAGCAGCCTTTCTTAACCTGTGGGTCTTCAGATGTTGTTGAACTACAACTCCCATCACCCCTAGCTAGCAAGGCCAGAGCTCAGGGATGATGGGAGTTGTAGTCCAACAACATCTGGGGACCCACAGGTTGAGAACCGCTGCGTTAGAGGATTTGTAGTGCCTCCCTGCAGTCCTGGATTTGCATGATGATAAACCCAAGAGGCCCAGCAAAGTGAGCTCAGTAGCTTGTAGAATGGCAGACTTCCAAGGGGACCCCGAGGGTCATCTAGTCCAACCCCCTGCAATGCAGGAATCTCAGCTAGAGAGGGGGGTCCAACTGGGGTGCAAGGGGAGGTTAGTACCGGCTCCTGGGGATGCCCAGGGTGTCTTCAAACATGGGTGCCCCAGCAGGATCTCGGCTCAAGGTCTTTCCCGCCGCCACTAACACCGATTGCTTGATTTGCAGTTGCAGAAGATGATGCCAACGCTACAAATTGCAGGTGGGTGCCAGAGTGCTGGAGGGGGAGGCGGCTGGGATGGGGGCTGGGAGGGCACGATCATCAGTAACCCAGTTGGAGTGACGCTATGCTCTTGCACACTCCTGCTGGTCATTTTCAACATTACCATCTCAAGAAACACCCAGAAATTCTTGCACTGCATAGGAGACCTTACAAGCGGTGAGTAGGTCCTATTATTTACTGTATTGCATTTACATTCCATCTTCAAGTAGTAGTAGTAATAATAATAATAATAATAATAATAATAATAATAATAATAATAATAATTTTATTACTTATAATCCACCCATCTGGCTGGGTCTCCCCAGCCACTCTGGGCGGCTTCCCACAGGATATTAAAAACACAATAAAACATCAAACATTAAAAACCTCCCTAAACAGGGCTGCCTTCAGATGTCTTCTAAAAGTCAGTTGTTTATTTCCTTGACATCTGATGGGAGGGTGTTCCACAGGGCGGGCACCACCACCGAGAAGGCCCTCTGCCTGGTTCCCTGTAACCTCGCTTCTCGCAGGGAGGGAACCGCCAGAAGGCCCTCGGAGCTGGACCTCAGTGTCCGGGTTGAACGATGGGGGTAGAGACGCCCCTTCATGTGTACTGAGCCAAGAAGTGAGGTTACAGGGAACTAGACAGAGGGCCTTCTCCGTGGTGGCGCCTGCCCTGTGGAATGCCCTCCCTTCAGATGTCAAGGAAATAAGCTGCTATCTTATCTTTAAAAGACATCTGAAGGCAGCCCTGCTTAGGGAAGTTTTAAATGTTTGATGCTGTCTTGTTTTTAACACTCAACTGGGAGCCGCCCAGAGTGGCTGGGGAAACTCAGCCAGATGGGCAGGGTATAAATAATAAATTATTATTATTATTATTACCTGCCCCTGAGATCCCTTCCTGACATTTCATACGTGCTTGGCTCTCGTTTCCACAGATCCGTCCCACGGCGTGGAGCCCCTGCCCCCCTACCCGTGGCTGAAACAGGAGGCCTTGTACCCGGACGCTTGTGCCAACGGATCCTTCCCCCACGTGGCGCGCATGAACGCTCCCCCTCCGCCTCCACCCGTCGGCGCTTTTGCGGTAGGCGGGGAGCCCGCCGCGCCCAACTTCACCGAACCGGTCGGAGCGATGCCCCTCGTCCCAGGGGATGTCCCCATGTCGGCGGACCTGGAGCCCCTGCGCCCGGGGGGCTGCCCGGTGGCGCCCATGGAACAGTTCATCCCGGATTTGCTGATCAGCCCCCACATGCTGCCACGTAAGGATCCATCCCGCTGCAGGGAGGAAGTGGGAGGGTGGGCGGGAATCGCGAAACCCTTTGGGAAGGGGAAATAGCCACGGCGGCTGATGTAGTGCTATGATTAGAGCAGAGATGTCCCAAGTCCCTGTTGGGGGCCTAATCTGCTTTAATTCGACCCCTGTGGCAATTTATTTCCCGGGGTAAAATCCCCCAAAAGCTCAACAACTTGAATCCTAGGAAAAGGTCAACAACTTTGGCTGGCCCTCACGTATTTTCACTTTATCAAATCTGGCCCTCTTTGGAAAAAGTTTGGGCACCCCTGGATTAGGGGCTGGAAGGGAATGGGGCTTCCATCTTGTTTTCTTATATTTCTCCCTCTTTGGTTTCACCAGGGCTTCCCCCTCGTACAATTTCTGTGACGCGCTCGATGGCGCCGCGGATGTTTAGAGCCCCTCCAACGTTTGCAAAGCACTTCTCTGTGCCTTCTCTTATGGCAAACGCAGTATTATTATTCCCATAGCTCAGAAGGGAAAATTGAGGCCCAGGACTCTCTCCCACGGGAGGCAGTGAGGGTCAGCGACTCCGAAGGCGTTCAAAGAGGGTTGGGCAAATTCACGAAGGAGGAGAGGGCTCGGGAAACCACAGCAGGGAGAGGGCTCTTGGGCTCTGGTCTTGCTCGTGGCTTCCCCACAAGAGGCATACAGGCCATTGGTCTCATCCAGCAGGCTCATGCTTTGGTGGGTCCGGGGCTGAGGCGAAATTCAAACCTGGGGGGTTTCCCAGCCCTCGCACCCAGCCGCTCTGCGCTGCGCCTGCTCTCAAGAGGAGGGTGCCGATTGTAGTTTTATGGAAACTGTGATTCTTTGAATTGAAGAAATGGGACCTGTGACGCTTCATATGCTGTTGGGCTCCAACTTCCACCAGTTCTGACCATTGGTTGTGCTGGCTGGGGCTGATGGGAGCTGGAGTCCAAGGCTAATGGGAGCTGGAGTCCAAGGCTGATGGGAGCTGGAGTCCAAGGCTGATGGGAGTTGGAGTCCAAGGCTGATGGGGGCTGGAGTCCAGGGCTGATGGGAGTTGGAGTCCAAGGCTGATAGGGGCTGGAGTCCAGGGCTGATGGGGGCTGGAGTCCAGGGCTGATGGGGGTTGGAGTCCAAGGCTGATGGGAGCTGGAGTCCAAGGCTGATGGGGCTGATGGGAGCTGGAGTCCAACACTGTTAAGGATGATAGGAGCTGGAGTCCCAAGCTGATAGGAAGAGGAATCCAAGGCTGATGGGGCTGATGGGAGCTGGAGTCCAAGGCTGTTAGGGATGATGGGAGCTGGAGTCCAACACTGTTAAAGATGATAGTCCCAACCTGATAGGAACAGGAATCTGGGGCTGATGGGAGTTGAGTCCACACCATTAAGGATGATAGGAGCGGGAGTCCAAGGCTGTTAGGGATGATGGGAGCAGGAATCCAAGGCTGTTAGGGATGATGGGAGCTGGAGTCCAAGGCTGTTAGGGATGATGGGAGCAGGAGTCCAAGGCCATTAGGGATGCTAGGAGCTGGAGTCCAAGGCCGTTAGGGATGCTAGGAGCTGGTGTCCAAGGCCGTTAGGGATGCTAGGAGCTGGAGTCCAAGGCCGTTAGGGATGCTAGGAGCTGGAGTCCAAGGCCGTTAGGGATGATGGGAGTGGGAGTCCAAGGCCGTTAGGGATGCTAGGAGCTGGAGTCCAAGGCCGTTAGGGATGATGGGAGCTGGAGTCCAAGGCTGTTAGGGATGCTAGGAGCTGGAGGCCAAGGCCATTAGGGATGCTAGGAGCTGGAGTCCAAGGCCGTTAGGGATGATGGGTGCTGGAGTCCAAGGCTGTTAGGGATGCTAGGAGCTGGAGGCCAAGGCCATTAGGGATGCTAGGAGCTGGAGTCCAAGGCTGTTAGGGATGATGGGAGCTGGAGTCCAAGGCCGTTAGGGATGATGGGAGCTGGAGTCCAAGGCTGTTAGGGATGCTAGGAGCTGGAGGCCAAGGCCATTAGGGATGCTAGGAGCTGGAGTCCAAGGCTGTTAGGGATGATGGGAGCTGGAGTCCAAGGCCGTTAGGGATGATGGGAGCTGGAGTCCAAGGCTGTTAGGGATGCTAGGAGCTGGAGGCCAAGGCCATTAGGGATGCTAGGAGCTGGAGTCCAAGGCTGTTAGGGATGCTAGGAGCTGGAGTCCAAGGCTGTTAGGGATGCTAGGAGCTGGAGTCCAAGGCTGTTAGGGATGATGGGAGCTGGAGTCCAAGGCCGTTAGGGATGATGGGAGCTGGAGTCCAAGGCCGTTAGGGATGATGGGAGCTGGAGTCCAAGGCTGTTAGGGATGCTAGGAGCTGGAGGCCAAGGCCATTAGGGATGCTAGGAGCTGGAGTCCAAGGCTGTTAGGGATGCTAGGAGCTGGAGTCCAAGGCTGTTAGGGATGATGGGAGCTGGAGTCCAAGGCCGTTAGGGATGATGGGAGCTGGAGTCCAAGGCCGTTAGGGATGCTAGGAGCTGGAGTCCAAGGCCGTTAGGGATGATGGGAGCTGGAGTCCAAGGCTGTTAGGGATGCTAGGAGCTGGAGTCCAAGGCCGTTAGGGATGATGGGAGCGGGAGTCCAAGGCTGTTAGGGATGCTAGGAGCTGAAGTCCAAGGCTGTTAGGGATGATGGGAGCTGGAGTCCAAGGCTGTTAGGGATGCTAGGAGCTGGAGTCCAAGGCCGTTAGGGATGATGGGAGCGGGAGTCCAAGGCTGTTAGGGATGCTAGGAGCTGAAGTCCAAGGCTGTTAGGGATGATGGGAGCGGGAGTCCAAGGCTGCATGTAGGGCCTGTGCTTTCTACAAGATCCGTTGCAGTGCCTAAACACCGTCCTGCTGCTGCTTTTCGCTTTTCCCGCAGTCACCGACTTGGAGATCAAGTTCCAGTACCGCGGCCGCTCGGTGGGCTCCCTGACCATCAGCAACCCCCATGGCTGCCGCCTCTTCTACAGCAACCTGAAGCCCACCCAGGAGCAGGTGGAGCTTTTTGGGCCGCTGACGCTGGAGCAGGTGCGCTTCCCCAGCGCGGAGGGCGTGCCCAACGAGAAGCAGCGCTTCTACACCCACCAGCTGCTGGACGTCTTGGACCGGGGCCTCATCCTGGAGCTGCAGGGACAAGACATCTATGCCATCCGCCTCTGCCAGTGTAAGGTCTTCTGGACGGGGCCCTGCGCCGGGGAGCTGGCCGGCCCCAATCCCATCGAGCGCGAGAGGAAGATAAAGCTCTTCAGCCTGGAAAGCTTCCTTAACGGTGAGGGAAAGGGCCGGGGGACTCCAGCCTCACCCTACCTCCGATGCCAGGGCCTGCTTGGTCCCAAAGGAGGGGGCGAGGGCAAAGGCAGGCGCTTGGTGGAACGGGAACGGTTCTTTGCACATGCTCAGAGGCACCGTCACCCCACAGGGCCAAGCAGATACACAGAGGAAGAGGGCAGATGTCTCTGGGAATTCAGGAGTAAAGACACTTTTCTCCCCAGCACAGAACAAGCTCGCAGGGTCGTTGTGAGGATGGAACGGGGAGAAACTATCCAAGGCACCTTGAGCTCTTTGGGGGGGGGTGCCAATGTTGTTGGCATCTGTCTGTCTTGAGAGACAATGGGGTGCCCCTCCATTATGAGGTTGTACCGGGGGTGAGGTCAAACTAGGACCCTTGTACCTACGGGACGGCCTCTCCTGGTCTGCCCCGTGGAGGACCTTAAGGTCCACAAATGACAACATTTTGGAGGTCCCAAGCCGCAAGGCGGTTAGACTGGACTCAACAAGGGCCAGGGCCTTTTCAGTACTGGCCCCGACTTGGTGGAAGGCTCTGTCCCAAGAGACTAGGGCCCTGCGGGACTTGACATCTTTCTGCAGGGCCGGCAAGACAAAGCTGTTCCGCCTGGCCTTTGGTTTGGACTCAGTCTGACCCTTATGTTTCCCTCCCTTTATGGTTTTGATTTATGGGCTACTTTTAAAATGAGGCTGCATTTTAAATTGCATTTTAACCTGTATTTTAAATTGGTTCCCCTCGCAATTATGTTTTTACCGTGATTTTATTGGTGTTAGCTGCCATGAGCCTGGCTCTGGCCGGGGAGGGCGGGGTATAAATAAAGATGATGATGATTGATTGGAGTTTCTATTGAAATGAGGCTGCATTTTAATGTTGTGCTTTAATCTTGTTTTTAAATTGTATTTTAATAAATTGTTTTTATACCTGGTGTTAGCCGCCCTGAGCCCGGTCTTGGCTGGGGAGGGCAGGGTATAAATAAAATTTATTATTATTATAATATTACAGTGGTGCCCCGCAAAACGAACGCCTCACAAGATGGAAAACCCGCTAGACGAAAGGGTTTTCCGTTTTGGAGGCGCTTCGCAAAACGAATTTCCCTATGGGCTTGCTTCGCAAGACGAAAATGTCTTGCGAGTTCCTGCGGGGTTTTTCCCTTTTCCCCCCCTTTTCCTAAGCCCTAAGCCGCTTATCAGCTGATCCGCTAAAAGCCGCTAAACCGCTAATAGCGCTAATCCGCTAAGCTGTCAATGGGCTTGCTTCGCAAGACGAAAAAACCGCTATACGAAGAGCCTCACAGAACGGATTAATTTCGTCTTGCGAGGCACCACTGTATTATTATTTATTAGATAAAAATGTAAATGATGATGGTGGCGACATTCCTGTACATTTGGTTCTGCCTTGGACAACCTTTGCTGAGGCTGATGGGAATTTTAGCCCCGCATGCCTGGGGCGCACCAGGTTGGTGTGAGGCTGGTTTGCTTTTTCCCTTTGGCTACTGTGCAACTTACTTCTGAGTAGACATGGCTAGACGTGCACTAGCCATCTTGCCTGGGGGCAACAGGGGGAGGGAATGTTTGTTGTTTTCATGCTGTTTTGTGGCATTTGGCTGCTGCCAGAAGCAAAATGCTTGGCTAAGGATGCCTTTGATCCAGCAGCCAGTCTTTTCTGCTGGGGAGGTAAAACTGCCAGGCTGCATCTGTCTGGAGTTCAGCCTACACTCTAGTAGGACCCTGGCTGAGACACATGTCCAACTGGCATGTTTTCTCCCACCTGGTCTTTCGTTCGGGAGCTTCAAAAGCTTTCTTCAACCCAAACATCACAGCGACCGATGCCAACAGACACCGGCACACTTGGGGATCTGCAGAGTCTTTGCAGCTTTACGTGACAGACCTCAGCAACTCAGCATTTTGGCTAATCTACTTTATTTACATATAAACCCACACGGAGCACTGCAACATGGCTCCCTCTCTCTCTAGCATCAGACAGCAAAGAGAGAAAGAGCAAAGGACAATAGTCCCACTTCACGGAACACAGTAACACAAACATCCTGTCTCCGTCACTTCCCACTCTGTGGAGTCAAAACATATACCGTCATGTGATAGACAAAAATCCCATGACTGCAATCATGGAGCAGGAATTCTAACATCATCCCTGCCAACCTGTTCTCGCTTCGGGATGCTCGCAGCCTTCAACCATTCTGCTATGACTTTCTCTCCTCTCCTTCCCCTTTCTGGTTCCCTATTCCCTCCTTGTGCTCTTCTCTTCCCCCAATGGGTCATCAGTACTTCCTGGCCCTTCCCATTTCCTTTATTTTTTTAAAATATTTGTCGTTCCCGTCCTCTCTCCATAGGACTTATCATGTTCCAGAAGGGTCAGAGCACCACGCCACCCCCCTATGAGATTTTCTTCTGCTTCGGAGAGGAGTGGCCGGACCAGAAGCCTAAAGAGAAGAAGCTGATCACAGTCCAGGTGGGATGGTGGGGCTGTGTGTGTGTGTGTCTGTCTGTCTGCCCATCCGCCATCTCCTTCCGCCCACATACCGTATTTTTTGCTCTATAAGATGCACCCGACCATAAGATGCACCTAGTTTTTAAGAGGAGGAAAACAAGAAAAAAAATATTCTGAATGAAATGATGTTGAAGAGGGAGGAGGACGGAGTCCCTTACTTTCCTCCTCCCGCTTCGCTGAAGAGGCGCTGTGCAGCTATCCCTAAAGCCAGCACAGCAAGAAGGAGAGCTGCTCAAAGTCTCTCCCTCTTGCTCTGCTGGTTTCTGGGAGAGCTGTGAAGCCTGCATTCGCTCCATAAGACGTACACACATTCCCCCTTACTTTTTAGGAGGAAAAAAGTGCATCTTATAGAGCGGAAAATACGGTAAATCAGGAGGAGGTACATGTGCCCATGAAGGTTTTCTAGCAGAAGTTGGTGTCAGGCGGCAGAGGATCCAAGCCTCACGGCAGCTTGCCAGGAACGGATAAGACAAGGAAAAGTCCTTGCCATCTGCTTTTTATTCAATATTTACAGAGAGAGGCTTGGAACGAGTGACTCTCCGCCCCCTTTTTCTCCCACTTCCTTACTCATCCTGAGCTCTTTGGTCTCCTACTTTCAAGGCTCTCCGGGTTCTGGGAGAAGGGGGTTCTGGCAGGGCCCTAAGCTATTGAAGGTAATGGGGCCCTTTATATGTCCAGCTGTCCTTTGTCAACAACAAATTGCCGCTTTTTTGTGTGTTGAATATGTGCTATGTGGTAATTTATGGACCTAATAGGTATCTAAAGCCATTTGCACATAACAAAATATGTATTTTATCAAGTAATTGTTACAACCAGTCCATGCAGAATGTTGGCACCCTATATATAGAAGTCATAGAATCATAGAATCATAGAGTTGGAAGAGACCACAAGGGCCATCGAGTCCAACCCCCTGCCAAGCAGGAAACACCATCAGAGCACTCCTGACATATGGTTGTCAAGCCTCTGCTTAAAGACCTCCAAAGAAGGAGACTCCACCACACTCCTTGGCAGCAAATTCCACTGTCGAACAGGCTCTTACTGTCAGGAAGTTCTTCCTAATGTTTAGGTGGAATCTTCTTTCTTGTAGTTTGGAACCATTGCTCCGTGTCCGCTTCTCTGGAGCAGCAGAAAACAACCTTTCTCCCTCCTCTATGTGACATCCTTTTATATATTTGAACATGGCTATCATATCCCCCCTTAACCTCTTCTCCAGGCTAAACATGCCCAGCTCCCTTAGCCGTTCCTCATAAGGCATCGTTTCCAGGCCTTTGACCATTTTGGTTGTCCTCCTCTGGACACGTTCCAGTTTGTCCGTGTCCTTCTTGAGCTGTGGTGCCCAGAACTGGACACAGTACTCCAGGTGAGGTCTGACCAGAGCAGAATACAGTGGCACTATTACTTCCCTTGATCTAGATGCTATACTCCTATTGATGCAGCCCAGAATTGCACTGGCTTTTTTAGCTGCCGCGTCACACTGTTGGCTCATGTCAAGTTTGCGGTCAACCAAGACTCCTAGATCCTTTTCACATGTACTGCTCTCAAGCCAGGTGTCACCCATCTTGTATTTGTGCCTCTCATTTTTTTTGCCCAAGTGCAATACTTTACATTTCTCCCTGTTAAAATTCATCTTGTTTGTTTTGGCCCAGTTCTCTAATCTGTCAAGGTCGTTTTGAAGTGTGATCCTGTCCTCTGGGGTGTTAGCCACCCCTCCCAGTTTGGTGTCATCTGCAAATTTGATCAGGATGCCCTTGAGTCCATCATCCAAGTCGTTGATAAAGATGTTGAATAAGACCGGGCCCAAGACAGAACCCTGTGGCACCCCATTAGTCACTCTTCTCCAGGATGAAGAAGTGAGCAAACCAGTGATATTTTAGGGAGCAGGCTAGCAGGCGGGGCCCATGACTTACATCAGAGGAGCCTGCACAACACAAAACATGGTTGCTGTATGTAGGTTTTATTTTACAGTGGTACCTTGGGTTACAGACGCTTCAGGTTATAGATGCTTCAGACTCCACTAACCCAGAAATAGTACCTCGGGTTAAGAACTTTGCTTCAGGATGAGAACAGAAATCGTGCAGCGGCAGTGGGAGGCCCCATTAGCTAAAGTGGTGCTTCAGGTTAAGAACAGTTTCAGGTTAAGAACGGATCTCCGGAACGAATTAAGTTCTTAACCAGAGGTATTGGTTTTTTATCTTATGTTTTGGAAATGTTTTTTTCCTTTTTTCCCTGCTGGATGGGGCGGACTTATACAGAGGTACCACTGTAATTATTTTACCATTCCACCGCCCCGGACGCTCAACGAAAAGGACGCTCAACAAAGCGCCGCTCTGCTCATGTGTGCTGAGCGGGTTTTGCTTCTGTCCATGCACGAAGCGTGATTTAGCATTTCTGTGCATGCGCGAGCGGCAAACCCGGAAGTAACCTGTTCCGGTAATTCTGGGTTTCCTGCAGACGTCCGCCAAAATGGATGCTGGACGGGGCGGACTTATACGGAGGTACCACTGTAATTATTTTACCATTCCACCGCATATATGAAAGCGAGGCTGCTCTGCTTTTCCACCTGTGCACGAAATGACGGAGCCCCCTTTTCCCTTCGCAGGTGGTGCCCGTAGCTGCGCGTCTCCTGTTGGAAATGTTCTCCGGGGAGCTGTGCTGGTCAGCCGACAGCGTCCGCCTCCAGATCTCCCACCCAGATCTCAAGGACAAGATGGTGGAACAGTTCAAAGAGCTGCACCAGCTCTGGCAGACACAGCAAAGCGTTCAAGTCCAGAGCCTGCAACTGGCCGGGCCCGAGAGCTGGCCCATGCAGACCAGCACCACAAACAGCATGTAGCCGCGACGGGGGGGGGGGCGCCTTGCCACCCCCAGGCCTTAGCCACTTTGCTAGCGGGCGGCCAATGCAGAGCCACAGGGACTTGCAAGCTCTGGGGCCTCCCGGCGTTCCCAGTTAAGAGCCGGACTTCAGCAGACACCAAGTGGGATCATGTAGCCTAACCGGCAACCTTTTGCTGAGCCCAAGAGAAGCCGCAGCGGTTCTTTGCAGGATAGGGGCCTTCTTCCGATTGCTGCAAAAAGTGAGCTGTTGAATGGAAGGGGTGCGGGGAAAGGGCCGCAAGGAACTTGGGGTGCAATGGCAGTTCTTGCGTCAGTGATGGGGGAAGTCCGTTGAGCTGGGCTGCAGCAGGTAGCTTTACTTAAGCGTAAGCGCTGTAGCAGGGAAGACCAGGACTCCCACTTTAAAAGAGCCCCTGCAAAGGTCTGGAGCAGGGCACAAATGGGAGGGACCCCAAAGGTCCTGTAGCGCCAACCCTCTGAAATTCAGTAACCACAGAGAACCATGCACTGCTCTTGGGCCTCAGCCCCCAAAAGGCCAAAGATGGAGGCTGCTTTGTGCCTCCTTCCCCCACTAGGTTGCATGGATTGGGGCCAGACCTGCCTTGCTTGGTGCAAGCAAGCAGAAGAGGGAATCTCTCCTCCGAGAAGCACCCTTTGCCAAGTTTGAGACACTCCACCAGCACTGGAATTCTTGACTTTCGATTTGCAGGAGCGAAGAGTTTTCAGTCCCCATGGCTGCGAAGAGATGTTCGTAAGCAGGTGTGCAGTGCCTGTGGAGCTCCAGCGAGCCAAGGAAATGACCTGAAATGGGTTCTTTGTGGGCAAGAAGGCATCTAGGGACTTGCATGTAGCTGCGCCTTTCCCCACCTGGTGCCCTCCAGGGGGTTTTGAACTACAACTCCCCTCGGCCTAACAGAACCAAGAATGCAGGTGGGTGCAGGTTTTGCACAATCTCAACAGAGAAGCTTTTCTGGGCAGGAAACCTCTGCGGGCAAGAGGGTATTAGCCAGCAATTGGGGAAGGAAATGTGCCTTTTTGTGTTTCTGAATCCTGGCATTTGCATGGGGAGGGGTTGTAAATGTTAAAGCTTTGCAGGAACAGAATGCGTTTCCAGAAAGCATTCCCAAAAATCTACGAATGCAAAAGTGCTTGAATCCAAGAGGAAGAGGGATGGGGTTGGGGTTTGGGTGGGCAACACTTCAGGGTCTTCTCTAGTTTTTTACTCCACCACCTGCCTGCCAAAATCAGAATCCATGCAGGTTACAGAACTCTGTTTTCCTTGGCAAAGCAGGTGGGAACAGTGGAGCGAGGGGTGGAAGGGAAGATCCCAATCCATGGGGAAAGCTTGAAAGGAGCCGGCAATTCTTTGCCCCACTGCAACCACCAAGGTATTTAGTTTCCTGCCGCTCCCTCTCCTTCTGCGTCGGCCAAGAGCGTGCCCCACGGCAGGGAGGGGCGTGTTGCGGCTCGCCACTGCCAAGCTGCCGTGTTACGTGGCCTCTGCCCGTCAGCTAGGGTCAGCTCAACCTCTGCCTGTGAAATAAAGATGTTTACTCCGATCTGTGATGGTTGATGACTGGTTGAGATGCCGTGGGAAACTTGAGAGCTCCGCCAGGGCACCTGCTGCCGCCTCCAGCAATTCTGTGTCCGTGGCAAGTGAGGGGGGTGGGGGTGGGGCCGGGAGAATAAACACTGCAGGAATGGTACCTGGATATAGCTTGGAGGGGCAGGTGGGGGGGAAGAGTCAGTCCCCCCCCCCAAGGCAACTTTCTCCAGCTCCATAGGCCTTGCCAAAAGCACACCTTGTTCCATCTTCGTAAACCATCCATTCCTTAAGATATTTACACCTTGGGATAATCTGAGAATGCAAGACATGGTGCCCAAAGTATGGTAGACCCATTTTTTTAAGCCCAAGGAAATGCATCATCATCATAATTTATTATTTATACCCCACCCATCTGACTGGGCTTCCCCAGCCACTCTGGGCAGCTTCCAACCAAATATCAAAAACAATACAGCGTCAGAAATTAAAAACTTCCCTAAACAGGGCTGCCTTCAGGTGTCTTTTAACAGTAAAATAGTTGTTTATTTCTTTGACATCTGATGGGAGGGCGTTCCACAGGGCGGGTGCCACCACTGAGAAGGCCCTCTGCCTGGTTCCCTGTAACTTGGCTTCTCGCAGGGAGGGAGCCGCCAGAAGGCCCTCGGAGCTGGACCTCAGTGTCTGGGCAGAACGATGGGGGTGGAGATGCTCCTTCAGATATACTGGACCGAGGCCATTTAGGGCTTTCAAGGTCAGCACCAACACTTTGAATTGTGCTCGGAAACGTACTGGGAGCCAATGTAGGTCTTTCAAGACCGGGGTTATGTGGTCTCGGCGGCCGCTCCCAGTCACCAGTCTATCTGCCGCATTCGGGATTAGTTGTAGTTTCCAGGTCACCTTCAAAGGTAGCCCCACATAGAGCGCATTGCAGTAGTCCAAGCAGGAGATAACCAGAGCATGCACCAGTCTGGCAAGACAGTCTGTAGGCGGGTAGGGTCTCATCCTGTGTACCAGATGGAGTTGATAAACAGCTGCCCTGGATACAGAATTAACCTGCGCCTCCATGGACAGCCTTAAGGTGATTGGAACCATTTGCGATGGAAACTGGCACAGTCTGCACTGAAGCATGGTGGTAAAACACACACCAAGAATGTGATCTTTTGACAGGACAAGGTTCGGGTTAATAAAGCCAGAGCTGGGAGTGTTGACGGGGAGAGCAGGGATAAGGCCTTTAAGGAGATAGGGTCACGAGGGTCATCTAGTCCAACCCCTTGCACTGCAGGAATCTCAACTAAACCATCCCTTAAATCCAACCTCCAAGGAAGGAGTTTTTCTGAGGGGGTCAGTTCCACTGTCAAACAGTTCTTGCTGCTGGAAAAGTTCTTCCTGAAGTTTAGCTGGAATCTCCTTTCTTGTAACTTGGAAGTCACGGGTTCGAGTCCTGCCCTCCAGAGGAGGAGAAAACAAGCTTGCTGCCTCTTCCATGTGAGAGCCCTGGAGATATTTGAAGAGGGCTATCCTATCTCCTCTTTTCCAGGCTAAACATACCCAGCTCCTTCGACCATTCCTCATCAGGCTTAGTTTCCAGACCCTTGGATTATATTGGTCACCCTCCTCTGCACGCCTTGCAGGAAGGTGGAAATAATGTGCACATCTCAAAAACAGCCTCTTCTCAATTCAGACGCAAGAAGCAACAGCTTCCTGGCATTCCTTGAGTGTTAGGGGTGCAAAGGAGGGCACATACATTCTTGACTCAAACCACCTGCTTGCTAGATAGCAACATGCCTTCCTGGACATTTGCACAGCTAAATCTGCACTTGATCAGTAGCCGAGTTCTCTAGTCTCGGATTCCTAGAGCAGCCTTACCAAAGCTGGTGCTCCAGAACTACAACTCTCCCCAGAGCAAGTGCGCTATGACCGGCCTTCCAGTTTTCTTAAAATAAATGAGGCTTATTTTCCACAAGCCACTGGGAGAAGGGCCATGATGGGGACAGCTGCTAGCGCCTCACAGCAGAGATGGGAGAGGATTCCCTTCCATTTCCCAGCTTTACCTGGTTGGTCCACAGCCAGGATGCCACCCCGAACACTTTCCTTGCCTGCAAATGGAACGACAGGATGGCAGAGCCTCTCGCTGTAGCCTCGTTCCTGGGCCGGTTCAGTGGCACCATCCCATTCCTGCCTACTCTGAAGCAAGCTCCATCGCAGGAAGCTGCCTTATATATTTGGCTCCCTATTGCTCAGTAATTTATCCCAACTCCACCTGCGACCTTCTGCTTGCAAGGCAAATGTTCGGCAGCTGAGCTTGGGATATTCCTTGCAGAGTTTGGGGGGGGGGCGGCATCTGATCCCACAGAAGCCTAAACCCCCAAATTCCCCTGGCTCAGGGGAAAGAGCGAGGGGGTCGCTGCCCACCCAAAACGAGCGAGAACTGAGCTGTTTTATCCAGCGGGGCACAGCTGCTAAAAGTACTCACTACAGCAAGGCAATTGCTAGAAACACAGATACAGTAGTATGTTGGTTCTCTAACGGCTCGGCTCCCAAACACCGCAAACCTGGAAGTAAGTGTCCCGGTTTGCAAATGTTTTTCGGGAGCCGCACCTTGGTTTTTGAACCGTTTCGGGAGTTGAAAGGACTCCCGGAACGGATTAAGTTCGAGAGCCAAGGTACCACTGTATATAAGCTAATTCCAAATGGATCACCACAATGGAATGTTTAGGCATATTTTTTTCTGCAATAAAATTTAGTGTTATGATTATGTTCATTTCTATACTGCTTTATATTTTAAAGAACAAACCTCAGAGTGGTTTGCAGCACATTCATACGAAACAATCCCGAACTCAAGCTTCAAGGACAATACAGTCTTACTTCGGGTTACAGACGTTTCAGGTTTTGTATTTTGGGTTACAGACTGCTGAAAGCCGGAAGTACCGGATCGGGTTACTTCCGGGTTTCGGCGGCCGCACTTTGCACATGCACAGAAGTGCCAAATCGCAACCCACGCGTGCACAGACACGACACTGCAGGTTGCAAATGTGCATCCCGCATGGATCCCGTTCGCAACCCGAGTGTCCACTGTATTTCAGTTCCTTCTCTAAGTGACGTTTTGCTTCCCCCATGTGATGGCCTTGGATTCCGATTCAGAGGCTGAACCGGAGGAATCCCAGCCTGCACAGGAGTCCCCGCCTCCAGGGCCGGCTGAATTGGGGCAGGGCCTGGATTCTGAAGTGCCTGCACCTGTGTTGGAGCCTCAGGAGCAGGCACCAGGTGATCCCACTCTGGCTCCAGAGGTGGTTGAGGACTCAATGCCTGCAGGTGAGTCTCCCCCTGGGCCCAGTAACCCTTTAGCCTCTCCTGAACTGCAGAGGCTCAGGGCAGAGAGGCGAAGGGAACTGGTTGCTCCCAGGAGGAGTGCTCGCCTTAAGGCCAGGAGAGGCGGGTCTCCTGGGGGCCGGGGCCGCCCCTGGCCTCAGAACAGATAAAGGCCGGTCAGCCCAGTCCCAGGTTGCGGGAGCAACGTCGTTGTTGAGTTCCTGTTCCTGCCCGGACCCAGACCTGACTCTTCAGTGCTCCTGTCCCCGCCCGGCTTCCTGTTTCGGACCTCGCCCCGCTCCTTGTGGACTGATTCCAGGCTAGTGACCCAGGACCGGACTCTGACTTCGCCTATGGTAACCTTCCCCCCGGGATCAGCACACCCCAGTTGCCAAGCGGGCATCCCGAAATCTCCCGTGTGGCCGCAATAGGATCCGCGGTACTTGCAAAACGCGCCTGGCTGATTTTGAATATGGGGCTGGACAAGGCAGAGGCATGAATTCGTGCAAGTGATAGACACGAGTGCGCACAGACCCACACGAAACTAGGGGCCAGTGTGGGGACGGGTACTGCTTTAACCTCAAAGAACGGGCTGCTCTGTGCCCTTCATGATCCTGCAACGGTCAAATCCAAGAAGGCCGTCGACGAAAGGGACAGGAGGCATAATGTAAACCCCAAACCCCAACCACTCTCGCAAGCCCTTAGGGCAAAAAGGCTACTGGGACAGCTGCAGTTTCAACTTTTTCGTCTGTTTTTATTTCTTTTCTCTTTTTTTGCGTGTTTTTTTTTTTTTAATATTTTAAATCTTGTTCTCGAGATGGCTACAACACCAGACGGAACAGCACCCCCCCCCATTTCCTGCCTCAATGTCTGCGCGGGGCCCGCGACTCCCTCTCTCTCTCTCTGTGTCTCCCCCCACACCGGAGTCGCTGCCGGGATCGGTTTTAACGAAATAGCCTGCCCGCCCCCCTCTCGGTCCTCCAGAGCCCCCCCCGCCCCTCCCGCGAAGCCCCTTCCCACCCCTCCAAAGCGGTTTAAAAAAAAAAATCCCAAACAGATTGAAACCAAATTTTCCAAAAAACCCAAATCAACTTTTAAAAAAGAATATATATATATATATATAATATAATATATATTATAACTGTTTTATCAAAGTAAGCAAACACGTTGGTGGGGTGGGGGTCTAGGTTTTCCCTAACCCTTCTGTGGGCTCTCCTCTGCCAACCCCCCAAAGACCCTGGAATTCCACCCGATCTTTCTTTTGGGACTCGGGGGGAAAAGGGGAGGCAGAGCTCTGGAAATCCGGAGGGTGGGGCTTTGCAAAACAATAACAACAACAACCCTGGACTAAGCCCCTTCGCCCCATTCCCCCATCCCCTGCAGGGCAGACTATTGGGTTTCTCAGATAGGTGTTTGGTTTTTGTTTCTTAATCCCGAATGGATCCTTAAGTAATCATTTTTATTTTCATTTCACAGAAAGTTTACTACTTTGTTTTGCATTTTTTCCATCTTTTTTTTTTTTTTTTGCTTCCAGGCAAATTAGTTTTCTATTGTTTCATATTTCTGTTGTTTTTAAAACATTTTATTACTATTTTCCTTTTCATGGTTTTTTTTTGTCTTTTCCCCTTTCTTTCTCTCCCTCTTTCTCTCTCTCTCTCTCTCTTTTTTAAAGCAAGTCCATCTGAAAATGCAGGCTCCCCCTCCCCCCGCGACGCCGTAGGTCAGTTGCAGCCATCGATATTCGCGGATAAGTTGTGCCCCCCGGGATTTTATGGTTTTTTTTCACGTTTTTATCTCTTTTTCTCTCTCTCTCTTTCTCGCACTCACAAGCAGGAACTTCACCGACTCGTTCTCGCGGCAAAGTGTCTCTTCCGGATTGGCGGGACACAGCAGAGCGAGTCAGAGCCCTCAGCCGCCATGAAGTTTGCTGGTTGTGGGACACTGTCTTGGTAGTTTTATTTCCTCTTCTGAAAATAAGACATTCCTGGGAAAGGGAGGAGGAGGAGCCGTAAAAAAGGGCAGAGGAAGAAAGGCAGTGTTAGAAACTCAGATATATAATCTAATCGCCAAATGGCAATTAAACCTAGGCTGCGGTTGCCAAAATATGTATGTTCAGGTTTCCCCCTCTGATGGGATTATTATTACAGTCATATCTCATGTTGTGTCCACTTCAGGTTGCGTTTTTTCGGGTTGCAGACTGCCGAAACCCAGAAGTACCAAAATGGGTTACTTCCGGGTTTAGGCAGTCATGCATGCGCAGAAGCACTGAATCGCAACCAGTGCATGCGCAGACGTGTGGGATTTCCCCTGCATCCCACACGGATCATGTTTGCGACCCGAGCATCCACTGTATTACTATTACAGTTGTACCTCCACTTACATATCCTTCTGGATACGTAAACTTCGGGATGCGAATGCGGCAAACCCAGAAGTAGTTTTCTGGGTTTTGCCGTGCACGCAAGTGCAGAAGCGCTCTATGCGCATGCGCAGAAGGGCTAAACCGCGCCGTGTGCATGCGCAGAAGCGGTCCTCCAGAACGGATCCTGTTCGCAACTGGAGGTACCACTGTATTATTAATTTCATTCCTATACCGCTTTATTTTTTTACGAACAAATCTCAAAAGCAGTTTACAACACATTCAAACATCAAACGAAACAATCCAGAATAAAATTAATCCCAGCTTCAAGGAAAATATTTCAGGTCCTTCTCTAAGCAACATTTTGCTTTCCCCAGCTGCCAACCAGGCATTCAAAGATCGCCATGTGGTTGCTACTGGGCCCAGGCCGGTCGGAAAACGCACCTGGCGCCTGGCTAGTTTCGAACACTGGGAGGGAGTCAGTATCTTTTCTGCATCAAGAATCTCATAGAAACGCGGGAAGGTGACTTGAGCTCAGTCATCAATCCCTGGTCCATCTAACAAACTCAGAATGATCTACACTAGGCGAACCAACCTCTCAGGCCAAATGGGCTACAGGAGTCCTTTGGCACAGAACTTGTAGGCCACACACAATCCACCCCACTCCCTGCCACACCAACAGCCCCTTTGGGTTGGTCATTAACTAAGGGGGCATGGATCTGTTGGAAGGGGACCCCCGAGAGCCATCTAGACTGACCCCTTGCAATCCCTGGCAGGCAGCCACAAAACATGCACAAAACAAACATGCACAAAACAACAACAAACCTCTGGTTACGTGAAACATTCAATAAACACACAAGACGTTACCGGCTGTATGTTTGAAAAAATAAAATAATACTATTCATTGTATGGAAAATGTCTATTCCACCTGTGTTCATAGAGTCCATACAAACTCATGTATGATATCACAGGACAGTGGATCTTATAGCATAGTAGTAGCTGCTGTAACTACTACTGTTCGTACTACTGATGAAGCCTAGGATGGCGAAACAAGGCTAATATTATGGAAATCCTTTCACAGAGTCTAAGGATTCTGTGGAACTGCAACAACCTTTCGTGTGGATTGTTGGACTCTATGAACAGACAGGTGGAATAGACACTTTCACATATATGGACCTTATGCATAAACTGATTAGAGAATGAACTGATCCACTGGGTCTTTCTACTTTTTCCGTTGAACTTTATGAACTACTTCTGTTGAAATTTACAATTCAATACAAGAACTAGTATATATTATTTTTTCAAATGTACAGCTGGTTACACCTTGTGTGTTTACAGCTGTCAAACATGGCAGCCGGCAGCAGAGCCGTCATGCCCCGGGACAGCGCAACTGACCAGTGGGAGAAGGAAGGCACCATATTCAAGCCACTGGCGCCCGCCCCAAGCTTCTCTGCACATGTACAGGAAATTGGGAGGAAAAGTTAAATTCTGCTCACCTGGGAGACAGGCAGAGTGAAGGAGGCACAGGCTACCGGAACAATCTGGTGAAGTCCCTCAAAGCCCAGCAAACCTGTTTGCACTCCTCGGCGCTGTGGGAGGAGAGAGGAAAAGAGAGGCGACCGTTATTTGGGGAGGGGAAGAACAAGCGCTCTGCGCATGGCCATGAACCGTGCGGCCACACATTGTGGGGTGAGGCACCAACGGCCGCCAGTAGACCAGCTTTTCTGAGAGCGAGCAAACCACACAGAGACGGGGAACAACAGAGACCCGGGACGGCACGTCCAAATCCCCGCGCAGCTATAAAACAAACAGGGCAGAAAACTGAGGACCAGGAACTTGAGTCAGAGGTTAGGGAACTGGGCGGAGGTCTGTATAAATCAGTGGTGATGAAGCTCAGGGACAAATGTGTTGCGTGTGCAGAAATAGCCTCCTTAGCAGGCCAGATACTCCCGGAGGAAGCCTGGAATTCCAGTGCCCGAGTGGAACCCACCAAGCTCCCTCCTTTACTCGCACGCAGGAGAAAGGCTACCATGGAATCCCCAAAGACCAGGGCACCCTGCCCTCTGCCCACCAGGTTCACAGCAGCCCTGCATAAACCGCCTGCCCCAGCTGGAGGAGGCCCCGAATGCCGTGGGGTGGAAGGAAAGCCCCGCAGACAGGCAAGCAGGGGTGGCACTTGGGTGCCGAGAGGTTTGCCAAATTGCCTGGCAAGGCGTGGCACGGAGGAACAGGCCAGGGCTTGCTTCAGCACACACACCCCGGGCGAAGGGGAAGGAGCCCTGGCTAAGCCGCAGGGCCTCGGAAGCAGATAGGGCTGGGCATGGGCCTGCCCGAGCCTATCACCCTGCGCTGGCAAAGGGCGCAGGACAGGGGCCAAGCAGCCTTGCGGTTTCCCCCTCCCAAAAGCAGCACAACCGGACTGGCAGGACCAGAAAAACCCGACTGGCAACCGGGAGGAAAGAGAGAGAGAAATCCCAGCTGAGGGACACACCGACCCAGCAATCTCCTGGCAAAGAAGGGTTTTCCTCCACAGTTGGCACAGAGAGAGGGGCTGCCAAGCTTGCTCCCAGCATGACAAGCTATTTTAAAAAACCTTTTTAACAGGCATAACACACACGCAAATTGAGATTGGGGATTGTGTGAGTCGGGGCACTTCACTGGGTCCCCTATGGCTCGTGATCCACACAAGGATCATAGTTTAATAAAGCCAGTGAGCAAAAACTGCTCAAGGAGGTGAAACATACAATCAGAGTTGGAAGGGACCAAAGGGTGCCCGTCCAACCGGTTGAAATCGCTGGTCGTCCCCAAAAAGCTCAACAACTCTGATTGATCTCACCCCCTAAAACAAGCTCAACAACTTTGGCGCACCCTTCGCAAAAAACAAAAAAACTCAACTCCTCTGGTCAATCCAATGGGTAGATTACTGCCAGTTTATTTCAACTAGGGCCAGGGCCTTTTCAGCACTGGCTCCGACTTGGTGGAACGCTCTGTCCCAAGAGACTAGGGCCCTGCGGGACTTGACATCTTTCCGCAGGGCCTGCAAGACAGAGCTGTTCCGCCTGGCCTTTGGTTTGGACTCAGTCTGACCCTTATGTTCCCCTCCCCTTATAGTCTTGATCTATGGGCTACTATAAAATGAGGCTGCATTTTAAACTGTATTTTAATAAACTGGTCTTTTTGTTTGTTTGTCCCCCACCCCCCATTATGTTTTATTGTAATTTTATTGGTGTAAGCCGCCCTGAGCCCGGCTCTGGCCAGGAAGGGTGGGGTATAAATAAAAATTTATTATTATTATTAATAGTGGGAGTAAATTGCAGTCTCTTGGAAGTTGGACGTCCCTGATCTAGTCCAAGGAATCTTGCTGTGTCTGATCACACCGCCCCACACTTACCCTTGGTACCCCCGCCTGACCAATCGCCCCACCCAGCTCCCCCCGACCGCAGCCCTGAAGTCCGCACTAACCTTGTGACCTGCTTGTGGAAGTCTGTCAGCTGCTTGTGCGTCACCTGCACGGCTCCCCCCGATGTTTCCTTTGGTAAGCCCTTCAGCGAGTTCTCCAGCCAGCGGCAGAAGGTCTGTGGCAGCCACAGAGAGGAGAGTGGAGAGAAAGGAAAGGGGTAAGGAGTGACTCCCAAGAGAAGACCCTCCCAAGACTCCGCAGCAACACACAAAGCCTCGGGGGGTTAGAACACCTGCTTGGAGTGCAGAAGGTGCTCAGCTCCATCCCCGAGTCCCCTGCCTGGAACCCCTGGAGAAATCCCTGCCGGCCAGCGCAGGCCAGTGGATCCCCAAACTTTTGGGGCCACCCCACAACCCTTGGTTCCGTAAACTCATCACCAGTGCCCCCCAACTTACAAAAGGTAAAAGTAAAGGGACCCCTGACCATTAGGTCCCATTGTGACCGACTCTGGGGATGCGGCGCTCATCTCGCTTTAGCCAGCGTACAGCTTCTGGGTTATGTGGCCAGCATGACTAAGCCGCTTCTGGCGAACCAGAGCAGCGCATGGAAACGCCGTTTACCTTCCCACCAGAGTGGTACCTATTTATCTACTTGCACTTTGACATGCTTTTGAACTGCTAGGTTGGCAGGAGCAGGGACTGAGCAACGGGAGCTCACCCCGTCGTGGAGATTCGAACCGCCGACCTTCTGATCGGCAAGCCCTAGGCTCAGTGGTTTAATGCACAGCGCTGCCGGCATCCCTTGAGACTCCTTAAAGTAAAGGTAAAGGGACCTCTGACCATTAGGTCCAGTCGTGGCCGACTCTGGGGTTGTGGCGCTCATCTCATTATCTGTACTGGTCGAGGGAGCCGGCGTACAGCCTCCGTGTCATGTGGCCAGCAAGACTAAGCCACTTCTGGAAACCAGAGCAGCGCACGGAAACGCCATTTACCTTCCCGCTGGAGCGGTACCTATTTATCTACTTGCAATTTTGACGTGCTTTCGAATTGCTAGGTTGGCAGGAGCAGGGACCGAGCAATGGGAGCTCACCCCATTGCGGGGACTCAAACCGCCAACCTTCTGATCAGCAAGTCCTAGGCTCTGTGGTTTAACCCACAGCGCCACCCACGTCCACCTTACGAAAAGCATGACGCAAAAGAGCAGTTTGCACGCCCCGCCAAGGAAGAAGATAACATACAATTCAAGATGGTAAGGAATGGCTGCATGTTTGTTCAAAACCCAATTTAACTGCGGTTGATCCAACAAAACTGGACTTGATCTAGCTTCTCAAAGTCCGGCAGGGTCAAGCTAGCGCCCAGAGGGAGGGCAGTGGCGGCTGTCCTGCCAAAAGCTCTGCCCACCCAGTGCTCTGCCCACCCAGAAGGCCCAGTCCCAGCTTCCACCTTACCGGCCTGTCGACCTGCATGATCTCCCACAGCACCTCGGCCACGTCCGGCAGGGTGTAAGGCGGCAGGCAGAAGCAGCTGGTGTGCAAGAGCTGGCTCACAAGCTGCTGTCCCAGCTGCGTCATCACCTGGGCAATCAGCTCCTTCCGCGCCTCAAAGTTCTCTTCATGCTGCGGGGACAGAGAGAGAGGGGGGCTCACTTGCGGGGGGGCCCTCAGAGCTGCGGAGGGCTTCCCACCCAGACCATGGGCCGCTCTTGTTGCAGGAATTTATGTCTAGGTTGGGGGGGGGTTGCCCCTCCAGCAGATATCATGCACATGCAGCCCACTACCAACATCAGCACAATCACTTTTGTGACTTTTGTGATCTGCCCTCAAAAAACACTTCATCACAGTTTCTTCCTATCTATTCAAAGGGCCTCTGCTGCACGATACGAAATGTAGGAATTCACTGATAAATGTCTCTATGTAGTGGCTCACTGGGAAAACTTCAGAAATTCATATAGACATGTGAGCTCAGCTGCTCAGCAGCCCCTCTGCCTGAGTGATAATTCCTGGCATCCTGATACCTGAGTGCCAGACAGGTAGCCATTCCAGAAATAACAAACCCAGATGGAGACAAAACAGTGTGATTAACTTGGCTGGGAAACAGGGAAATGTAAATATCTCTTTTGTTACACTGGATGGGTGTTTGGTGGAGGGCAAGGGAAACCATGGGGCAGGGTCCAGGATGCTCAGATTACTGCCACCAGACCTCCCCTTTCATGATATAACCATGATGTATTAGAGATGTATTTTGGGGGGGGTGTAACATGGGGATTAGCAACTAATAAAAGTTGGGGTTCTCTTTTGTTCGGAGCTTCCATCTTGTTCCACCTGGTGGCAGGTGGGAGTCCTGTCACGACAGCCTTCAATAAAGACCAAGCCTACTGGCTGCTGTTTTGCTCTGGTATTCCTGGCTGGTGTCCTTGTTTTTTGTCCAAGGGAGCCCTCAGATTTCTCCGTTAACACGCTCAGCACCCTGCTTCTGCTCCAGAGGGAAATATCATCCTCATTCCCCCCCTTCTCTGGGGGGCAGGCAACCTTGGGAGTCCCCCCATCCCACCCACAGAGTCAGGTGGCCTGCAAATCAGGTCTCTCCCTGCTTTCCAAGGACCCTGCTTTTCTCCTTGAGCTAAACTTCGCCCTTGCTCTTGTTCACCCTCAGGTGGGGCTCCCCTCGACCTCTGCGATGTTCCATTATAATGGAAAAATTAATAAAAATGATTTTTTTTTTAAAAAAAAGAAGAATCTGTGTGTCTTGGCACCCTGCGTTAACGTGCGACCCCTGGCGCCCGCCACTCACGTCGTTGGACACTCCCGTGTGGACGAGGTCACGCAAGAACTTCATGACGCTGCAGTTGGCATCGCGGTGGTCCAGGGTGGTGGCAGCGATGGCCCACTGCAAGATGGGGAGAATCACCTGGCTGCGCAGGAGGGTGATGGGGCTGCGCTGGATGAATCTGCGAGGGGGAGGCAGCATCGGACGGTTAGGACCCCAGAGTTCCCAACGGCCGGTGAGAAAAAAGAAACCCCTCCTGCGTGTCAATGCCTGATAAAAGCTCTTCCGATCTGGGTCCCCCAACCCCATTCCTGATTAGGGTCCCTTCCTGTCCCGAGGGCAGCGGAGCCGCAACGATAGCGGCCCCTCTGTTTTTTGCAACCTCTTTCCTCCAAGGTTCAGGAGCACTGACCTTTACGAGAGACACTGCCAGGCATTTGTGCTCAGGGGGAAATGAGACTGAGGTTCGGTCCCTGCTGGGATTTGGAGTAAACCAGACCGAAAAAAACCTGCTTTGGGTGGGAAGTTCCAAGGCTGGCCTGCAAGCAAGGCAGCCAGGAGCCAAGCGCAGGGTGTGGGGTACCTGGTTGCCAGCCGGAAGAGGTCGTCCACAGTGTCCGGGTGGTTCTGGAGGCCGTTGGGTTGCTCGATGAGCCTGAACGTGGGGACGCACAGAGCCTGGGAGGACAGAAGGAAGCCTTTAGCAGTTAGGTAAAGGTAAAGGGACCCCTGACCATTAGCTCCAGTCGCAGACGTCTCTGGGGTGTACAGACCTGGGCGGGAACTAGCTTATTGCATAAAAGTAAGGTAAAGGTAAGGGACGTGGGTGGCGCTATGGGTTAAACCACAGAGCCTAGGACTTGCTGATCAGAAGGTCGGCGGTTCGAATCCCTGCAACTGGGTGAGCTCCCATTGCTCGGTCCTTGCTGGTCAGGGTCCCTTTAACTTTAAGTAAAGGGACCCCAGACCATTATGTCCAGTCGCAGACGACTCTGGTGTTGCAGCGCTCATCTCGTTTATTGGCCGAGGGAGCTGGCGTACCATGTGGCCAGCATGACTAAGCCGCTTCTGGCGAACCAGAGCAGCGCATGGAAACGCCATTTACCTTCCCGCCGGAGCAGGACCTATTTATCTACTTGCATTTTGATGTGCTTTTGAACTGCTAGGTGGGCAGGAGCAGGGACTGAGCGACGGGAGCTCACCCTGTCGTGGGGATTCAAACCGCAGACCTTCTGATTGGCAAGTCCTAGGCTTTGTGGTTTAACCCACAGCGCCACCCGCGTCCCTCCAAATGCATGCCCCCTGTAATACAAATATATGGGGGCGGCAGCCACATCTGGAACAATGGGCGCAGCTTCTGCCAACCTTTCAGAAAGGGCATCCAAGGCTACAATGGACTAAAACATTCTTGGAGGTCCCTGCCAACTTTGCATTGCAATGCTGGAATTATTATTATTATTATTATTATTAGATTATGCTAGTAGCTTTGCAAGAAGTTTTGTAAGGTGAATTATTTGAAATATTGCGGGGGAAAAAGACAATGAGGAGAATTATTAGTTAAGGATAATTAAAGGTAATATGAAATTAAGAAATTAAGATACTGAAATTATTTGATGTGTTTTAAATTGTTGGGTTTTTATTGTTAGTTTAAATGTGTTGGTGTTGTGTAGTGTTTTTGTGTTGTATTGTATTGTTCTTATTTTTTGTAGTGTTTAAATTGTTAATAAATATTATTTATAAAAAAATGAAATTAAGAAATGCATAATAAGTGACAAAGAAGGGGAAATCAGCAGAAGTGTTGACAGAAGTCCAAAAATATTGTATAAGATAAGAAGCTATGTTGCATGAATGGTGGAATTAATATGCTAAAAAATTTATAAAAATGTATATAAAAAAGGAATTATTATTATTATTACTATTATTATTTGAATTTACATACCGACCTATACCCTGGGGGTCTCAGGGCGGTTCACAGAATAAAATCAAGATATAAAACTACAAAATACCTAATAAAAACAAAACCAACCCAATAGCCACCCCCAGGATGTAAATGGATGTAAATGGAATCAACCCAAGGCCTGGTTAAAAAGGAACGTTTTTGCCTGGCGCCCAAAGGTGTATAATGAAGGTGCCAGGTGTATAATGAAGGTGCCAGAGACGGGGAGCCACTGCAGAGAAGGCCCCGTTCTCGTGTTGCCGTCCTTGCATTCCTTCCCCAAAGGTTACATTCAAAGGGAATCTGGAGGGAACGTCTCTGAGCATGGGCAGAGCTCGTCGTGCCAGGAAAGGGGCTGTTTCGCAGCACGCGTTCGGACCAAGACCAGGAAGGGGCCTCCCCAGGCCGGGACAAGCCCCAGAGAAGCCGCAAGGAAGCCCTGGGGGCCAGCCTACCTGCAGCATATCGAGCAGCCCCTGGCGACAGCCTTCCTCCATTCCGTACTCATCCACAAGTATGCTGCCCAGGTAGAGGAAGCAGGAGTGCTGGTGCTCCTGGTAGACGCTCACCATCTGACGGGGGGGGGGGGGGAGGAGAGAAGCAGAGGTCAATGAATGGGGAGGATCCTGGAGCCATAGCAGCAGCCCAGCGGACCGGGTGGAGCTGCTTTCTATCTACCCTTCGGCAGAAGGTTCCAAGGCAAGCGATAGCAGTAAGAAAACAGGTGGCATCTTAAACAGTTTAAACCATTCACAACGAAAACACCAGGGTGGGTTCAAAAACATCTATCGCAGGTGCCCAAAGGGGCTGAGAAGAAGAGGTGCATATTCAGCAGGTGCCGATCTGCATTGGCTCCCAGTACGTTTCCGAGCACAATTCAAAGTGCTGGTGCTGACTTTGAAAGCCCTAAATGGCCTCAAAGGCCCAGTTGACCTGAAGGAGCGTCTCCACTCCTGCACTGCATGGTCACAACCAATCCTACAATTCTCCTTCCTTGGAGGTTTTTAAATGGAGGCTGGAGGGCCAACTGGTAGGGTTTTGACCTTTAAAGCCCTATACGGCCTAGGACCCTCGTACCTACGGGACCGCCTCTCCTGGTATGTCCCACGGAGGACCTGACGGTCTACTAACAAAAACATCTTGCAGGTCCCGGGCCACAGGGAGGTTAGGCCGGCCTCGACCAGAGCCAGGGCCTTTTCGGCCGTGGCCCCGATCTGGTGGAACGCTCTGTCCCAAGAGACTAGGGCCCTGCAGGACAGAGCTGTTCTGCCTGGCCTTTGGCCAAGGTGCAGTCTGACCCCCTCCTTCGGTAATCCTCACAAAACTCTGGCCCAATGGTTGCCATTAATTTGATTCTGAACTGATTTTAGAATGAATTGATTTTAGAATGCTGTGTTACTTTTATTGTTGTTAGCCGCTCTGAGCCCGGCTTCAGCTGGGGAGGGCGGGATATAAATAAAATCATCATCATCATCCTGCCTATTCCTCCCAGGGTTCACCCTCCCTACAACAACCCTGTGAGGTAGGTTAGGAGGCTGTGACTGGCGCCCAGGTCACCCGGTGAGATTCCTGGCTGAGAGGAGATTCGAAAACTGATCTCCCAAGGTCCTAGTCTGACACTCTCACCACCCCACCCCACTGGCTTCCCAAAGTCCCTTTGCTGTGGGGCAGCTCTGTAAATTAGGTAGGTAAATAGGGGGAAGAAAAATGATTTTTAAATGAATTGATTTTAGAATGCTGTTACTTTTATTGTTGTTAGTCACTCTGAGCCCAGCTTCGGCTGGGGAGGGCGGGATATACCGTATTTTTTGCTCTATAAGACTCACTTTTTCCCCTCCTAAAAAGTAAGGGGAAATGTGTGTGCGTCTTATGGAGCGAATGCAGGCTGCGCAGCTATCCCAGAAGCCAGAACAGCAAGAGGGATTGCTGCTGTCACTGCGCTGCGATCCCTCTTGCTGTTCTGGCGTCTGAGATTCAGAATATTTTTTCTCTTGTTTTCCTCCTCCAAAAACTAGGTGCGTCTTGTGGTCTGGTGCGTTTTATAGGGCGAAAAATACGGTAAATAAAAAATTATTATTATTCCTTTAGCGATTCCTGCATCGTAGCGGGTTGGTCTTCATGGCCCTCTGGGGTCCCTTTCCGAGGCCATTGTTCTACGGGCGTTTACCTGGGTGACCAGAGGCTGCAGGAGGGCCGCCGAACCTTTCCCCACGCAGCGGACAGCGAAGCGCAGGCACCGGCAGCAGCGCTCCACAATGCGGTTATCGGCACGATGCTTGTTCAGGGTCTCTGACAGGACTGGCCAGATCTGGGCGGAGGAAGGAGAGCGATTACGGAGGGTTTCCTTTACATCGGATGGGGGTGGCAGGCCTGGCCTCGTCTCCCTGGAAACCTAATCCCACTGGCAGCAGCCGGAGCGGCACATTCCACAAGGTCAGCACTAGCAGGGAGAAAGGGGCCAGGCCCCGGTCTGCAAAAGTATTCAGGCCACGGGACTTTGCTTATCTGGCCATCTGCGGAAGGACCAGGAGCGTGAAAGCCTGACCGGGGGGATGGTGTGGGGCCAGGGCCCCAGTGCTGCAAAGGGTGGGCGCGGGGTCAAATGCGCACACAGAGCGCCGGGACAGCGCGATGGCAAAAGTCTGGGGCTGGGAATCCGTTCAGTCCCCAGTTTAAATATCACCAATGATTCATTAGGCAAAGCCTTGTTTCCATGCCCCACCACCTGGGGAGAAAACTGACCTCCCCCTTACAGGGGTTGTTGTAAGGATTACAGAGGCTATGTACGTGAAGCATTAGGACTACAGAGGTAATGTACGTGAAGCGTAAGGATTACAGAGGTAATGTACGTGAAGCGTAAGGACTACAGAGGTAATGTACGTGAAGCGTAAGGATTACAGAGATAACGTATGTGAATCCTGAAGAACATGATAAAAATATACATGACATTATTATTACATACAGCCAGCCACCCCTTACTATGGGGGGCACCACAGAACAGGGGAAATGAGTAAGTAAAGCCCTTGGCTACCTCCCAACCCCACCCCTTGGCGTTGCTCCATCCAGGGTGAGGAGGAGACAAGGTCAACTGGAATCCAAGCTCCACCTGTGCAATCACGGCTGAAGTGTGCCACAGAGGGCAAGCCCACATGGGTGACCCGGGCAAGTAAGCCAAGCCGCTTCACCAGTCGCCCTCTGGAGTGAGCAGGGGGGGGCTTCTCCACCTACCTCCTGGATGACTTCTCCACCTACCTCCTGGATGACTTTTTGGCACGGGTGGGTCTGTCCATTTTCTACAATAGGATTGGTATGCCTGCGGGGAAAGAGACGGAGGGGTGGAATTCGTGGGTGAGCTGGCTTGGAGCGGCAGGTGCCAGCTGCTCTTCCACTGGCATGCTTAACGGGACAATTGCCCCGGGGAAGGAGGACTGCAAAGACACAGCCCCTGAGGAGATTTCACCACTCCCATATCCAAGAATCTCCTGAGGAGCCTGCTGATTCTACGGAGAGGAGGAGCAATGTTCTGCTTTCTACTTATTGAGCTCCGTCAGTGAGTGAATCAGTCAGTGAGTGAGTCAATTAGTCAGTCAGTGTATCGAGAGAAAGTGTTAGAGATCGTGTCTAGAGATAAGGTTGCTGCTAAGAGCAGCTGCAGACTCTCAGTGTAGCATTGATTTATGCTTAGAATATTCAGCTCTGTATATAGTTTTGTATCATAATTGTAGTTATAGAATAAAAGGAAGATACTCTACAGAGCTGCTTTCCGAGTGGTTTATACTCTGCAAGACTCTGCAAAACGCTGCTGCGCAACGACTGTATTATTGGCCAAGTGAATCCGGTGCTCTCAGCTCCAAGCTGTGAGTCCACAGCACGGTGACCTGTCCCTGTGAGAAAGGTGGTCTCTGGAAGTGCTACCCAGCTCGCCTAGCCCAGTCGGGGTTGAAGTGCATGAGTCCAGTTGGTGGCACTGGCTCAAGGGCGATGCTGACAGCCCCCTCCTTCCCCAAAAAAGCAAATCAGCAGAGACCTGAGAGACGTGTGGCTGACATTTTGGCCCATCCTGAAACCTCAGGAGGTGGGGAAAGGGCCCCTTGCAGATCCAACCGCAATCTAAGGCAAGACCTTAGGGTGGAGTTGGACAGAATCAACTGCAGGAACCAAGTGCAGGGGAAGGAAAACACGACAATATTTGGATATGTGGAGAGCAGGAAGACCAACCACCTTAGGACAAAGGCTGAAAGCAGATTGCTGCTTCCCAAATCATGCTAACGGCAACAGATTTAAAGTCAGAGAAGCAAAAACAGAGCTGCAGAGTTGGGAGACAAGGCTGGATGAGGAGAGGCCCTTGGAGATTTAGCCAGGAGAGAACGGGCTTTTTACACACCCGGCAAACTTCTCTCTGCTTTCCTAATAGTGTCCTTTCAACTGCTATGGCTTCTGCCAAACGATCCCAGGGACTGACATCTGGCAAACCCAGAATTCTCCCAGAGATCCCTATGTGGGGCCCTCTATTGCTCCCCATCCCGGTCCGGAAATAAATGGGTTCATGGGGGGAAAGGTAAAGGTAAAGGTACCCCTGACCGTTAGGTCCAGTCGTGGACAACTCTGGGGTTGCGGCGCTCATCTCGCTTTACTGGCCGAGGGAGCCGGCGTACAGCTTCCGGGTCACGTGGCCAGCATGACTAAGCCGCTTCTGGCGAACCAGAGCAGCGCACGGAAACACTGTTTACCTTCCCGCTGGAGTGGTACCTATTTATCTACTTGCACTTGACGTGCTTTCGAACGGCTAGGTGGGCAGGACCTGGGACTGAACAATGGGAGCTCACCCCATTGCGGGGAATCGAACTGCCAACCTTACGATCGGCAAGTCCTAGGCTCTGTGGTTTTAGACTACAGCGCCACCCGCGTCCCTTTCAGGGGGAAAGGGAGCGCCTATTAAGCTAGTTGAATTTCTTTTGTGCGGCTCCTCCCAAGGGAGGCTGGACAGAAGGATGAGAGAGGAGGGAAGTTGTTGGGGGGGGGGGAAGGAGGGAGGAGGCAAGCAGAGAGCAGAAGACCAAAGTAGGAGGCGGAGGAGCGTTATCTGGGACTCTCCCCCCCCCCCACTGCCACAAATTCACCTCCCAACCACAGAATTTCAGCTCCATTGGTGCAGGAGTTGAGCGAGTGTCCGGGAGATCCTGATCGAAGACGTCCAGAGGAAGATGCACCCGCTGTTTCGGGTGAGCAGCCTGATGGTTATTGTTGCCCCCCCCCCCAGCCCCATGGGTAGGGGGAGAGACCCCGGTCCCCAAAAGCTTCTTACCTAAATATAACAGCAAGGCGATCTAGGGGCACAGTGGGGTCTGAGGAGAGGCCATTGCTCGGCTCCTGAGAGAGCAGCTGGGAAAAAGAGAAAACACACAAGGCGGCTCAGGGAGGGACGCGGGACTCCCCTTCCTCAAGGAGGGTGGCCAAGAAAATGTTGCCTTGTTGCCGGCACTTGGGAAGGGGGTCTCCATGTTCAAGCTGCATGTTGGAAGACCACTGGTGGGCACGGAGAGTGCCAGTGACAGTCCCTGAGCCAACCCCTCGCCCCGATTGTGCGGCTGATAATTTGACACGCGACTTGGGGGTGGACTTGGGAGCGACCCACTTTATTAAATGGGGCTGGCGTTTCCAGAGGCAACCCAAGACGACCACCACTTCTATGGCTTAATTTGTTACCCAAACGTCATCAGCAAATCCAGCTTAAAATTCAGTTATTAAAAACCGTTGGGGGGAAACCGAACTATAGTCAAAAGGACAGGCAGGAGGTCCTGAAAACAAGGTATCTCAGGTGTTGAGGCTCAACGGACAGAGGTGCTTCTTCAGAGAATGTCAGAAGAAACTGTATCATGAAGGCAACAGGCGCACCTCTGTGGGGATTCCCGCAGCTTATGGGGCTGCTACAGAGAAGGCCGCCTCCTAGGCCACACCGACCCCCAACTACCCAGAGGGCCCCCTTTGCTAATCCAAACACCTGAGAGGGTCTGTAGGGAAAGAGAGGGTCTTTTGGGACAAGGCTTACCCCCTTTGAGCAAAACAAGCAAAATGTGTGTTTTTTAAAAGCGCTTGCCTTTCTTCCAAATGGCGAGGGCGTGCTTCCAAGTCCTCCTTTACCAGTTTTTGTCCCAAAGCTCAGAAAACCCTCCCTCCCTCCAGGTAAAGCAGCCACGCTCAGACGGCCCGTACCTTTTTCAGTGCCATCACCTGAACGGCACAAAGTTCACTGAGACATGCCGAGATCTTCTCCAGCGGGAGCCTAGCCAGCACCAAGGCAGTCCCTGAAGAAGAAGGGGAGAGGCAGCCACTTCATAAACCTCAAATGGCCTCGGTCCAGTATATCTGAAGGAGCGTCTCCTCCCCCATCGTTCTGCCCGGACACTGAGGTCCAGCTCCGAGGGCCTTCTGGCGGTTCCCTCACTGCGAGAGGCCAAGTTACAGGGAACCAGGCAGAGGGCCTTCTCGGTAGTGGCGCCCGCCCTGTGGAATGCCCTCGCATCAGATGTCAAAGCGATAAACAACTACCTGACATTCAGAAGACATCTGAAGGCAGCCCTGTTCAGGGAAGTTTTTAATTTGTGACATTTTAGTGTATTTTTCATCTTTGTTGGAAGCCGCCCAGAGTGGCTGGGGAAACCCAGCCAGATGGGTGGGGTACAAATAATAAATTATTATTATTATTATTATTATTATTATTATTATTATTATTATTATTATTATTATAAACCAAACCAGCCCAGGGAACAAACGGCCTCAAACGGCTGAACTGACAGCAGCCCTCTGGGGTCTCCCATTTCCCCCCGAGAACCAGTGTGACGTAGTGGCAAATGGGAAGGACTAGGATGAAGAGGGGAGACCAAAGTTCAAACCCGGGACCAGGAGTGGGGAGATTGGTTTCCTGATTCCGGAAGGCCTGTAGCTCAGGGATAGAGAATCCAACTTGCATGCTGGAAAGATTTAATCTCCAGGTTGGAGTGGAAGAGACCTTGGCCGGAAACCCTGGAGAGCAGCTGCTGGCCAGTGTGGACAACACTGAAGTGTACTCCGCACTTAGCAAAACACTGCTGTCGCACTCTGCTTGTAGAAGACAAGCATGTCAGCGAGGAGGCTACGCTGTGCCAGTATCCCTGACATGCTAGCTTTCCAGAGGCAAGGGCCCTTCAAAATACGCTGCTGTTGTAGGAGGACACCAAAGACGTGGTCCAGGGAAGCTCCCCCTCCTCGCCTGTGGGGCTGCCCCCCCTGCCGCTCCTATCGTGGAAAGAGAACATACCTTTCAGGAGCCCCACAGCTGCTTCGGGCGAGAGCATGAAGGAGTCCAAGGAACGGGCGATTTCCAGCAAGCCGCTGAAGTGCTGGGCCATGTGGTCCCGACACACAGAGCAGATGTTGTGAATGGCTTTGGCTGCCACCGAAGCCAAAGACTTCTCACAGAGGCCTTTCATCAGGTAGCCAAGCACAGGATCTGTTGCAGGGAGAGAGGGCAGCAAAGGGAGAATGAATGAATCTTTTTCTTCTTCTATTATTATTATTATTAGTAGTAGTAGTAGTAGTTCCACCCTACATCCGAAGATCATAGGGCAGTTCACAACATTGTAGGGCCTGCAAGACAGAGCTGTTCCGCCTGGCCTTTGGTTTGGACTCAGACTGACCTTTATGTTTCCCTCCCCTTACGGTTTTGATCTATGGGCTACTTTTAAAATGAGGCTGCATTTTAACCTGTATTTAAATTGGGGGTTTTTTTCCTATTATGTTTTTACTGTAATTTTACTGGTGTTAGCTGCCCTGAGCCCGGCTCTGGCCGGGGAGGGCAGGGTGTAAATAAAATTTTCTATTATTATTATTATTATTATTATTATTATTATTATTATTATTATTATAATACAAAATGAGAACGCAAAATGCATAACAAAAACAAACTGATAACACTCCCCCCCCGCCCCCGCCCACATACTCGCCAGAGTGGTGCATGCTCTAGTTATCTCCCGCTTGGACTACTGCCATGTGCTCTACGTGGGACTACCTTTGAAGGTGACCCAGAAACATCAACTACCATATTTTCCACTGTATTCATTCCCCCCCCCCTTAAAAAGTAAGAGGAAATGTGTGTGTGTATCTTATGGAGAGCCGCGTGGAGCATGTGTGTGGCTCTTGGGGGCTTTTCCCCGAGGAGGGAAAAGGGCTGCACAAAACTCCATGCGTTCTTTAAAGGGAGCGCGGCTCTTAGGGGAGACTTAGCTGCGCGCAACTTTTCCTGGGCAGGGGATGAAGGCTCCCCTTGCCCGGGAGAGGCTGCGCACGGCCAAGCAAGAAGCCAGGACAGCCAGCGGGATCGGGAGAGGCTGTGTGCGGCTATCCTATAAGCCAGGACAGCAAGCGGGATCACTGCGCAGCAATCCTGCTTGCTGTCCCGGCTTATGGGATTCAGAATTCCCCCCCCCCCTTGTTTTCCTCTTCCAAAAACTAGGTGCGTCTTATGGTCTGGTGCGTCTTGTAGAGTGAAAAATACGGTGATTCAGAATGCAGCAGCCAGACTGGTGACTGGGAGCGGCCGCCAAGACCATATAACACCGGTCCTAAAATACCTACATAAATGCATAACAACACAATTCAAAATGTCTCTACCCCCATCGTCCAGCCCTGATGCTGAGGCCCAGCTCTGAGGGCCTTCTGGCGGCTCCCTCGCACTCACCAAGGAAATGGGGGTTCCTGTCCACGACTTCGCTCATTTCGCCAACCAGCTCAATGCTAGTGTAGCGGACGGCCGTGTGCACCGATTCAGGCAGGCGTACCACCCCTTCCAGCACCTCCACCAGCGTTGGGTTGTTCTCCCTGAGGGCAGGAAACGGCAATTACTCCACAGCAACAACAAAAACAAAGCTCTGCAAGTAGCTAGCCCATAACGGGGCCTGGGCGGAGAGCCTCGCTTTCGCAAAGAGGGCAAAAAGTGCCTGCAGAAAGAAAGGTTTCGCTTTTCTAGTCTTCGCCGCGGAGAGTGCAGTGAATTGGTTTGTGCCAACCTGAACTTTTTCTACCCACTTTAAAGAAGAATGGGAACTTTTTACAAACTATTTAAAAAGACAACAAAATGAACTGGACTCCTTGGCAGGTTTTGAATACAGTGGTACCTCTGGATGCGAACGGGATCCGTTCCGGAGCCCCATTCGCATCCAGAAGCAAACGCAACCCGAATCTGCACATCTGCGCGTGTCACGATTCGCTGCTTCTGCGCATGACATCATTTTGACCATCTGAGCATGTGTGAGCGGCGAAACCCGGAAGTAACACGCACCATGACTTCCGGGTCACCGCAGCGCACAACCCAAAAATACTTATCCCGAAGCTACTTCAACCCGAGGTATGACTGTAAACATACACAGATTTATTGAGGGTTAATATAGTGGATAGGGGACGTGGGTGGCGCTGTGGGTAAAAGCCTCAGCGCCTAGGGCTTGCCAATCGAAAGGTCGGCGGTTCGAATCCCCACGACGGGGTGAGCTCCCGCTGCTCGGTCCCAGCGCCTGCCAACCTAGCAGTTCGAAAGCACCCCCGGGTGCGAGTAGATAAATAGGGACCGCTTACTGGCGGGAAGGTAAACAGCGTTTTCGTGTGCTGCGCTGGCTCGCCAGATGCAGCTTTGTCACGCTGGCCACGTGACCCGGAAGTGTCTCCGGACAGCGCTGGCCCCCGGCCTCTTGAGTGAGATGGGCGCACCAACCCCAGAGTCTGTCAAGACTGGCCCGTACGGGCAGGGGTACCTTTACCTTTTAATATAGTTGATAGATAATTTAAGGATGTATACAATTTTACAATATGCAGAGAACAATATGAGTTGAGAAATCAGAGAGAGGAGCCGAGGGAAGCCTTGGGGAGGGGGGAAATAATGAAGATGATTTCTTTTGATAATTTGTTATGTTGATATTGTTAATAAAAATGTTTTTTTAAAAAAAAAACCTGAACTTTTCCTATGGTTTATTACAGTAGATCACGTTATGAGTTTGACCCAAAGGCCACTGGCTGGTGACTTGGATATACACACAAATGCTAAAATGAATTTATGGTCCATGGTCCACCCCCTCCAGGACGGTGCTGGCGGTACTCACTGGTCAACGCTCTTGGCTATCGAGGCCATGATGAAGAGAACAGCTTCCGTTACTTCCCACGGAGGGTTGCCCTCTTTCAGGGTAGCATACAGCTGCGAAGAAGGAAAAAATACAAGAATTAAGTATTCAGGGACACAAGCCTTTTCGTGAATGCACCTTAGCCGTAAAGTCACTGTTACGATGGACTTTCCGGCCACTTCGAAAGAGGAGCAGATTGAGGGTTTTGGACCTCAAGGGCAGAAAAGAATTCATGCAGTCAAAGTGGATGCGTGACTGTGGAAAACAGAAGGGTAATTGGCTTTTAAGAGGGCCCCAGGGACCAACATAAGGCATGCCAGTGAAAGTGGGTTGTACTTTGTAAAAAAAATTATTTAGCAGGATGTATAGGCTGCTCAATCGAAATAATCTCCTTTAGCCATTGGTTCCCAAACCTTTTATCTCATGGATCACTTGGGAATCGCTAACTGTCTTGGCAAACCACTTAATAATTTTTCTGCCACTGTAGCAATTGTAATGTGCTGTGTTGTGTGGTTTTGTATTTTTACACACACCATGAACCCCTGAACGAAGCTCAGAGACCACTGGTGGTCTGCAGATCAGAGTTGGGGAACCCCTGCTCAAGGAAATTTGCATAAAACACTATAAAGCAGTCACTGAAAATGGCAATAAAGGCAGACTTGAAAAAGAGCGGAAATCATTAAAATTATGAAATAAATCACACTGGGTCGGAATCAACTACAGAGGTGTATTACATAAGCAAAAGGACTCCTGCCCCCTTCTTCCTCAAATCTGCTCTGGAGGACTGGGAGAAACCCACATCTCAGCAACCATGGAACGATCACCTTAGTGCTACATTGAATTCCACCCTTTAAAAATAAATAACAAGCTTTACAAAAGCAGGAATTAACGTGCAGACATGCACTGTGAAGCGAAGCCCTTTCAACTCCTCCACCCAAACCACCCTCAAAAGCCAGGAGACGCCAGCGGCATTTCGGACCAGGCCAGACCAACCTGTTCCCCTCTCACCTGGGCAAAACATTCCACAGAGCCAACCAAGAAGATCAAGTCTTTCACGAGGTCTGACACTCTCATCCGGAACTCTCCAAAGTCGTCCGTCTCCTCGGGGATTCCTTCCTAAGCAGAGGAAAACAAAGGAGGGAAGAGGGAGGGAGGGAGGGAGCGTAAATAACTACCAGCAGCTCCCCTCCTGTGGGTCAAGTACAAAGGAGGCACAGGGGTGTTTGGGGGCCAGGAAGGAGAGGCGGACGTACGTGGTCCGGATCCAGCTGGCAGTGCCGAGCCAGGGCGTGAAGGAGCCTCTGGATGTAGGCCTTGAAGATGCTGTGGATGACAACGTCCTCCGTCTTGTACAGGTGCTCCCCCAGCCGGTACCAGAAGTTGAAGGAAATCTCCACCACCTGTCATGGGCAGGAGACCCATTTATTTATTAATTATTTTCCAGCATTTTTTTTTTAAAAAAAAACCCTTTTCTTTAAATTTATCATCATCATACCCCCAGCCACTCTGGGCGGCTCAAAGCATATATAAAAACAAAGTAAAATATCAAGCATTAAAAACTTCCAGATACAGAGCTGCCTTCAGATGTCTTCTAAAAGTTATGTAGTTCTTTATCTCCTTGACGTCTGAAGGTGCCATGACCGAGAAGGCCCTTGGAGCCGGACCTCATTTGTTTGTTTTAGTATGGGGTGAGCTCCCATTGTTCAGTCCCAGCTCCTGCCCACCTAGCAGTTTGAAAGCACGTCAAAGTGCAAGTTGATAAATAGGTACCGCTCCGGCGGGAAGGTAAATGGCATTTCCGTGTGCTGCTCTGGTTCGCCAGAAGTGGCTTAGTCATGCTGGCCACATGACCCGGAAGCTGTACACCGGCTCCCTTGGCCAATAAAGCGAGATGAGCGCCGCAACCCCAGAGTCGTCCGCGATTGGACCTAATGGTCAGGGGTCCCTTTACCTTTTCCATACCAATATCAGAAGACCCTTTTAAACTCTCCCTCCCTCTCTCTCTCTGTGCAATACAGCATTACCCAGCACCCTACCGTTGCCTGAATGGCCCGTCCTGCAGGTGCCTCCACCATGCCAACAACCCGGAAATTGAAGGGGCGGGAGGGGCAGCCTTCCTACCTCGTACTGCGGGTGACCCGCACATATCAAAAGCAGTTCTATTGTCCGGAGGTCCCCCAGGCCTTGGCCTGGGGTGCAGACAATCTTATCCAGAAAGGTCTCGCAGAGTTCCGTGAAGATCCGGCAGTAATTGAGAACTCTGAAGGGGGGAAAACGAGGGGTAAGCAGTGCTCCAAGTCAGCAAGTCACAGCCTTTGCCATGGAAATGCCCATCTCAGGCAGGAAGGGCAACAGGGCAACGTCATTCATTGCCCCCCTCCCCATATTTACCACTGTCTCCTGCTCCCACATCTGCGCTGGCTGCCACAGCCCCCCACCCGCCCAATGGGAAGAGGAACAAGCTCTGAAGGAGAGCCCCTGGTCTGCATGCAAGCCTTTGGCAACTCCAATTTAGAGGAAAGGCGGGTAAGAGGTGCCACGTTAGAAGTTTATAAACTTAAGCATGGCACAGAGGAAGCGGATAGAGAAAAGGTTTTGTCCCTCTCTCCGAATTCAGGACAGATAAAAAGAAGTAGTTCTTCACATAGCACATAGTTACAGCTTGAGAGTGTTAAATATCTAGACAGACACTAGAATGATGTAGTTTTTAAAAAGCCAGAGTTAGAGATGGGAAGGCCGGGGTGGGGGGGAATTGGGGGGGAATGGAAACCAAGTTTTTTTCTGTTTTTTTCTAAATGACCTTGGGGGAAAAACCTGTTTTCCCCCCCAATTTTTCTGGTTTTTCCCATCTCTAGCCAGAGCGTGCATTTCTTAACAGGAATAATAATAATTTATTATAATAATTTATTATTTATACTCCACCCATCCGGCTGGGTTTCCCCAGCCACTCTCGGTGGCTCCCAGAAGAATATTAAAATATTATTCCTCCAGTATTAAAAGCTTCCCCTAAACAGGGCTGCCTTCAGATATCCTCTAAAAGTCCGATAGTTGTTTATTTCTTTGACATCTGGTGGAAGGGCGTTCCACAGGGCGGGCGCTGCCACCGAGAAGGCCTTCTGCCTGGTTCCCTGTAACTTCGCAGACAGTGCAGAGGCAGAGTGCCCTTTCCAGGGTGGGAATTGTTGCTTGAAACTTTACTCAGGATCCTAGGACACATACAACTAGTTCTATATGCCCAGGGGGGATTTGGGCTTGTGTTAATAAATAAGGATGATTGAAAGCTTTAAAAAAAACAACACCCCTCATGAATTAGCTAAGGGTAGTGTATAAATTAAAACCGCAGCCCACTTTTGAAAGAGAACTTTCAGAAGCAGGCAGTGGAGAGCAGGAGAGGACAGAGCAGGTGTTCTGTTCAAAGTCCCAAATCCAAATGAGAACACTTCTTTGGGTTGCTAAAAACCATATTGTGTGTGCTTAAAACACAATACAACTCGAAAACTGGAAGCAGAAATCCAGCACAGATGTGCCTTCGATCTTTCCTCTCCTGAACCTGCCATGCACAGACCACGCTCCCCGTAAACGGTTACTCTGGCAACTCACTTGTCCAAATCCTCTCGAGCCACAGCCATGTGGTAGGCTGCCTCAAGCGTCAGCACCCCCTGGAAGAGCTGCAGGGCCAGGGGCAGGTTGGTCTCCACGTTCTCAATGGCGTAGAGTGCCGAGCAGACGCAGTCGGAGGCAGCTTCGTGCAGGTTCGTCGATGTCTTGTCCTGTTGCTGAAAGGCACCGGGGAGGGGGAACTGGGCTTAATCCTCTGCTGCAGAGATCTCATCCAGACCGTGCCCACCACCCCACCCCAGCACAAATACAGAGAGAGACGGGTTTAGGTTATGCACACTTTCCTTCCACGAGGACTCCTGTGTAACATCTGCGTAGCCAACGAACAGATATACGGAACGCAGAAATGACCCAAGACCGCCTGCTCAAACAGGGGTCCAAAAAGCAAGAATGCAAAAAAGGGTAGAGGGCAGCATCAGACGACAACCAAGGAACAAGTAAAGAGAGGCAAATGTGGTCCAGGATCCAGAGGGTGGAAGACGCAAGTCTTGGGCGGAAAGGAAAAGGACTGATAGATCAAAGAAAAGTGGTGGAACTCTTTCAAAAACAGCCTTCGGCCAACCCAGGGCCTGTTTGGGACTGCAAAGTCGATCAGCCCCAGCAAGCACGGTTCTTTATTATAAAAGCACCCCCACCCCTTAAAGAAGATTCCCCCCGACCCCCACTTCTGCATCAAACGGGCAGAGACCGTGGGTTGGAGGAGGAGGGGGAGGAGAACGCTGCTTTTTCCAGCAGACGTGGTTTGACTGCGGGAGACACTGCAAGCTCTTTTCTGCAGCGCAAATGCTCGGGTGGGCAGGCAGCCCCCACCTCCCAGTAGAGGGTGGGACTAGACAGCCTTTGGGTTCTTTCCAGCTTTTTGATTCCACTGCAGAGGGCGCCCCCTCCTGTTCTGTGAACACGCAGTAAGCTGCAGGCAGGCACAGAGACAGAGAAAGAGAGCACTATGCACACACATCAGGACATTTCAGTGGCTGACTATATCCTAGCGTAAGACTGGGCTGCTCTCCCTTCAAGAGCTGCCCAGTTGAGGCCTTTGCAGCAACCAAGGCTGCACTTAAGACCTCCCCGGTGCCACTGTTCCCTGACATGGTGCCCGGCCCCTGAGCCAGGCTGCCCTCTGCGAGAGACGAGGGACCCCGGAAAACTCACCAGAACCTCAAAGAGCAGCGACAGCAGCTTGCTGTTGGCCATGAAGGTGCTGTCGAGGACGCCCAGGTTGAACCAGCTGCCCAGGCAGCGGAAGATCTTAATGAGCATCTTCTCGTCGTTGCCAGCCTTCTCGACGCAGGTCATCTGCAGGGAAGAAAGGGAAATTGGGAGAGGGGGCTAGGGAGACCTCGCAGCGGTACTGATGGAGGAGCTCAGCACATCCCCAACGATGCAATCTGCACATGTGTGTGTGCCTGCAATCTGCAGCTCACATGCAGGTGCCCTCCAGCTGTTTTGCAGTAGGGCAAGCTGTGCTGGCTGATGGCAGCTGCATGCCAAAAGGGGCCTTACGGTCTGTGTGTGTGGTTTGGGAGCTGCACGGTCAGGGGGGAAACAACGCTGTCCAGGGTTGTAAAGACTGCAGAGAGAATAACTGGGTGCACTCTTCCCACCTTGGATCACATCTACGCTTCCAGGTGCCATAAGAAAGCTGCAGAGATAGCGCAGGATAGTGCGCACCCTGGAAATGATCTCTTTCAGCTTCTGCCCTCTGGAAGAAGGTATAGGGTTATAAAGGCCAGGACTAGCCGCCTGAGAAACAGTTTCTACGCAAATGCAATTCTGGTTCTAAACGCAGCGTAAGGGGTCTCTATAGTATAGTGTATTTTAAAATGGGGTTTCAGAGTTTTTTTGGGGGGGGGTTGAATGTTTTATGTACTTTTTCAATTTCATTGTTCTGCATGGGACAATGACAATAAAGATATCATATATCATGCATCGTAGAAGGCTGCTCTTTGCCAGCGCTTGGCCCTCCCTGGGCAGCCTTCCGAGAAGGGGGTGGGTGGGTCTGAATTCTGTCTAACGTAACATCTCTCAAGGTTGCCAGCCCCTATTTCAGTGACGGCAGAGACAGAAAAGCAGCCAAGGTCTGAAGTGGGATTCACAGAGGGAACCAGGGAATGCAGGAAGGACCCAAACAGGAAGTAGATTGTGCCAGGAGACAGTCGGTCAGTGGGCAAGTTATTCCAGCTCACCCCGAGTGACTCAAAAGTGGAGCCTCAGCAAAATGAGGCAGAGAGGCTGAGAGAGACCATGCTGGCCTCAGCAGCTTTGCTGTCTTAGTCAAACACTGAGCCTGGATCACGGCAGGGCGCCAAGGGAAGGGGGGGGGAATCCCCTCCATTTTAAACTGGGGGAGGGCTGCCCAGCAAAGTCCTGCCACATCCTGCCCTCATCCCGTTTGTCCTCAAAGCTCATCCTCTTTTTTGAAAAAAGCTGCTACTATTTCAATGCGGGCTGAAAGCCGTCACCCGCTTAATCGACGAGCGGAATCAACCAAAACTTTAGATGAAGAAATAAGACAAAAGAGAAAAGCTGCAATGCCCCGGTTAATTGACTGAGTAATGTTTAGTTAATTGACCTGGAGAGTAGCATCCAGGCTGCGATTCTCCAGGATATTCTAGCACCAAAATAAATAAATAAGGGGTGGGTTAAACTTGGCCAACGTGCTGGTTCTGGCTGGGAGATCGAAAAGCAATGGTCATGGCAGTTACGGGTTGTAGAAAAAGTTACAGAGCGTGACAAACAACTTAAGAGGGGTTAAATCTAAAACGTGACTTTAAGTCACTGGGTCTCCGCTTCTTGAGAAGACAGGGGGCAATCCTCCCCCCCCAGATCTCCCCACTGTGGACAGACATCACAACCTGAACGGTTTTGGTTCTTATTTTAAAACCTATAAATTATCTTCATATTGCTGCCTGTGTATTTTCTTCACGACTGTTTGGATTTTGTCCTTTTTCTGTGCATCCACTAGCACCACTGGAGCTAGGTTCGTAGCTAAGTTATGTCTTACGTGCCTGGACGACAAGAAGTTCAGAAGTTTTTATGCACAGATTGGATATGGCCTAAGACCCTCGTACCTACAAGACTGCCTCTCCCGGTATGCCCCAGGGAGGACCTTAAGGTCCATAAATAGCAACACCCTAGAGGTCCTGAACCTCTAAGGAAGTTAGATTAGCCTCAACCAGAGCCAGGGCCCTTTCAGCACTGGCCCCGGCTTGGTGGAACGCTCTGCCTCATGAGACCAGGGCCCTGCAGGATCTGATTTCTTTCCGCAGGGCCTGTAAGACAGAGTTGTTCCGCCTGGCCTTTGGCTTGGAATCAACTTGATCCCCTCCCCCTCTTTCCTTTTTCCTTTCTCCTTCTGTGATGGAACTCCTATTTGGGGACTTCCCTGGCTTTTTTCTGGCCCACGTAGGACCAGTCTGGATAGTTAGCCTTGGTGAAGACTTGACGTTTTCATCCCCAAAAAGCTTTCGATTTGAGTTTCTACTGAAATGAGGCTGCATTTTAATGTTGTACTTAATCTTGTTTTTCAGTTGTATTTTAATCAATTGTTTTTATACCTGGTGTTAGCCGCCCTGAGCCCGGTCTTGGCTGGGGAGGGTGGGGTATAAATAAATTATTATTATTATTATTATTATTATTATTATTATTATTATTATTATTATTATTCCGTCATGAATGCTTTAGTTGAGATTCCTGCATTGCAGGGGGCTAGACTAGATGATCCTTGGGGTTCCTTCCAACTTTACAATTCTATGTAATTTTTGCTAAGCTGAAAAAGGAAAGCAATAGGTTCCCCACCCATTCCTTTGCAGGCAGCCTATGAGATATCAGGCCTCAGACACACACCCTAGGAGCATGCAACTTTAAGTTCAGTCGTCCAGGGAGGTAGACTAGGCTGAGATAGACTGGGAGGCTCCAAGTCGCCCACTGAACCCCAGGGCTAAGTGGGGATCTGAACCCAGACCTTCCCATCTCCATGTCGAGTTCCCCAGCCACTCCACCCAATCGGCTCCCAGGCTCTCCCTCTTCCCTGGCTGCTTACCAGCAGAGAGACCACCGTGCTGGAGTAGTAAGCCAAGTCTTCGATGATCTCAGTGCGGCGGTTGGCTCCGATACGCAGGGACCGGCTGTGGACCTCCTCCGGCAGCACGGTCAGGATCTCCAGTAGGAAGGGCAGCGAGGTCACGTCATTGTTGTACCTGGGGTTCCAGGGTGAGGGAGGGGGGCGTTGGGGGAAAGGAAGGAAGGGAGGGGAAACGTGAGACAGCAATGAAAGGGGACTGCTAGGGGCACCCCCCCCCAGCAATAGGGGCTCCCAAGTTCTTGACCCCGATTCCAGAGGGTGGCTGTCCTAGCTGGGCAAAAGAGCCTGGGCGATTGCCTAAGAACTACTAATGCTATGCAGGTTTGGACTTGACCAGTCGCAATCCTGGAAGTCCCATGCAAGAGCAGGGTGAAGTATGATAAACATGTTTTCGTGCTTTAAAACACACACACACACACACACACACACACACACACACACTTGCACCCTTACCTCCGTGGCAAGTAACCTAGCTGCAATTGTCCAGGTTACTCCCCCCCCCCACACACACACACTCTTAATCTATCTGGCGTTATGGTTTTGTCTTCCAAGGAAACTGAGAATACTGCTTCTCAGCTCTGAAAGAATTTGGACTGTTTATCGCAGCTGTAAAGGGACACAGGTGGCGCTGTGGGTTAAACCACAGAGCCTAGGGCTTGCCGATCAGAAGGTCGGCGGTTCGAATCTCCGTGACGGAGTGAGCTCCCGTTGCTCAGTCCCTGCTCCTGCCAACCTAGCAGTTCGAAAGCACATCAAAGTGCAAGCAGATAAATAGGTACTGCTCCGGCGGGAGGATATACGGCGTTTCCGTGCACTGCTCTGGTTCGCCAGAAGCAGCTTAGTCCTGCTGGCCACATGACCCGGAAGCTATACGCCGGCTCCCTCAACCAATAAAGCGAGATGAGCGCCGCAACCCCAGAGTCGGCCACAACTGGACCTAATGGTCAGGGGTCCCTTTACCTATCGCAGCTGTAACCTATATTCCCATTCGGTCAAGCCAGTTTCTGCATAGACAACAGGCTGGCTTAAGAATATGGTTTAAGAGTAAGTGAAGATGTTGAAAAGGAAGTCAGAAATACTGCTGCATCTACAATGCTATATTTAGAGCCGGATTCAAAGGGCTGGTTGAGGCCTTTAAAGCCCTACACAGTTTGGGTCCAGTCTGCCTACTAGTTGCCCTTGGTCCATCTAGTTCAGTGCTGTCTACACCGACAGGATTCCAGGGACGGTTCTCTCCCAGCCCTACCCAGAGATGCCATTGGGGAACTGAAGCTGGGACTTTCAGCATGCAAGGCATATGCTCTGCCACTGAGCTATGGTCCTTCCTTCCCAAAATTAAGATTACGATCTTCCAGGTGGCCTGTGACTGGTGTCCCATCTTTATCACCATCACTGGTACCCAGGGTGCCAGCTTGAATAAAATACTGGGGGGCAGGAAAGCCCTGCCCCCCAAAAACGATCACATGGCACAGCACACACACACCATTTGAATGGCAATCCCCATCACCATGGGAGAGGGCCCTCAAAAAAATTATTGGGGACCAAAGGTGTTAGATTTCTGTTATCCACTGTGCAGTTCTTGGAGTCACAAGACTCTGTTGACATTCCAGACTGTTTGAAGTCTCACGGGAGATGGATGTTGATGTTACTGGTTCCCTGTTTCTTTGTCCTGTTGTTCTCTGTCTCTCACAGAGAGCAGACGCATATTCTTTTCTGTCTTGAGTAGTTAGAAATAAAGTAGCAATGTGGCACATATTTCTGGCTCCTTCTGCTACTGTGCAGAGTACCCAGAGTACCTTCTGGGTACACTGCGCAATAGGGAGCGTGCCTGAAGTCTCATTCAAAGGCTTAGGTTGTTAATCACAGTCAGAGGAGATTCTGAAGATACAGCCAGAGGAATAGCCATTTCAGCTCGGTCGTACAGACAAAAGGGACCTTAGCCCCTAGGAGTTGGCTCCTATACTGGTACCCTTAGCGAGTATGTGGGGCAGGACCTTGTCACTGGTGGTCCCTAGCCCCCACCTTTCAGATCATCATTTAGCCTCCGCCCTTCCCCACTTTGACAAAGATCACAAACACTGTTTTGTTTGAATACACCTTTGATGGCTGCCTATTTGTGAGCAAACGCTGGAGGTGCGGCTGTTCTTACTAAGCAAGCTGTCCCTAAATCGATTTTACTCGTCACCATTTTCTGTTAATTTTCAGGTTGGCAGTCGGAACACAACCATGTGCATGAAAAAGCAAAGCACAAACCAACCAACAGGCAATCCCCAGACCCACTAAACCTCTCCCACCTGTGACACGCAGCTCCCCACGTGGTTGGAAGCCATTTCCAAAGGCCCAGAAGAGCAGCCCACGACCATGAGAATCTGCATTTACACAGAAGCACCTCATTTGGGTTTCCAACTTCACACCCGGGGCCATCTCATGTCATCAGCACTTTACAAAACCATTACAAGGTATAGAAGGTTCAACTGGAGGTGGGGAGAAGAGGGAGATTTGAAAAGGGAGCCACTTACTTTTCAACCAGTGTGTGCACACAGCCCTTCCAGGAGGCCATCTGTAGGGCGAGGTCTGCTATGGCTAACGCAAGCTGCAAGGGGAGAGAGGCGGTGGGAGAGAACAAGTCAAAGGTGGGTGCTTCCAGCTAAAAGATGTAGCTCCCCCACCGCAAAGGAACGGTCCGCTGCAATTGCGCCTGGCTTTCAGTTAATGTAAGAGCTGCCTGCTGGATGAGTTCAGACCAAGGGGTCAATCAAGTCCAAGAACGCTGCTTGACACTAAACAGCCAGGAAGCCCCCAACACAGACAAGAAGGCTAAAAGCAGGTGCCTGCTGTTGTTCCCCAGTGACTGGAATTCACAGGGAGACTGAGGAAAAGGCAGGGTACCTTTTGAAAGTCCATTGAGCTGCCAGGGGCAATAGGTAATAATATTAATATTAATACTAATACTAATACTGATACTGATACTGATACTAACATTAACATTAACATTAACATTAACATTAACATTAACATTAACATTAACATTAACATTAACATTAACATTAACAATAATAATACAGTGGTGCCCCGCAAGACGAATGCCTCGCAAGACGGAAAACCCGCTAGACGAAAGGGTTTTCCGTTTTGGAGGCGCTTCGCAAGACGAATTTCCTATGGGCTTGCTTCGCAAGACGAAAATGTCTTGCGAGTTCCTGCGGGTTTTTTTCCTTTTCCCCCCCTTTTTCTAAACCGCTAAGCCGCTTTCTGCTTATCCGCTAAGCCGATAAGCCGCTAAAAGCCGCTAAAAGCGCTAATATCGCTAATCCGATAAGCTGTCAATGGGCTTGCTTCGCAAGACGAAAAAACCGCTAGACAAAGAGACTCACGGAACGGATTCTTTTCGTCTTGCGAGACACCACTGTATTTTTATTTATACCCCGCCCTCCCCAGCCGAAGCTGGGCTCAGAGCAGCTAACAACAGTAAAAGTAACAGAGCTTACATAAAATCACAATCTATTAATTGAAATACATTCTAAAATCAATTCATTTTAGAATCAATTCAGAATCAAATTAACGGTAACCACTGGGCTAGAGTTCTATGAGGGTTACAAAAGGAGGGGGTCAGGCTGTGCCGTGGCCAAAGGTCTGGTGGAACAGCTCTGTCTTGCAGGCCCTGCGGAAAGATGTCAAGTCCCGCATGGCCCTGGTCTCTTTGTGACAGAGCATTCCACCAGATCGGGGCTACGGCCGAAAAGGCCCTGGCTGTGGTTGAGGCCAGCCTAACCTTCCTGTGGCCCGGGACCTCCAAGATGTTTTTGTTTGAAGACCGTAAGGTCCTCCGTGGGACATACCAGGAGAGGCGGTCCCGTAGGAACGAGGCTCCTAGGCCGGATAGGGATTTAAAGGTTAAAAGAACATGAGCTGGGTCTGCAGGTTCAGGCCAGCGTCCCATCTAGCCTAGAATACTGTTCTCACAGTAGCTAACTAGATGCAAGCAGGACCTGTGCACAAGAGCCCTCGCCCCTTCTGTGGTTTCCAGCAACTGGTATTGTTCAACTGGTTTCAATGGGAGGCATGCTACCTGACAGTGGAGGCAGCACACGAACCAACCCCGCCAGTAAACAACGATAAAAGATACCCCTCCATGAAGCCCCCTTTAAAAGCCATGCAAGCTGGTGGCTGCCTTCTGAAATGGCCACTCGCTCCCCACAAACGTGGGGTTCACTGCTCACCTGAGTGACGATGACAGGGGACATGTCTTTCAAGTTCTGGATGTGGGTGAGCAGTGAGTCCCGCAACGAGACGTGGGAGTCCGTCGGGAGCTCGTAGAACGAGGTCTGGATCTTCATCTTCATGGTTTGAGCGGCAAAGTAGCACGATTCCACATCCTGCCGGATCTGCAGCAACTGATCCGATATCTCCCAGGCGTGGACCTTGGGGCGAGACAAAGGGGGAATAGATGCCATCAGGACAGAAAAGGCAGGTGGTGTGTGCTTATCAGCAGCTTCAAGCTCTAAAGAACCGGCAGCTTTCTTATGACACCTGGAAGCGTAGATTTGATCCAAGGTGGGAAGAGGGCACCCAGTTATTCTCTCCGCAGTCTTTACAACCCTAGACCTTGATCTCTCTTACTCACCCTGGACAGCAGGGCTCTGGGGTTCCAGATCTTAGTGTGCAAGCAACTCTGACCACCATAACCATCCAGCTCTGGCCCCTATTCTGCCAGGGACCTGTGCAACTCTCATACACCGTTCTGCATGGACACAAACCTCGACAAAGCTCTGCTTTCCTTCTCCTCCTAGGAAGGCCCCACAACTCTTGTAAGACTATTGGTCATTGGTGGCGCTGTGGGGTCGGCTCTCTCCTCACTCACTGGGATGGAGCGCAGAATGAGAATGAGTTGCGTTTCTCCCTTTATTTTTATTTTATTGGAATTTTATTTACAACAGAACACAACCCCCCCCCCAGCCGCCCAATACACAAATCCACCCTCATTAAACGTGAACATAACATACAGTGTGCATAACATGCAACAATACAAACAACCAAATAAAAGACTTCCTTTCTTCTTTAAAGCAAAGAGGAAACACCCGCGACACAGCCTTCACACCCACTCTCTTTTCCGGGGCAAGGCTATTGCACCCAACTCGCTAGCCTCCCAGTCCCAGGCAGGATGTTACACCACCGTCCTCAAGAAAAAGGGGAAGGAGTAGATGTAGAAAAAGGAATAGATCCAAGGGGCTGGCACGCATGCGCGCGCGCACACACACACACACCGTGGCTGTACAACATATAAAACTGTAATTGACAGATCTGTTCCCTTTTAATGGTGCCGTATAGTTCAAGCTATGGTTTTCCCAGTAGTGATGTATGGAAGTGAGAGCTGGACCATAAAGAAGGCTGATCGCTGAAGAATTGATGCTTTTGAATTCTGGTGCTGGAGGAGACTCTTGAGAGTCCCGTGGACTGCAAGAAGATCAAACCTCTCCATTCTGAAGGAAATCAGCCCTGAGTGCTCACTGGAAGGACAGATCCTGAAGCTGAGGCTCCAAGACTTTGGCCACCTCCTGAGAAGAGAAGACTCCCTGGAAAAGACCCTGATGTTGGGAAAGATGGAGGGCACAAGGAGAAGGGGACGACAGAGGATGGGATGGTGGGACAGTGTTCTTGAAGCTACCAGCATGAGTTTGACCAAACTGCGGGAGGCAGTGGAGGACAGGAGGACCTGGCATGTTCTGGTCCAGAGGGTCACGAAGAGTCGGGCACAACTAAACAACAACTGCAAAAAAGGGTGAGGGAATGAAAGCTGTCACTTCAGCCTGCAGCAGGAATCGTATAAAGTTGCAAGCATCATTGAGGGGCACAGGAACTCAGGGGAAGCCAATAGGTACTCCAGTTCCCATCAGCCCCAGCCAGCAAGGCAAATGGTCACAGAATCACAGCGTCTAAAGCAGGGTGGATTTGATTCAGTCTAAATCACGATTTAAATCACCAGTCAGTAAGACTTGATTTAAATTTTTTTTTACAGAAAGACTCATTCTTGCTGGTATAATCTTAATATTTGCAACCAGATGAAGGTTTCGTTTTTGGAATAAATCTTCAGTGCAGTTTTTACAATTAGATCAAAAATTGCTGATTTGGTTATACTGCTAGAAATACACAGACCGATAATTATGAAATTATTGTGAGGTTTAATAAGTTAACTGTTTTTATTTGGACAACTTTTCTGCTGTAGCTTATTAGAAGGAGAAAAACAAACATTTCCTCAATAACTATTTATTTAACTAAAACAATAACATTATAGCATATGTATCCAGGTTTGTTAACTGATGTGGTTAAACAATTTTTTGGGGGGAAATCTCAGACTGAGTTTTAGCACACATGAAAAACTTAAAGCAAATCCTTATTTCCTGATGAATAGCCTTTGGACTATAATGTAACTTAAATAGAAAACTACCTTTAGAAATATTTTTTCTCCAAAAGCATATTATTTTAAAAATCCAATTTAAATTTTAAAAAAATCTGAATTAAATTTTAAAAATTTGATTAATATTTTTTTAAAATCATTGATTTTTATCCACCCTGGTTGAAAGGGACCCGAGGGTCATCTAGTCAAACCCCTGCAATGCAGGATTGAACCTGCAACCTCTGCATTATCAGCACCACGCTCTAAGCAACTGATGCGCTTTGCAGTCCAGCAGCGTCCAGAGGGCACCACGTTGGTTACCCACCAAGGGTCTTTTGAAAACGGGCTGCAAAAACGGCTCTCAGGAGGATCTGAAATGCCCAAACAGACAAAGAAAGGCAGCAGGAGAGAAATAACCGGGCTTTTTAAAAAAAAATGTATTGCTGCTACCTTGGGAAAGTTTGTAGGAATCACCACGAGAAGCTTATTTGCGGCAAACAAGCTATTTGGAAGATGGAGCTGAAATATTCATGAGTTTTCAGACAAGGAGACCTTGCACTAGAAACCCAATTCCCAAAGCGATTGTTAACTGTTTTAGGGGGGTAGATTGCATGTTATGTACCACAATTCTATTTAGATTCCAGAAAGCAACCTGCCGCACTCTTCTGTGTTTGGCTGAAAGACTGAGATTTGGGGTATCCCCATCAGTTGTGGCGATTGCTGCCCACCTGCTTCCTGGGGGGGGCCACAAGACCGCTCAAAGCTGCCCCCGGTCACAGTCTGGGTTGGGGCAGAGAACATAACTAATAATAATAATAATAATAATAATAATAATAATAATAATAATTTATTTATACCCCGCCCATCTGGCTGGGCCTCCCCAACCACTCTGGGCGGCTTCCAAAAGAATATTAAAATACTATGATACATCAAACATTAAAAGCATCCCTAAACAGGGCTGCCTTCAGATGTCTTCTAAAAGTCTGGTAGTTGTTGTTCTCTTTGACATCTGGTGGGAGGGCGTTCCACAAGGAGGGTGCCACTACCGAGAAGGCCCTCTGCCTGGTTCCCTGTAACTTGGCTTCTCGCAGTGAGGGAACCGCCAGAACTTGCTTCTCTTTTATGGGTTTGGAGTTTTATAAACCGCCTTTCAGCGCACACCGCCATGTTCCCAAAGCAGTTGACACCCAGTGTCAAGCACACCCGAGGCGATTTCGATTTGAACGTTTCGAAACAGTAACGTGAACTGAAATGAATTAATCAAGGGCAAACCTGATTCGGACTACAACCAAACTTCAGAAAGACTATCAGTGTTAATGCTGTCATGTCCTAAGGCAAGGAAAGCGTTCCAAGAGGAGAAACTGGACTTAAGGAAAGTTCGCTGCCTCCCAACTTTTGGGCCAAACAGGCAGTCGAGGAGAGGAAGTAAGAGAGGGGCCATTATGAAAGCCCCAAATCACCAGCTACAGGAAAGATTTTTCAAAAAGTTTCATAAAAATGCCAGCAGATGCATCAACAAAGGTCACAGCTTGCAAGATCCTGAGTATGTGAGAAATTAGCCAGGCACATTTGGTGCAGATCCAATTGCGACTATGTGGAGATCTGTGGGTGCCACGTTGACACTGACCTCTCCATCTGGCTGACCTCTCCGGCTTTCTTACGCAGGTAAGAAGAGCTTATTCCTCTCCTGTCTTTTTCTCCGTGGCGTACATGGGTCATCCCCCAACTCCTCAGTCAATCACAACAACAACATTGCAAGGTAGGTTCGGCGGCTGTGTCTGGTCCGAGGCCACCCACTGAGCTTCATGACCGAGCGGGGATTTGAACCCTGCTTTCCCAGGTCCTAGTCCAAAACTCTAGCCACTACACCACACTGGCTTCCTGGAGTACTTCTGCTACAGTAAAGGGACCCCTGACCATTAGGTCCAGTCGTGGCCGACTCTGGGGTTATGGCACTCAACTTGCTTTATTGGCCGAGGGAGCCGGCGTACAGCTTCTGGGTCATGTGGCCAGCATGACTAAGCCGTTTCTGGTGAACCAGAGCAGCGCACCGAAACACTGTTTACCTTCCCGCCAGAGTGGTACCTATTTATCTACTTGCACTTTGAGGTGCTTTCAAACTGCTAGGTTGGCAGGAGCAGGGACCGAGCAATGGGAGCTCACCCCGTTGCGGGGATTCGAACCGCCAACCTTCTGATCAGCAAGCCCTAGGCTCTGTGGTTTAACCCACAGCGCCACCCGCATCCACTTCTGCTAGGGGCAGCTATATAAATTAGGAGGTGAATAAACAGGGGGAAAGCAAAATGTCCTTTAGGGAAAGATCTAAAATATTTTCCCTGAAGCTTGAATTTGTTTTATTCTGGATTGTTTTATTTGAAGTTATAATTGTAAATTGCTTTGAGATTTTTTCCTTTAAAATATAAAGAGATATAGAAATGAAATAATAATAATACCGTATTTTTCGCCCTATAGGACGCACTTTTTCCCCTCCAAAAATGAAGGGGAAATGTGTGTGCATCCTATGGGGTGAATGCAGGCTTTCGCTGAAGCCTGCAGAGCGAGAGGGGTCGATGCGCACCGACCCGTCTTGCTCTCCAGGCTTCACAGACCTCTCCGCAAGCAGCAGGAGCGCTCCCGCTGCTTGCGGAGAGTTGCCTGCATGCAGAAGCCTGCGCGCACTGAGCTCAGCGCATCCAGGCTTCGCGGACCTCTCCACAAGCAGCGGGAGCCAGCGCTGGGCTCCCACGGCTTGCAGAGAGCTGCCTGTTTGGGGGCTGGGGCGGGGGAAGCTCGGGCCTCCCCCGCCCCAGCCCCGCACCTGGGGAGGGAAAATAATTTTTTCCCCTTTATTTCCCCCCCAAAAAACTAGGTGCGCCTTATGGGACGGTGCGTCCTATAGGGCGAAAAATACGGTAATAATTTCATTGCAAAAGAAAATGGCACCTAGGAATCCCGTGGTGGCAACTGCAACCTAGATGCAAGGTGCTATTTGTTCAGCCGCCAGATGCTGTCTCGTTGCAGGAGGAGAAGAGAAGCATTGACTCAAGTGCATTTGAAGAGGCCCTTGGCGGGGAATGTGCCACAGCAGCTAGCAAAGAGCCACTTTTGTCTAGTTGCCCTGGGCAAGTAACCATGGAGGCTACAAGCATAGAAAGTGGCCTCTGGCCCACTGAGCTAACCCCTGGCCTATGCCAACTTGGAGTGAGTCTCCAAAAAGGGAGGCGAAATGTTCTGGGTTGCTCTTGTTTAACACATCACAGCCTGCAGTAGTGAAATCGGGTGGTGGGTGTCGGCCGAAACGGGAGTAAAAACTGTGCTACAGAGCAACAAGAGGGAGGTTATCAGCATGCTCAAGGGGAGGGGGGCAGATTTGCAAAGAACAAAATAAATAAATCCAAAATTCACACTATCCATTTAAACAAAAAACCCAGCCTAATGACAACAGCATCTGCATCTTCGGTAGTCATGAAATGTTAGTGATTAGTTGGAAGAGCAGAATGGGAATCGGGAGGAATAGAGGGGAAAGTGCGATGCCCTGCTTAAGCTCTTTGGTTTGGGCCAGCTGGCACACTGTGTTGGGAGTTGTGGTCCAAATCGTCTAGTTTATAGCATCCTGGAGGAGCAGCATGGTTGTCTGGGCCTAAACCAGTGGTGTCCAAACTTTTTTCAAAGAGGGCCAGATATGATGAAGTGAAGGGCCGTGGGGGCCAACCAAAGTTGTTGACATTTTTTTTTTTAATTGAAGTTGTTGAGGTTTTTTTAGGGACAGTATTAAACCGACTGGTGGGCCGGGTTAGACCCCTGAAACGAACTTTGGACATGCCTGGCCTAAACCATTGGTGAGAAGGGTGAGGATACTCTGAAAGGATTTCGTCCCAAGGGGGGCAGGTGTACCCTGCAATAAAATGCCTCCACCCAGGATACTATAAACTAGACAGACTTTTTATTCTTCTTCTACTTGGTATCTTCATCCACCCCACACCTGATTTTTAGTTTCTCGCACGCACTGTTCTCCTCGCCACTCCCCTCTTATTTTCAGACATTTCTCTCCATTGGCCCCAAGCACAATTCAAAGTGTTGGTGCTGACCTTGAAAGCCTTAAACAGGCTCGGTCCTGTATACCTGAAGGAGCATCTCCACCCCCATCGTTTAGCCCGGACACTGAGATCCAGCGCCAAGCGCCTCCTGGCGGTTCCCTCGCTACGAGAAGTGAGGTTACAGGGAACCAAGCAGAGGGCCTTCTTGGTAGTGGAACGCCCTACCACCAGATGTCAAAGCAATAAACAACTATTTTACTTTTAAAAGACAACTGAAGGTGGCCCTGTCTAGGGAAGTTTTTAAATGTCTGATGCTGTATTGTTTTTAATATTCGGTTGGAAGCTGCCCAGAAAGGCTGGGGAGGACCAGCCAGATGGGCGGGGTATAAATAATAAATTATTATTATTATCCCCACCTAACCCTTCCTCGACACGGGGAATAATTCGAACAAGGCCTTCCAAAAGAACAACTCAGGAATCTTTCTCAGAGCTAGGGATCACCTCTGCAATATATGCAGCAACTGTCGTGAGAAGAGCAGCTCTGAGCATGTGCAAAGTTTCTTTCCCCACCCCCCAACACTAAGGGGCTGCAACTGGCAGCCAATCACTGGAGCGGGGGGGGGGGGCCTTCCCACATCAGGTGACTCCCAGGTAAGGCCCGAGTACTGCCTGGGTCACCACTGCAAACAGAGCCCCTCTCTTCGCTGGGATGTCTGGATCTCAACCGCTACGCTACCCTCCCAGCTTCCTCTTAAATACTGCAAAACCCTTTGCACCTCCTGCTACATACTCTAGTCAAGAATGAAACCGGATCACTGTGCATAACCCTCTCAACAGATTAGGAGTAATAAAAATATATTGAAGGGCTTGAATGGAAACCAGTTTTGGGAACAGAGTGGAATGTCCTCTTTCTGCAGTGCCTCCTGACTTGCTCCTGTGCAAGTTCGAAATGCTGCTGAAAATGCATTAATCTGGAGGCTGCGAACGGGCCTGGCTTTGTCCCAAAAGCCACCCAGCAGGCAAATGTGCAAAAGAGCCCAGGGCGACGCCTGAAAGTGAATACGGGAGAACCAAGGGAAGAGAGTTCTCCACAGGCAAGAGTGTCTCGTTTCCCTGAAAGTGGAAACGGGATCCTTCAAGCCTCTGCCAACCTGTCCTCTAAACAAGTGCAATCGGCCTAGATGGCACTATAGAAAGGGGGAAAGTATTTCCTATGGAGGGGACGCGGGTGGCGCTGTGGGTTAAACCACAAAGCCTAGGGCTTGCTGATCAGAAGGTTGGCGGTTCAAATCCCCGCAACAGGGTGAGCTCCCGTTGCTCAGTCCCTGCTCCTGCCAACCTAGAAGTTCGAAAGCATGTCAAAGTGCAAGTAGATAAATAGGTACCGCTCCGGCGGGAAGGTAAACGGCATTTCCGTGCACTGCTCTGGTTTGCCAGAAGCGGCTTAGTCATGCTGGCCACATGAGCCGGAAGCTGTACGCCGGCTCCCTCGGCCAAGAAAGCGAGATGAGCACCGCAACCCCAGAGTCGGTCATGACTGGACCTAATGGTCGGGGGTCCCTTTACCTATTTCCTATGGAGGGAGAAGTCTAGGAGACAAAACGCCTAGAGAGATTTGGCCTTGGAGGCCAGGAATTGGACGTCAACAAGGAAGGCTCTCACGGGGATGACAAGGACCTCTCTCGGCCACAGCACCAATGTGGGGGCCCAGCTCCGCCTCAGCTGCCTACTAGGACGGACCCTTTAACGCAGCACTCTTCTGATTCAGCCAAATGGGAAACATCACGGGCAAACCCACACAAGTGACCCGGCTGTATCCACATGGCCATGGTGCCCAGAATCGATTGTGAAAGTTGCAGCTCCAAACATCTGGAGAGCAGCAAGCTAAGGGAGACCGATTTGGATCACCAGTAAGTTCCACGGGGCAGCGTTTCACGCGATCAAAGAGCAGCTATAAAGTTCTTTGCACAGCAGAACTGGAACAGAATCGAACAAAGAGCAAAATACCGGCGTGCAGAACAAAAAAGGCTTGACGTGCCAGAGTCAGCGTTTTTGCTCAATCATCTCATTCACGACAATTGTTCATCTTCGGTCATGTCTGCCCCTCTAGGTGATAGGAAGAGAGGTAATGCCGAATTCTACGAGGACAGCTCTTACACTGGACAGCAGCAATGAATCATCAGGGGGGAAAATACAAAATAAATAAATAAGGAACCCAAAAGATTCCTGCATGGGGGAGGGTTAGACTAGATGACCCTCGTGATCCCTTCCAATGCTGCAATTCTACGAGTCCCACGTTCCTCCAAGTGTCTGGGTCCTCAGCCACTTAGGTCTCCAAAGGCCAAGTGCCATTGAGGTTCTTGCAATTTATGCAAGCGAGATTATGTTCTCTCTCAGTCTAACCCAGGGGTAGGCAACCTAAGGCCCGGGGGCTGAATGAGGCCCAAACGCCTTCTAAATCTGGCCTGCAGACGGTCCGGAAAAGAGCGTGTTTTTACATGAGTAGAATGTGTTCTTTTATTTAAAATGCATCTCTGGGTTATTTGTGGGGCCCGCCTGGTGTTTTTTCATGAGTAGAATGTCTTCTTTTATTTAAAATGCATCTCTGGGTTATTTGTGGGGCCTGCCTGGTGTTTTTTCATGAGTAGAATGTGTGCTTTTATTTAAAATGCATCTCTGGGTTATTTGTGGGGCATAGGAATTCGTTCATTTATTTTTTTTCCCAAAATATAGTCCGGCCCCACACAAGGTCTGAGGGACAGTGGACCGGCCCCCTGCTGAAAAAGTTTGCTGACTCCTGGTCTAACCTATCTCACGGAGTTAAGAGGATTAAAGCATGGGGTGGGTGGGTGTGTCTTGTATACTGCCCACACCTACAAGGGGAAGGGATAGGATAAAAATGTATGGGAGACAAGACTGAAAGAAAAGTCGGTTTGTCCAAGCTCACCAGGCAAGTTTCCGGCAAAGGTAAGATTTGAAACAAAGACGTTGGCTCACAGGCTATTTCATGCAGCTTGGCTGGTTAGTGCATGGCTCTGACAATGCCCCACTCGCTGGTCTGACCCCCCCCCCCCGAGCTAAATGATCCTCAAATTTCCTTCCAACTCTAGGAGTCTAAGCCACCAGGCTTATTCTCAACTTGGGAAGCATCACTAACATATCTTCTCTAGAACATAGGCTGTTTGTGTTTCTATTAACTGGAGCAAAGTCTTTGGTCACCTTAAAATGTAAACCTACTACTGTATACATTTACTGGAAAATAAGCTCCACTGGCTTTAGCGGGAGGATTTACCAGGTAAGCACATGCACTCATATTAAGGCATGGATACCAAATGACACATATGCATTCTGGGCATGCCTGAACCTACCTTTTTCTATTTCTCCTTTAGATGCCTTAAAATGGACTCAAACACATGCCTGTTTTTAGTATGGAAGGGTTAACCCCTCCCATCCCAAAGGGTCTAACCTTTACTCACTTCCTTACCTACAAAAGCACATACAGTGGTACCTCGGGTTAAGAACTTAATTCGTTCCAGAGGTCCATTCTTAACCTGAAACTGTTCTTAACCTGAAGCCCCACTTTAGCTAATGGGGCCTCCTGCTGCCGCCGGAGCATGATTTCTGTTCTCATCCTGAAGCAAAGTTCTTAACCCGAGGTACTATTTTTGGGTTGGCAGAGTCTGTAACCTGAAGTGTCTGTAACCCGAGGTACCACTGTATCACAATAAATCTGTCAGTCATTAAATGCCAAAAGGCACAATTATTGCTGTATGTCGCAGCTGGACACTTTCCCTACTTGTAGGATATTTGAACAAGCCTAAATCCTCCAAAGCACATGATTCTGAAAGATAAAGAGTAGATTTGGGGTTTAAGAAGCATCCCAAGAGCCCAGTGGCACACCAGTTGTCCTCCTTGAATGACTGCAGGAGAGAAAAGCAAAGTAAGAACTTTCTTAGAAGACCAGCCCGGCATGCATTGTGCAGTAAACCAGAAATGGGAATTTTTTTGTTGAGATGAGCAGTCCTTTGTATTGGGCCCTAAAGCTGCAAACCCAGAGGTGAGAGAAGTGCAAGGAGGCTGCACCCAGAATATTTTAAAATTACGATTCAACAAGTTCTAAACACTGGCTGTTTTATTGTGTAATTCTACTGTCGTTGAAGAACTTTCAGTGCTTTTACAACTGACTAGTTATTATTACAGTGGTGCCCCACAAGACGAATGCCTCGCAAGACGAAAAACCCGCAAGACGAAAGGGTTTTCCGTTTTTTGAGGCACTTCGCAACACGAATTTCCCTATGGGCTTGCTTCGCAAGAAGAAAGCCCATAGGGAAATCTCCGGGGACCTCTTTTAAATGCTGGCGGTGGGGAGCAAAGCCTTCCCCTCCCCCCCCCGGCCTTCAGAAAACGTCCAGGAAGGCCGGCGGGGGCCGAAAGGCTTTGCTCCCCACCGCCAGCATTTTAAAAGCAGTCCGGGATAGCAGGGAAGCACTTCCCGCTATCCTGGACGGCTTTTGAAGGCCGGCGGGGGGAGCAAAGACTTTTGCTCCCCCGCCGGCCTTCAGAAGAGGTCCAGGACCTCTTCTGAAGGCGGGCGGGGGGTGAAAGTCTTTGCTCCCCCCCTGCCTGCCTTCCCGGGAGAGCGGAGAAACGCAGCGTCCCGGACAGCTGTCCCAGAGAGCGGAGAAACGCAGCGTCCTGTCCGCTGTCCCGGACAGCTTTTGAAGGCAGGCAGAGGGGAGCAAAGACTTTCGCCCCCCGCCCGCATTCAGAAGAGGTCCAGGACCTCTTCTGAAGGCTGGCGGCGGGCAAAAGTCCTTGCTCCCCCCTGCCTGCCTTCCCGGGAGAGCGGAGAAAAGCAGCGCGTTTCTCCTCTGTCCCGGACGGCTTTTGAAGGGGGGGGGAGCAAAGACTTTCCGATCTCCCGGGAAGGCAGGCAGGGGGGAGCAAAGACCTTTGCCCCCCGCCCGCCTTCAGAAGAGGTCCAGGACCTCTTCTGAAGGCTGGCGGGGGGCGAAAGTCTTTGCTCCCCCGTGCCTGCCTTCTCGGGAGAGCGGACGGCTTTTGAAGGCAGGCGGAGGGGAGCAAAGACTTTCGCCCCCCGCCCGCATTCAGAAGAGGTCCTGGACAAAAGTCTTTTTCCCCCCTGCCTGCCTTCCCGGGGGCTTTTAAGAGTGGACAGCTTTTGAAGGCAGGCGGAGGGGAGCAAAGACTTTTGCCCCCCGCCAGCCTTCAGAAGAGGTCCAGGACCTCTTCTGAAGGCTGGCGGGGGGCAAAAGTCTTTGTCCCCCCTGCCTGCCTTCCCGGGGGCTTTTAAATCACCCCGGGACAGCGGAGAAGTCCTCCGCTGTCCCGAGACAATTTTTAAATGCTGGCGGGCGGCAGCGAAGCCTTCGCTGCTGCCGCCCGCCAGCATTTTAAAATGCTGTCCCGGGGTTTTTTAAAATGCTGGGGGTGGGAAGAAAAGCCCTTGTCCCCCCCCCAGCCTTCAGAAGAGGTCGGGGGACAGACTGTCCCGGACCTGGTCTGAAGGCGGTTTCCATAGGAACGCATTAATTGATTTTTAATGCATTCCTATGGGAAACCGTGCTTCGCAAGACGAAAAACTCGCAAGACGAAAAAACTTGCAGAACGAATTAATTTCGTCTTGCGAGGCACCACTGTATTTCATTTATTGATTATTATTTATGAATACTGTTTATGAATTTTGACTGTGAATTGCCCTGGAATATATATTATGAGCGTTGTTTATATGCGTGTGGTGCAGTGGTTAGAGTGCTGGGCCAGGTGAGACCAGGGTTCAAATCTCCACTCAGCCATGAATCAAACTGGATGATCTTGGGGCCAGTCACCAACTCTAAGCCTAACCTACCTCACAGGGTTGTTGTGAGGATAAAATGGGATAAAGGAGAACTATGTACCTTGAGTTCCTGTTTTGTATGTATTAATAAGTAAGCAAAATAAAATAACTATCCTATAAATGAATAGCATTTCCCAGAAGTGAGGTGGGGGACAGGACAGGGATTGTAGCCCACATGGTCAGAGCAGTTCCCAAAGTAGTCCTGCAGTAAAACTAGTTGCATACCAGAGTTTTAGCACGTTCATATTGACGGTAATCCCAAAAAGGGAGTCCACTTGTTTCGTGGAATTTCTGGTGCTCTAAAATAGTGAAATTGGGTCCATGGCAGAGGCTAGAAGACAGGTCTAACTGGGCCACACTGGCTTTCCAACTATCTTTAGACATGGGCGCGACTCCCAAGAATGCACCCGACCCTTATCAACATTTGCAGGGAGAAGTTACCTTACACTCCGCCACCCACTGCAGTGCCTTCCTCCCAGCTCCCTAGGCCGGGCAAAGAAGAAATCAGGATGAGATCAGTTGCATTCAAGCTATTAAGAAGCCAGTAACCATTCAGGCTCCTTTGGCTCCAAGCTGCTGCCCTGCATGGAATCTGTAACCTGTAGCTCTGGTCTCTGAAACCTGTAGCTCTGGTCTCTGAAAGCAACTTACAGCTTCCCAGGGAGAAACTGCAAGACCAGGAGAGGAAGGCAAAGTACAAGCAGCTTTCCTTATCTCACACACATTCAAAGTGAGTTTCGCAACCTGGCAAAAATGCAGGCTCAAGGCCCGTGCTAAAGTAAAAAGGGCTAGATTTCCTTCCTACCCTCCACGAATGAAGCCTAGGCTTCTGAGCATTCAGAGGCAGGCTTAGAGTTTCACAGGCAGGGAGCTTGCATAAGCTACCACAACACAAACCAGGCCTGTTTCAGAATAATCCAGGCATGCAAGCTTGCCGCTGGGAGGAATAAAAGGAAGTTAAGTCTCCCCCTGGTGTCACAACCCAGAGCAGCTGGACAGAAACGCACCATGGCAAAAATTAGAGATAAGGGAAACCATCAGGACTGAGGCCAAGAGAGACAGCTTTTCCACAGCCTCAGGGATTTAAGCAGCGCACTACAACAAGGGACATGACCGACACTCCCAAATCAATAAGATTTGCTTTTTAATCCAAACAGCTTGTCAAACTACACAGGTTGCAGCGAAGTATCTCTGCGTGTTTTTTAAAACCAGGGTTTATTTTGAGAGAAGCGGTAGCACCATGATTCAGTTTTTTATGTTTATGGCACAGCACGAATTGACAACACACACATTTGCTTAGCTCTGCATAAATCCATGCCAAGTGCTGAAGAATCCGTGCGCGATGCCAAGAGATCTGTCACAACAGCTACGTCTACGGTATCTACATCTTCAACTCCTCAGAACGAGTCCTGGGCTAGGATCAAGCTATGGTGCTTCCGAGGCTCGTTTTGAACTGTAATCCCCACCTCTTCTGGAAAGGAGTGCCATGACTTGCACCGCAAAGTGCACAGCCAGTTAAATCCGATGCCTGAAACTTCTCTCGCGCATCAAGGAAACAGAAGCAGCTCTCCAAAGAGGACTACGGTTACTCATCTACAGAATGAGCCTCTGGGCCTACTTCTCCAGCACCCATGCTGCGGCGGTTGCAAAAGGAGTAGAACGAAAAAGGGTGCTGGGCGTGGGTGGTTGTGAAGGTGCGAGCCAGTCCCCTTACATATGCAGTTGGGAGCACAAGAGAAAAGGCTTGGATCCTACTGGGTTGAGAAGTCACTGCTCAGGAACCCACGTTTGCCCAGGACAAAAAGCCCCGAGTCTACTCATATTTCAAAGCCGCTTCCTGCACCCAACGTCCCTGGAGGCCTGCGCGCACGCACCCCATCAAGCCTTCCAAGAATCCCCCACAGCTTCCAGAATCCCCCACAGCTACTTTGCTCACCCGACCTCTGCCCAACCCTTTGGAATCCCTCCTTGCCTCTGGCTGCCCTGGCACTTGCTTCCCACGCCCCTCTCCTGCCCAGACCCAACAGCCCCAGCTTATCCCTCTCCCTCCCAGGGTCTCTCCTCCTGGTTCCCCTCGGCCCAATCCCACAGGGTCCTTCTGAACAGGAGCCTGACCCTTTGGCTTCAAAGACCCTTCTCACCCCCATCCCATCTGCAGGAGGCCCAAACCCTTTCTGACTGCATCCGCCCCGAGCGACTTGGGGCAACAGAACACAATTTTTAATTATTATTATTACTACTACTACTATTCTAGTTTCGGATCTCCTTTCCCTGCCTGTTTCCAAGACCCTCTCGTGACCCTCCCCAATCCCACCACCACGCCTGGCCCTCTGACCCCCATTATTATTATTATTACTACTACTACTACTACTACTACTATTCCAGTTCCTGAGCTCCTTTCCAAGCCTGTCTCCATGGCCCACCTCGACCCTCCCCAATCCCCACGACCACCCCCACGCCTGGGTCTCTGCCCCCCACAATTATTATTATTACTACTATTCCAGTTTCTTAGCTCTCCATGGCCCGCCTCGACCCTCTCCTGACCCTCCCCGACCCCCCCAAACCACCCCCACGCCTGGCCCTCTGCCCCCCCAATTATTATTACTACTATTCCAGTTTCTTAGCTCTCCATGGCCCGCCTCGACCCTCCCCGATCCCCCCCCCAAACCACCCCCACACCTGGCCCTCTGCCCCCACAATTATTATTACTACTATTCCAGCTTCTTAGCTCTCCATGGTCCGCCTCGACCCTCCCCGATCCCCCCCCCAAACCACCCCCACACCTGGCCCTCTGCCCCCCCAATTATTATTACTACTATTCCAGCTTCTTAGCTCTCCATGGCCCGCCTCGACCCTCCCCGATCCCCCCCCCAAAACCACCCCCTCGCCTGGCCCTCTGCCCCCCACAATTATTATTACTACTATTCCAGCTTCTTAGCTCTCCATGGTCCGCCTCGACCCTCCCCGATCCCCCCCCCAAACCACCCCCACACCTGGCCCTCTGCCCCCCCAATTATTATTACTACTATTCCAGCTTCTTAGCTCTCCATGGCCCGCCTCGACCCTCCCCGATCCCCCCCCAAACCACCCCCACGCCTGGGCCCTCTGCCCCCCACAATTATTATTACTACTATTCCAGCTTCTTAGCTCTCCATGGCCCGCCTCGACCCTCCCCGATCCCCCCCCCAAAACCACCCCCACGCCTGGGCCCTCTGCCCCCCCCAATTATTATTACTACTATTCCAGCTTCTTAGCTCTCCATGGCCCGCCTCGACCCTCCCCGATCCCCCCCCAACCACCCCCACGCCTGGCCCTCTGCCCCCCCCCAATTATTATTACTACTATTCCAGCTTCTTAGCTCTCCATGGCCCGCCTCGACCCTCCCCGATCCCCCCCCCAAAACCACCCCCACGCCTGGGCCCTCTGCCCCCCCCAATTATTATTACTACTATTCCAGCTTCTTAGCTCTCCATGGCCCGCCTCGACCCTCCCCGATCCCCCCCCAACCACCCCCACACCTGGCCCTCTGCCCCCCCAATTATTATTACTACTATTCCAGCTTCTTAGCTCTCCATGGCCCGCCTCGACCCTCCCCGATCCCCCCCCAACCACCCCCACGCCTGGGCCCTCTGCCCCCCACAATTATTATTACTACTATTCCAGCTTCTTAGCTCTCCATGGCCCGCCTCGACCCTCCCCGATCCCCCCCCCAAAACCACCCCCACGCCTGGGCCCTCTGCCCCCCCCAATTATTATTACTACTATTCCAGCTTCTTAGCTCTCCATGGCCCGCCTCGACCCTCCCCGATCCCCCCCCAACCACCCCCACGCCTGGCCCTCTGCCCCCCCCAATTATTATTACTACTATTCCAGCTTCTTAGCTCTCCATGGCCCGCCTCGACCCTCCCCGATCCCCCCCCCAAACCACCCCCACACCTGGCCCTCTGCCCCCCCAATTATTATTACTACTATTCCAGCTTCTTAGCTCTCCATGGCCCGCCTCGACCCTCCCCGATCCCCCCCCCAAAACCACCCCCACGCCTGGCCCTCTGCCCCCCACGTGCGCCCTTGCCTGGGGAATCCTCCTTCCCTCCATGCGCCTTGGTGAGCCTGGGCTGCTCTTCCCCTCCCCCTCCCCACCCCCCACCCCCACATGGCGGGGGGGGGCGTTTCACCGCCTCCCTCTCCCCCCTCCCCCCTGCCCCCCCACCCCACCTGCCCCCCCCCCCCGCTCACCGATCTCTGCAGCTCCCCGAGCCAGAGGCTGGCGCGCTCCTTGCCGCTGGGGTCCGGGTCGTGGTACAGGGCCTGCACGGCCTGGTACACCACTTGCAGGTTCGGCTTCCCGCCGCCGCCGCCCGAGGAGCCGCCGCCCGTGCCGGGTCCCGGGCCGCCGCCGCCTCCGCCGCCAGGATCCATCCCTCCTCCTCCTCCTCCTCCTCCTCAGGCCTCCTCCTCAGCCATTACCGGGAGAGGGAAGAAGAAGAAGGAGCAGCAGCAGCAGCAGCAGCGGAGGCCTCGCCCCGTGAGGGGAGAAAGTTCCCGCGCCCTCAGGCCCGGCGGAAAGGCCCGCGCCGCCCCCCTCGCCTTCCCCGAGGGGCTGAGCGGAGGAACAGAGCCCCGCCGAAGGAGGAGAGCCACCCCCGCGCGGCCCAGCGAAGCAGCCAAGGCCCCGTCCGGCCCCGTCCTTTGCTGGCTCGCGGCGCCGCTCCCGCCCGGAACCGACGGCAACCGACGACGCACTTCCGGGCGGGCGGGCGGCGGGGGGACGCCGCCAAAGGAGTCCGGGCGGCAGCACGCGCCCGGCCGGAAGTGGCCCGCCCTGCGCCGGGAGGCGGGAAAAGGGGAGCCGGCCCTTCTCTCGCTGGGGGGGTCTCTCCTCACTCATCACGGGAGAGGGGACCAGCCTGTCAAAATCAAATAAAATAAAATATCATACTGTTGTTGTTGTTGTTATTATTATTGGGCTGTTCCTGGAACAGTTGGCTTGGCAGGCAGAAGTTCAACCGCTCCAGCGCACGTGGGTGGGTTAGAAAAAACACCCTCCTTCCCTCTTATCTGGCTTGCTGCGCCTGTTGGATTTCTGCCTGCTTGAAAGGGCAGCCTTGCCAAGAAAGGATCGTTTTTATATGTTGATGCTGCCTCTGCAGGCTTGGCAGGCAGAAATTCAACAGCTGCAGCGCACGTGGGGGGGGGGGGTTGCTGCGCCCTTCTCTGTGTGTGTCTCTGTGTCTCCTCACTAATCATGGGAGAAGGAACCAGCCTTTCAAAATAAAATAGAATATCATACTATTGTTGTTATAATTATTGGGCTGTTCCTGGAACAGTTGGCTTGGCAGGCAGAAGTTCAACAGCTGCAGCGCACGTGGGGGGGGGGAACCTTCCCTCTTATCTGGTTTGCTGCGCCCTTCTCTGTGTAATTCTGTGTCTCCTCACTCATCGTGGGAGAAGGAACCAGCCTTTCAAAATAAAATATCATACTGTTGTTGTTATTATTATTGGGCTGTTCCTGGAACAGTTGGCTTAGCAGGCAGAAGTTCAACAGCTGCAGCGCACGTGGGGGGGTGTAAAAAAACCCCTCTTATGGCTTGCTGCGCCCTTCTCTGTGTGTGTCTCTGTGTCTCCTCACTCATAATGGGAGAGGGGACCAGCCTTTCAAAATAAAATAAAATAAAATAAAATATTATGCTCTTCTTGTTATTATTGGGCTGTTCCTGGAACAGCCGGCTTGGCAGGCAGAAGTTCAACAGCTACAGTGCACGTGGGGGGGGGTAAAAAAATACCTTCCTTCTTATCTGGTTGCTGCGCCCTTCTCTGTGTGTCTCTGTGTCTCCTCACTAATAATGGGAGAAGGAACCAGCCTTTCAAAATAAAATAGAATATCATACTATTGTTGTTGTTATTATTGAGCTGTTCCTGGAACAGTTGGCTTGGCAGGCAGAAGTTCAACAGCTCCAGCGCACAGGGGTGGGTTAAAAAAAACACAGTCCCCTCTTATCTGGCTTGCTGCGCCTGTTGGATTTCTGCCTGCTTGAAAAGGCAGCCTCGCCAAGAAAGGATCGTTTTTATATGTTGATGCTGCCTCTGCAGCTGTTCCTGGAACAGCTGGCTTGGTAGGCAGAAGTTCAACAGCTGCAGCGCACGTGGGGGGGGGTGTAAAAAAACCCCTCTTATTTGGTTTGCTGCGCCCTTCTCTGTGTGTGTCTCTGTGTCTCCTCACTCATAATGGGAGAGGGAACCAGCCTTTCAAAATAAAATAAAATATCATACTTTTGTTCTTGTCATTGGGCTGTTCATGGCTTGGCAGGCAGAAGTTCAACAGCTGCAGCGCACGTGGGGGGGGAACCTTCCCTCTTATCTGGCTTGCTGCGCCCTTCTCTGTGTAATTCTGTGTCTCCTCACTCATCGTGGGAGAAGGAACCAGCCTTTCAAAATAAAATAAAATATCATACTTTTGTTGTTGTTATTGGGCTGTTCCTGGAAGGGCAGGCTTGGCAGGCAGAGGTTCAACAGCTCCAGCGCACGTGGGTGGGTTAGAAAAAACACCCTCCTTCCCTCTTATCTGGCTTGCTGCACCTGTTGGATTTCTGCCTGCTTGAAAGGGCAGCCTTGCCAAGAAAGGATCGTTTTTATATGTTGATGCTGCCTCTGCAGCTGTTCCTGGAACAACTGGCTTGGCAGGCAGAAGTTCAACAGCTGCAGCGCACGTGGGGGGGGTTAAAAAAAATACCTTCCCTCTTATCTGGTTCGCTGCGCCCTTCTCTGTGTGTGTCTCTGTATCTCCTCACTAATCATGGGAGAGGGGACCAGCCTTTCAAAATCAAATCAAATCAAATATCATACTTTTGTTCTTGTTATTGGGCTGTTCCTGGAAGGGCAGGCTTGGCAGGCAGAAGTTCAACAGCTACAGCGCACATGGGTATGGGGGGTTAAAAAAAACTTCCCTCCCTCTTGTCTGACTTGCTGCACCTGTTGGGTTTCTGTCTGCTTGAAAGAGCAGCCTTGCCAGGAAAGGATCATTTTTATATGTTGATCCTGTCTCTGCAGGCTTGGCAGGCAGAAATTCAACAGCTGCAGCGCACGTGGGGGGGGGTTTGCTGCGCCCTTCTCTGTGTGTGTCTCTGTGTCTCCTCACTAATAATGGAAGAGGGAACCAGCCTTTCAAAATAAAATAGAATATCATACTATTGTTGTTATTATTATTGAGCTGTTCCTGGAACAGTTGGCTTAGCAGGCAGAAGTTCAACAGCTCCAGCGCACAGGGGTGGGTTAAAAAAAACACACTCCCCTCTTATCTGGCTTGCTGCGCCTGTTGGATTTCTGCCTGCTTGAAAAGGCAGCCTCGCCAAGAAAGGATCGTTTTTATATGTTGATGCTGTCTTTGCAGCTGTTCTTGGAACAGCTGGCTTGGTAGGCAGAAGTTCAACAGCTGCAGCGTAAGTGTAGGGAGGTAAAAAAAACCTCCCTCCCTCTTATCTGGCTTGCTGCACCTGTTGGGTTTCTGCCTGCTTGAAACGGCAGCCTTGCCAGGAAAATATCATTTTTATATGTTGATGCTGCCTCTGCAGTGGCCTCTGGGTGAATAAGAGCCAGTGCTGGTCTCACACTCCACTAAGGAAATGATGTCAAGTGTGGGTTTCATGCTCTTTATTCAGCTCATAGTAGTGAGGAATGAAAGTTCCCCCAAAATATCTGTTTTATATACATTATTTACACAATGGGCCCCACGTGATTGGCTAATTCCAGAATTCTCCTGTAGGTGAATCAGGTTGCGGATTCACTTCCACCTGGAGCTGGATTGGGTGGCTCCTACGGACCAATCAGACTGCTGCATTGTTCTAGGACCAATGAGACGACTGCATTCTGGATCCTATTATTCTAGGACCAATCAGACGGCTCCATATTGGATCCTATTGTTCTAGCAACAATGAGACCTTTTGGATCCTATTCAACTCAGTACATAACAGTGTGATTTAGAACACACCCACCCACCCTGGAAAGAAGAAGAAGAAGAATTTATTATTTATACCCCAGCCATTCTGGGCGGCTTCCAACTGAATATTAAAAACCATACAGAAGAAGATAAAGTCCCTACCAGAGAAGAATGGCAGATGAAGTTGATGGACTGCACCGAAATGACTAAAATGACAAGAAGAGTCAGAAATCAGGAAGACCAAAGTTTAAACAAGGAATGGGGAAAATTTATAACTTACCTTAAAGACCATTGTAAAGAGTTAAAACCGTTAGTAGGATTGGAATACCACTTGTATTTAAGCTTGAATTCTGGACATAATGGAAGAGCTAAAGGGTTTGAATTATCATAAAAGATGCGAGAGGAAATGATAAATAATAGGACCCACAAAGGGGAGGATGGAAGCCCAGGAGATTCCTTGGAATCTGTTTTTTATGATTTATTTACAGATAGGTAGCCGTGTTGGTCTGCCATAGTCAAAACAAAACAAATTCCTTCCAGTAGCACCTTAAAGACCAACTAAGGTGCTACTGGAAGGAATTTGTTTTGTTTATGATTTATGTTAAGGGATCTCTGAAATTTTTAATTTTGAAAACCAAATAAATTGTAAGAAGATAGAACACACCCACACCCTGCTGAAGCAACAGCCTTTGATTCCTACTACAACTACAGCTTCCGTTTGATTTGATACCCCTCTCCTGCTTGTTCCTGATGGAGATCTTCACAGATCCATTCTTTCCTGGTCTCCCATTTTGTGGTTCACCTCAGGCGCCCAAATGCCTTGAGCAGGCCTTGCCTGATCATTTTTTTTTTTTTAAATATATTTTATTTGGGTTTTAAACATAAATGCAAAAATAAAAACAGCATAACATATATCATAACATCTTTTCTTGACATCTATGGACTCCCTCACGCCTCCCGCTCTCATTTGCATCACTTTCAATTCTTGCCAGCAATTTATCATCTTGTTTACACTCTTGTGTCAAATTCATTTAAGTATAATCTATAAATTCTCCAATAGGTTTATAATTTTTCCTCAAATTTACTTATCATCTTAATTCCTTCTATTTTTGTGGTGCACTATTATTTATGATCTAGCATCCTTTCTTAACATTCAACCAAATTACAGTATTTTTTAAAATAAATCTTGAATTTCTTCCAATCTTCTTCGACCCTCTCCTCTCCCAGGTCTCGGATTCTGCCAGTCATCTCAGCCAGCTGCATATAGTCCATCAGCTGCATCTGCCACTCTTCCAGTGTGGGTAGATCTTGAGTTTTCCAGTTCTTAGCGATGAGAATCCTTGCTGCCGTTGTTGCATACATAAAAAATGTTCGGTCCTTCTTTAACACCTTCTGGCCGACAATGCCCAGAAGGAAGGCCTCTGGTTTCTTGGTGAAGGTATACTTAAATACCTTTTTCAGCTCATTATATATCATTTCCCAGAAGGCCTTCACCTTAGGGCAGGTCCACCAGAGGTGAAAGAATGTTCCTTCATTTTCTTTACATTTCCAACATTTATTATCAGACAAATGGTATATCTTGGCAAGTTTAACTGGGGTCATGTACCATCTATATATCATCTTCATTACATTTTCCTTCAAAGCATGCCTGATCAATGAGTTCTTCAGAGAAGAACTTGAGAGCTATGCCCCTTTAGGACACCTCGGACGAGGGCCTTCTTGGTGGTGGCACACATACCCTGCTGAAACACTTTTTGGAATGTGCCATTTGGGAAGAGGCGAAAAGCCATACTTTAAAACACCTCTTGAAAACACACCTTTTTATGTAGTGGTCCCCTGGGTAATACCGTTTTACCGCTTTGTTCTGTTTTTATTGACATGTGTATCATTTTGCCTTGTTTTATTGGTTTTTAAAAAACTTTTAATGTAAACTGCTCAGAGATCAGGTAGGTAGCTGTGTTGGTCTGACGCAGTCGAAATAAAAATAATAAAAATAAAAAATTGTCCAGTAGGACCTTATAGACCAACTAAGTGTCTTCTGGTATAAGCTTTCGTGTGCATGCACACCTCTTCAGAGATCAGTGTATAGTAAGCAGCATAAAATATTATTATTATTATTAATAATAATAATAATAATGTCATACCATAAAGGGCATGATGGCAGGGTATAAAAGGTGTTGGAGAAAGGAAGGCCAGAACCATGGGCTGGACCTTAAGAAAGATGTAAGCCCAGGACATGTTGAAAAGAAAGGAAGATAGTTATTTGAAGGAAGTAATTTTATTAGAAAGAGGATATTGGAAAAGTGTTACAAGGTGAGTCAATGAAATTCAGAAAGGGGGGATTTGAGGAAGTCAGTTAACAATGTCATTGAAATAGCGTTCTAGAGTAATATTGGTTTATATTTTTGTCTTTTTCTTTTCTTTTTATTTCTTTTTAGTATTGTAATGTCTTTTTCTTTGTGTGTTGTATTTGTTATAAATTTGGAAAATAAATAAAAAAAAATGGGGGGGGAGAAACATGTACGCCCCACAACTTCTCTTTTTTAAAACTATTGAATGCAGTGAAATGGCTACATATAAATTACAGAAAACAGAAAGCACAGCACAAAGCCATACACAGTGTGACAATAGCAGTTCCAAGGCAACTCAAAAAACCAGGCACAATGTGTGGATTAAAACCTGAGAAAATAAAATATTTTATCTTATTTTATTATTTTATTTCCTTAAGTATAAAAAGAAGGGAGACCAGGTTTCATCAAAGGGGTTTTCCTTTACAACCCCATTTGCAACTCTTCCAAGCCCAGTTAGCCCCACCAACTCTTTTCCTAAAACATTAGCCACTGAGCATAAGTTTGTGTGCGTCACATAGGGGGTGTTCTACGAAAGAGGGTCTCAAGAATGCTATGTACTGAAGTTCTCACCCTGGGCCAGTAGGGGGATACTGTAGTTTTCACTCAGGTCCACATATGCAAATAAGGGATTGAAAGGGACGTTCAGTGATTGGATAGTTACAGAAAGTGGTTACTGTTGCGTTCTAGTGGAGCTCTATATAAGCAGGCTGGCTGAACCCTTCAGTTCAGTTCTGGCCTGTGAATAAACAAGAGCTGTTTGAGGAATCGCTGTGTCGTCTGATATGTTCACCCACAACTAAACAGAGAGGGTTTGAAACTTATTATGAAGTAGAATATAAATATTGAGAAAATGAGGTTCATGGAAGAGAGATACTGCTGCGAGGACTTTCTATGTTGCTTGGAATCCGTGTGCCTGGTTTTAATACCATGAGTTGTGTGGTGTCGCTTTGTTGCAGGCATTTATGTATAGGTTTGGAGGGGTTGCCCTTCCAGCAGATATCATGCACATGCAGCCCACTACCAAAACCAGCACAATCGCTTTTGTGACTTTTGTGATGCTTTAATGTATTTTTAATCTTTTGTTGGGAGCCACCCAGAATGGCTGGGGAAACCCAGCCAGATGGATGGGGTATAAATAAATTATTATTATTATTATTATTATTATTATTATTATTATTATTACTACTACTACTACTACTACCACCACCACTACCAGGTCCAGTCAGCGACTACAGTGGACTCTTAGGCATTGCCAAAAGGGGCAGGCACATATCTGCATAAAATCTGCATGAGGTGCTTTATAGATGCTGTAAGTTTAAAACGAAGTCCTACAATGTAAATAGAAATATAGTACATCTTGCCCTTGTGGAGGAGAGTTTGGTCAGATGTGTGCTTGCTTATTCTGTTGCCTAGGTGCTGAGAGTTGCTTGGCAGCTACTAGGCTCACCTGTGACCAGGTGAGCTGAGTGCCTGCTCTGTGTGCTGTCCAGGTGTTAACGGTTGGTGGGCATATCGAAGGCCCTCCATCCCACTTTTTGTGGTCTTTAACTTTAGACAGGACTTTGACAGGATGGCCCATCAAATAGAGGGCACTTTCATATAAGGAAGAAGGGAAAGGAGATTGTTAGCAACTTTGAGACTTCTTAAAGGTAATTGATGAATTACCAGTAATATGTTTAATTCCATAATGTGAAGATTTAAGGATGTTAATGTTTAAGTTAAATTTCATAAGAATTGGGATTTGGAAAACCGTTAAAAGGACATGCAATGAAATTCAACCAAGGGGAAGCGAGGAAGTCACTTAACAAAGTTAATAAGTGTAATTTTCAATAAGGCTATGATTTATGTTTGTTTGTCTTGTGTGTTTGTTTGTTTATAATATTGTGAAAACCTTTTTTTTTTTTTTTTGGAAAAAAAAAGGTAAAGGGACCCCTGACTGTTAGGTCCAGTCGTGACCGACTCTGGGGTTGCAGTGCTCATCTCGCTTTACAGACCGAGGGAGCCGGCGTACAGCTTCCGGGTCATGTGGCCAGCAGGACGAAGCCGCTTCTGGTGAACCAGAGCAGCACATGGAAACGCCATTTACCTTCCCACTGGAGTGGTACCTATTTATCTACTTGCACTGGCATGCTTTCAAACTGCTAGGTTGGCAGGAGCTGGGACAGAGCAACAGGAGCTCACCCCATCGTGGGGATTCAAACCACTGACCTTCCGATCGGCAAGCCCTAGGCTCTGTGGTTTAACCCACAGCGCCACTCGCCACTCCTTAGGGTAGTGATAAAGCAGGATATCAAATCCAAATTCTTCTTCTTCTTCTATGGTAGCTCTGCCAACAGAGAGTAGTCCTCTGAAAATGAGGACACATGGCCATACTTTTACGGCTTGTACAGACTGAGTGTCTCTAAATATGGCTCAAAATCCTTTGCAGTGGCTGGGAGTGTAAAAGTCACTGCCATAACCAGCAAGGCGGAAGGTCAGCTGTCCAGAAAGAGCTGGCCTTTAAATCCATTCCTGTAATCGGTGTTCATCAAATAATAAGTGATATTTCGTGACCTCTGGTGGATACAACTGAAATATTCCTCTTGGCCCCAGGGAACACACTCTCCTCCTTCATTTCCTCCTCAATTCAACACATCATGGACTTCTCCAAGCCCTTCTCAAGCCTCTTGTAAGGAGCAGGCCAGCAGTAAATCACACTGATGGAGTTAACTCTTTATTAGCAAGAACACAATCTGTACGTTGTTGTTGTTTAGTCATTTAGTTGTGTCCGACTCTTCGTGACCCCATGGACCAGAGCACGCCAGGCCCTCCTGTCTTCCACTGCCTCCCACAGTTTGGTCAAACTCATGTTGGTAGCTTTGAGAACACTGTCCAACCATCTCATCCTCTGTCGTCCCCTTCTCCTTGTGCCCTCCATCTTTCCCAACATCAGGGTCTTTTCCAGGGAGTCTTCTCTTCTCATGAGGTGGCCAAAGTCTTGGAGCCTCAGCTTCAGGAACTGTCCTTCCAGTGAGCACTCAGGGCTGATTTCCTTCAGAATGGAGAGGTTTCATCTTCTTGCAGTCCATGGGACTCTCAAGAGTCTCCTCCAGCACCAGAGTTCAAAAGCATCAATTCTTCGGCGATCAGCCTTCTTGATGGTCCAGCTCTCACTTCCATACATCACTACTGGGAAAACCTTAGCTTTAACTATACGGACCTTTGTTGGACCTCCATGGACAAAGACACAATCTGTACAGACTTGGCCAAATGTCAGGGCTCATGAGAAGAGCAGCTCGTCACCAGTAGGTCTTACCCCCACGAATCAGATACCGAGATTGAAAGTCCTCACCTGCCCAGGGCTTTTCCCAAGCAATTGGGGGCTGTGTCTGAGCCTAGCAACCCTCTCCACCCTTTTCAGGCCTCTTCTGGGTCTGCGTTGCAGGAGGTGGAATAGATGAACTTTGGGGTGCCTACGGTTCCATGAACCTCTGCTGCTGCTGCTTTTTTTGATAATAATTTTTATTAGTTTCCAATTACAATCCAATAGTAGCCTCATTATAGCAATACCAATTTATAATACAGTACAATTAACACCAATAGTTCAAATAACGAATTATATACCGTATTTTTCCGTGTATAAGACGTCCCCATGCATGAGTTTGACCAAACTACGGGAGGCAGGGGAAGACAGGAGTGCCTAGCATGCTCTGGTCCATCACGAAGAGGCGGACACAACTGAACGACTAAACAACAACAACAGCCGTGTTGGTCTGCCATAGTCGAAACAAAATAATAATAATAAAAATTCCTTCCAGTAGCACCTTAGAGACCAACTAAGTTTGTTATCGGTATGAGCTTTCATGTGCACGAAAGGTCATACTAATAACAAACTTAGTTGGTCTCTAAGGTGCTACTGGAAGGAATTTTTTCTCACCCTTATCGTTATTACTATTTATTTGCACGCACGCACACCCTTTTGTCGAGACAGCAATTCAATTCTATCCACATTGCCCTAGGCCCCTTTAAAGGGGTTGATTTTCTCTCACACAAACCAGGTCTGTGAAGGATCTCCTTCGTTATGTAAGTATCATAGTTGTCAACTTACAGATTTGAAAATAAGGGACCAGCAGCCTCGGAAATAAGGGATCAGCAGCCAAAATAAGGGATTTTCAGAGCACAGGTATGTTCGACTTCTGAGCCCCTCCGAGCCAAAGGCAGAAAGCCCAGCCAGCAGCCAAACAAAGCCTCAAGCGGTGGTTCCCACAGAGCAGCAACCCGGCAAAGGGGATGCAGCAAGGAAAACCACCGTCCCCTCTCCGCTGGGAAGCGCTGAGCAAAGGCGAGTCCCCAGGCAACGCGGCCGATTTGATCGGCACAAGGCATGCAAGCTCCACCCCCCAGTCGTTCTTAGACTCCTTATTGGGTGAGCAACGCAGCCAAGCAACACAGCTGGAGCCTCCCTCCCTCCCTGGCCGGCAGGGAGGGAGGGAGGGAGAGGAGCTGCTTCATTTGAAACCCAGGAAATTTAAGGGACATCATCAATAAGGGACAGCAGCAGGACACAGCGCTGGGATAAGGGAGTTTCCCGCCAAATAAGGGACGGTTGACAGCTATGGTAAGTATGTTGCTGCAGAAAATAAAGAGCTGGAGAAGGGGGCTTGTCTTTTTTGCCCCCACCCCCTCCAGCTAGTGCTGCCGCCATCAAGAAGTCTGTGTGCGTTGAAAGAAAAATAGATCTAGTCTGGTTTCCTCTCTGCCAATGGGAAGGCACCACCCCCGAAACGGAATCTGATGGGAGGACGGACAGAATCTGATGGATTGTTAATTTAGGATTTATTATTTTAGGTGTTCCGTGGTATACTGCAAGCACATTGTCAAAGCTCAGCAGGGTTCGGTATGGTTTCAAATTGGATGTGTGACCACATGCTGAGGGGTGGTCTAGATGACCCTTGGGGTCCCTTCCTTTTTTAAAAAAATCATTTTTATTGATTTTCCAATAAAAAAATCCAATCAATATATCCAATCATAATACTCCAATTAAAATAAAAAAACTAAAATAAAAAAAGACCAAATTATACTCCAAATTATATTTATTAATTTTTCGGAGCTCCACACTGTCTGGATCTCTGAACCAAATCTCCACATCTTAGTCCTACTTCTCGTTGTTTCCATATTTTCCACATCTCAATTTTAAGGCTTCATAATTCTTTGTCCCCGAGTCCATGATTCTCTAGCATGTCAAACATCATGTACTTTCATCCGTCAAATACAGCTTTGTTAATATATATATTTTCCCAACTGCCTTTTTATCAGCGCAGCGTCCTCTGAATGTTGTCTAAGTCTGTTATCTGAAGTTTGATGGAGCAGCAACTCATTAATTGTCCAAACCTTCCTTTTGAGTTTTATTAAACCAGTACCTTCCAAATTAAGTTATTAGGCAAAACCGTTTGCAATATTACCGTAAACTGTGTTCCACAAATATCAGTCATTTGGCGATCGATCGGCCTTTGGAGACCCTTCCAACTCTACAATCCAGCGATTTAGTTAATGCTGTGAGCCTTCCATATTATGCTCAGCCTGGTGAAATGTAAAAACAGAACTTTATGTCACAGAAACACCATCACTTTGCACCAGAGAATCTCCAGCTGGTAGCCATCACTTCCTCCTGAGGCAGGCAGTTCCATAGGTTAATGACTGAGCTAAGCTGGAACTCCTGGAACTTCTCAGCACTGAGAGATTGAGCTGCGTGGAACAATATGAAGCTGCCTTATACGTGATCATCCTTCCTTGCTTACTTAGCACACCGGGAAGAGTGGGGAGACCTGAGCAGGTGACCGTGATTTTATCATTTTAGGTACCGCTTGCAGACCAGAAGAAGCCCTAACTAGAAATGTCAGGAATCGAACCTGCGACCTTCGGGTTTCTCTACAGGTGCTCTGCTGGTGGAGAAATCTTTCTTCCACTGTTTTATATAGATGCTTCTCACTCGGCTGATACAGATATCTCTTATTTGTTGTGTGTTTTTCTTCTTTCTTTCTTTCTTTTTTGAAGTTTTATTCGAGTTTGGGATTTTTACATACATTATATTATCTCCTTCCAATTTTAAATTTCCCGTACAATTTTTTCCTTTCCCTCCCTTCCCCCACCCCCATATCCATTGGAAGGGTTCAAACTATTATCCTCAGCTATGGGCCTAGCGTCTTTAGTTTCCACCGAATGTCTTTTGTTCCAGTAGTTTTTATCCATTGAAGATGGGATCTGTTCCTTATCATGGTGGACTTGACCTTCTGCGTTGTTTCCTGTGACGTGACTGTGACAATGTCTGACTGCATAAGTTCAAACAAATAACTATTCCATGCCTCTACTGTCCATTTTTCTCTATCTTTCCAACTGTTACGGTAAAATCTGGGTGCAAGGCTGCTCTGCCACCCAGTTGGTCGGACTAAGTCCGCGGGTCCCTGCGGAGGAAAATGAGCTCAGCCGGAGATAGGAGCAAGCAGCAGAAGATCCAAGTTTATTGCGCAACAGGTTCAAGGCGAGATTGAACAGCGAGAAAGGGGTGACATGAACTTTTGAAACTTCCCTCCATGTCCCAGAATACAGTGCAAAATGCATCCCAGTTATATCATGAATACATTAAGAAGAGGTTGGGTTACACAGGATTAACATATGGAGGAGGGAGGGGGGAATATGCAGAGCTGGAGATATGCGCAGATAAGCACATCCTGAGTACCGGTGATGAGAAGACAATGGTCCATGTACTGGCATTGCGCAGAGGAAAGGCTTGGCAGAGTGATTTGACAGGATTAGGGTCTTGACACCTTGCTTGAGGGATTATGGAGGACAAGGGAGGTGTCATGGAGTCCTAGAGAAATTGAGCAAATTGGCACGTTGAGTTTCTATGAATTTTATAGATTTTAGTCCCTTTTGACGTTGACAATTGGAAATAAATGGATATATTGTAGCGAAGAAGAAGGTGAAGAAGACATGCCCCCCCCCTCCATATCACAACCTAAAGCTATCGTTGCCTTTCCCGCTAATATCATAGCTTTGAAGGTAGACTGTGTTGTAAACGAAAAATTGCCCTTTTCCGTTATGGGGTATCCAAGAGCCCATATAGAGTCCTTACATAGGTTCCCTATTGGTAGGAGAGAATAACAGAGGCCAAGCAGAGAATATTGAGAAGCAAAGCAGCTAGTAAGCTGGATCTTTTATTGGTCTGTTGCAACAGGGTCCTCACTCACCACACGCAGGAAAGGAGGAGGACCCAGAAAAATGGTGTGCAAAGACTTTTGAAATTCCCATCCTGTAGATCAAGACCACCCCCAGAAACATCATACATACATCACAGAAGGGGTGTAACCTAAGAATACCCCTCAGATACATCACACCTACATCACAGAAAAGGCGGTCTAAAACAGAAATTTGAATGTTGTTTTACTCCTGTCCTTGTTTATCTCCTGTCTGGCAGGTTACTTGATTGGATTTCCTGGGGAGCCTGGCCAGTCTTTTGTAGCGATAAATACTTAGTTCCTGGGCCAGGTCACAGGCTCACACCCTATTCAAACACAGACATACCCTTAAGACAGGATTTGTGAAGGAAAAGACAATGGGGAGGCTTTTCCAGTTTGACCTTGCAGAGAAAACATTTGCTCAGTTTAGGAATCAAAATGGTTCCAGGTCGGTCTTCCTGTGCTGATCTATGTACGTGCGGTTATGAACATTACCATATATCTAAGACCATAAAATTCCTATTACAACTGGTCACCTTTCTCTACAGTGGTACCTCAGGTTAAGTACTTAATTTGTTCCAGAGGTCCGTTCTTAACCTGAAACTGTTCTTAACCTGAAGCACCACTTTAGCTAATGGGGCCTCCTGCTGCTGCCGTGCCGCTGGAGCACAATTTCTCTTCTCATCCTGAAGCAAAGTTCTTAACGCGAGGTAATATTTCTGGGTTAGCGGAGACTGTAACCTGAAGCGTATGTAACCCGAGGTACTACTGTGTAGCCAAGAAGAAACAGTCAGATTATCCGGGATCACTGTCCTGCGTTGTTATTTACCGTACTTACTACTTCGGCACCATGAACTCCTAAAAAAAGTTTTACCGCTTAGCCCACAGGATAGCATCTATTACTTTGTTTCAACTATAGACTTATTATACTTCTACGGACTTTCAAACATTGACAGACATGTGTTCATTTGATTTCAAATATATTAGAGAATTTACAAGTGTACACATTTTGTTTTCGTTGTACTAAATCATGTATATCATGCAATAAGAATTGCAGCGCTATCTAGTATACTGGTCTTCGTGTTGCTTGTATTGTTTGTTGTGTTAAGTTTGCAACACAGGGGTTTGTTGTTCTGTATTGATGATATTCCAAAACCTCAGCAGTGAGGTATTCGAGAATTGCAGCACTGTACACAGGAGTAGTAAGGGACATGGGTGGCGCTGTGGGTTAAACCACAGAGCCTAGGACTTGCCGATCAGAAGGTCGGTGGTTCGAATCCCCACAACGGGGTGAGCTCCCGTTGCTCGGTCCCTGCTCCTGCCAACCTAGCTGTTCAAAAGCACCTCAAAGTGCAAGTAGATAAATAGGTACCGCTCCAGCGGGAAGGTAAACGGCGTTTCCATGCGCTGCTCTGGTTCTCCAGAAGCGGCTTAGTCATGCTGGCCACATGACCCGGAAGCTGTACGCCGGCTCCCTCGGCCAGCAAAGCGAGATGAGCGCTGCAACCCCAGAGTCGGTCACGACTGGACCTAATGGTCGGGGCTCCCTTTACCCCTTTACCCAGCAGTAGTAGCACAAACTTAGTTTGTGGTGCGAGTCTTCAAGTGTCTATGGGTACGACCCACTGGGAACTGAAGTCCAGCTCTTTGTGAGCGAGACACTGCCTTTGCCTTTGCCTTTCCACTGTCCTTGCCAGCCTTGCCTCCAGCCATGGTTCCGTCGCTGCCATGTGAGGACCAGTCTCGATTCCGAGCTAGAGCCGCCTCAGAAAGTCGACAGACAATCGCTCATCTTGCTTTTCAGGCCACAGAAAGCTTTCTGGTTCACGCAGCCAGCAGGACTAAACCACTTCTGGCGCAATGGGACACTGTGGCGTGTGCAGAGCGCACGGAAACGCCGTTTGCCTTCCCGCCGGAGCGGTACCTATTTATCTACTTGCACTGGTGTGCTTTCGAACTGCTAGGTTGGCAGGAGCTGGGACCGACGGGGGAATAACACAAAATGGATGCTGTTGTTGCCAAGACACTACGCAAAATGGCTGCCACATCACAAGAGCAGGAAAAAGGGCCACAAAATGGAGTGGCTGTGGCCCCCCATTAGCCCCTTCCCAGCAATGGGGTGTTAACGGAGAAATCTGAGGGCTCCCTTGGACAAAAAACAAGGACACCAGCCAGGAATACCAGAGCAAAACATTAGCCAGGCTTGGTCTTTATTGAAGTCTGTTGCGACAGGACTCCCACCTGCCACAAGGTGGAACAAGATGGAAACCCCAAATAAAAGAGCCCCCAAACTTTTATTAGCTGCTAATCCCCATGTTACATCCCCCCCAAACTACATCACTAATACATCATGAAAGGGGAGGTCTGGTGGCAGTAATCTGAGCATCATGTACCCTGCCCCATGATTCTCCATGCCCTCCATCAAACACCCATCAAGTGTAACAAAAGAGATATTTACATTTCCCTGTTTCCCAGCCAAGTTCATCACACCCTTTGTCTTCATCTGGGTTTGTTACTTCTGGAATGGCTACCTGTCTGGCACTCAGGTATCAGGATGCCAGGAATTATCACTCAGGCAGAGGGGCTGGTGAGTATCTGAGCTCACATGTCTATATGAATTTCTGAAGTTTTCCCAGTGAGCCACTACATAGATCCATTGATCAGTGAATTCTTACATTTGTATCGTGCAGCAAAGGCCGTTTGAATAGATAGGAAGAAACTGTGATGGGGTGTTTTGTGGAGACAAATCACGAAAGTCACAAAAGTGATGGTGCTGATTTTGGTAGTGGGATGCATGTGCATGATATCTGCTGGAGGGGCAACCCCCCCCAACCTATACATAAATTCCTGCAATACACGGAAACGCCGTTTACCTTCCCGCCGGAGCGGTACCTATTTATCTACTTGCACTTTGACGTGCTTTTGAACTGCTAGGTTGGCAGGAGCAGGGACCGAGCAACGGGAGCTCACCCCGTCGTGGGGATTCGAACCGCCGACCTTCCAATCAGCAAACCCAAGAGGCTCAGCGGTAGGCTGGCATCCGTCTGTCTCAAGAGGCAATGGGGATGAAACCATACCACGGAAGAATAACACAAAATGGATGCTGTGGTTGCCAAGACACTACGCAAAATGGCTGCCACGTCACAAGAGCAGGAAAAAGGGCCACAAAATGGAGTGGCTGTGGCCCCCATTAGCCCCTTTCCAGCAATGGGGGGGAGGTCTTTAACCCTTTCCTCCTTTCAGAACAGAAGGGAGGCTGGGCGTCCAGCTGTGATAGGAATTTTATGGTCTTAGATATATGGCAACGTTCACAACCACACGTACATAGATCAGCACAAGAAAGCCAACCTGGAACCATTTTGATTCCTAAACTGAGCAAATGTTTCTCTGCATGGTCAAAATGGAACAGCCTCCCCATTGTCTCTTCCTTCACAAATCCTGTCTTAATCTGTGTTTGAATAAAGGTGTGAGCCTGTGACCTGGCCCAGGAAATAAGTATTTTACAACTACAAAAGAATGGGCAGGCTCCCCAGGAAATCCAATCAAGTAACCTGCCAGACGGGGGACGCGGGTGGCGCTGTGGGTAAAAGCCTCAGCTCCTACGGCTTGCCGATCGAAAGGTCGGCGGTTCGAATCCCCGCGGCGGGGTGCGCTCCCGCTGCTCGGTCCCAGCGCCTGCCAACCTAGCAGTTCGAAAGCACCCCTGGGTGCAAGTAGATAAATAGGGACTGCTTACTGGCGGGAAGGTAAACAGCGTTTTCGTGTGCTGCGCTGGCTCGCCAGATGCAGCTTTGTCACGCTGGCCACGTGACCCGGAAGTGTCTCTGGACAGCGCTGGCCCCCGGCCTCTTGAGTGAGATGAGCGCACCAACCCCAGAGTCTGTCAAGACTGGCCCGTTACAGGCAGGGGTACCTTTACCTTTTAACCTGCCAGACAGGAGATAAACAAGGACAAGAGAAAAACAACATTTAAATTTCTGTGATGTAGGTGGGATGTATCTGAAGGGTGGTCTTAGGTTACACCCCTTCTGTGATGTATGCATAATGTTTCTGGGGGTGGTCTTGATCTACAGGATGGGAATTTCAAAAGTCTTTATAAGCCCTTGCACAGCAATTTTGGGGGTCCTCCTCCTCTCCTGCGTGTGAGGGGAGTACACTGTTGCAACAGATCAATAAAGATCAAGCTTACTAGCTGCTTTGCTTCTCAATATTCTCTGGTTGGCCTCTGTTATTTTCTCCTACCAATAGGGAACCTATGTAAGGACTCTATATGGGCTCTTGGATACCCCATAAGGGAAAAGGGCATATTTTTATTTACAACACAGCGAAATGTGTGGTCGCTCTGTCAGAACTCCAAACACCCAGGGTAGAACCTTTTAAAGTTTAAAAGGCGCAAGGAGATAGGACAATAATATATCAAGGATGGTGAAATATACTCGGAGTCGAGAGTGGATTTCATGCTCTTTATTCAGCTCATAGTGGAGAGGAGGAATGGAAATTCCCCCAGAATGTCTGCTTTATATACATTATTTACACAATGGGCCTCACGTGATTGGCTAATTCCGGGATTCACCTGTAGGCCAATCAGGTTGCAGATTCACTTCCACCTGGAGCTGGATTGGGTGGCTCCTGCGGACCAATCAGACTACTGCATTCTGAGTCCTATTGTTCTAGGACCAATCAGACTGCTGCATTTTGGATCCTATTCAACTCAGTCCATAACAGATGGAATAACAAATAAAGTGAATAACACAACAATAACAGAAATAATAGTAGGTTAAGAAGATCACACACTGGTGGAGGGAAGTACTGGGTTGTGGGGGAGGGAGGTGAAGGGATGAACTGAAATTGTTAAAGATTGGTATAGGATTTAAGAGATTTAAATTTTTATAAAGATTCTATAAGGAAAGCAGAAAGCAGGAAGAAATATCTTGGAGAGGAGATCAGTGTAAATGAAAACATGAGACTTATGGTTTTGTTACATATGATTTTCTTTTGGAGTTGCTTGTTGTAAAGAATGTATATAATTTAATTTAAAAAAACAAACACCCTGGGTAGAATCCAGGTCAAGCCAGTCACACACGCAGCATTCCTCTGGATCGTCGAATCGTACAGTTGGAAGGGACCACGAGGGACATCTAGTCCAACCCCGTGAATCTTTTGCCCAACGCGGAACTCGAACCCACAACCCTGCAATGTATCCACTGAGTTACCCAGTTATCCAGTGCCCATCAAAGCACACACATGGGCCTCGTTCGCACAGGATGTCCGTCAAACAGGACAACTGCACTTGTGAGCACACGGCCTCATCTCACATTGCCTCCAACGGCCAACTGTTCAGAGGAGGCCGGCTCATTACAGCCTTCGTACAGCAAGCAGTGTTCTTTGCCATTATTGCCGATATTGCTTTTAGCATTGTTTTTAATCGTTATGTTAGGCGTCTCAACCGTTTTGTGGTAAGGTAAAGATAAAGGGACCCCTGACCATTAGGTCCAGTTGTGGCCGACTCTGGGGTTGCGGCGCTCATCTCGCTTTATTGGCCGAGGGAGCTGGCGTACGGCTTCCGGGTCATGTGGCCAGCTTGACTAAGCCGCTTCTGGCGAACCAGAGCAGCGCACGGAAATGCCGTTTACCTTCCCGCTGGAGTGGTACCTATTTATCTACTTGCACTTTGAGGTGCTTTTGAACTGCTAGGTGGGCAGGAGCAGGGACCGAGCAACGGGAACTCACCCCGTCGTGGGGATTCAAACCGCCAACCTTCTGATCGGCAAGCCCTAGGCTCTGTGGTTTAGACCACAGGAGGGAAGGCATGCTCTAAAATAGCCTTCGCCGCCTGGTCCCCATCAGACGTTGCGGACTACAACTCCCATCGTCCTCAGCATTGGCCAGAGCTGCTTTAGAGCATGCTGAGGACGCTGTGAGTTGTAGTTCAAGGCAGCTGGAGGGTGCTTGGTTGGCGAGGACGGGTCGAAAGGGCACCTCCAAATGGTAGCATGTACGTGCTTGCTTTAAATTTCTTCACCCGCCATTTTTCCTGATGGGGGACCCAGATATTTATTATTTTATTATGATGATTATTTCTATTGTATGATGCTGTTGTAGCATCAATAAGCTGCTCCTGCTTCTTTGGCGATCCCTCGCAGCTGAGTAAGATTGTCTTCCATAAACACGGTTTTAACAGTGAGTCCATAAGAGACTGTGGAGGCCAATTCTGGACCCACACGTCCTTCCACAGCAGGGACATTGAATTGAATTGAGTTTATTACGGTCATAGACCAGAGAAACATAAAACAACAATAGTTTACAAAGGGAATAATGGTGTCAATTTAAAAAATTGTAAAATTATATAAAAAATTGTAAAATTACACGTCCTTCCACAGCAGGGACATTGGTTCCCGGGCAGGAGTTGATCCCAGTGTGGATTTGCCAAGCGTGCCTCTTTCTTAGCACGTTTCTCCCTTGCGTCCTGAGTTCGAGTGTCTTCTTTTTTTTATGATATTTATTCCAAGTTTAAAAGTTACAAAAAGAAAAGAAGAACAATACCAAATACAAAAGCAAAAAAATACAACAACAGAGAAACAAGAAAAAATAAAAATACATTCTCTTAAAAACAAACAAAAAAGGAACAGATTAAACCTTTATATAACTTTTTCCCTTTACTTCTTTCCTTGACCTCCTCACACCTCCCAATTTTGTATTCTAGTTCAAATCGTTGTTTCAGCAAATCCTTCCTACCTAATTTTCATTTAAGTAATTTAATTTAATATGTTAAATTTTAACGTCCTTTCTTTCGTCAATTTCATCAACTCATTTTTACTTAATCCTTTATATCATTTCTACCAAAACCACTTAACTTTCTTTTTCCAACATCTTTCTAACATTCCTTAATTTTACAATATTTTTGAAGATATGCTTTAAATTTTTTCCAGTCTTCTTCCACCGACTCTTCCCCTTGGTCCCGGATTCTGCCAGTCATCTCAGCCAATTCCATATAGTCCATCACTTTCGTCTGCCATTCTTCTCGGGTGGGTAATTCTTGTGTCTTCCAATACCTTGCGATGAGTATTCTTGCTGCTGTTGTAGCGTACATAAAAAAAGTTCTGTCCTCCCTTCGCACCAATTGGCCGACCATGCCCAGGAGGAAGGCCTCTGGTGTCTTCTGGAAGGTGTATTTAAATACGTTTTTCATTTCATTATAAATCATCTCCCAGAAGGCCTTAATCCTTGGGCATGTCCACCAAAGGTGAAAGAATGTACCCTCAATCTCTTTACATTTCCAACATTTGTTGTCGGGCAAATGGTAATTTTTTGCAAGCTTCACTGGGGTTAGGTACCACCTGTACATCATTTTCATTATATTCTCTCTTAAGGCATTACATGCCGTAAAGTTCGAGTGTCTTCAAAGTCCATGACACCTTTGGTCAAGGCTGTTCTCCAACTGGAGCGCTCACAGGCCAGAGTTTCCCAATTGTCAGTGTTTATACTACATTTTTTAAGATTTGCCTTGAGACAGTTTTTAAACCTCTTTTGTTGACCACCAGCATTACGCTTTCCATTTTTAAGTTCGGAGTAGAGTACAGTGGTACCTTGGGTTACAGACGCTTCAGGTTACAGACTCCGGTAACCAAGAAATTTTACCTCGGGTTAAAAACTTTGCTTCAGGATGAGAACAGAAATCATGAGCAGGAGGCCCCCTTAGCTAAAGTGGTGCTTCAGGTTAAGAACAGTTTCAGGTTAAGTACGGACCTCCAGAACGAATTAAGTACTTAACCCGAGGTACCACTGTAGTTGCTTTGGAAGACGATCATCAGGCATCCACACAACATGACTGGTCCAACGAAGTTGATGTTGAAGAATCATTGCTTCAACACTGGTGATCTTTGCTTCTTCCAGAACACTGGTATTAGTTCGCCTGTCTTCCCAAGTGATGTGTAAAAATTTTCGGAGACTTTGGAATCTGCTGGATCGATTGCTTGTGTCGACAGGTGTCTTTTGTACAGGTACTGTAAGGAGCTGGGATCACAGGTAAGCCCTCTCCTTTACAGCAGGTGTTTCTAATCTCAGCTCCTTACATACAGTGAAGAAACCAGGTAGTCTGACATCTGGCTGGTTGATAGGGGATCAAATACTTATTTCACTCATTATAATGCACATCAGTCTCTGACTTTTGTCTTTCGGGTTTCTGGGGTTTTTTCCCCCTGTTGTTATTCTGTCTCTCACAGCTACAATAAACCTACCATTAAAATTATGGACTGGTCATTTCTTCGTCAGAGGGCAAATTTAGCAGGGGATCAAATACTTTCCCCCCTCGCTGTAAGGGGTCCATGTTTCACAAGCGTACAGTAAGGTTGGTAGTACAAGAGCTTTGTGAACAAGCCTTTTGGTTTCCCTGCGAATCCGATGAACCTCATTGCTAATTTCATGCCCTTCACCGCCGTTGCATATTCCTCACGCGCCCTTCCCGGCGGCAGAGCAGATATTTTTGCAAATAAAAAAACCCGACACCCAACACCGTCGCCCACCCCCACCCATCTTCCCCCCCCTCCATCTCTTTCCCCCTTTTCTTCCCAATGTCTCAACAAATGAAACTGATTTGTAAAAATGTTACATGGAAAAAGAAAATAAGAGAGAGACATTGCAAACGCTTTAGTAAAACAAGAAAACCTTTAATAATAAAAAAACAGAAAAAACCCGACACCCGTGTACGCATGCGCGTCTGAATCCGCGTACCCTTGACGCGCGACCCGGGGCGCGGCCCCTTTAAGAGCCTCCCTCGCTCCTTCGCTGGACTTTAAACAGGTGGCGCTTCGGGGAAAAAACGATACACAACGTTCTAAGAACGCAGAAAGAGGCGAGTGAGCGGGAGAGAGGCCAATAGGAAGCGAGGGGGCGGCGGGCGCAGCCAATGGGCGAAGAGGGGGCGGGGCGAACCTTGCTGGGCTGCAAAAACTGGAGCTGGTGGAATTTCGGGTTAATGATCAGCCGCCGAGCCAGGATCGGTGCGGGTCCCGCCAGGATGGCCCTGCGCGACCAGCAACCTGGGCGATAGGGCCGCAGCCATGGCCCAGAGGCTGGTGGGGGGCTCGTCTGCCCCCCAGGGGGAAGACTTCTCCTTCGTCAGCCCCCTGGTCAAATACCTGCTGTTCTTCTTCAACATGGTTTTCTGGGTGAGCGCGGCAACGGGAGGCTTAAACTCGCACGGATCGGATCCGCTGGCCCAGCTGGTTCAGCGTTGCCTGCACTGGCTGGCAGCAGCGGCTGCAGGGAGGGCTTGGGTGGGGGCAATTCCCGGCTCTACTCGGGAGGAGGTGGCATTGGGATTGGGGCTAAGTTGAGCCTGGAACCATCTGCATGCAAAATGGGAGGGGGGTTTCTGCGGTCTCCTTCGGGGCTACTGAGGCACGTGAGGATGTGCACACACGTGTATGCTCTGGTCCAGGGGTGGTGCGTCGAACGGAATGCGCGGGTTCCGCTTTTGCCTTTGAAAGGGAGAGAGAGAGAGTACTATAATTGCTCTGTTGCTTCGCCTCCATTAAGAGTCTCGTGGGAACGCACTGCGGTGCCCCTGGAGTCGGTAATAGGGGTGAAAAAGGACAATCTGATGTTATTGCAGTGATTTCCAAGCTTGACGGGGAATGCCTTCTCAAATTCGTGTTCACCAGGTGTCTTAATTGAGATCTGTTGTTGTTTAGTCGTTTAGTCGTGTCCGCCTCTTTGTGACCCCCTGGACCAGAGCACGCCAGGCCCTCCTGTCTTCCACTGCCTCCTGCAGTTTGGTCAAACTCATGCTGGTCTCTTCCAGAACACTGTCCCACCATCTCGTCCTCTGTCGTTCCCTTCTCCTTGTGCCCTCCATCTTTCCCAACATCAGGGTCTTTTCCAGGGAGTCTTCTCTTCTCGTGAGGTGGCCAAGGTACTGGAGCCTCAGCTTCAGGATCTGTCCTTCCAGTGAGCACTCAGGACTGATTTCCTTCAGAATGGAGAGGTTTGATCTTCTTGCAGTCCATGGGACTCTCAAGAGTCTCCTCCAGCACCAGAATTCAAAAGCATCCATTCTTCAGCGATCAGCCTTCTTTATGGTCCAGCTCTCACTTCCATACATCACTACTGGGAAAATCATAGCTTTAACTACCGGTATATGGACATTTGTTGGCAAGGTGATGTCTCTGCTTTTTAAGATGCTCTCTAGATTTGTCATTGCTTAATTGAGATATATACTGTCATTCTGAACTTGTCATGTAATTTAATGGCCTTTATGGGGTATTCCAGCCCCCACTCCACAAGTTTTCTTGGCTCTTTTTATTCTTTTTTAAATAATAATAATAATATCTAGTGTAATTTGTTGCATTTCGCCCTTATTAGCTTCCTTGAAGCTTTGCCATCAAACTGTGATCAAATCTAAATGGCAACAAGGTAAAGGTAAAGGGACCCCTGACCATTAGGTCCAGTCGTGGCCGACTCTGGGGTTGCGGCGCTCATCTCGCTTTATTGGCCGAGGGAGCCGGCATACAGCTTCCGGGTCATGTGGCCAGCATGACTAAGCCGCTTCTGGCGAACCAGAGCAGTACACAGAAATGCCGTTTACCTTCCCGCCGGAGCGGTACCTATTTATCTACTTGCACTTTGATGTGCTTTCGAACTGCTAGGTTGGCAGGAGAAGGGACCGAGCAATGGAAGCTCACCCCGTTGCGGGGATTCGAACCACCGACCTTCTGATTGGCAAGTCCTAGGCTCCGTGGTTAAACCCATAGCGCCACCCGCGTCCCTATGGCAACAAAGCAGGATATAAATCCAAAACTCACATGATGTGAAAAGGTTACTTTTGACCTTGAGTCAAACTCAGAGTAGACCCATTGGGATAAATGGACTTAAGCGGGCTTGCTCCGAGTTTGGCGGACGTTGCTCAAAACGACTTCTCTACCCGTTGTCATTTATTAACGTATGTCCTGTTTAATGGCCTAAAGTGGTTTGGAATGCTAAAACCATTGACACACACAAAAAAAAGGCACAATCAAACAATTCCTTCGAAACATGAAAATGAGCACCCATAATTAAATGTGCAAAAATTTCAGCCCATTAAAACAATTGACATCTTGTTCTAATTATACACCATTTCTGAGTAACTGCATGGCGCATAACTCCAGTTTTTAAAAATTGGGCTATGCGCTTTGCTCCAGATATCAAAAATTTGGAAGCGCTTCTCTCAAGTTGCACTTTTCAGTGCAATGCATTGCAGGGTGTTTTTTTCTCTAGAAAACTCTGGTTGTACAGTCTCCATTAATTCCTATTTGAGCGCAAGCTTTTCCTCGCCTTCTGCATCTCATTCTGACCTTCTAGGCCACTTTGTCCAATTAACTGTTTCCATTAGAAGGCCTCTTTATCCTGGATTGGTTTTAATTTAAATCCTTAGTTAACCAGTTCATCTGCCTCTGTATGGGGATAGGCAATTACCGAAGCGCTTGTAATTGCTCCTGGAGGCTGTAATCAGCTTTTAGGTGAGCGCGGTAATTTCGTTCAGGCTGTGGGCAGCGCCTGCCGATTCCCCCTTTGCCGAAACTCTCCTCTGCTTTTATTTATTGGAATAAATAAATTTATTGGAATAAATAAATGGTCCGCTCATCCGTAGCTCTCTGGCTTTCCGGCCAGAAGGTCCCCAGCACCTCCCAGTTCAAAGGCAATGGGGGCAGCTGGTGATGGGAACTGGGACCACGGAGAGCTCCTGTCTGCCACATGGTATTAGCTCAGTAGCCAAAATGGCATCCTCTAGATGGTGCGGAACTACAACTCCCATCATCCCTGCCCATTGGCAGTACTGGCTGGGGCAGATGGGAGCTGTAGTCCACAAACAACTACTCCGTCCATGCCCCTGTTTTACAGTTTTGTTTTCCATCTTTAAATTCTGGCTTGTTGCTCGAATTGTCTGTTTTACGTACATCTTTGTTTCAGCAATTTGGGTCTCCAGTTGTTGTTGTTTTTTGGACTACAACGCCCATCATCCCGAGCTAGCAACACCAGTGGTCAGGAATGATGGGAATTGTAGTCCAGAAAAAGCAGCTGGAGACCCAGGTTGGGGAAAACACTAATATGTGTTATAAAACCATTCCACTCGTTGTGTGTTTCTGTGAGTAGATTGAGGTAGAATCCTGACAAGACAGAAGTACTGTTTTGGGGGTACAGGAGGCGGGCTGGTGTGGAGGACTCCCTGGTCCTGAATGGGGCAACTGTGCCCCTGAAGGACCAGTGCTCATTTTGGACTCACAGCTGTCCATGGAGGCATAGGTCAGTTCTGTGTCCAGGGCAGCTGTCTGCCAGCTCCATCTGGTACGCAGGATTAGACCCTCCCTGCCCGCGGACTGTCTTGCCAGCGTGGTGCATGCTCTGGTTATCTCCCACTTGGACTACTGCAGTGCGCTCTATGTGGGGCAACCTTTGAAGGTGACCCAGAAACTACAACTAATCCAGAATGTGGCAACCAGACTGGTGACAGGGAGCGGCCGCCGAGACCATATAACACTGGTCTTGAAAGACCTACACTGGCTCCCAGTATGTTTCCAAGCACACTTCAAAGTGTTGGTGCTGACCTTGAAAGCCCTAAACGGCCTCGGTCCAGTATACCTGAAGGAGCGTCTCCACCCCCATCATTCTGCCCAGACAATGAGGTCCAGCGCTGAGGATCTTCTGGCGGTTCCGTCCTTGCGAGAAGCCAAGTTACAGGGAACCAGGCAGAGGGTCTTCTCGGTAGTGGCGCCCGCCCTGTGGAAAACCCTCCCACCCGATGTCAAAGAGAAGAACAGCTACCAGACTTTTAGAAGACATCTGAAGGCAGCCCTGTATCTGGAAGTTTTTAATGTTTGATGTATTACTGTATTTTAATACTGGAAGCTGCCCAGAGTGGCTGGGGAAGCCCAGCCAGATGGGCGGGGTATAAATTATTATCAACAACAACAACAACACCAAAAAACAGAGCCTTGTGGCCCCACAAAAACTTCCCATACAATCCTATGCAGGACTACTGAGAGAGTGCTGGGAACTCACCTCTGAGTAGTGCTTAGCTTTGACTTTAAGGAAGTTGCACACACCAGGAAATAAATGAAGTTTGTTTAGAACATGAAATGAGACAGTATATTGGTCCTTCTTCAGGAAAGCAAGTTCTACCTGTATATCTGCAGGCAGAAAATCAAACATCACAAACACACCGTCTTAAAAGAGTAAAAGAGTCTCTAGCTACCCAAGCCTGAGGGCCGAGCGTGACAATTTGCCACTGCACTCATCCCAAAAGAAGAATTGTAGAGTTGGGAGAGACCCCTAAGGCTCATCTATCTAGTCCAACTCTTTGCAATTCAGGAATCCCAGCTGAAGACTCCATAAGAGATGGCCGTCGAACCTCTGTTTAAAATCCTCCAAGGAAGAAGAATCCACCAGCTCCCAAGGGAATCCATGCACTATTGAACAGCTCTTACTGTCAGAAAGTCCTTCCTGATGTTGAGTCGGAATCTCCTTTCTTGTAACTTGAAGCCACAGGTTCGAGTGCTACCCTCCAGAGCAGGAGAAAACAAGCTTGGTTTATTCTCCATGTGCAGAAGCGCCAACTCCTAGGGGTCCAGGTCCCATTACACCCCCAATAAAAACAGAGGCGGTATACCTGACCTTGAAGCCTAATAATAATAATTTTAATAATAATAATAATAATAATAATAATAATAATAATAATAATAATAAATTTATTATTTATACCTTGCCCATCTGGCTGGGCTTCCCCAGCCACTCTGGGCGGCTTCCAACAAAATATTAAAATACAGTAATGCATCAAACATTAAAAGCTTCCCTAAAGAGGGCTGCCTTCAGATGTCTTCTAAAAGTCTGGTAGTTGTTTTTCTCTTTGACATCTGATGGGAGGGTGTTCCATAGGGTGGGTGCCACCACCGAGAAGACCCTCTGCCTGGTTCCCTGTAACTTGGCTTCTCGCAGTGAGGGAACCGCCATGAGTAGAATGTGTCCTTTTCTTTAAAATGCATCTCTGGGTTATTTGTGGGGCGTAGGAATTTGTTCATTATTATTTTTCCAAAATATAGTCTGCCCCCCCCCACAAGGTTTGAGGGACAGTGGACTGGCCCCCTGCTGAAAAAAGTTTGCTGACCCCTGTCTATGGTCGGTCTGTATGTTTTTCACCAGATCCACAGACAGAAAACTGGCGCAGGAGGCACGCACACTTAGAATGAAACGATTCCTTTTTAAAAATGTGAAAATTGCATCTGTATTTTTTTACCGTGGCAAATCTAACACTGGAAAGCGACTGTTGCAGGGTCATGTCCAAAAAATAGCCCTACGAGAATGTGCTGCCAACACAAGGATTTCTGCCCCCCTGCGTACCCCTTAAAATCTGTGCTAGGGCTTCTTCCAACCCTCCGGAGCAGATTTGGGGAGGGAGATCTCAATTGTGCAAGTAATGGATGGAACTGGATACTCCCTGCGCCAACTGAGTTTCATGATCATATATCACCGGTGCTTGTAGGATTTCAGCCTGGTGACGCGATACGTTTGGCAAGACCTGGAGGAGGAGGGTGAAAGTGGGGCATGTTCTTGGTGTTGTCGTTTTAAAAAATGAGGAAACAACTGATGAATGCAAAGGAAGAATGCATGGCCAGAAAACTGAGGAACCGTCCACAGACTGCTAGGAAGCACAGGCCACAGAGTTTTCCCACATGTCTCGCGTCTTCTAGGTACTGAAAGCAGTTTTCTGTTTGCCTGGTTGCTTCCTCCAGGCAAAGGCCCGTCCACAGAAAACCCAATTAGCGTTTGCTCCGATTCAGAGGTAAAAAACAGTCTTTTCCAAGGGAAAGGGGTGGGAGCAAGTGGAATTGTGGATGACCTCGGATTTGAACATGTGGCATATTTCCATCGCCGCCGTATTAAGCAGTTAGCCCTTACCCCTCTCGCCCTGATCTGGCCACAGTGATCCATGCGACCGTCACCTCCAGGCTTGATTATTGTAACTTGCTGTACGCGGGGCTGCCCTTGAAGCTGACCCAGAAACTCCAGCGGGTGCAGAATGCTGCGGCGAGGCTCCTCACGGGGTCCTCGCCGCGGGATCACATTCATCCAGTGCTTTACCAACTGCACTGGCTCCCGATGGAGTCCAGGGTCAGGTTTAAGGTGCTGGTTTTGACCTTAAAGCCCTATGCAGCCCAGAACCCTTGTACCTACGGGACCGCCTCTCCTGGTATGCCCCGCGGAGGACCTTAAGGTCCACAAATGACAACCCTTTGGAAGTCCCAAGCCACAAGGTGCTTAGATTGGTCTCAACTAGGGCCAGGGCCTTTTCAGTACTGGCCCCGACTTGGTGGAACGCTCTGTCACAAGAGACTAGGGTCCTGCGGGACTGGACATCTTTCCGCAGAGCCTGCAAGATGGAGCTGTTCCGCCTGGCCTTTGGTTTGGACTCAGTCTGACCCTTATGTTTCCCTCCCCTTATGGTCTTGATCCATGGGCTATTTTTAAAAAGAGGCTGCATTTAAATGGCATTTTAACCTGTATTTTAAATTGGTTCCCTCCCCCCCATTACTGTAATTTTACTGGTGTTAGCCGCCCTGAGCCCGGCTCTGGCCGGGGTATAAATAAAATTGTTGTTGTTGTTTAGTTGTTTAGCTGTGTCCGACTCTTCGTGACCCCCTGGACCAGAGCACGCCAGGCACTCCTGTCTTCCACTGCCTCCCGCAGTTTGGTCAAACTCAGGCTGGTAGTTTTGAGAACACTGTCCAACCATCTCGTCCTCTGTCGTCCCCTTCTCCTTGTGGCCTCAATCTTTCCCAACATCAGGGTCTTTTCCAGGGAGTCTTCTCTTCTCATGAGGTGGCCAAAGTCTTGGAGCCTCAGCTTCAGGATCTGTCCTTATAGATAAAATTATTATTGCTGTATTTTTACCTGCATTTTAGCCAGAGATAGACAACTACCTGACATTTAAAGACATCTGAAGGAAGCCCTGTTTTTAAAAAATGGGAAATGGAACCATAAAACAGGCACGTGGAATGAGCGGTTGTGCACGAGTTAAAGTAACAAAAGTCCACAAAGTTCTGCTATGAGTGACTTTAACCTGGGCTCAGCTGAATGAGGCTGTAAGAAGAAAAGGAAAGCAGCTTGTGCCAAGGGTTTTTCCTTCCTTCTCTCTCTTTCTCTTTCTCTTTCTCCACCCCTCTTTTCTTTCCTGTCCTCCCCCTCCAAAGAGAGCCCCCCCCAGGTGTCAATACAATTGCAGCAACTAATTGCAGCTAATTAAGCACAAATGCCTTCCTTCAAATCCCACGCTTTTCAATGCCAGGAGGGAAAAAAGGTGGCTCTTGACAAATGATCCCTTTGCTGCTGCAAGAAAGGAGGAAATGATTTATGAAAATGGCAGGCTGCATTTTGGGTGCCAGAGTGATGCTATTCAGCAGCTGGTACCTGGTGAGCAGGGAGGGTAGGCAAACTAAGGCCCAGGGGCCGGATGCGGCCCAATTGCCTTCTAAATCTGGCCTGCAGACGGTCCGGGAATCAGTGTGTTTTTACATGAGTGTTGTTGTTGTTGTTGTTTAGTCGTTTAGTCATGTCCAACTCTTCGTGACCCCCTGGACCAGAGCACGCCAGGCACTCCTGTCTTCCACTGCCTCCCGCAGTTTGGTCAAACTCATATTGGTAGCTTCGAGAACACTGTCCCACCATCTCGTCCTCTGTCGTCCCCTTCTCCTTGTGCCCTCCATCTTTCCCAACATCAGGGTCTTTTCCAGAGAGTCTTCTCTTCTCAGGAGGTGGCCAAAGTCTTGGAGCCTCAGCTTCACGATCTGTCCTTCCAGTGAGCACTCAGGGCTGATTTCCTTCCGAATGGAGAGGTTTGATCTTCTTGCAGTCCATGGGACTCTCAAGAGTCTCCTCCAGCACCAGAATTCAAAAGCATCAATTCTTCGGTGATCAGCCTTCTTTCTGGTCCAGCTCTCACTTCCATACATCACTACTGGGAAAACCTAACTTTAACTATATGGACCTTTGTTGGCAAGGTGATGTCTCTGCTTTTTAAGATGCTGTCTAGGTTTGTCATTGCTTTTCTCCCAAGAAGCAGGCATCTTTTAATTTTGTGACTGCTGTCACCATCTGCAGTGATCATGGAGCTCAAGAAAGTAAAATCTCTCACTGCCTCCATTTCTTCCCCTTCTATTTGCCAGGAGGTGATGGGACCAGTGGCCATGATCTTAGTTTTTTTTTATGTTGAGCTTCAGACCATATTTTGTGCTCTTCTCTTACATGAGTAGAATGTGTCATTTTATTTAAAATGCATCTCTTGGTTACTTGTGTGGCCTGCCTGGTGTTTTTACATGAGTAGAATGTGTGCTTTTGTTTAATAATAATAATAATAATAATAATAATAATAATAATAATAATAATTTATTTATACCCCGCCCATCTGGCTGGGTTTCCCCAGCAACTCTGGGCGGCTTCCAACAAAGTATTAAAATACAGTGGTCTACTAAACATTGAAAGCTCCCCTAAAGAGGGCTGCCTTTTGATGTCTTCTAAAAGTCTAGTAGTTGTTGTTCTCTTTAACATCTGGTGGGAGGGTGTTCCACAGGGCAGGCGCCACCACCGAGAAGGCCCTCTGCCTGGATCCCTGTAACCTCACTTCTCGCAGTGAGGGAACCGCCAGAAGGCCCTCGGCGCTGGACCTCAGTGTCCGGGCTGAGTGATGGGGGTGGAGATGCTCTTTCAGGTATACTGGGATGAGGCCAAGGCTTAAGAAGACTCTGGCCTGGCACTCTTGACATTCTGGGTTTTTTTGTCTTGGCAGGTGATCTCCATGGCGATGGTGGCAGTGGGAGTCTATGCCCGCTTGATGAAGCACGCAGGTAAGGAGCACAAAGTGTGCCAAGCAAGGGCTGGTGGACTCGAAACTGTTAGGCCATACTTCCTGAAGTGGGTGGCAATAAGAAACGGATAGGCACCGGAGGTCAGCCCTTTAAGTGTGTCAATTGCTTACTTGAAACACCTTCCTTGCTTCGATTTTCAAGTTTTATTGCTCTTTTCAGTTATGATAAAATGGGCAGTTGATTTCGGTTATTATAATGATTATGATGATTGGGTTATGGACAGAAGGTTTGAGGTTCATGGCATGCTCCACTCTAAAAGAAAATTTAATGAAAATGATGTACCATTGGTATATCACCCCGCTTAAACTATCAAAAATGTATAGAGTAAGGAATAAAATGTGTTGGAAATGTAAAACAAAAGACAGTGAATTTTTTCACATGTGGTGGACGTGTGAAAAAATGAAAAAATATTGGGACATGATATATAACGAAATGAAAAAACTATTTAAATACACTTTCCCAAAGAAACCAGAAGTATTTTTGCTGGGGATAACAGGGGATGAATTAAAAAAGGAAGATTACAAACTATTCATGTTCGCCACGACCGCCGCTAGAATCTTAGTGGCTCAGAAATGGAAATCCCAAGAAATCCCAACTTTAATGGAGTGGCAGACAAAAAAGTTTGAATACATAGAATTGGCGAAATTGACTTATAAGATTCGGAACCAAAAAGAAGCAAAGTTCGAAAAGGATTGGAGTAAATTTCTTGAATATATACGGAGTAATTATAAGAATTTAAAAACTAGCAGGATTAATGTAAATCTTGTGATGTGGATGGAGTGTAAATAAGAAACTATAAGAAAAGATTTGAGACATGAAAACCGTTGAAGGGATGGAAGGAAGTCCGGGCACAATAAGGTGCAGGGTAAATAAGAAGACATACAAATTTTTGAATTTAAGAGTATTTATTTTATTTGTTGTTGTTACAAAAAAGCAATAAAAAGTATTTAGGGGAAAAAATAGTTTTATTGCTCTTTTTGCTTTTAAAGCTATTTCCTTTGTATTTCTGATTCCAAGTTGTCCCCAAATAGCCAGTTATTGTTAATAGCTATTGATTTTCTCATAAACTAGTTACCCTATACCTGTGATCGATGAACGTTTGTGGGTGTTTAGTAAGTACAGTCGTACCTTGGATCCCAAACGCATTGGCTCCCGAGCGACTGAAACCCAGAAGTGAGTGAGTGTTCCAGTTTTTGAACTTTTTTTGGAAGCCGAACGTCCGATGTGGCTTCCACGGCTTCTGATTGGCTGCAGGAGCTTCCTGCAGCCAATCAAGAGCCACGTTTTGGTTTCCCAATGTTTTGGAAGTCGAATGGACTTTCGGAACGGATTCCATTCGACTTCCAAGGTACGACTGTAGTACTTTTCGTCGACAAGAATGTGTGGAAATGCTCTCCTTGCAATATCGGGCCTCACTGGAACAAGTTCATCCATTTTGTCGAGTTAATTAAACTACATACTTTTAATAAGATTTTGAATCATTGTCATGTTTTCCTCAGTGGGCCATGCAAACTGCTATTCTGAATAATGCTTTTTATACCGTAGGGTAGCACTGGGGATGAGTTTATGGAACCAAGCAGACAGTGGCCCAATAAGAACTGGGAACTGCTGTTTTGGGCATTTTCTGTTTTTCAATTGAATAAATTGAATAACAGTTGGTTCCCCCCCACCCCCAAGAATCCCGGGAACTTTAGTTTGCTAAAGGTGCTGGTTATGCTGGCTCTGTGAGGAAGTAAACTTGCTTTTTCAGCTCAGCAGAGGAGTGAAACTAGCTCACTCACGTGAGGAAAGCTGGAAAATGACCACCTTGGGATTTAAATTGTGGCTGCACCCCTGAAATTCCTCCTGCATTATTCTCAAGTGACCGGCGTTCTTGCCTCAAAAAAGCAGTCTCAAACATACAAGACGTAACCGGCTGTACGTGTGAAAAAATAAGATATACTATTCATTGTATTGAATTGTAGATTTCAACCGAAGTAGCTCATAAAGTTCAACGAAAAATGTAGAAGACCCAGTGGATCAGTTCATTCTCTAATCAATTTATGTGCAGTGGTACCTCGGGTTACATACGCTTCAGGTTACAGACTCCGCTAACCCAGAAATAGTGCTTCAGGTTAAGAACTTTGCTTCAGGATGAGAACAGAAATCGTGCTCCGGCGGCGCAGCAGCAGCGGGAGGCCCCATTAGCTAAAATGGTACCTCAGGTTAAGAACAGTTTCAGGTTAAGTACAGACCTCCGGAACAAATTAAGTACTTAACCTGAGGTACCACTATATAAGGTCCATATATGTGAAAGTGTCTATTCCACCTGTCTGTTCATAGAGTCCAACAATCCACACGAAAGGTTGTTGCAGTTCCACAAAATCCTTTCACAGAGTTTAAGACAAGGATTTCCGGAATATTAGCCTTGTTTCGCCGTCCTGGGCTTCATCAGTAGTACAAACTCACATATGATATCACAGGACAATGGATTTTATAGCATAGTAGTAGCTACTACTACTATTACTACTACAGTGGTACCTCTGGATGCGAACAGTATCTGTTCCGGAGCGACTGTGCATGCGCGGGTCGTGTTTCGCCACTTCCGCGCATGCGCGCGACGCCATTTTGAGTGCGCAGGCGCAGGCGGCGAAACCCGGAAGTAACACGTTCCGTTACTTCTGGGTCGCCGTGGAGCGCAACCCAAAAACGCTCAACCTGAAGCATATTCATCCCGAGGTATGACTGTACTGTGAAAGGATCCACTGGGTCTTCTACTTTTTTCGTTTATGAGCTACTTTTGTTGAAATCTACAATTCAAGGCAAGAGAAACTGATGGACTGCGCAGAACTGGCAAAACTGACACATAAACTACGGGACAAGGATAACCATGACTTTAAAGAGGAATGGAAACCTTTTACAAAGTACCTAAAGATGCAACAAAGTGAATTGGACTCCTTGGCAGGCTTTGAATAAACACTCACAATTTTTTAAATTGATAATTAGTTATATAAATTAAGGACTTACAGTGGTGCCCCGCAAGACGAACGCCTCGCAAGACGAAAAACCCGCTAGACGAAAGGGTTTTCCGTTTTTCGAGGCGCTTCGCAAAACAAATTTCCCTATGGGCTTCCTTCGCAAGACGAAAACCCATAGGGAAATCTCCGGGATAGCGGGGAAGCGCAGCGCGTCTTCCCCACTGTCCTCGGACCTCCTCCGAAGGCTGGCGGTGGAGCGGAGAGACCTTCTCCGCGCGCCAGCCTTCGGATGGCTGTCCTGAAGACTTGCGGTGGGAGGAGGGTTTTCCTTCCCACCGCCAACATTCAGAATGCTGTTCTGAATGTTGGCGGTGGGGAGGAAAAACCCTCCTCCCACCGCAAGCCCCGGGAACAGAAGAGAAGCGCTGCGCGCCTTCCCCTCTGTTCCCGTACCTGTCCGAAGGCTGGCGGTGGGGCGGAGAGACCTCCTCCCGCCGCCAGCCTTTGGAAGGCTGTCCTGAAGACTTGCGGTGGGAGAATGGTTTTCCTTCCCACCGCCAACATTCGGAAGGCTGTTCTGAATGTTGACGGTGGGGAGGAAAAACCCTCCTCCCACTGCAAGCCCCGGGAACAGAAGAGAAGCGCTGCGCGCCTTCCCCTCTGTTCCCGTACCTGTCCTGAAGGCTTGCGGTGGGGAGAAAAGCCCTTCTCCGCACCGCCAGCCTGGCAAGCGGTCTCCATAGGAACGCATTAATTGATTTTCAATGCATTCCTATGGCAAACTGTGCTTCGCAAGACGAAAAACTCGCAAGAAGAAAAAACTTGCAGAACGAATTAATTTCGTCTTGCGAGGCACCACTGTATACCATTCTGTAACATGCAGAGAATAGCATTTATAGAGAAACCAGAGAATGGAACTGAGGAAAGTCACGGGGGGAGCGCGGGTTGTTTATGTGGGGGGGATGAGGGGAAAATTAAGGATGATATGTTTTAAGATAATATGTTTTGTTGAATTACTAAATAAAAAAGTTTTATATTTATATATATATATATATATATATATATATATATATATATATATATATATAATCTACAACACAATGAATAGTATATCTTATTTTTCCAAACGTACAGCCAATTACAGTGGTGCCTCGCAAGACGAAATTAATTCGTTCCGCGAGTTTTTTCGTCTTGCGATTTTTTCGTCTTGCGAAGCACAGACTTTGGAAAAGCTTCAAAAATCACCAAAGTCTTCAAAAACCTCAAAAAAGGCTACCACACCGCGTGCTATGAGTTGCTCCTCGAAGTCAAGTCGCAACTGCACCCCCTGAATGCACGGTTTTAAGAAAAAGGAAACAAACTTGCAAGACAAAGGAAACAAACTTGCAAGATGTTTTCGTCTTGCGAAGCAAGCCCATAGGGAAATCCGTCTTGCGAAGCAACTCAAAAAACGAAAAACTCTTTCGTCTTGCAAGTTTTTCGTCTTACAAGGCATTCATCTTGCAAGGTAGCACTGTACATCTTGTGTGTTTATTGAATATGGTTCACGTAACCAGAGGTTTGTTGTTTTGCTCAAAAAAGCAGACAGCAAATGCTGCCTTGGGGCTATCCCCACCTTTAAATGAAAAGAAGCACAAAACACTGTTGTTGAGGACAGAACCATAAGAGTTAGGACCCCTTAGGGTCATCTAGTCCAACCCGCTGCAACAGATAGGCGCACTTAGCCATAGCTAGCAGGGAGAAGCTGTTGGGACGGGATGGAAATCCCTGCCTTTGACTCCCTGCTCTTCCTTTCCCGCTGCAGAAGCAGCCATGGCTTGCCTCGCCGTGGACCCGGCCATCCTGCTGATCGTCGTCGGCATCCTGATGTTTTTCATCACCTTCTGCGGCTGCATCGGATCCCTGCGGGAGAACATCTGCTTGCTGCAGACGGTGAGAACCCCTGGGCATCGTCCTGGGCAAAGGCAGGGTAGCGCTGGCATCAGACACGTCCTGGGCATCCTTAAGCGAAGGGAGCCCTTGCCACTGGAAGTGTGCGCTTGGATTATATACCGTATTTTTCGCTCTGTAAGACGCACCAGACCACAAGACGCACCTAGTTTTTGGAGGAGGAAAACAAGAAAAAATATATTCTGAATCTCAGAAGCCAGAACAGCAAGAGGGATCGCTGCGCAGTGAAAGCAGCAATCCCTCTTGCTGTTCTGGCTTCTGGGATAGCTGCACAGCCTGCATTCGCTCCATAAGATGCACACACATTTCCCCTTACTTTTTAGGAGGGGAAAAAGTGAGTCTTATAGAGCAAAAAATACGGTATTTTTCGCTCTATAGGGCGCACCTGACCATAGGGCACACCAAGTTTTCAGAGCGGGAAATCAAGGAAAAAAATATGATCCCCCCCCCAGCTCTGGGAGCAGCGGACAGGCTGCAGGCAGCCTGTGAGCTTCTCCCAGACCTTCTCCCTGCTTTTGCAGGAGGTGGGGGAATCCCCCCATCTCCCGCAAAAGCCCACAGGAGGGAGAAGGGACCGACTCGGCCAGTCAGTCCCTTCTCTTTTTTAAAAAAAAAATAATAATATTTATTCGAAGTGTAAAAGTTACAAAAAGAAAAAAAGAACAATACCAAATACAAAAAAGAATACAACAACAACAACAACAGAGAAAAAATAAAAAATAAAAATACATTCTCTTAAAAAAAAAGAAAAAGAACAGATTAAACCTTTATATAACTTTCTTCCTTTACTTCTTTCCTTGACCTCCTCACACCTCCCAGTTTTGTATTCTAGTTAAAATCGTTGTTTCAGCAAATCCTTCCAACCTAATTTTCATTTAAGTAATTTAATTTAATATGTTATATTTTAACGTCCTCTCTTTCGTCAATTTCATCAACTCATTTTTACATAATCCTTTATATCATTTCTACCAAAACCACCTAACTTTCTTCTTCCAACATCTTTCTAACATTCCTTAATTTTACAATATTTTTGAAGATATGCTTTAAATTTTTTTCCAATCTTCTTCCACCGACTCTTCCCCTTGGTCCCGGATTCTGCCAGTAGTCCCTTCTCCCTCCTTGGGGAAAAGCCCCCCAAAGCGGCGCACTCTTTAAAGGCTGCGCGGCTCCTGCGGGCTTTTCTACGAGGTGGGGGAATTCCTTTAAAGCCTTTAAAGAGCGCATGGCTTTTGCGTGCTTTTGCAGGAGGTGGGGGAATTCCCCCATCTCCCGCAAAAGCCCACAGGAGCCGCGCACCCTTTAAAGAGCGTGCAGCTCCTGTGGGCTTTTCGACTGAGCGCTGCTCCCCCCCCCCCCCGCCAGCCTCAAAGACCAGACTCTCCTGGCTTCAGCCAAAGCAACTCAAAGCCTCCAGAGCGCAGGCTTCGGAGGTATCGCATTGCTATCGCTGAAGCCAAGGAGCCTGCATTCGCTCCATAGGACGCACACACATTTCCCCTTCATTTCTGGAGGGGAAAAAGTGCATCCTATAGGGCGAAAAATACGGTAATAATAAAAATTTATTATTTGTACCCCGCCCATCTGGCTGGGTTTCCCCAGCCATTCTGGGAAGCTCCCAACAGAATATTAAAAACACAACAAAACATCAAACATTTTAAACTTCCCTAAGCAGGGCTGCCTTCAGAGCTGGGGGGGGGGGGGGGAATCAGGTAGTTCTTTATTTCCTTGACATTGGGTGGGAGGGTGTTCCACAGGGCGGGTGCCACCACCGAGAAGGCCCTCTGCCTGGTTCCCTGTGATTTTTGGCCATCTTGGTTAATATGGACGGGTCTCCCACAATGGTCATTCCCCATCCCCAATTGCTTCCCGCAAAATGTCGCCTGACAGGGGTCCGGGATTAATAATAACAATAACAATAATAATAATAATATAATTTTATTTATATCCCACCCTCCGCAGCTGAAGCCGGGCTCAGAGCGGCTAACAACAGTAAAAATAACACAGTTTACATAAAATCATAATCATTTAATTGAAATACATTCTAAAACCAGAGATATTTACATTTTTATAACATGCAGAGAATAATATGTGTTAATAAATCAGAAAGAGGAACTGAGGGAAGTCGTAGGGGGGAGGGAGGGAGGGGTATCAGGGGGAGATGGGAGGGGTGAAATGGGGGGAAATACATTGTTGGAATAATTTGATATGTGAAAATAATCAATAAAAATTAAAAAACAAAACAAAACAATAAAACATCAAATATTAAAAACTTCCCTAAGCAGGGCTGCCTTCAGATGTAGTCTAAAAGAATGGTAGTTATTTTTCTCTTTGACATCTGGTGGGAGGGCATTCCACAGGGCGGGCGCCACCACCAAGAAGGCCCTCTGCCTGGTTCCCTGTAACCTTGCTTCTCGCAGGGAGGGAACGGCCAGAAGGCCCTTGGATCTGGCCCCACCCCCTTGAGCACTAACCTGCCATTGGGTCTGTGACCCTTCACTTATGAGATTCTCTCCCCTGCAGTTCTCTATCTGCCTGACGGTCATCTTCCTGCTGCAGCTGGCATCGGGCGTCCTGGGGTTCGTCTTCTCCGACAAGGTACAGAGGCGATTGTTCCGGGTAGGGGAGAGTGGAAAGGTGGCTTGGAAGGTTTTGCGTGGCACTGAAGTTGTTTATGATGATGATGATGAAGTGGGCAGTGTTGTTCCCTGGAATGTCCCTAAGCTGCTCCTTTGGAGATGGGTGATCAGGGGGTGGGGAACGTGACTTGACATGTTCAGGGTTAGAATTAAAAACAGTGGTACAGTCATACCTCGGGTTACAGGTTGCGTTTTTTCGGGTTAAAGGTAAAGGTAAAGGGACCCCTGACCATTAGGTCCAGTCATGGCCGCCTCTGGGGTTGTGGCGCTCATCTCGCTTTATTGGCCAAGGGAGCTGGCGTACAGCTTCCGGGTCATGGCCAGCAGGACTAAGCCGCTTCTGGCGAACCAGAGCAGCGCATGGAAACGCCGTTTACCTTCCCTCCGGAGCGGTACCTAGTTATCTACTTGCACTTTGATGTGCTTTCGAACTGCTAAGTTGGCAGGAGCAGGGATCGAGCAACTCCCTCCATAGCCTTGTTCCGATTTCCTTACAGGCTCGCGGGAAGGTGAGCGAGATTGTCAACAACGCCATCGTGCATTATCGGGACGACTTGGACCTCCAGAACCTCATTGACTTTGGCCAGAAAGAGGTGCGTTTTGGTTTATAAACTGCAAGCCCTTGCCTTGCTTCCAGATGGTTGCAACCTGTGGTGGCACACAGTGCTGGATTTATGTATAAGCTAAAGAAGCTATATCTTAGGGCCCCACTCTCTTGGGGCCCCCAAAAAATTGTAAAGGAAAAAAACCTGGATGTACATTTCCAAAATATAAGACAAAAAACCAAATACGATAAAACCTACGTACAGCAACAGTGTTTAGTGTTGTGTAGGCTCCTATGATGTAAGTCATGGGCCCTGCCTGCTAGCCTGCTCCCTAAAATATTCCTGGTTTGCTATTATTATTTCATGTTATAGCAAGTTTCTAGAGACTAGATTATGAGTCTTTGTAAATTGTGTTTCTAAAGGAACTTGTGCTATTGCCAAATGCCCATGTGTTTGCATTATTCAGTTTGTTATGAATAAAAAACCATTTTAAGTTAGAGCTTCATAATTATTTCACTATTAATAGACTTCTTAATTGTATCTCACTGTTAATATATTTCTTCTTAATTGTATCTCAGTTCAACAATTACTTTGATAAAATGCATATTTTGTTATGTGCAAATGGCTTTTGATACGTATTAGGTCCATAAATCACCATCTAGCATATATTCCACACAAAAAACAGCGATAATTTGTTGTTGACAAAGGACAGCTGGACATAGAAAGGGCCCCATTACCTTCAGGAGCTGAGGGCCTCATCAAACCCAATTCTGGCCCTGGTTGCACATCTCCAGTTCCAGGGCCCTAGCGCTGCAAAGTAGGTTTTCAGGACTGACCTATCCTGAAAATGTGCTTTTCAAATGTGTGGGGCTCCTTATTATGCATGTGGCACTGATTGGCTGGCCTCCGTGACATCACAGAAGTGCGCAGGAAAGCAGCTCAGTTCTCAAAAGAAATGTATGTCAAAACAGAAGCAATTCCTGAGCAAAATGGCTCCAAATTCCCTGCGCTCAGTCTTTTCACGGGAGGCACCTCAAACCTTTAATGAGTCCTCTTCTACTCTTCTACAGTGGTGCCTCGCAAGACGAAAAGAATCCGTTCCGCGACTCTCTTCGTCTAGCGGTTTTTTCGTCTTGCGAAGCAAGCCCATTGACGGCTTAGCGGATTAGCGCTATTAGCGGTTTAGCGGCTTTTAGCGGCTTATCGGCTTATCGGATAAGCGGCTTAGAAAAAGGGGGGGAGGGGGGGAAAACCCGCATGAACTCGTAAGACATTTTCGTCTTGCGAAGCAAGCCCATAGGAAATTCGTTTTGCGAAGCACCTCCAAAATGGAAAACCCTTTCGTCTAGCGGCTTTTCCGTCTTGCGAGGCATTCGTCTTGCAGGGCACCACTGTATTTTATTTTAAAAATTAAATTTGCATGCTGCCCTTCCAACTGTAGATTATGGTTCACAACATGGAGAAGCAAGATACAAAAAAACCCCGCTAGCGGCCAAGCTTGTAATAATGAGAAGCAATGGAATAACTTGAGAGAATAACTTATTGAGCAAGTGGGTACTTTGGAAGATGTGGAAACATTGAATGATAAAATAACATGGACCCGACACACAAGAGCTCCTTTGCAATCGAATGCCACAGTTTTATTATTTGCATGACTAAAAATGCGCACAGAGGACTCTACACACTACAGTGATACCTTGGTTCTCAAATGCCTTAGTTCCCAAACGCCTTGGTCCCAAACTCTGAAAACCCGGAAGTAAATGTTTTGGTTTTTGAACGTTTCTTGGAAGCCGAACGTCTGAAGCGGCTGTCGGCTATTATTTCCAGGGCGCCTGCACCAATCAGAAGTTGCGCCTTGGTTTTTGAACATTTTGGAATTCAAACAGACTTCCAGAATGGATTCAGTTTGGCGCTTTTGCTATTTATTTTGCATTTTTGTGACTTTTTCGGTTAATTTGTTAATTTGTTTTTGTGATTGTGTGAAACCCAGTTCAGTTACAGACTGATTGATTTTGTGGTTGCGGAAATGGATAAAGCCCCCCCCCCCATCCAAACAGCGACTACCATCAGTCTGGAACAGATTAATCCATTTTGCATTACTTTCTATGGGAAAGCGTGCCTTGGTTTTGGAACGCTTTGGTTTTGGAACGGACTTCCAGAACGGATTAAGTTTGAGAACCAAGGTACCACTGTATAGAACTTTTTGGTTAACTTAAAACTGTTCTGTTGCCCTCTGCACAAAAAGATAAGAACTATTATTTGGCTGTTGTTTTGTATGTCTTGCCTAAACACCAGCTTCTGCGTTTGGGTGGGATGTTTTGCTATATATCTATATGAAAGATTTCAAAATATTTTATGTTTGAAAAAGGAAGGGGAAGCGTTGGGGACCCTTTCCGACGCCTGCTTCCGTCCAGCTCCTCTGCCTTAACTCCTTCTCTTCCTTCCCTTTGCAGTTCAGCTGCTGTGGTGGCGTCTCCTATAAAGACTGGTCCCAAAACCTGTATTTCAACTGCACGGCCCACAACCCCAGCTGGGAACGCTGCTCTGTGCCTTATTCCTGTTGCCTGCAAACTGACGACCAGGTATATCATAGAGCCACACATCCGATCCATTTGGAAACACGGTAGAAAGAGAATCTTCAGAAGCAGAAGGAATATACCACCACTACTACTACTGTTGGGACGCGGGTGGTGCTGTGGGTTAAACCACAGAGCCTAGGACTTGCTGATCAGAAGGTCGGCGGTTCAAATCCCTGTGACGGAGTGAGTTCCTGTTGCTCGGTCCCTGCTCCTGCCAACCTAGCAGTTGGAAAGAATGTCAAAGTACAAGTAGATAAATAGGTACTGCTCTGGCGGGGAAGGTAAACGGCGTTTCCGTGCGCTGCTCTGGTTTGCCAGAAGCTGCGTAGTCATGCTGGCCACATGACCCGGAAGCTGTCTGCAGACAAACGCCGGCTCCATCGGCCTATAGAGTGAGATGGGCGCCACAACCCCACAGTCGGTCACGACTGGACCTAGTGGTCAGGGGTCCCTTTACCTTTTACTACTACTACTACTACTAATAATAATAATAATGATAATAATTTATCTGGCAGTTCCCTCCCTGCGAGAAGTGAGGTTACAGGGAACCAGGCAGAGGGCCTTATCAGTATTGGCCCCTGCCCTGTGGAACACCCTTCCATCAGATGTCAAGGAATTAAACAAGTACCTGACTTTTAGAAGACATCTGAAGGCAGCCCTGTTTAGGGAAGTTTTTAATGCTTGGTGTTTTATTGTGTTTTTAATCTTCCATTGGGAGCCGCCCAGAGTGGCTGGGGAAACTCAGCCAGATGGGCGGGGTGTAAATAAATTATTACTATCATCATCATAATCATCAAAATCATTTGGCTTTGACTAATTGGATTAGACTTTGACTAATTTTCCTGTTCATTCAAAGTCTTCCAATGTCCTATTTCATCTGTGTACAAGACAATTCAAGACTAATCACAAATGCCATACCTAGTGGCTTCTCTTTTCATGCATACAACGGCCACTGCAGATTCTAACAGTTTATTCTTTTTAGAGTTCTGGAGCCACCATTCGCTGCAGACAGTACAGTGGTGCCCCGCAAGACGAATGCCTCGCAAGACGGAAAACCCGCTAGACGAAAGGGTTTTCCGTTTTGGAGGTGCTTCGCAAAACGAATTTCCTATGGGCTTGCTTCTTAAGACGAAAATGTCTTGCAAGGTTTTCTGACTTTTTTCCCCTTCCCCCCCTTTTTCTAAGCCGCTAAGCTTGCTTCTTAAGACGAAAATGTCTTGCGAGGTTTTCTGACTTTTTCCCCCTTTCCCCCCTTTTTCTGCTAAGATGATAAGACGCTAAAAGACGCTAAAAGACGCTAATAGCGCTAATCTGCTAATCCGTCAATGGGCTTGCTTCGCAAGACGAAAAAACCGCTAGACGAAGAGAATCGTGGAACGGATTCTTTTCGTCTTGCGAGGCACCACTGTACCTAAAAGCAGCTAGTTCTGTACCGTAAAAGGCAGGGACAGGCCCTTTTAGTTCAGCCAGGCCGGTGACTCAAAAGAAAACAGAATCGTCAAAAGATACAATTTATTTTGTTATTTAGTCGTGCCCACCTCTTCGTGGCCCCCTGAACCAGAGCACGCCAGGCCCTCCTGTCTTCCACTGCCTCCCGCAGTTTGGTCAGACTCATGTTTGTAGCTTCAAGAACACTGTCCCACCATCTCGTCCTCTGTCGTCCCCTTCTCCTTGTGCCCTCCATCTTTCCCAACGTCAGGGTCTTTTCCAGGGAGTCTTCTCTTCTCATGAGGTGGCCAAAGTCTTGGAGCCTCAGCTTCAGGATCTGTCCTTCCAGTGAGCACTCAGGGCTGATTTCCTTCAGAATGGAGAGGTTTGTTCTTCTTGCAGTCCATGGGACTCTCAAGAGTCTCCTCCAGCACCAGAATTCAAAAGCATCCATTCTTCGGCAAACAGCCTTCTTTATGGTCCAGTATATCTGAAGGAGTGTCTCCATCCCCATCGTTCAGCCCAGACACTGAGGTCCAGCTCCAAGGGCTTTCTGGTGGTTCCCTCCCTGGGAGAAGCGAAGTTACAGGGAACCAGAAAGAGGGCCTTCTCAGTAGTGGCGCCCGCCCTGTGGAACGCCCTTCCATCAGATGTCAAAGAGAAGAACAACTACCAGACTTTTAGAAGACATCTGAAGGCAGCCCTATTTAGGGAAGATTTTAATGTTTGATGCATTACGGTATTTCATTATTTTGTTAGAAACCACCCCGAGTGGCTGGGGAAGCCCAGCCAGATGGGCGGGGTATAAATAAATTATTATTATTATTATTATTATTATTATTATTATTATTATTAATTATTATTATGGTCCAGCTCTCACTTCCGTACATCACTACTAGGAAAACCATAGCTTTAACTATATGGGCCTTTGTTGGCAAGGTGATGTCTCTGCTTTTTAAGATGCTCTCTAGGTTTGTCATTGATTTTCTCCCAAGAAGCAGGCGTCTTTTAATTTTGTTTTAATTAAATGTAAATTAAATTAAATTCATTTTAATTAAATTTAATTAATTTAATTTAATTTCGATACAATTTTTGAAGTTCTGATTTTTTCCAACACGCTTCTTCCCTTGCAGTCGGTCATCAACACCATGTGTGGCCAAGGGATGCAGGCTTTCAACTACCTGGAGGCCAGCAAGTTCATCTATACCAATGGCTGCATTGACAAGCTAGTGAACTGGATCCACAGCAACCTCTTCCTCCTGGGCGGAGTAGCGCTGGGATTGGCCATTCCCCAGGTAATCATCTTGCCCCCTCGTCATGGGTGTCGTTTCAGAGTGACCCAGGGGGCCCCTGGACCCTACAGTCTACAGGCAACGCTTGGGAGCGGCTTCCACCATAGTGGGGCACCAGTTGGCATTGCCCCATGGCAGGGCCTTTTCGGTGGTGGCTCCCTGTTTGCAGAATGCCCTCCATTTGCCAGGTGCATCTGCCTCCCTCATTGTTGGCTTTCAGGAAGAACCTAGCACATTCCTCTTGGGTGGTTGAAAGGCCCCAGTCCTGGCAACCTTGAAATCCAAGACCACGCTTGGAATACTGTGCACAGTTCTGGTTGCCTCGTCTCAAGTTGGATATCGTAGATTTGGAAAAGGTTCAGAAAGGGGCATCCCACGTGGTTGAGGGGATGGGGGAAGGTTGCTTTTTAGTTTAGAGAGGTGTTTCCCAAACTCGCATCTCCAGCTGTCTTCAGACTACAATTCCCATCATCCCTGAGCACTGGCCCTGCTAGCTAGGGATGATGGAAGCATAGCTGTCAACTGTCTCTTATTTGGCGGGAAAGTCCCTTATCCCAGCGCCGTGTCCCACTGCTGTCCCTTATTGATGATGTCCCTTAAATTTCCCGGGTTTCAAAGGAAGCAGCTCCTCCCCCTCCCTCCCTGCCGGCCAGGGAGGAGGGAGGCTCCAACTGGGTTGCTTGGCTGCGTTGCTCACCCAATAAGGAGTCTAAGAACGACTGGGGGTGTTTCCTTCCCCCCAAACTAGGTGCGTCTTTTCGACTGATGCATCCTATAGAGCGAAAAATACAGTAATCTTTTATCTATACTGGATGTATTCAATTTGCCCCAGAGCCTTACTCGTAAAATTGAATCAAATCAATGAAGGCTGCATATAAGACCCCACGGGTTTTCTTGGCGTATTTATCGATAAGATGTGCTAAGACGAAACAGTGATCGATGGTAGATCTGCCTTGCCCAAATCCAGCTTGCTCCTCCGCCAAGATAGCCTCAGTGTCCATCCAACTAGTTAATTTGACATAGAGGAGTTTTGTCCGTTTAAAGCCGTCTCCCTTTTTGCCGCGCTCACTGTCCTGTTCCGTCTGTCTTTTGTTTCCCTCTTGCAGCTGGTCGGGATCCTGCTCTCCCAGGTCCTTGTCAACCAGATCAGAGACCAGATTAAGCTTCTGCTCTACAACCAGCAACACCGAGCTGACCTTTGGTACTGAAAGGACTTCCTTGTGGGGAAATAAGAAACAAGAAATGTATTATTTGTGGCCTTCCCTATGACCAAACCCATGCCCGTCTCCCTGGGATCCAAGATGGCGCCCACAGGAAGTGACCTCATTCCCCGTGCCCGTCTCCCTGGGATCCAAGATGGCGCCCACAGGAAGTGACCTCATTCCCCGTGCCTGTCTCCCTGGGATCCAAGATGGCGCCCACAGGAAGTGACCTCATTCCCCGTGCCCGTCTCCCTGGGATCCAAGATGGCGCCCACAGGAAGTGACCTCATTCCCCGTGCCCGTCTCCCTGGGATCCAAGATGGCGCCCACAGGAAGTGACCTCATTCCACCGGGCTGGATTGCCTGAGGCATTCCGGGCGGCTCTTTTGAAGGCAGCTCCTTCCTGCAAGGAATATCTTGAAGGAAGCTTTTTTAACCCTAGAAGACAAATGAGCACCTCCCAGCTTTGAAACTCTGCAGGAAGCTTGAAAACATGCTCTTCCCCTCCAAGATGCGAAGGTTTTTTTATTTCTTTTAAAGAGTTCCAGCAGAGGACAGGAAGGTAAAGAGTCAGTGCTGTCAGCAGACGAATCTCTACCTGCATTTTCCTTCTCATGGCTTGAGATGGGAGCCGCTGAATTTGAACTCTGGGCCGGAGCTGGCCATGGTTCTTGGCTACTTCATCGGGGTGCAAAGATGGGGCAGGCAGGTTGGGGCGTTGACCAAGGGCCTACTTGCCTCCTGCTCCCTCCAACTGGGGAGGAAAGGTGCCTTCTCGAACCCTCAACCTGTCCTTGCCAACGATGCTCCAACTTTGTAATATATCAGGAATGTGTTCCTGCCCCCACCAACTCCCTGGTTTAACTTTCTTAAAGGGAACAGGAGACAGGCAGGATCAAAGCGTCTTTGGGAGGTGGGGTGCCCTCGCTGTCATCGAGCCCCCTGGTGCTTGTGAAAAGCTACTTGCACTTTGACGTGCTTTAGAACTGCTAGGTTGGCAGGAGCAGGGACCGAGCAACGGGAGCTCACCCCGTCGCGGGGATTCGAACCGCCAACCATCGGATTGACAAGCCCTAGGTTCAGTGATTTAGAGCACAGTGTGCTTTAAAATGCTAACATCTGTAAAAGTAACATGCAAAGGTCTGTTGTATATGGGTAAATTGCCTTGCAAAACTGTGTTGACTGGTTGATGGTAAAGGTAAAGGGACCCCTGACCATTAGGTCCAGTCGTGGCCGACTCTGGGGTTGCGGCGCTCATCTCGCTTTATTGGTTGAGGGAGCCGGCGTACAGTTTCCGGGTCATGTGGCCAGCATGACTAAGTCGCTTCTGGTGAACCAGAGCAGCGCACAGAAACGCTGTTCACCTTCCCGCCGTAGTGGTACCTATTTATCTACTTGCACTTTGACATGCTTTCGAATTGCTAGGTTGGCAGGAGCAGGGACCGAGCAACGGGAGCTCACCCCGTCACGGGGATTTGAACTGCCGACCTTCTGATTGGCAAGTCCTAGGCTCTGTGGTTTAACCCACAGCGCCACCCGTGTCCCCTAAGCTCCCCAGCAAAGTGGAAATGCTGTGGGGTTTTTCTGGCCCCAACCTGATCCAGCAATGGTGGGGTTGGAGCTACAGTCGTACCTAATGTTACATTTGCTTCAGGTTGAGTGTTTTCAGGTTGCGTCCTGCAGCGACCCGGAAGCACCAGAACAGGTTACTTCCGGGTTTCGCTGCTCGCGCATGCGCAGACGCACAAAATGACGTCACGCGCATGCGCGGAAGTGGACAATCATGACCTGCGCATGTGCAGACGTGGGTTGCATTCTTTTCAGGTTGCGAACGGGCCTCCAGAACGGATCCCGTTCGCAACCAGAGGTACAGTCCTACCTCGGGTTAGATGTGCCACAGGTTTAGCATCTCCCATGGCCGCCCCATCCCTCGCGGGTCAAGGAAGGGGCAACGTCTGAAGCCAGGAGCCTCGCTCACTTGGCTGAGGCTCCCGGCACAATGTCAAAATTGGCAAGGGCGGTTTTCAAAATGGCGGAGGGGCCTTTGTAGGTAGAAAATTGGAGGGTTGGGAAATGGTTCCTCAACCTGGGAGCAGCCTTAGGGATTTATTTTATTTAACACCATTCAACACCGCCGGACTGTTTGAAAAACAACCACCTCTCAGCAGTTTACAAAACTACAAAATAAAACATTGCCATTGCCATATGTGTGTGTGTGTGTATACATATATACATATATGTATATGTATGTGTGTGTGTGTGTGTATATATATATATATATATGTATGTATGTATGTATGTATATATATTCTCAAAAGATTGAGCTGAAGCCTTTTAAACAATTATTTCAGCAAACCTGGTTACATCGTTTAGCTGTGTATACTTGTTTCTAAATTCAGTTTTTTCATCTGTACGTTACTAATAAATTAATTTTCTGTTTTATTTACACTGCTTAGACATTTTATTTTATTAAGTGGTTTATGAAAATGGCTTAAATAAATAAATGTGGGGTCCATTTGTCCCCTGCTCCATCCATACTCTCATCCCTTTTAAATGTGCTTTTGGTTTGCTTCTGTTCTTATTTTCATCGTGTATTTTGTCTTTTTTTTAATATTGTAATTTTGTGGCATGAACCGCCCTGGGATCTACAGGTTTAGGGCGAGATCAAATTTAATAAATAAATTTGAGGGAGGGGCACTTGGAAAAGGACTGAGGACCCTGAGGGTGCTTTTAAGGCTGTCTCCCTTGTTCTGAGGCAGTCTCAGTAGTAGGATGCCCTTCCCGTCCGCCCCCCAAAAATGCAGAAGGGGGGGAAATATTAGGGAAGAGAGTGGGCCAGGAATTTCAGGAGCAGAGAACTGCATGGGATTGTCACATGGAAAAGGGGAACAAGCTTTTTTCCTGCCGCTACGGAGAGTAGGACCCTCACCCAGTGGATTCAAGTTACAAGGAAGCAGATTTCAACTAATCCAGGGGGTCAGCAACCTTTTCCAGCTGGGGGCGGATCCACCGTCCCTCAGACCTTGTGGTGGACCAGACTATAATTTGGGGAAAAAATAATGAACGAATTCCTATCCCCACAAATAACCCAGAGATGCATTTTAAATAAAAGGACACATTCTACTCATGTACAGTGGTGCCCCGCAAGATGAACGCCTCGCAAGACGGAAAACCCGCTAGACAACAGGGTCTTCCGTTTTGGAGGCGCTTCGCAAAACGAATTTCCCTATGGGCTTGCTTCGCAAGATGAAATGTCTTGCGAGTTCCTGCGGGTTTTCTCCCCTCCCCCCCCCTTTCCTAAGCCGCTAAGCCGCTTAACAGCCGATCCGCTGATAAGCCGCTTATCAGATGATCCGCTAAAAGCCGCTAATCCGCTAATAGCGCTAATCCGCTAAGCTGTCAATGGGCTTGCTTCGCATGACGAAAAAACCGCTATACGAAGAGCCTCACGGAACGGATTAATTTCGTCTTGCGAGGCACCACTGTAAAAACACGCTGATTCCCGGAGCATCCGCAGGCCGGAAGGCAATTGGGCCGGATCCGGCCCCCGGGCCTTAGGTTGCCGACCCCTGAACTAAACCTTAGGGAGAACTTTCTGATGGTAAGAGCTATTCAAAGTGAAATGGTCTCCCTCTGCAGATTCTGAACTCTCCTGCCTTGGGAGGCTTTTAAACAGGTCGGACGACTACCTGCCAGGGCTTATTTCGCTGTGATTGAATGTATATTGAATGTTTTTGATTTCAGCCATGGGACCTGTTCTTCAAGCCCAGTGCCTGTATCTTTGATACTCTGGGTGCCTTTTTTTGTTGTTGTTTCCCAAGAAGATCTTTTGGCGTACGGAGTCATCTTCTGTGCGTCGTATTTGATGCAGTGTCAGTTTTCAAAACCGGCAATGTGCGAGGCACCCCTGGGGATTTTGGGGGAAGCAAAGATTCCAGCCACAGATTATCCGACCGGCCGCGAGAATGTTCATCTCGCTGACCTCACCGAGTTGGGCAGCAAATAGCCAATGGGAATAATAATAATAATAATAATAATAATAATAATAATAATAATAATAATTTAGTTCTTCAACTTCATCCCTCATTTCCCTAACACCTTCCTCCCCTCCTTCTGTTGCCACTCTGTGGAGCTCCCTATTTAATAATTAACACAAAAAGTGGGGATTGTTGGTCGCTGTTGTCGTACGTTTCACGATGAAATGCTGTGCACATTGAGGGCCGCGCAGTGGACGCTCGGGTTGCGAACGTGATCTGTGTGGGATGCACGTTCGCAACCCGCGCATGCGCAGGTCGCAATTCGGCGCTTCTGCGCATGTGTGACTGCTGAAACCTAGAAATAACCTGTTCTGGTACTTCCAGGTTTCGGCAGTCCGCAACCTGAAAAGACGCAACCGGCTGTAACCAGAGGTATGACTGTATATAAACTGTCTTCTTATAAACCCAGCCAGATGGGTGGGGTATAAATAATAAATTATTATTATTATTATACCACCCATTGGTTGTGAGCCTTTTTGTTACACTTTTCCTGAGCTCCCAAGACATTGCAAAATTCAACTGGAACTTAACCTCCTTCTTCTCTGTTATGTGGACCTCAGGGCTTTGATGGGTCAATTGTTTTTCAAAACAGGACACTGTCGCTGTTGAATTTTACATGTTCTGTTCAATGTGGCGCTGCATTTCTGTGGGAATAAACGTACACTGTGTGTGATCCTGTTGGCTTTTGGCTTTCCTTTCATCCAGCCTTCCTCAACCTGGTGCCCTCCACAGGTTCTGCTCCACAGTTCCCATCAGCTACAGTTCCCCAGTCTCTGGAGGGTTTGAGGGTAAGGAAGGCCGCTTGAATCCAATGTATGCAAGGTGGGGGGGCAGGGGTTTAAGCCCAAGGGCTGTGTTCCCTAGAGGGCGGACTTCTGGGGACAGCTGGTGGGCGGGGCCTAAGGCAAGACTGGGCGGGGCAAGGCATGGAACTTGCCTACATTCCTCCCAGACCAAATAAAAAGATGCCAGAGGCAGCGATGCTTCTGATTCTCAGTCGCTGGAAACCACAAATTGCTCTTGTGCTCAGTGTTATGTACTGAAGTTCTCACCCTGGGCCAGCAGGGGGATACTGTAGATAGTTATGCAAATAAGGGATCGAAAGTGACGTTCAGTGATTGGATAGTTTTAGAAAGTTGCTACAGTAACGTTGTACTGGAGCTCTAGATAAGCAGGCTGACTGAACCTTTCAGTTCAGTTCTGTTCTGGCCTCTGAATAAACAAGAGTTGTTTGAAGAATCGCTGTGTCGTCTGATATGTTCGCCCACAACTTAACAGATCCTGCTTTCAGGCTCTATGCAGAACTGGCAAAACTGACATACAAATTGTGAGATAAGGCATAGCTGTCAACCTTTCCTTTTTTTACGGGAAATTCCCTTATTCCAGTGCCGTTTCCCGCTGCTATCCCGGATTGTTAGATATCCCGTAGATTGTCCCTGGGACAGGTCAGGCGGCTGATCCCTTACTTTCGAGGCTGCTGATCCCTTATTTTCAAATCTGAAAGTTGACAGCAATGGAGATAAGGACAACTGTGACTTTAAAGAAGAATGGGAACTTTTTTACAAATTATTTAAAAAGACAGCAAAATGAACTGGACTCCTTGGCAGGTTTTGAATAAGCATACACAAAATTTATTGAGGGTTAATACAGTAGATAGATAATATCAGGATGTATACAATTTTACAGCATGCAGAGACTAACATGAGTTGAGAAACCGAAGAGAAGAGCTAAGGGAAGTCTTGGGGGGGGGAGACAGGGGGGTCTGTTGGGGAGGTGGGGAAAAGGGGGAAAATAATGAAGATGACTTGTTTTGATAATTTGTTATGTTGAAATTGTTAATAAAAACTTTTTTTTATAAATATTTATTAATATTTTACAATTTTATACACAAAGAAAAACAATTAACAACAAAAAAAGCAAAAATACACATTTAAAGACAAAACAAAACAAATATAATTCCCAATTCTTATTTCCATTACCTTATATCCCGGACCTCCTCTCACCTCCCCCTTTTGTATTCCAGTTCAAATTCTTAATTCAGCAAAATCCTTGTTGCAACATTGATGTAACTTATTTTAACTTATTATTCCACCTTTACATTACGGCTGGTAACCATTTAATTTCTGTCCAACATCATTCTAACTTTCATTAATTTTGCAATATTTCTGTAGATAGTCTTTAAATTTCCTCCAGTCTTCTTCCGCCGACTCTTGCCCCTGGTCTCGGATTCTGCCAGTCATTTCCGCCAATCCCATGTATTCGATCATCTTCATCTGCCATTCCTCCAGAGTGGGTAAATCTTGTGTTTTCCAGTATTTTGCGATGAGAATTCTTGCTGCTGTTGTTGCGTACATAAAGTTCTGTCCTTCTTTAGTACCATTTGGCCAACCATGCCCAGAAGAAAGGCCTCTGGTTTTTTCAAGAAGGTGTACTTAAATTGTTAATAAAAACTTTTATTTAAAAAACACACGTGCAGAGGAAAAAGAAAATAAAACGATGCTGCTTTCTGGCTTTCCACTGGCACCTGGTTGGCCACTGTGAGAACAGAATGCTGGACTAGATATGGGCTACTGCCCTGATCTGTGGGCTCTTCTTATGCTGCTAAGTTTTACATTCCCGGTGCCAGGGAGAGAGAGAGAAACAGAGGCAGCTGGTCGCTCCGTGGTCCTTCTGTGCATGGAAAGATGGCTGAGCAGCTGCACTCAGGCAGGCAGGAGAAGGGAAGCAGGGAGGGAGAGAGGCCTCCACGCAGGGGGACCACCCACCCACAGGCTCCCTGCCCTGGCAGCCCCAGAGCCCCCCTCCGCCTTCCAGCAAACAGAGCGCCGCTGGAGTAGGAGCAAAGCCACCCACGTCCCGCTTCGCAGGCCAAGATCGCAGCAGCGTCAAGAGAGCAGAGAGGCACAGAGAGGGAGCCTGTTTGGCGGAGAGGCCTGGCCTGCGATGGAGCCTGGACTCAGCTGGGAAGCCCGGAAGGCTGTTGCCTCAGATTCTAGCCAGACCTGTTGCTCTAAGGTGCCCAAGCAAGATGCGTCCAGGAGGGCTATCGATGGCGGATTCTCTCTGCGTCAGAGAGAGATGTTTTCGTGGCTCACCTCCAAACCTGGCTTTGCAAAGCAATGTTAGGACTGCACCCTCCCCGCCATAATGCCTGGTGGTCCTCAGGATAGCAGGATTCATCCCTCCTTTCTCTCCTGCACTTCAAAACCATTAGGAAGAAAACATACTGTATAGGAAACCACTGCGGATGCACAAACAATTTTGAACACCGTTAAATATACAGAAAGGGATAAAACGATTTCAGACCCAATGGAGACAACAGCTGGGATATTAAAGAATCTTGGCTTAAAAAGCGGCTTGTTTGAGATCTGGAGAATGGTGGCTTCGGGCTGAGAAAAAGGGGGTTAAGGCAGGAGCGTCTGTGCGAAAGGAGGGTGATTTCTCTCTCCGAAATCTCACCTGCTGGAAAAGATCACCCGTCCAAAAAGCCAGCCTGCCTTTCGACCTCCAGACCTTTTCTGCCACGGCGGCAGGAGCTGGGAGGAGGCTCACGGCACAAAGTGGCCTCGGGGCATATCAAGAGTGCAAGAAACTTTTCTTTGTTTTGCAGTCAAAGAAGCAAGGTTGCTGTTGATTTCTAACTGGTCCAAAAGCCAGAAAGTGAGCAAGGCAGACCTGTGACCGTAGGGCTCAGGATCTCTCCCAGAACCCCTGTGGGGCAGCCCCCCCCCCCCGGTCTCCAAACCTGGAAACCCCCCCCCACTGCCGGAAGCACAGGAGACCCCCAACCCTTCACTGGAAGGGCCACCCACCTTGACTTCCCTGGTGACAACACTGAATCCAAGGCTTTGCCCCCTTTGAATTCCCTGCGAGAGACGGAGGCAGCTGGTCACTCGCTGGTCCTTCTCTGCATGGAAAGATGGCTGAGCAGCTGCACTCAGGCAGGCAGGAGAAGGGAAGCAGGGAGGGAGGGAGGCCTCCACGCAGGGGGACCACCCACCCACAGGCTCCCTGCCCTGGCAGCCCCAGAGCCCCCCTCCGCCTCCCAGCAAACAGAGCGCTGCTGGAGTAGGAGCAAAGCCACCCACGTCCCGCTTCGCAGGCCAAGAGGCGCAGCAGCGTCGTCGGAGAGCAGAGAGGCACAGAGGGAGCCTGTTTGGCGGAGAGGCCTGGCCTGCGATGGAGCCTGGACTCGGCCGGGAAGCCCGGAAGGCTGTTGCCTCAGATTCTAGCCAGACCTGTTGCACTAAGGTGCCGAGACGAGGCGCGTCCAGGAGGGCCATCGATGGCGGATTCTCTCTGCGCTGCCCGGAGAGGCAGAGAGAGATGTTTTCGTGGCTCGTCTCCAAACCTGGCTTTGCAAAGCAATGTGCGGACTGCACCTTCCATAACACCTGGTGGTCCTCATAATTGCAAGATTAATTTCTCCCTCTTTCTCTATCCCCCCCCCACAACGCACACCAGCCTTTTTTTGAGGGTGAGGTTCCTCTGAATAATAATATAAAATACAGTGGTACCTCGGGTTACATACACTTCAGGTTACAGACTCCGCTAACCCAGAAATAGTACCTCGGGTTAAGAACTTTGCTTCAGGATGAGAACAGAAATTGTGCTCCAGCGGCGCGGCAGCAGCAGGAGGCCCCATTAGCTAAAGTGGTGCTTCAGGTTAAGAACAGTTTCAGGTTAAGTACGGACCTCTGGAACGAATTAAGAACTTAACCCGAGGTACTACTGTAATAAAAAAAATATTATAACCCGCCCTCCCCAACCGAAGCCAGGCTCAGAGCGGCTAACAACAATAAAAGTGACACAGCATTCTAAAATCAATTCATTCTAAAATCAATTCATAATCAAATTAATGGCAGCCATTGGGCTGGAGTTCTATGAGGATTACCAAAGGAGGGGGTTAGACTGTGCCTTGGCCAAAGGCCTGGGGGAACAGCTCTGTCTTGCAGGCCCTGCGGAAAGATGTCAAGTCCCGCAGGGCCCTAGTCTCTTGGGACAGAGCGTTCCACCAAGTCGGGGCCAGTACTGAAAAGGCCCTGGCTCTGGTTGAGGCCAGCCTAACCTCCCTGTGGCCCGGGACCTCCAAGATGTTTTTGCTTGAAGACCGTAAGGTCTTCTATGGGACATACCAGGAGAGGCGGTCCCATAGGTACGAGGGTCCTCAAAGTGATTCCGCCACACCGTATAGGAACATACAGGAAGCCACTGCGGTTATAAAAACATTGTTAAAACCATTAAACCATTAAATTGATGGACTTTGCAGAATTGGATAAATTAACTGGAAGGATTCGAAACCTGCAGGACCAGAGATTCTTAGAAGACTGGAGTAAATATACGAACTATTTGAAAAGTAATAGTAATGAACAGATTACACTAGTAGGACTGCAAGAAGTTTTGTAAGGAGAACTATATGAAATATTGCAAGAAAGACTATGAGGAGAATTATTAGTTGATGATAGTTAGAGTCTAGGGTATCTCTAAGCGTCTCAGTTTTATCGTTTTATCTTTTTGTAAACTGCTTTGAGGGTTACAGGTAGGTAGCCGTGTTGGTCTGCCATAGTCGAAACAAAATAATAATAATAATAATATAATAATAATAATAATTCCTTCCAGTAACACCTTAGAGACCAACTAAGTTTGTTATTGGTATGAGCTTTCATGTGCTCCTGGAAGGAATTTTTTATTATTATTATTTTGCTTTGAGGGTTGTTGTTTTTACAATCAAGCAGTGTATAAATCTTACGAAATAACTAAACGACATCCCGTTAGGATGACTTTGGTGTGTTATATGTGGGACTCCCCTTGTTCCAGCTACTTGAGGCAACGGGCTCCCTCCAGCCCATCCAGCAAAGAAACAGACCACGCGCTGAAGTAAGTTTAAAGTATACTTTACTTACAGTCATGCATTGCCATTAACAACAATGATAAAATGCAGGCAAAGGTTCTTAGTTGGGGGGAAACCCCAGCAAGGGCAGCCTCAGACACATGTTTCAGGCAGAGGGATATGTTCAGGCATGTTTGCCTCCGTTGTGTGTAGCATGAATGGAGAGAGCGAGAGAGAGAAACAGAACAGGAAACAAGCCTTACTTCCTCTTAGGAGAAGGGTGTGTGTGATATAACTGAGACTATGCTAGCAATTTACAACTCTGTCGTCCTTAACCCCTTCACATACTAATTAGCAGTTAGGTTTGACTTCAAATTTCCCACAGAAACCCAGTACTGGGTTTGAGAAACTCTGCTTTGGTCTGGTCCAGCAGGGCTGTTCTTATGTTCCTGCCTTATCTTACAGGTGATGGTTGGGATGTCCCTTTCAGAAACGGGTTACTTTTGCTTTCCAGATGTTGAGGGAATTGTTCAGCCTTCTCCAATCTGGTGCCCGTCCAGATGTTTTGGATTTCAACTCCCATCAGACGCAGCCAGTACTGTACAGCCATGCTAGCAGAGGCTGTTGGCTTTGGCAGCCCAAAACATCCATAGGGCAGATGCTAGAGTAGATTGCCAACACTGCTATGCCTAGCATGTGAAATTTGTAGAAATACGTAGCTGGTTACCATTGGAGACTTTAGGTTGTGATTGGACAAATCTCCATACTTCCAGCGGAAGGAGTTTTCTTAAATAGAGACAGTACCTTCCACCGAAATAAAGGAGTCTTTGGATCCAAACTGAAATGGCCCAACTTTGCTCTGATCCATGAAGTCATGTCTAATATTATTGCAAATTATATCCCTTTGTTGTTGTTTAGTCGTTTATCGTGTCCGACTCTTTGTGACCCCTGGACCAGAGCACGCCAGGCACTCCTGTCTTCCACTGCCTCCCGCACTTTGGTCAAACTCATGCTGGTAGCTTCGAGAACACTGTCCAACCATCTCGTCCTCTGTCGTCCCCTTCTCCTTGCGCCCTCCGTCTTTCCCAACATCAGGGTCTTTTCCAGGGAGTCTTCTCTTCTCATGAGGCGGCCAAAGTCTTGGAGCCTCAGCTTCAGGATCTGTCCTTCCAGTGAACACTCAGGGCTGATTTCCTTCAGAATGGAGAGGTTTGATCTTCTTGCAGTCCATGGGACTCTTGAGTCTCCTCCAGCACCAGAATTCAAAAGCATCCATTCTTCGGCGATCAGCCTTCTTTATGGTCCAGCTCTCACTTCCATACATCACTACGGGGAAAATCATAGCTTTAACTATACGGACCTTTGTTGGCAAGGTGATGTCTCTGCTTTTTAAGATGCTGTCTAGGTTTGTCATTGCTTTTCTCCAAGGAAGCAGGCGTCTTTTAATTTTGTGACTGCTGTCCCCATCTGCAGTGATCATGGAGCCCAAGAAAGTAAAATCTCTCACTGCCTCCATTTCTTCCCCTTCTATTTGCCAGGAGGTGATGGGACCAGTGGCCATGATCTTCGTTTTTTCGATGTTGAGCTTCAGACCATATTTTGTGTTCTCCTCTTTCACCCTCATTAAAAGGTTCTTTAATTCCTCCTCACTTTCTGCCATCAAGGTTGTGTCATCTGCATATCTGAGGTTGTTGATATTTCTTCCGGCGATCTTAATTCTGGCTAGGGATTCATCCAGCCCAGCCTTTCGCATTATGAATTCCCTTAACGTGCAGCAAAAACAAATAAGATTTCAGATGCTCGAGTGTCATTCTTGCATGGCCGGAGAGTGAATCAGATATAATCCAGCACTATCAGTCATTTATAATCTGCGTATCTCTGATTTGTTTCCTGGCAAAGGAGCTAATTAAATACAGGAGTTATTAGAATAACATTACTGAAACAGTGCATTTGTTTGAAGGAAAGCTTTTAGTGACGTTTTAATTAATCAGTGATTTATTTCACCAAGGTCCTGGGTTTTGAAACTTGGTTGGTAGTGTTGCAGTTGTGTACAGTAATCACGTTTCCTTTTTATTTTTTATATTTTAATTTGTGAACAGTCTAGAATGAATTTTTTTTGGTATGGCTAACTAAAGGTCAGCTAAAGGAACTTAGCCTAAGCTGCTGGTCTCTGAAACCTACAAATAAAAGTATCCACATTGTGCCACCTTAAAGACAATAAAGTTCTGACCTGCATCAAATTTACCATGTACAAAATGCAGTTCCTTAGGTTCCTTTGAGGTATTATTTTTTTAAATGCATTATTTTTTTAAATGACAAACATATTCAAATTGAAGTGTAATGTACAGGATATGTTTAGGACTGGGTTTAATAGAGTTAAGAATGGGTGACTTTATTTATGTATGCCACTATAGCTGCGAGAATGTTGATTGCACAAAATTGGAAGACTGGAGAAATACCAACTAAAGAACAATGGCAAGAGACGTTGATGAACTATCCAGAACTGGCAAAAAATGACAGACAGACTAAGAGAAAAAGACAACAGAGACTTTGAAAAAGATTGGGAACCATTTATATTATATTTGCAGAAACAAAGAAAGTCTATAGACTTGATGGCAGGATTTAAACATTCACATCATTAGTTTTAGAAAATGTGTAGAAGGTAGAGAAATAATATGGTGTATTTATTTTCATCTTGATGTTTGTAGGTTAGATGTTATTGTATAAATATGTTATTAGTATTTTTTTCTTTTAGAAGGTAGCAAGGTGGGTGAAAGAAGAAACAAACCAGAAGTTGGGGGAAGCCCAGGAGGGGAGGGAGGGAGGAAGGAATGCATAGTCAATGTTATGGATATGAGATGTATGTAATGAATGAAAAAGAAATCTGAATAATGTTTTTTTAATGAGTTGAGGGGTGTTTTGTTTATGTATAGGAGATTATTTGAAATTGCTTGTAAGCTGCTTTGAATTATGTTTTTCTTTTAAAAGATCAGTATATAATGTGTATGAAATAAATAGCACATAGATGTGGCAGGCATCCACAGGGGCTTAACTGCAGGGGGTTGGTCTAGATGACCCTTAGGGTCCCTTCCAAGTCTACAATTCTGTGATTCTGACTGGTTGAAAATGTGCCGGTTTCCCTTCTCTGTGAGATATTTAGCTACGGGGCGAGTTTGTTTTCTGCAATCATCTGACTGTGTGATGTGTTAGTTTCATTGTTGTTTTCTATGTAATAATAATAATAATAATAATAATAATAATAATAATAATAATTTATTCTCTGTACCCCGCCTATCTGGCTGGGTTTCCCCAGCCACTCTGGGCAGCTTCCACAAAGACCAAAAATACACTAATATGTCATACATTAAAAACTTCCCTGATGTCTTCTGAAAGTCAGGTAGTTGTTTATCTCTTTGACATCTGCTGGGAGGGCGTTCCACAGGGCGGGCGCCACCACCGAGAAGGCCCTCTGCCTGGTTCCCTGTAACCTGGCTTCTCGCAGGGAGGGAACCACCAGAAGGCCCTCGGCGCTGGACCTCAGCACCTGGGAAGAATGATGGGGGTGGAGACGCTCCTTCAGGTATACTGGGACGAGGCCATTTAGGGCTTTAAAGGTCAACACCAACACTTTGAATTGTGCTCGGAAATATACTGGGAGCCAGTGTAGGTCTTTCAAGACCAGTGTTATGTGGTCTCAGCGGCCGCTCCCAGTCACCAGTTTAGCTGCCGGGTCACCTTCAAAGGTAGCCCCACGTAGAGTGCATTGCAGTAGTCCAAGCGGGAGTATCGGTTATATTGGTGGGTTATTATTGATTGATTGAATTTATATACCGCCTTATACCTGCAGGTAGAGCATTTGTTAACTTGGAAGTTTTCATGTCTATTTGAAAACAATTCCCTTTAATGAAATTCACTTTTTTATTATTTATGTACACTACAACAGCAGCAAGAGTCTTGATAGCACAAGGATGGAAGAATGAGGAAACCCTGACAAAGGAACAGCGGCAAGAGAAATTGACGAACTACGCAGAACTGGCCAAATTGACATACAAATTTTGAGACAAGGACAACTGTGACTTCATGGAGGAATGGGAACTTTATACAAACTATTTAAAAATACAACAAAATGAATTGGACTCCTTGGCAGGTTTTGAATAAACATAACACAAATTTAATGTTGATAACATTGTAGACAGATAATGTAATGTAAGCAAATAAATAATACCTCTGTCCTGACTCTCATAACAACAGAGGCCAATCTGTTGTTTCAATTCACCACGTATGAAATAAATACAAGTCTATCCAACTAACTTTTTACATAGAGTAGACCCATTGAAGTTAACAGACCTAAGTGGTCCACATTCACTAATTTCAATGGGTCTCCTCTTAGGATGATTTAACACTGGGTGCAGCAACCCACTGTTTGTTGTGGGTTTTATTTGGTTTTTTTAAAAAAAACTGAACGAATAATAATATCAATTAATTATATTTCTATTCCATTGGCTCATGGGGGGGGGGCTGTAGTCAGGGACAGATTTCGGTTTGATGAGACCTTAAGCTACAAAAGGTAATGGGGCCTTTTTTATGTCCAGCTGTCCTTTGTCAACAACAAATTGTCGCTGTTTTTTGTGTTGAATATATGCTATATGGTAATTTATGGACCCAATAGGTATCTCAAGCCATTTGTTGCCATGCACCCAATCCATGCAGAATGTGGGCACCCTATATATAGAAAGGAGCAAACCAGGGATATTTTAGGGATCAGGCTAGCAGGACTTACATCATAGCAGCTTACACAACACAAAACACTGTTGCTGTACGTAGCTTTTATTTTATTGGTTTTTCATCTTCTATTTTGGAAATGTACATCCAGTTTTTCCCCCTTTAATTTTTCTGGAGTGGGGCCCTAAACTAGAGCTTGTTTAGCTTATACGTAAATCCGGCAATGGCTGTAATCCAGAATTTTTAGAAGGCACCCGGTTGGCACCGGCTGCCTCGGATAACCCAGCCGGCTCCTTAAAATCTGCGCTGCCCTCCCCCCAGATCCGTTGCTCGGTCACGCTAGACAGTGACCGACGGACACGTAACTTTTTTTTCTCCCAGGGCGCGTCAGGAGGAGGCGGAAAGTTTTGGGTTTTCCTGTGTTTTGGGGGGAGGGGGAGCGAGGCAGCAGCTCTCCACCCACGGGGCTCCCTGCTTTTTTCTCTCTGGGCTCCCCAAGTTTTTTTGTGGGGGTGGGGGGGGGTCTGATCTCTCTCCCTCCCTCTCCCTCTCCTCGGTCTTCTTCGCTCGCTCGCTTTCTCTCGGCGTCTCCTTCCCCCGCTGCGCTTCCATCGCGGAGGCAGAAGGGGGAGGCGGCGAGCCCGGGCTCCTCTCCCTCTTTTGGGCTCCCTCCCCCGGCCCCGCATTCTTGAGAAAGGAGCAAAAGCAACAAAGAAGACCGAGGAGAAGGAGGAGGAGCAGGAGGAGCGGGCGGCGGCGGCGGGAGGAACTGCCGCAAGAGGCGGCCAAAACTTTGCAACGCTTTTCTTCTGCTTGGGAACTTTTGGCCAAAGTCCGTGCCAAGTTTTTTCTTTCTCCCGCTCCTTCCTGGCTTTTTGGGGGGACGGAAAAGGCATCCCGGGGGCTGCCTCGGCCGAGGGGGCGGCTCTCTGGATCATGGCCTTCGGTGGGGCCCGGGCCCAGGCCGAGGCGACGCCGCTGCTGCCCGGCCCGCGACTCCCGGGACGAGGCGCCTTGCGCGCAGAGCCCGGTGCGCCCTAGGCGCACGGCCGGGGAAACCCGAGGAGGCGCAGGCGGCGCGGGCGCTCCGATGGCCCGTTTAGGGCTGGTCCGGTGGCTGCTTTGGGGGCTGCTGGGCGTGGGGCTGGGCGCCCCGGACGGCGGGGCGGCGGCCTCGAGGCTCAACGGGAGCGCGGCGCCGTCGGGCCGGGGCGAGGAGCGGTGCAAGCGCGCGGCGCAATGCGAGGCGCTCCAGCAAAGCGTGTGCCTGGGCTCGCCGCTGCCCTACGCCGCCACCTCCACCCTTCTGGCCGGGGACTCCAGCTCGCAAGAGGAGGCGCACGACAAGCTGCTCCTGTGGTCCGGTAAGGGGGCTGCTGGATGGGAGTTGGGGACCCCCGCGACCGTGGGTGACATGCAGCGTGCGGAAATGCGTGGGTGCCTGGCCCTCCATACAGTGATACCTCGGGTTACAGATAGGTAGCCGTGTTGGTCTGCCATAGTCAAAACAAAATAAAAGAAAAAAAATTCCTTCCAGTAGCACCTTAAAGACCAACTAAGTTATTTCTAGGTATGAGCTTTTGTGTGCATGCACACTTCTTCAGATACACTGAAACAGAAGTCACCAGACCCTTCTATATAGTGAGGAGGTGGGGAGGGGTATTACTCAGAAGGGTGGTGGGATTGGGTGATTGGCAGATAGCTGTGATGAGCCTGTTGACGACTCTTAACGACTGCAATAGGTCTTACAGGAAAAAGCAAGGGGTGAGAAGGTGAAAAATGGCTTTGTCATGTATAATGAGATATCTCATCACAGCTATCTGCCAATCACCCATTCCCACCACCCTTCTGAGTAATACCCCTCCCCACCTTCTCACTATATAGAAGGGTCTGGTGACTTCTGTTTCAGTGTATCTGAAGAAGTGTGCATGCACACAAAAGCTCATACCTAGAACTAACTTAGTTGGTCTTTAAGGTGCTACTGGAAGGAATTTTTTTCTTTTATTTTGTAGTGATACCTCGGGTTAAGTATTTAATTCGTTCCGGAGGTCCGTTCTTAACCTGAAACTGTTCTTAACCTGAAGCACCATTTTAGCTAATGGAGCCTCCTGCTGCCGCCGGAGCACAATTTCTTTTCTCATCCTAAAGCAAAGTTCTTAACCCAAGGTACTATTTCTGGGTTAGCGGAGTCTGTAACCTGAACCATCTGTAACCCGAGGTACCCCTGTATAGTAGCAGTTAAACATATATAATTTAAATCTTAATTACTAAAATATAACCTGAAATTGTCATGCAAGGCCTTAGGGAACGAGCTGTGCTACCATAATGCTACCAAAAAGTTTTATGGCAGTTGCACAGAATTTGGCCAACCTAACAGAAAAGCTTCTGGACTTTTAACAAAAGATGTCTTAAACATTCTTTTCATTTCATTGTACAGTGGTACCTCGGGTTAAGAATTTAATTCATTCCAGAGGTGCGTTCTTAACCTGAAACTGTTCTCCACCTGAAGCACCACTTTAGCTAATGGGGCCTCCTGCTGCTGCCGCGCCGCCGGAGCCTGATTTCTGTTCTTATCCTGAAGCAAAGTTCTTAGCCCAAGGTATTATTTCTGGGTTAGCAGAGTCTGTAAGCTGAAGCGTATGTAACCTGAAGCATATGTAACCCGAGGTACCACTGTAATAATAATAATAATAATAATAATAATTTTTATTTATACCCCGCCCTCCCCAGCCAAGGCCAGGCTCAGGGCGGCTAACAAGCAATAATAAAACAAGTTGAATGAATACAACAAGATTAAAAGTCAACATTAAAATATTGAAACATTAAAATGCAGCCTCATCACAGGAGGAGAAAGGAAAAAGAAAGAGGGGGAGGGAATCAAATAGGCTCCAAGCCAAAGGCCAGGCGGAACAACTCTGTCTTACAGGCCCTGCGGGAAGAAATCAGATCCTGCAGGGCCCTGGCCTGAGAGAGTGTGTTCCACCAAGTCGGGGCCAGTGTTGAAAAGGCCCTGGCTCTGGTTGAGGCTAATCTGACTTCCTTAGGGCCCGGGACCACTAGGGTGTTGCTATTTATGGACCTTAAGGTCCTCCATGGGGCATACTGGGAGAGGCGGTCCCTTAGGTACGAGGGTTCTAAGCCGTGAGGTACGAGGTCCCATCGGTACAAGGGTCCTAATCCCTCCATGGGGGATTTTGTGCATGCTCTTGCACCCCGGGCCCCAGGGAGTTGGCACCCAAAACGCCGGGGTGTAGGGTTGTCACCTCGGTTCTGGCAAAATACAGGACGGGGCGGTTGGGGGACGATTTCCCCGGCCCAAGAAATCTGGTTCTATAGTGAACTTCAGAGCAATGCACTGCGATCTTTTGCAACCTGCCAGGGTGGCCGCTCCGGAATCGGCCACACAGACACCTGAATTGGTACATCTGCCTGTTGTTGGTAACCCATAGCCGGAAGACCTCTGTGGAAGACCTTCCACACATCGTTTAAGCACATGCATTTGGAGAGGGTCCCTAGCTTGGCAGAGAGGGAGGAAGGTGGAGGGCACCTGAAATAATCATCATTTTTATAACAATAATTTATTATTTGTACCCTGCCCGTCTGGCTGGGTTTCCTCAGCCACTCTGGGCAGCTTCCAACAAAGATTAAAAATACAATAAAATGTCACACGTTAAAAACTTCCCTGAACAGGGCTGCCTTCAGATGTCTTCTAAATGTCAGGTAGTTGTTCTTCTCTTAGACATCTGCTGGGAGGGCGTTCCACAGGGAGGGCGCCACTACCAAGAAGGCCCTCTGCCTGGTTCCCTGTAACTTGGCTTCTCACAGTGAGGGAACCGCCAGGAGGCCCTCGGAGCTGGACTTCAGCGACCGGGCAGAACGATGGGGGTGGAGATGCTCCTTCAGGTCTACTGGGCCAAGGCTGTTTAGGGCTTTCAAGGTCAGCACCAACACTTTGAATTGTGCTTGGAAAACTGTCAACGCAGGACGTAGCCGTGGACATTGAAATACGGGACAATCCTGCATTATGCAGGACAGGTGGCAACCCCAGGCCCAAGAAAGAGCACTCGGGGGGGGGGGGGCGTGGGAGGAGAGGCAGAGTCTGGGGAGCAGTTACCCATGCAGAAGATGGAGGTAAATAAATCTTGCTTCCCAGGCAGCAAGAGGGACTTTGAGCATGTGCAGAGTGCACGTCCCAAGGCCCTACGCCCAGTAGGGTCTGCAGGGGGTGATTCAGGCCTGCGCAGGGATTTGTAGGGCACGCATATTGCCTGACCTCCCTCCCCAGCACAGCAGGTTGGACACCTGCCAAGGGTGGTGTGTGGGCAGGTAAGAGCTGCATCCATCAAGGTAGTGGGCATATACCACAAGGTTGGAAATAATCTGCAGGCAGCAATCTCAGGCCTATGAAACAATGTGCAGGTTTCCTACACAGATAATAGTAGTAATAATAATAATAATAATAATAATAATAATAATAATAATACTACTACTACAATGGTGCCCCGCAAGACGAATGCCTCGCAAGATGAAAAACCCACTAGACGAAAGGGTTTTCCGTTTCTCGAGGCGCTTTGTAAGAAGAATTTCCCTATGGGCTTGCTTCGCAAGACGAAAACGTCTTGCGAGTCTTGCGATTTTTTTCGCTCCCCCCCCTTTTTCTAAGCCGCTAATAGCGCTAATCCACTAAGCCGCTAATAGGGTTGCTTCGCAAGACGAAAAAACCGCAAGACGAAGAGACTCGTGGAACGGATTAATTTCGTCTTGCGAGGCACCACTGTAATAATAATAATTTTTATTTATACCCTGCCCTCCCCAGGGCTCAGGGCATCTAACACCGGGTATAAAAACGATTAAAATACAACTTAAAAACAAGATTAAAATACAGCCTCATTTCAGCAGAAACTCAAATCAAAAGCTTTTCGGGGATGAAAACGTCAAATCTTCACCAAGGCCAACTATCCAGACTGGTCCTACGTGAGCCAGAAAAAGCCAGGAGTTCCATCACAGAAGGAGAGAGAAAGGAAAGAGGGGGAGGGGATCAAGTTGATTCCAAGCCAATGGAGAGATGAGCTCTCTGTGTAGGGATATATCTTGGCCTTCTCCACTGCGGACTACGGCTTCCATCAGGTTGATCACACTGGCTTGGGCTGATGGGAACTGGAGTCCAAGACATCTGCAGTGTGCAAGCTTTGTTGACTTGCTTGTTTGTTGCCGTTACATCCCACTGTTTTCTCCAAGGAAAACACTTTTCCTCATTTAATCCCCAGAACCCCCCTGTGAAGTAGGCTCAACTGAGAGATAGTGACTGGGCCCCAAAGTCACACTCGGTGAGCTTCATTGCCGAGTGGCAGGATTTGAACCCTGGTCCCCCAGGTCCTAGTCTGACGCTCTAACCACTACACCACTTGGAAGAGGTGGAGCTGGCACTTTATTCCTGCGATTCCACAGTTGCCTTAAGCGTTTTCTGCTCACATTTTAATGGCTGGACTGTACTGGGTGGAACGAATGGATGTCTAAAGTACGCGGAGGGCACCAGGTTGGGAAAGGTTGTGCCTCTTAAAAACGGCATGGCAAAGCTGCTTTTGGGCAGGCCTCGCTGGAAAATGCAGTAGTTTGTGATATGCACAGCCAGCTGGCATTCTGGTTGCCTCACCTCAAAAACAGCATTGTACAGACAATCCCCACCCCTTTATTTGTGTTCAATATAGGCCTCACAAACATGCATTGCACCTACTTACAGCACTTACAGCAACTACTGTCCGTAATCAAAGCCTCTTCCCTTTAATAAATAAGAGATGTTATAAGAAATCCCGGGCTCCAAAGTAAAACCAGGAACAGATGCTCCATCCAGGTGTTGATGGACTCTCACCTTCCATCAGCCCCAGTTGGGAGTGACGTTGTTGTTGTTTGGTTGTTTAGTTGTGTCCGACTCTTCGTGACCCCATGGACCAGAGCACGCCAGGCACTCCTGTCTTCCACTGCCTCCTGCAGTTTGGTCAAACTCATGCTGGTCTCTTCGAGAACACTGTCCCACCATCTCGTCCTCTGTCATCCCCTTCTCCTTGTGCCCTCCATCTTTCCCAACATCAGGGTCTTTTCCAGGAGTCTTCTCTTCTCATGAGGTGGCCAAAGTCTTGGAGCCTCAGCTTCAGGATCTGTCCTTCCAGTGAGCACTCAGGGCTGATTTCCTTCAGAATGGAGAGGTTTGATCTTCTTGCAGTCCATGGGACTCTCAAGAGTCTCCTCCAGCACCAGAATTCAAAAGCATCCATTCTTTGGCGATCAGCCTTCTTTATGGTCCAGCTCTCACTTCCATACATCACTACTGGGAAAACCAGAGCTTTAACTATACGGACCTTTGTTGGCAAGGTGATGTCTCTGCTTTTTAAGATGCTGTCTAGGTTTGTCATTGCTTTTCTCCCAAGAAGCAGGCGTCTTTTAATTTCACGGCTGCTGTCACCATCTGCAGTGATCATGGAGCCCAAGAAAGTAAAATCTCTCACTGCCTCCATTTCTTCCCCTTCTATTTGCTCATAGCTTCTCTGAGTTATTCAAGCCCCTTCGCCACGACAAGGCAGTGATCCATGGAGGGCAGTAACATAGCAACACAGAAACAGGGTTGAAGAAGAAGAAGAGTTTGGATTTGATATCCCGCTTTATCACTACCCTAAGGAGTCTCAAAGCGGCTAACATTCTGCTTTCCCTTCCTCCCCCACAACAAACACTCTGTGGGGTGAGTGGGGCTGAGAGACTTCAGAGAAGTGTGACTGGCCCAAGGTCACCCAGCAGCTGCATGTGGAGGAGCGGGGAAGCGAACCCGGTTCCCCAGATTACGAGTCCACCGCTCTTAACCACTACACCACACTGGCTCTCGAGTTATAGAGTTGGAAGTGACACCAAGGAATTGCAGCTGAAGAACCTCTGGCAAATGTGCCTCCAAACTCTGTTTGGAAACCTCCAATGGAGGAGAGTCCACCATCTTCCAAGGAAGTTTGTTCCACTGTCTTAATGGCTCTAACCTTCACAAAGTTCTTCCTAATGTTTAGTCGGAATCTCCTTTCTTGGAATTTGGATCCATTGGTTTGGGACCTCCCCACTGGAGCAACAGGAAACTACCGTATTTTTCGCTCCTTAAGACGCACCTGACCATAAGACGCACCTGGTTTTTAGAAGAGGAAAGCCCCGTTTTTGGGGGGGATCAGCTCACAGTTGTGCAGCTTCTTTTGCAAAGGGGAAAAGCCCCAGTTTTTGGAGGATCAGCTCAAAGTTGTGCAGCTTCTTTTGCAAAAGTAGTTCAAAGCCTCTCTGATTTGTCGACATCCTTCTCGAAAGTTCAGCATCCAGGAATGCACACAGGGATTATATAACATAAGAATGGGCAGCTGGATTCCAGTGTGGAATACAAGTCAAACTGCCGCTTCCCATACTTTGGAAATGGTGCAATTGTCTACAATCTCTAGCTCCTTTTTGCGTGCCAAGCCTGGTTCCTTACATCCTGTACAGTCATACCTCGGCTTACAGCTGCTTCAGGTTGCGTTTTTTCGGGTTTGTTGTTGTTGTTGTTGTTGTTGGGTTACTTCCAGGTTTTGGCAGTCGCGCATGGGCAGAAGCACTGAATCGCAACCCATGGGTTGCGGACGCTGCAGGTTGCGAATGTGCATCCCGCACAGATCATGTTCACAATCCGAGTGTCCACTGTACCTGTGAATTAAAAAAAAAGTTCTGGCTACATGCAGAACTAATAATAATAATAATAATAATAATAATAATAATAATTTATTTATACCTCGCCCATCTGACTAGGCTTCCCCAGCCACTCTGGGCGGCTTCCCAAAAAATATGAAAATACTGTAATACATCAAACAATAAAAGCTTCCCTAAACAGGGCTGCCTTCAGATGCCTTCTAAAAGTCTGGTAGTTGTTGTTCGCTTTGACATCTGGTGGGAGGGAGTTCCACAGGGCGGGTGCCACTACCGAGAAGGCCCTCTGCCTGGTTCCCTGTAACTTGGCTTCTCGCAGGGAGGGAACCGCCAGAAAGCCCTCGGAGCTGGACCTCAGTGTCTGGGCAGAATGATGGGGGTGGAGACGGTCCTTCAGGAATACTGGACCAAGGCTTTGGTCTCTCTTCAATTTCAAGATTTCTATTTCCCAGACATATTTGCATAATTCCAGGCCCTCCCCCCCACACTTCCAAAATGTACCAGTCCCTCCTCCAAGGAGTCAGAAAGTCCCAGACACAACTTGTGGATGTAGTCATTTCTCATCACAGGCTCACCTCCTGGCACAAACAGATCAGCTGTGCGCAGTTTCTGCCCTTAGACATCTTGAGGTGAGATGTTTTGAACATTCCTCCTTCAAAATAGGCATGGTGGTTCAACTGTAGTATTTATGGAACAGAACAGGGAACATCCAAAGTCTCCCCAAATGACTTTTGAAAGGGCATGTATTGCGAAAGTTTCAATAAACACTTAAGCTGTTTCCTCTTACGTGGAGGATCTCTGCAAATGGCTTGCGTTTTGCTGTTTGTTTTCAGCTTCTATTGATCTTTTTTCTCAAGAGGCAGAAAAAGGATCCGGTCATAGAAGGGGCACAAAATAAGCCAATAATTTCCTGTTGATCCTACACAGATATATCTTCTGTCTCTCTCTCTGCAAGTAATTGGGCAGCTGTTATACGGGTCATGCCCCTTATGTTTGAAAACTTCCAGTGTTTGAAAACTTCCTGTGAAGGGAAGATTACCACCTTCCAAGGTCATGTTTAATGTTTAATAGATTATTGTATTTTAATATTCTGTTGGAAGCCACCCAGAGTGGCTGGGGAAACCCATCATCTTCATTTTTAATTTGTATACCCCCTTTCTATCTTATAATACTCAAGGCGGTTGAAGCTGAAGAAACAAAAAATGTACATCTTATAACAATCTAATGCAATACAAAAATGTGATAATAAAACATAACTTTAAAATAGGCAACCTCCATCAAAAAGCAACATTCAACAATCATTAGAATAGTAGAAAATAATAATATCAACATATAAAAGTTAAACAGAAATCCACTCAACAGTTACAATAATATCTAAACTATAATCAATAAAACAACGGCAAGCCGCAGTACAGTGGTGCCTCGCAAGACGAAAAGAATCCGTTCCGCGAGTCTCTTCGTCTAGCGGTTTTTTCGTCTTGCGAAGCAAGCCCATTGACGGCTTAGCGGATTAGCGCTATTAGCGGTTTAGCGGCTTTTAGCGGATAAGTGGCTTAGTGGCTCAGAAAAAGGGGGGGGAAAGGGGGGGGAACCCGCAGGAACTCACAAGGCATTTTCATCTTGCGAAGCAAGCCCATAGGAAATTCGTTTTGCAAAGCACCTCCAAAACGGAAAACTCTTTCGTCTAGCGAGTTTTCCGTCTTGCAAGGCATTCATCTTGCGGGGCACTACTGTACATAAAACAATATAATACACATTGAGAAGCAGAGGTTAGAGCAAGGCAGGTGGAAAGAGGCCTTGCCTGATGGAGTCTCTCCCCTCACAGTTCTTCCTCCAGGACCAGCTCCCTTATGATGGGCGGGGTATAAATAATAAATTATTGTTGTTGTTATTATTATTATTATTATTCATTCCACTGTTGAACAGCTCCTTTCTTGTAAGTTGAAGCCATTGGTCCTACTCTCTGGAGCAGGAGAAAACTAGCTTGTTCCATCTTCCAAGGGACAGCCCTTAAGATATTGGAAGGTGGCTCTCTTATCTCCTCCCGGTCTCCTCTTTTCCAGGCTAAATTTACCCCGCTCCTTCAACCGTTCTTCATCAGGCTTAGTTTCCAGACCCTTGATCATCTTGATCGCCCTCCTCTGCATACCTCCCACTTTGTCAATATCCTTCTTGGACTGAGGTGCCTCTTAGGTTACGCTCTTGCCCAACAGCTCACAGCCTCAGCTACCTTGGATCTTGGCCATCGGCGGACCTGCAACTTTTCTGTGTTCAAATGCTCACCGTGTTTTGAGTAGCCGGTCAGCTAGCTTGCCAACTCTGTTACTTTTATAACTTTTAAAGCACGTGCATTTTAGCAAGTTACAGGGAACCAGGCAGAGGGCCTTCTCGGTGGTAGCACCCGCCTTATGGAACGCCCACCCGCCAGACTTCAAAGAGAAAAACAACTACCAGACTTTTAGAAGACATCTGAAGGCAGCCCTCTTTAGGGAAGCTTTTAATGTTTAACAGAGTATTGTATTTTAATCTGTTGAAAGCTGCCCAGAGTGGCCGGGGAAACCCAGCCAGAAGGGCAGGGTTGTTGTTGTTGTTGTTTAGTCGTCTAGTCGTGTCCAACTCTTCGTGACCCCCTGGACCAGAGCACGCCAGGCACTCCTGTCTTCCACTGCCTCCCACAGTTTGGTCAAACTCATGTTGGTAGCTTCGAGAACACTGTCCCACCATCTCGTCCTCCGTCGTCCCCTTCTCCTTGTGCCCTCCATCTTTCCCAACATCAGGTCTTTTCCAGGGAGTCTTCTCTTCTCATGAGGCGGCCAAAGTCTTGGAGCCTCAGCTTCAGGATCTGTCCTTCCAGTGAGCCCTCAGGGCTGATTTCCTTCAGAATGGAGAGGTTTGATCTTCTTGCAGTCCAGGGGACTCTCAAGAGTCTCCTCCAGCACCAGAATTCAAAAGCATCCATTCTTCGGTGATCAGCCTTCTTGATGGTCCAGCTCTCACTTCCATACATCACTACTGGGAAAACCAGAGCTTGAACTATATGGACCTTTGTTGGCGGGCGGGGTATGAATAATAAATTTATTATTATTATTATTATTATTGCAGGTTCCAGGCCCCCTTGGCTTCTGGAGAAAGAAGCTTTTATATATTTGTTAAGGGGACAGGGATTGCCAATAACAGATGTCGAGGGATCATTGACTCCTGTCTCTCTCTCTTTTTATTTCAAGGTTTACGAAATGCCCCCCGCTGCTGGGACGTGATCCAGCCCCTCCTCTGCGCTGTATACATGCCCAAGTGTGTGGATGGCCAAGTTGAGCTGCCCAGCCAGACCCTCTGCCAAGCCACCCGGGGACCTTGCACCATCGTGGAACGAGAACGAGGCTGGCCGGACTTCCTCAAGTGCACCACGGACCGCTTTCCTGAAGGCTGTCCGGTACGAGAGTAGGGGTGGTGGGGACTGGCACTGGGATGTCCTGTAGGGGGAGTTGTAGTTGGGGGGGGGGAGTTGGGATAGCGCCAGGAAGACGGGGGCATCAGGCAGGCCCCCAGCTGGCTCCCACCACCGGCCGGCAGCCGGTCTCCCTTGGAACAGCATCAAACAGCGACACGACCCTCTAATAATAATAAAAAAATTAATTTATTTATACCCCGCCCTCCCCAGCCAAGACCGGGCTCAGGGCGGCTAACAACCAATAATAAAACCAAGTTGATTAAAATACAATTTAAAAGATGAAGATACAACATTAAAACAATTAGGGAGCAATCTCTTCAAAGGAGGAGAAAGGAAAAAGAAAGAGGGGGAGGGGATCAAACTGATTCTAAGCCAAAGGCCAGGCGGAACAACTCTGTCTTACAGGCCTTGCGGAAAGAGATCAGATCCCACAGGGCCCTGGTCTCATGAGACAGAGCGTTCCACCAAGTCGGGGCCAATGCTGAAAAGGCCCTGGCTCTGGTTGAGGCTAATCTGACTTCCTTAGGGCCCAGGACCTCTAGGGTGTTGCTATATATGGACCTTAAGGTCCTCCGTGGGGCATACCAGGAGAGGCGGTCCCGTAGGTACGAGGGTCCTAGGCCGTGAAGGGCTTTAAAAGTCAAAACCAGCATCTTGAACCTGACCTGATACTCCACCGGGAGCCAGTGCAACTGGTAAAGCACTGGGTGAATATGCTCCCATGGCAGGGACGCCGTGAGGAGCCTCGCTGCAGCATTCTGCACCTGCTGGAGTTTCTGGGACAGCTTCAAGGGCAGCCCCGCGTAGAGTGAATTACAGTAGTCAAGCCTGAAGGTGACCGTTGCATGTCTGCTTCCCTTCTCCAGCAAAACAGCTATATACAAGCGGAAGTTCCCAGCAAGTGCTGGAAGTAAACAGGCATGTGACACCCTTTTTAGGTGGAATGGAACTATATCCTAATAGGGAGATCAGCTGAGACGGAAAGCCCCTGTTCTGCAGTGAGAGGGGAGTCAGGAAGCTCTGCCCATTCATTTCTCAGTGGGAAATGTGCTCCAGAACATCTGGGGTGATTGAGGTCAGCGTTTTGCTACTGATGATTGCAACCACATGGAGATTCCTGGACCGCCACAGTTTAAAAACCTCTGCCGTAGTCCACAGTTTTGTTTTGTTTTGTTTTAAAAATTTTATTTTTACCAACAACCAAAACGCAAACATTGAAAACAAACAGTGAAACCCCCCCCCAAGCAGCTGATACATTGGGTGTACATAATCAATCAAATCAACCATATGTACAATTCTATATGCCTTAACACTCCTCCCTCCACAAGGTTTGTTTAATTTTAACATTTTAATTCCCCCAAATTGTTCAAACCTGCCCAAATAATTCAATATTTTCTCAAACCAATCCTCCTCCTTCTCACTGACCTTAAACCCTTTCATTTTATCTATCTTCACAGTTAGATATTCTAAGATTATAATATTTTTCATTTTTTCCCTCCATTGGTTCACCCCTAGCTCTTTTGCATTTTCCCAATTACTCGCTATAATCTGTCTGGCTGCAATTACCATCAATTTTACTCATTTACATTCCTCTTTTGTTTCTAACTCGGTGCTACTCAGGCTAATAAGAACCATTAATTTAGATATTTCCACCTTCCTACCCACATTTCCCGATATTTCTATACCAGTCTGTTTCCAGAATTCATTAACTAACGGACAGTCCCACCACATATGACTGTATGTTCCCATCACTCCACATTTCCTAATTCCAGATTATGTAATATGATATAACCTTACAGGTAATACCACTTTTGTACCACAAAATTGTAGTCCACAGTTAATCCCATTTCCGTTTCCACTGCACAGAATGAGGTCCAGAACATCAAATTCAACAGCTCAGGGCAGTGTGAGGCCCCCCTGGTCCGGACGGACAACCCCAAGAGTTGGTATGAGGACGTCGAAGGCTGCGGCATCCAGTGCCAGAACCCCCTTTTCACTGAGAAGGAGCACCGTGAAATGCACGTCTACATCGCCTCCTTCAGCTCCGTCACCATTTTCTGCACCTTCTTCACCTTGGTGAGCAGGATTAGACTACTGCAGTGCACTGTCCCTGGGGCTGCCCTTGGAGACGGTACAGACACTGTGGCTTGCGCAGAATGCAGCCGCAATAACATTGACGGGACTTCCGTCATGTAGCAGCAATGATTGCGAGATCTGCACTGGCCAATAATAATAATAATAATAATAATAATAATTTATTACTTATACCCCGCCCATCTGGCTGGATTTCCCCAGCCACTCTGGGCGGCTTCCAACAGAATATTAAAATACAATAGAGTGGTACCTCGGGTTACATATGCTTCAGGTTACACACTCCACTAACCCAGAAATAGTGCTTCAGGTTAAGAACTTTGCTTCAGGTTAAGAACAGTTTCAGGTTAAGAACGGACCTCTGGAACGAATTAAGTACTTAACCCGAGGTACCGCTGTAATCTATTAAACATTAAAAGCTTCCCTAAAGAGGGCTGCCTTCAGATGTCTTCTAAAAGTCTGGTAGTTGTTTTTCTCTTTGACATCTGGTGGGAGGGCGTTCCGCAGGGTGGGTGCCACCACCGAGAAGGCCCTCGGTAAGTTACCGAGCCCCTTTCAAGGTCCTGACATCAACCTGTAAAGCCCTTAACGCCTTGCAAGGTAGGTGTTTGCCTTCGGAGCTGGACCTCTGTGTCCGGGCTGAACGATGGATTTGGAGATGCTCCTTCAGGTAAACAGGGCAGCTTAGGGCAGGCGTAGGCAAACTCAGCCCACCCGGCGTTTTGGGACTACAATTCCCATCATCCCTGTTAGCTAGGGATGATGGGAGTTGTAGTCCCGGAACATCTGGAGGACTGAGTTTGCCTCTGCAAACTTTCAGGGTCAGCACTGAAACTTTGAATTGTGCTCGGAAACGTCCTGGGACCCCATGTAGATCACTAAATCCATTCTGCGTTGGCTGGGCGAATCCGTCTCCAGCGGGGAACAGACGCGTGCAGGCAAACTGATCAGAATTGAACTCCCTGCTGTCCATAGGCCACATTCCTCGCTGACTGGAAGAATTCGAACCGGTACCCGGCGGTCATCCTCTTCTACGTCAATGCTTGCTTCTTCATGGGCAGCATCGGCTGGCTGGCGCAGTTCATGGACGGAGCCCGCAGCGAAATCGTGTGCCGTGCCGACGGGACCATGCGATTGGGGGAACCCACGTAAGTGCCAGTTTGCATCTCTCAGTACAGAAAGTCTTGATCTGATGTGTTAAGAGATCTTTCCTCTTCTAACTAATTCGCAAGGGTTCTGGAAGCTTTTCTGCGTGAAAGAAACAGGCAGAAGGTTTGTGTTGTTTGGGTTATTCCTTCTGAGAAGCTGAGTACTGTTATGTACTGAAGTTCTCACCCTGGGCCAGCAGGGGGATACTGTAGATAGTTATGCAAATAAGGGATCGAAAGTGAAGTTCAGTGATTGGATAGTTTTAGAAAATTGTTACAGTTACGTTGTACTGGAGCTTTATATAAGCAGGCTGACTGAACCCTTCAGTTCAGTTCTGTCCTGGCCTGTGAATAAACAAGAGCTGTTTGAAGAATCGCTATGTAGTCTGATATGTTCACCCACAACTTGACAAGTACAGTTGGCTTAACCTGGTCCTGTTATCTCTTTGTGTCTAGGTCAGGGGTAGGCAACCTGAGGCCTGGGGGCTGGATTCAGCCCAGTCACCTTCTAAATGTTTATTGGATGGATTTTCCCCCTAAATTGATTTTTGACTTCTGAATTTATTGTTATTCACATTTTATACTGTATTTTGTTGCATCAATTAAGTGTTTTAATTTTTTTGTTAGCCACCCTGAGCCCAATTTTCTGAACCAGGAAGGGCGGGGTATAAATTAAAAATTATTATTATTATTATTATTAATAAATCTGGCCTGCAGACAGTCTGGGAATCAGTGTGTTTTTTACATGAGTAGAATGCGTGCTTTTATTTAAAATGCATCTCTGGGTTATTTGTGGGGCATAGGAATTTGTTCATTATTATTTTTTCAAAATATAGTCCGGCCCTCCACAAGGTCTGAGGGACAGTGGACCGGCCCCCTGTTGAAAAAGGTTGCTGACCCCTGGTCTAGGTCATGCTGACTATAAAATTAGGGTCTGAAGGAACCTGGGTTTCACTTTTTCTTTCTATCTCTTTTCCTTCTAGTGTGGTCTTCTGTATATAGTATGCATAATGCTAAGGTTTAGTCTTATTATATTTGTAAGTATCTGAAGAAGTGTGCATGCACACGAAAACTTATACCCAGAACAAACCTAGTTGGTCTCTAAGGTGCTACTGGACAATTTTTTAATTTATTTAGAGTTTTATTGTAAGTTATTGTAAGTTTAAGTTAAGTCCGCTGCAACTGGATTTCTTATTTATGGATTTCTTATGGACAGTGCCAATCCTGAATGTATTGGATTTGTGACCATTATGCTCATTTTCCGCAGAGTAAAGCTCTGCTGGGTAAAATATAATTGCCTCGGCTGGTCTGTTTTGGGGGGAATCCTGCAACCTGATTAAAAATAAACAATCATTATCTGAGGATCCATGTGGATCCGTGCTTTGTAACCACGTTTTTGCGCCATCCACGCAACAGTGGGTGCCTGATTTTTTGGGTGCAGGCTGTAGCCATGGACATGCTATGTGATCTGATGGTGAATTTGGGGTGACCCAATGCAAAAATCCTGAGGATCCATGTGTTTTTACCTCCCCTCTCCCAGGCAGCCTCCTTTATCTCTAGCGTCCCTTATCTCCCTCCTGATCGCTTGTCAATCAGCTGTTTCCTTTCAACACTCCCTTCCCTCTTGTTTGCCTTAGTGTCTTTTCCTTAGCTGGAGCAGTTTTTTTGCTCCTCCTTTTCTTCTAATTTTTCTCCTTATTGCTTTAGTCTTCCTGTCTCCTCTCCTTGCAAGTTTGCTGTCTTTACCTCTCCCCTCCCAGGCAGCCTCCTTTATTGCTAGCGTCCCTTATCTCCCTCCCGATCGCTTGCCGATCAGCGGCTTTCTTTCAACACCCCCTTCCCTCTTTAAAAAAAAAAAAAAAAGCATGATCTGCTTTTTGCCCCTGGGCAATTCGGCTCCAGGGACCACACATTCGCTCCATAAGACACACAGACATTTCCCCTTACTTTTTAGGAAGAAAAAAGTGCATCTTATGGAGTGAAAAATAGCGTACTTCCTTAATTGAGACTTGCTTTGTACACCATTCTGTTCTCAAAATAAATCCCTTGAATACGCGCTTAACTTTATTTTCTCCCTGTCGTTTAACTTACTTTAAATTTTGTAAAACGATCCTGTTTGCCCACTCTCTGATCAATTTCTCACCTGTAACATCTCATAGCCTTGCTGATAGTCTCGTCAGTTCAGCATACTCTCTTAATTTATTTCGCCAGTCTGATTTGGACGGGATAGCCTCTCCCTTCCAAAATTTTTCAGCGGCACCTGTGGCGTACATAAAAACTCTCCTGGACTTTTTTGGGAATTTCATTACCCATAATTCCTAGCAGGAAGGATTCAGGCTTTTGGGGGAAAGAATATTTAAACATTTTCTTAAGAAAATGCCCTTTACCCGCAGCTCCAACGAGACCCTTTCCTGCGTGATTATCTTCGTCATCGTCTACTATTCCTTGATGTCGGGTGTAATCTGGTTCGTCATGCTCACCTATGCCTGGCACACATCCTTCAAGGCGCTGGGTACCACCTACCAGCCGCTGGTGGGGAAAACCTCCTACTTCCACCTGGTCACCTGGTCCATTCCCTTCGTCCTCACCGTTGCCATTTTGGCTGTTGCCCAGGTAAATTTACTTTTATTTTATTCATTTATTATTTTTTGTATCTCACCTTTCAGTGGCGTAGCGTGGGTTGTCAGCACCCGGGGCAAGGCAAGTAATTTGCGCCCCCTAACCTGGGGCAAGGCAAGTAATTTGCACCCCTAACCTCATACCTGCCGCCGCTGCCAGCTTCTTCTTGCTGCTGCCTGGGCTGGGGTATTTACGGTAAGGTAGCCACGGCGGCGGCGGCGGGTCCGTGTCAGGTGATCTGAGGCGAGTTGCCGCTGGCGCTGCCGCCCAAACGACGCCGCTTGCCCGGAGGAGGAGGGCAGAGAGGCGAGGAAAATGCAACATGGCCCAGCAGCTGAAGTAGCGGCGGCGGCGGCAGCGGGGCTGTGAGGAGGGGCTGCCTGGTGCATCCTCCGCGGCCCTGATGCGCGGGGACCACGGCAAGTGCTGAGAGCCGCTGCCTGCCAGACGCCTTCAGCCCGGACGCGCGCACAGCTCGTCAGTTCGGCGAGACATGGGGCTCTGCTACAGCCTGCACCCGAGGCTCTTCGGCGACTCCAGAGGCGGCGAGCACGCCCCCCCAGATGTTGCGCCCAGTGCGCCCGGCCCCCCCTGCAGCCCCCACGTTACGCCACTGCCACCTTTCCCCCCTAACAGAGACTCAAAGTGGTTTACATAGTAAATCTGGATTCTTTTGAAAGTTGCATGAAGTTTTGCCTTAAATGTTCAGTGTCTGACAGAATGGACCACGTTATTTCACCGCTTTCTGCTGTGTGCTTTTCATATTTTTAGAACAAAAATGCAACCGACGACAGTTTGGGAAAGTCACTTAAAATCCACCAAGGTCAGAGTAGCTATGCTCCAGACATTCACTGATGATTTACTGGCAATCGCTTTTCTACATAAAAATGGCAACCATAATTTTAAGTGATAAGACGTTAGGCTAGTAGAAAAAGATTGAAACAAACTTCATCTCTGTTAAAAGAGCATGCAGAGAATATAGCTCACGTTTGTTCCAATCAGGCTGCTTGGAATTATCAAAGGTTTTTGTTTCTGGCAACAATCTATTTGGCTTCCCCATTAAAAAGCCTGCTGATCAAAGTTCTTAGAAATGCCCCCCTCCTTCAAAAATCAAGGCATGATAGTGCCACAAGGTAAGCTTTGATTTGAGATCATTGGGGTGTGCTTAGTTGCTAAATTCTATTTTTTATGGAGAATATGGCAACAGAAGCCACAGGATTCCCCCCCACACACACACACTCAAAAATGGCCTTTTTGCGCAGGTGTGCTGGGTGGCTTGGATTTTCCCCAGGGAAAACGTTGTCCTTCTCATCCCAGGGAAGTGATTGTGTTGGACGCAGCGGTGCTTTATAATTGTCATTGGCTGCAGGAGGAGAGGGAGAGATTTGGTGTTTTGCAACTTTCTGACTAGTTGCAGGACATTAGCCAGGCCTAGCAGAGTAAACGCAGAATCCACGGAAGCAATTGGCGACTTGGCTGCAGACAGGATAGACGAAGCAGGAGCCAGGAACTTGTAGTTAGGTGTTTATTATATACAGTGGACTATTGACAGGAACAGAACACGGATCCTTAGCTAGCTCTCTCTGACACGACTCACAACTCCTACACTGACACACAGAACTCTGAACACTGAACTCTGAACTAACACATTCCAGTTAGTAGGGCATTAATTATCACTCCCTTGAGAGAGCTTGACCAATCAGGGAGCTGTCTCCATGCCTCTGTTATAACCAGGCAGACTTACTCCTTCAGATTGCCTTCTGGCTGTCTGCCAAACCTTAATTGACTCTGTGTGAGTAGCTGCACATACACAGTTTCCCAACAGTATGGCCCCTTGGCCTCATCTAACAGGTGGTTCTTAAGTTCCTACCTTGTTGTCAATTGAGCCTTGACAACTTGGAGAATGGTCCAGCAATTGAGCTGCACAATGCTTTTGTTCAAACCCTTTCCTCCCGTGTAGAAACGCTTTTATTTTTACTTTTTATTATTTTCTTTATCCAGAAATTTTCTTTGTATTTCACATTATGAGGTTTATTTCAATTCTACTGGTTTCACTATTTCACCTTATCCTTCCTATGTATGACATAAATTTTCCCCATTCTTTTCGAAATGTTTCATCGCCCTGTTGTCGAATTTCCCCCGTTAATTTAGCTATTTCTGCATATTCCATTACCTTCTGTTGCCATTCTTCTACTGTTGGTAATTGCTGTTGTTTCCAATCCTGGGCTAACAATAACCTCGCCGCTGTTGTTGCATATAAGAACAATTTCTGGTCATTCTTGATATTTTTTCAAATAGTTCTTTTGTTGTGACGTGGGGTTTGTGATTTCAGCTCTCTTGACATAATATGCTGGAGACAGTTCTCTAGTAACACTTCTTTATTAAAAGCAACAAGACTAAAACCTGAGGAGGGGAGAGCTACATTTATAGGGACAGGGAACTAGCTAGAAAGGATACATTTTGGAGGGAACAATATCAGGCAATCACAGTCCTGCCTTTTGGAGGCAACCAATAAGACAGAGGATCCAAATACAGCAGCTTAAATGAACCAATAGTAGCTGTACCCTCTGGAACCAAAAGGCAGTTACTTTACCCTAATGCAATTACAGACAATAATAATACAGATATAAAATCCTTTGACTCAATACACAACACCCCTCCCCCCCTAGTGAGCACAGCAGACGTAATCTCTCAGGTACTGTGGGGTCCTACAACTTCTACTTGATCTCCTGACAACAGGTGTTGCCTGTTCTGGATTGGGTGTCACCTGTGGTAGGGGGGTTGCTATAGGGGTTTCGTCAGGAACAGATGGAGTCCCAGACATCTCAGGGTCCCCTACCTGTACCTCGTCATCCTGAGGACTAGCAGACCCTGGTTCATTTGCTGAAGCCCCTGGTGACTGCACCTCTGGGCCATTTTCACCCTGGCCTTGCAGCTCTGCGTCGTTAGCCAGGGATGAATTATCAGACTCCTCCCTGCTGAGCGCCCGGCGCCTCAGCTGATCTATATGTCTCTTCCAAACTTGCCCATTTTCCAAGGTCACATAATAGGACACAGGTCCACTAGCCCGGGTGACCACACCAGCCACCCACCGCGAACCTCGTGAATAGTTCCTCACCCAGACCAGATCTTCAGGGGCGAAATACCTTCTTGTATCAGTCTCAGCCTGGGGGTTTGCTCTTGAATTACGGTTTGGCATTTTATCCGGGTGGACATAATCCAACACCGTTACCAATCTTCTACCCAAGAGCAGCTCAGCTGGCGACTTGCCCGTCACAGTACACGGCGTCGCATGCTGCAAAAATAACATTCGCGCGATGCGAGCTGACCAGTTACCCTCCATTAAGCACGCAATGGATTCTTTGGCTGTTCTTACCATGCGCTCCGCCTGCCCATTGGAGGATGGGTGAAAGGGCGCGGATGTGACCCCCCTTATGAAGTTATCAGCCAAGAATGCCCTGAATTCTTGGGATACAAAAGCTGCCCCATTATCTGATACAATGGTCTCAGGTAACCCGTGGGTTGCAAACAGCTGCCTCAACACCTTGATTACGGCAGCTGATGCCATGCTAGGGACCATCGCCACTTCTCACCATTTGGAATATGCATCGATGATAACCAAAAAGACCTTCCCCTGGAATGGCCCAGCAAAATCTAAGTGCAGCCGGCTCCAGGGAGATCTGGACTGCTCCCACCAGTGAACTGGTGCTCTGGCCACTTCTGGCCGCACCTCTTGGCATGCCTTGCATGTTCGTACCCATTGTTCTATGTTCTGGTCCATTCCAGGCCACCACACATAACATCGGGCTAGCGACTTCATCCTGACCATTCCCGGGTGTCCCATGTGAAGCGTCTCGAGAACCCTGTTTCTCAGTGGTGCTGGGATGATACCCTATCTCCCCACAGGAGACAACCCTTATGCATGGATAACTCGTGCTGCCTTGTTGCATAAGGCCTGAATTTGTCTTCATGCGGACCACCTGGCCACCCCCTCCCCACCCAAGTGAGCACACGGGAGAGAACAGCATCTTTCCTCGTTTTTTCAGCAATATCAGTAGCCGTTACAGGAGCCCCCGGAAGTGTTTCCAGCATCATTATGTGCTCCGCTGGAGCAGGATCCTCATTGCTCCCGCCAGGAAGGGGCAATCGACTCAGCGCATCAGCGTGGCACAACCGTTTCCCCGGCACATGGGTCAAGGTGTACTGGAACCCGTTCAGGAATATAGACCAACGCAACATTCTGGGGGAGAGAATTTGTGGCGTTTGTTTGTTTGGGTTGAACAACCCCAACAGTGGTTTGTGGTCCGTTTCAATGGAGAAATGACGACCGTACACATAATCATGGAACTTTTTGATTCCTGCCACAATTGCAAGCGCCTCTTTGTCAATTTGAGCATAGTTGCGCTCCGTGGACGACAACGTACGGGAATAGAAAGAGATGGGCTTTTCCGACCCATCCGGTTCCCTATGACTCAGCACCGCCCCCAGGCCGTATTGAGAGGCATCACATGCCAGGACCAGCGGCTTCGATTCATCATAATGAGCAAGGACGCTCTTGCTACTCAGCATTCCTCGCAAGGAGTCAAAAGCCTTCTGCTGCTCCTGCCCCCATCGCCACACATTCTTTTTCTGCAACAGTCTATGTAATGGTTCAGCTACCGAAGCTTTCTGGGGTAAGAACGAATGATAAAAGTTAATAAGTCCCAGGAATGACTGCAACTCCGTCTTGTTCTGTGGTCGTGGTGCCTCGATGATGGCCTTAACCTTAGCATCTGTGGGGTGGATGCCTGATGCATCAATTTTAAACCCCAAGAATTCCACAGTTGGCACCCCAAAACTGCATTTTTCCTTTTTTAGTTGCAACCCCGCCTCCTTGAACTTGAGCAACACTGCACGGACACGCGCAACCAGTTCCTGTGGGTCTTTTCCAGCAATCAAAACGTCATCAAAAAATGGCAAGACCCCCGGGAGACCTCTTAACAGGCGTTCCATGAGCCCTTGAAAAATCCCTGGGGCCACACAAACTCCAAATTGTAATCTGTTAACTCTGAACGCCCCTTTATGTGTGACAATAGTCTGTGCTTCCGCTGATTGTGGGGTTACTGGCAGCTGTTGGTAAGCTTGTGCCAGGTCAAGTTTGGCGAACACCTTGCCCCCAGCCAGTTTAGCCAACAGATGTGATACGACTGGAATGGGGTATGAGTTTCCCCTGAGTGCCTTATTGATAGTACATTTGTAATCAGCACAGATCCTGACTTCCCCATTTGCTTTAAGGGGCGTGACGATTGGAGTCTCCCACTTAGCGGAGTCCACGGGTGAGAGAACTCCCTGCTTGACCAATTTATCCAGCTCTGCTTCAATCTTGGGTTGCAGTGCAAATGGCACTCGCCTTGGTTTGAGTCGGATTGGGGCCACCCCAGGGTCCAATTCGAAGTCAACTGGGGGCCCTTTATAACAACCCAGTTTTCCATTAAAGAGACCAGCAAATTCTTTGCATAATGCCTTGCTCATCTCAGGGCAGGTTTGGATTGAATTAAGCCCTGATATACTCAGTCCCAGGGCGGGGAACCAGTCAGTGCCCAGGAGACTGGGGCGACTGCCCTTCGCAATCACCAGTTTCAGTACCGCCTGTTTGTCCCGGAACTGTACTCTCACGGCACACATTCCCATGACATGGATGCGGCCCGCTGAGTATGACTGCAAAGTTGCCGGGAAGGGCTCCAGAGGGGGCAACTTACCCCTGGGGAAGAATGTCCTCGCGGTCTGGTCCGACACGATAGTGAATCCAGATCCGGAGTCCACCTCCATGTCGCACAGCTGACCCTCAATCTTCACCTTGACGTGTGCCTTGCCTTGCGCTGGAAACTGCACGACCCTCCCGTTGATCTCCGTTACGTAGTGGCAGTCCTTTAGAACATGGTTTGCTGTGGCCGATCTGCGATGCTCCAGTCTAGGTGCTCCTGTCGCTCCCAACGCCGCCGATCTACAGACCCTGGCGATGTGACCTGTCTTTCCGCACGTCCGGCACATAGCATCCCGGAAACGACAACTCTTCCGCTCATGGTTTCCGCCACAACCAGGGCACCTGCCTTGGTGATCTTTGTGCACTGTGCAGGCCTCACGCACTGACTCGACCCCACGGACTGGGCTCTGGCTCGGAGTAGCCTCTAGCTCGTCCATGGCATGCGCAACTTCTATCTGTGGCTTAGGGGCCCTGCAACTGGCATCAAGCTCCTCTCTTTCATAATTCTCCGTGGCGGTGGCCTCCTTCAAGGCTGAAGCAAGGGTAACCTCTTCTTTAGCCACGATGCGTCTTCTGGCTTTCTTGCTGCTCAGACCACCGACAAACCGATCCAGGAGAGTCTCTTCCAGATCTTGGAAGTCGCAGTGCTGAGCGAGCTTCCACAGTTCAGCTAGAAATGCAGATACAGACTCCCCAGCACGCTGCTGCCTCTTATGAAACTCCATCCGCCGGGCCATCTTGGTCTCAGTAGGCGCTAAATGGCTTGTTAGGCAGGCAAGAATATCTTTGAGAGATGTCTCACTTAGCTTCGCTGGGGCAAGCAATGCCTTGGCCAGCTTGAAGGTCTCAGGCCCACAGTAGCTCAGGAATGTGGCCCTTCTTTTGCTGGCATCGGTGATCCCTTGAGCCACTGCGAAGAACTCGAAGCGTTCGACGTAGTCTTCCCACGTGTGGGGCTCTGATGGCTGGAAGGGCTCCAATACCCTTGGACTCTCCATTGTCCTGTGGGCAGGGTCGTCTTCTCAGCCGGCCAGTGAGTCTTGTTCTTAGCTACAATCCGGACTCTGAGGCAGGGCTGCGTTTAACTGCTCCTCAGCATTCCGGATCCCATCCTTGTCGCCAGTTGTTGTGACGTGGGGTTTGTGATTTCAGCTCTCTTGACATAATATGCTGGAGACAGTTCTCTAGTAACACTTCTTTATTAAAAGCAACAAGACTAAAACCTGAGGAGGGGAGAGCTACATTTATAGGGACAGGGAACTAGCTAGAAAGGATACATTTTGGAGGGAACAATATCAGGCAATCACAGTCCTGCCTTTTGGAGGCAACCAATAAGACAGAGGATCCAAATACAGCAGCTTAAATGAACCAATAGTAGCTGTACCCTCTGGAACCAAAAGGCAGTTACTTTACCCTAATGCAATTACAGACAATAATAATACAGATATAAAATCCTTTGACTCAATACACAACTTCCCACTCACACCTGCACAATGCTTTTGTTCAAACCCTTTCCTCCCGTGTAGAAACGCTTTTATCTATTGCAGAAACCCCTCTAATATAATTACTTTATCATTTTTCTGCTGCTGCTGCTCCTATCTCGAATCCTGCCTGTATTCATTTACAACTAACATTGGTTAGATTAATCACATTATACATTTTACTTTTTATTATTTTCTTTATCCAGAAATTTTCTTTGTATTTCACATTATGAGGTTTATTTCAATTCTACTGGTTTCACTATTTCACCTTATCCTTCCTATGTATGACATAAATTTTCCCCATTCTTTTCGAAATGTTTCATCGCCCTGTTGTCGAATTTCCCCCGTTAATTTAGCTATTTCTGCATATTCCATTACCTTCTGTTGCCATTCTTCTACTGTTGGTAATTGCTGTTGTTTCCAATCCTGGGCTAACAATAACCTCGCCGCTGTTGTTGCATATAAGAACAATTTCTGGTCATTCTTGATATTTTTTCAAATAGTTCTTTTATGTGTCCCGAATCTCTGACCAGTCATCTTCATTTAATCACCACGAGTTCCGGTGTCACAGGAGAGAGGAAAACACTTAATACTTTGTAGGGAGGAGGGGACAGAAAGCTGTTTCGGAGATGTTGTTGTGTTTTAGGTACAGTGGACACTCAGGTTGTGAACGTGATCTGTGTGGGATGCACATTCGCAACCTGCAGTATTCACAACCTGCAGTGGCGTGTCTGCCCACGTGCGGATTGCGATTCAGCGCTTCTGCACATATGCAAAGCACAATTTAGCGCTTCTGCTCATGCACAACTGCCAAAACCCGGCAGTAACCCGTTCTGTTACTTCCGGGTTTCGGCGGTCTGTAAACCCAAAAAAACGCATCTAACCTGAGGTATGACTGTACTTGTTTCCAGTTTTTTTAAGCTTTCTGGCTTCTCTACCTGTCTTTCCTCCCTCCCTCTTGCTTTCCCAGGTTGATGGGGACTCTGTGAGTGGCATTTGCTTTGTGGGCTACAAGAACTACCGCTACCGAGCCGGTTTTGTCCTGGCCCCCATTGGCCTAGTGCTGATCATCGGTGGCTATTTCCTGATCAGAGGTGGGCTCTTCTCAATTTGTTCTCTCTGGCGCTTTTTAATACAGTGGTGCCTCGCAAGACGAAAAGAATCCGTTCCGCGATTCTCTTCGTATAGCAGTTTTTTCGTCTTGCGAAGCAAGCCCATTGACAGCTTAGCGGATTAGCGCTATTAGCGGTTTAGCGGCTTTTAGCGATCAGCTGTTAAGCGGCTTATCAGCGGATCAGCTGATAAGCGGCTTAGCGGCTTAGGAAAAGGGCGGAAAAAGCGGAAAAAAACCTGCGGGAACTCGCAAGACATTTTCGTCTTGTGAAGCAACCCCATAGGGAAATTCGTTTAGCGAAGCGCCTCCAAAACGGAAAACCCTTTCGTCTAGCGGGTTTTCCGTCTTGCGAGGCGTTCGTCTTGCGGGGCACCACTGTATTTAATGCTGTACCGTTTTTAACACTTGATTGGGAGCCGCCCAGAGTGTCTGGGGAAACTCAGCCAGATGGGCGGGGTATAAATAATAAATTATTATTATTATTATTATTATTATTATTATTATTATTAGTATTATTAGTATTATTAGTATTATTAGTATTATTATTATTATTAATTCTGCCGCTTCCCTCCTAGGTGTGATGACCTTGTTCTCCATCAAAAGCAACCACCCAGGTCTCTTGAGTGAAAAAGCCGCTAGTAAGATCAATGAGACGATGTTGCGCCTTGGTGAGTAGCCCGGACTTGCGTGGCAGGATCTGTAGGTTGTGGGGGGGGGGGTTGGGAGGGGGGCAGTTCCTGCAGAGAAAAAGGAAGTTGAGACAACATTAATTGATTGTGATTTTATGTAAACTGTGTTATTTTTACTGTTGTTAGCCGCTCTGAGCCCAGCTTCGGCTGGGGAGGGTGGATATACATAAAATTTTATTATTTATTACTCCTGAAGGACCAGCTGCCCTGGACACAGAATTGACCTGTGCCTCCATGGACAGCTGTGAGTCCAGAATGACTCCCAGGCGGCACGCCTGGTCCTTCGGGGGCACAGTTGCCCCATTCAGGACCAGGGAGTCCCCCACACCTGCCTGCCCCCTGTCCCCCGAAAAACAGTACTTCTGTCTTGTCAGGATTCAGCCTCAATCTGTTAGCCACCAATCTGTTAGAAAGCAAATGGCAGAGGTGCAGAGGCTTGTGGGATTCGATCAGAAACTATTGTCAATGAATGAAACCCAGTCAACGCAATGCTTTCATAGCGGACACAATGGCTTGCTCCATATTTCATAATTCCTCATAGCAATCCCGCCTGACCCCCATGCTCTGGATATCTGCCCCCCTCCATGCCCTGAAGTAGCTGGACGTGTGACGGACTCAAGTTCTTTCTCCCTCCATGGCAGGAATCTTTGGCTTCCTGGCGTTTGGCTTCGTGTTCATCACCTTCGGGTGCCACTTCTACGATTTCTTCAACCAGGCGGAGTGGGAGAGGAGCTTCCGGGAGTACGTCTTGTGAGTAGCGGGTGCTCACCCACATTCCCCTCTTGTTCTAGGCGGGGGGCCACGGGCTGCCTTTGTGGGTGGCTCTTTTTGTGGGTGGTCTTCTTTGGGTGCCATGCCGCGTAGCTCAAGATCTGAAGCAGCTGGATGGCAAAGGCTGGGATGGAGCAACAGTCCAGGGGCATTGTGGGAAATCAAGATGGCGCCTCACGCTCCCAGCCGTCAAGCACTGGGAGTATTGGAGCGGAGGGGTGTATAAGGGATTTAAGGGGGCCCTGAAGACCCCTGGCAGAAGCCTGGGAAATGGTGTATCTGCCGAACAAAACCCATGTCCACCAAAACACCCACTTTGGACACCAGGAAATCCAGATTCTGTGAAGACGTCCAGAATCACCGTATATTTTTTATTATTTATTAAATGCGTATACCGTTTTTCATAGAAAGATCTCAGGGTGGTTCACAGAATAAAATACAGGATAGAACACATAGAGATGTTTAAACCGAAACAACAAAACAATAACGCGCCCAATCACCCTCCCAGTAGAGCTCAGTTTCTTACACACAAACCATTGTCTGGAAGAAAGCATCACAATTCGACAGCAGCAGGGTTTCTCTAAAGAATCCTTTACAGTGGTGCCTCGCAAGACGAAATTAATCCATTCCGCATGTCTCTTCGTCTTGCGGTTTTTTCGTCTTGCGAAGCACGGCTATTAGCGGCTTAGCGCTATTAGCGGTTTAGCGGCGCTTAGCGGCTTAGAAAAAGGGGGGGAAGGGAAAAAACTCGCAAGACGTCTTGCAAAGCACCTCAACAAACGGAAAACTCTTTCGTCTAGCGAGTTTTTCGTCTTGCGAGGCATTCGTCTTGCGGGGCACCACTGTATTTTCAGGCTACAAGTAGTACTTTTGAGTAGCGGGTTCTACTCAAATCAGTGATCTTTGCAGATTTAAAGAAATCTTTGTTGAATGATCGTATGAGTTTTAGCCAATGTGTTGGTTAGAGTATAGATTAAATTTGCATTTGAAAGGGGAAATAGTTCTAAAAGAAAAAGGGATACTCTCGGTTTTTTTATTGCAGGGATGGGGAATCTGTGCTGTTAGACTACAACTCCCATCACCCATGACTATTGTCTGCACAGGTTGCTGGGAGCTGTAGTTCCCCATCTGGGGGGGCCGCAGGTTCCCCACCCCTGTCTAACAGGATTCACACATGATCCCAGAATTCCAACTCCACTCGCCCAGGAGAAAATGTGTCTTCTAAGGGGGGTGTTTATTAGGTGGGGTGATCTACTCAGAAGTAAGTCCTATTGAATCCAGTAGCACTTACTCCCAGGTCTGCGTGGTTAGGATTGCAACCTTCACCTTGCAGTTGCAATCTCCTAACATCTCTTCAAATTCAGATAGCTGTTTGGAGATCTGAGGTTCCTTCCCCCTGTGTACCCCGGCTTTTAACACTTGAGGTGTATGTTTTACAGCTGTGGTCTACACCACTGAGCCCCTTGGGCTTGCCATTCAGAAGGTTAGTGGTTCGAATCCCCGTGACGGGGTGATCTCCCGTTGCTCAGTCCCAGCTCCTGCCAACCTAGCAGTTTAAAAGCACACCAGTGCAAGTAGATAAATAGGTACCGTTCTGGCGGGAAGGTAAATGGCGTTTCCGTGCGCTGCTCTCCTTCGCCAGAAGCGGCTTAGTCATGCTGGCCACATGACCCGGAAAAACTGTCTGTGGACAAACATCGGCTCCCTTGGCCAGTAAAGCGAGATGAGCGCCGCAACCCCAGAGTCGTCTTCGACTGGACTTAACGGTCAGGGGTCCTTTATTTCATTTTTATTATTGTAAGTTGTTTTGAACTCTTTTTAATGTTGCTTTCAATTCGGTAACCCTCTCTGGCACCTTAGAGGAAAGGGCGGGCAACAAACAAAACAACAACAACAACAACAATAATAATAATAATTTTTTTATACCCCGCCCTCCCCGGCCAGAGCCAGGCTCAGGGTGGCTAACACCAGTAAAATTACAGCAAAAACATAATAGGGGAAAAAACCCAATTTAAAATACAGGTTAAAACGCAATTTACAATGCGGCCTCATTTTATACGTAGCCCATAGATCAATAGTATCTCGTAATAATATTCTGCCCCCCCCCCCAAGTTTCATCTCCGCTCTTGCCCCCCACAGATGTGAGGCCAACGTGACAATCGCCACGCAGACCAACAAACCCATCCCTGACTGCGAGATCAAGAACCGCCCCAGCCTGTTGGTGGAGAAGATCAATCTCTTTGCCATGTTTGGGACGGGGATTTCCATGAGCACCTGGGTGTGGACCAAAGCTACCCTCCTTATCTGGAAGCGCACCTGGGGCAGGTAAGAGCTGGGCGCAGCCAGCCTTGGAAGAAGCCGGGATTTAAATTTTGAGCCCATCCTGCGGATTCCAGGCACCAGAGCCCCAGGCTTCCGGCTGACCCGGCGATACTGACCGTTACATAATAAACCATTTGTAAGAACTCGATATTTTAGTGTGTCAGCAGCTAAACTTTGGAACGATTGGCACTCTTTTCGGTATCCGCTGAAACCATTTTTGTGGTTCTCAACCTGTGGGTCCCCGGATGTTGTTGGACTACATCTCCCATCATCCCTGAGCTCTGGCCTTGCTAGGTAGGGGTGATGGGAGTTGTAGTTCAACAACATCTGGTGACCCACAGGTTGAGAAAGGCTGGGTTAGACAAAAATTACCTGCCCAGCACTTTAGAAATTTGAGATGCATTTCAATCTTTTTTTTTAAGTCTGGTTTTTTAAATTTTAAATTATTTATTGAAAAATAAAAAGGACAAAAATACAAGTGCACAAAAACTAAGAAACGAGAAATAGTATATATGTAGAAAACGAAACAAAAAAAGAGACTGTGCACATTACAAAAAAGGGGGACTTTATATTTGATTTGAACTGATTTTATAATGAATTGATTTTAGAATGCTGTATTATTTTACTGTTGTTAGCCACTCTGAGCCTGGCTTCGGCTGGGGAGGGCGGGATATAAATAAAATTATTATTATTATTATTATTATTATTATTATTATTATCATCATCATCATTATTATTATCATTATTGTTGTTAACCAGACCTTAATCTAATATGGTATCTATAAAAATGAATACCAAATATTGTTAAATTTCACCATGGCAAGTCTACATTTGTACACAACTTGTTTGTGCGTAGCAAATTTGCACGTATCTTCAATCCAATCATTAAAGGGAGCTGCGTTTTTATTTCCCCAGTTTTTAACTTTTCGAATGTTTTAGATTATCGCTGCTGCTTTTTCTTAGGGGTGATTTTATTCCTTTTTGGGGGGGGTAAACTGCTTGGAGGGTTTTTTGGTATGTTTCCCCCTCGATCAAGCGGCGTTTAAATTGTATGAAATAAATAAATTCCCTCCTGCTCCTGCAGGCTGACTGGCCAGAGCAGCAACGAGCCCAAGAGGCTAAAAAAGAGTAAGATGATCGCCAAGGCCTTTTCCCGGCGCAAAGAGCTTCAGCACAACCCCAACCAAGAGCTCTCCTTCAGCTTGCGGACTGTCTCGCACGAGGGGCCGGTTGGTACGTATGTCCACAGGGAAGGGGGTGCTTTGGGGCTCCATGCCAGCCCTCAGCTACTGAAAGTTATGGGGCCCTTGATATGTCCAGCTGCCCTTTGTCCCCCCAAAAATTGGCGTTGTTTTTTGTGTTGAATATATGCTATACAGTGGTGCCTCGCAAGACGAAATTAATCCGTTCCGTGAGGCTCTTCGTATAGCGGTTTTTTCATCTTGCGAAGCAAGACCATTGACAGCTTAGCGGATTAGTGCTATTAGCGGTTTAGCGGCTTTTAGTGATCAGCTGTTAAGCGGCTTATCAGCGGAACAGCTGATAAGCGGCTTAGCGGCTTAGGAAAAGGGGGGGAAAGGGGGGGAAACCCGCAGGAACTCGCAAGACATTTCGTCTTGCGAAGCAAGCCCATAGGGAAATTTGTTTTGCGAAGCGCCTCCAAACGGAAAACCCTTTCGTCTAGCGGGTTTTCCGTCTTGCGAGGCGTTCGTCTTGCGGGGCACCACTGTACCTCTGGTTGAGAACGGGATCCCTTCACTTGAATGTGATGTTGGTATTGCATACATTTATTTTATTTTAAATAATTTTTATTCAATTTTACACTATACATTTGAATTCACACATTAATCATCATCATCAACATTTAGGATTCCCTGAATCCTTAGACTTCCCTCTATCCCTCCATGGTTTCCATTATCAAACTTTTTCTACTGCATCATATTTTTTCTCTATTTTTCTTAAGATAGTCCATTTTTACCTTGTAATACATTACAAGCGTTACTCAAATCCTGCCAAAAGCTTTTAGCTGTTTACAGTGTTCTCTTAAGTAAATTGTAATTTTTCCTCATTCCTTGTTAAAGTTTCTATCTTCCTGGTTTCTGATTTTCTGATTTTCCCGGTCATTTTTGCCATTTCGGCAAATAATAATAATAATAATAATAATAATATTTCTATCCCGCCCATCTGGCTGGGTTTCCCCAGCCACTCTGGGCAGCTTCCAACGAAAGATTAAAAATACATTAAAACATCTGTCATTAAAGTCATCTTCATCAACCATTCATCTCTTGTCGAGAGTTTTATCTTCTTTCCATCTCTGGGGGTATTGCATACATTTAAGTTATGTCATATTTAAAGAAACGGACTCTTGGTGGAATATAAATGTCTTATTTTTACGTTTTGTCGTGGGGAAATTCTGCATAATTGCATTGTTTGAGCTGGGTTACAATTCCTGACCCCTTTGAATGTTCCTACCTTCAACATGACTATTTCCTTGCTTTTTTAAAAAAATGCCGTTTATTTTTATCATTCTCCCACAAAATTGTGCCCAGTGTGGTTCACCACAGTATGTATTAACAATTAACAAACACAGATTAGAAGAAATATCATAACTGAATGCAACCCAGCCGTCCCACCACAGTGGGCAAACGTTGGCCAAGCTGAGATAATTCTGAGGGGATGCAGGCTTTGAAAAACTCATTGTTTGAAATGTTCTCCCCTTCCCCCTTTTATCTGTATACAGTGGTGCCTCGCAAGACGAAATTAATCCGTTCCGTGAGGCTCTTCGTATAGCGTTTTTTTCGTCTTGCGAAGAAAGCCCATTGACAGCTTAGCGGATTAGCGCTATTAGCGGTTTAGCGGCTTTTAGCGGATCAGCTGATAAGCGGCTTAGGGCTTAGGAAAAGGGGGGAAAAAGGAAAAAAAACCCTGCAGGAACTCGCAAGACATTTTCGTCTTGCGAAGCAAGCCCATAGGGAAATTCGTTTTGCAAAGCGCCTCCAAAACGGAAAACCCTTTCGTCTATCGGGTTTTCCGCCTTGCGAGGCGTTCGTCTTGCGGGGCACCACTGTACATCATTACAATTTTTTCCCCCAGCTGGTTTGGTTTTCGATATCAATGAGCCATCGGGAGATGTGTCCTCTGCTTGGGCCCAGCATGTGACCAAGATGGTAGCCAGGAGGGGAGCCATTTTGTCTCAGGATGTCTCGGTCACTCCGGTAGCGACGCCAGGTAATTCTGCTTCTTTTCTTCTTTCTTTCAATAATATTCTATTTGGTGTATAGACGAGCAAGGGAAGCAACGATAACATTACAAAAATAATAATAATACTGGGTGTCTATGGCTGCGTTTCACATGGTAGTTTATGACATTTCCCTGATGTTTCCTGGCCTAAACTGTAATTTTTGATCTGAGTGGTTTCACAACCAAACCCTATTCTTCACAGGGAGCTCTGGGAATTGTAGTTCAGTGAGGGGAGCTTACAACTCTCAGTGCCCTTCACCCAGCTCCCAGAATCCTTTGGGGGTGAAGCCATGACGGTTTCAAGCAGTATACCAGCCCTTGAAATGTATGCTATGAATGTGGCCTTCCCTTCGATTCCCAGAGTTGTTCAACAATCAATCCCTCCTCTTCTCCGGGAATTGTAGCTCCGTAAGGAGAATGGTAGGGACGCATGTGGCGCTGTGGGTTAAACCACAGAGCCTAGAGCTTGCTGATCAGAAGGTCGACGGTTCGAATCCCCACGATGGGGTGAGCTCCCGTTGCTCGGTCTCTGCTCTTGCCCACCTAGCAGTCCGAAAGCATGTCAAAGTGCAAGTAGATAAATAGGTACCGCTCCGGCGGGAAGGTAAACAGTGCTTCCGTGCGCTGCTCTGGTTCGCCAGAAGTGGCTTAGTCATGCTGGCCACATGACCCGGAAGCTGCACGCCGGCTCCCTCGGCCAGTAAAGCGAGATGAGCGCCGCAACCCCAGAGTCGTTTGCGACTGGACATAACTGTCTGGGGTGCTTCACCTTTACCTTTTTAATATTTTAGAAATGTACATCCAGGTTTTTTTTCCTTTAATTTTTTTGGGGGGCCCCAAGAGAGTGGGGCCCTAAGCTATAGCTTGTTTAGCTCATACGTAAATCTGGCACTGGGACGCTGGTGGCGCTGTGGGTTAAACCACAGAGCCTAGGACTTGCCAATCAGAAGGTCAGCGGTTCTAATCCCCGCGACGGGGTGAGCTTCCGTTGCTCGGTCCCTGCTCCTGCCAAACTAGCAGTTCGAAAGCACACCAGCGTTTCTGTGCGCTGCTCTGGTTCGCCAGAAGCGGCTTCGTCATGCTGGCCACATGCCCCGGGAGCGCCGCAACCCCAGAGTCGTCCGCGACTGGACCTAACGGTCAGGGGTCCCTTTACCGTTTTTACCTTTAAGGAGAACAGTGGGGCGGGGAGTTTCCTCATAACTTCCAGCGCCCTTAGCAAACCCCCAGCTCCCAGAATCCTTTGCAGGGGGAAGCCATGATGGTTTCATGTGCCTCCACAGCGCTTTGAATGTTTGGTTCGGCCTGGGAGTGCCGTGAAACGAATCAGCCATCTCGAAGCAAGCAGCGATTTGGAGTTTTGGGGGTGTGTGCGCTGGGGTGGGGGGCTTCTGACGGAGGTCCCGTACCCCCCTAACCATCGCCTCTGCCCTTCCTTTGCCCACCCACACAGTGCCCCCCGAGGAGCGAGCCAACTTGTGGCTGGTGGAAACCGAGCTGTCCCCCCGGCGGGAGAAGAAGCTGAGCCGCAAGAAGAAAAAGCGGCGGAAGAAGAAGGAGGTCTGCCCCATGGGGCCCGCCTACGACCTGGACCCCTTCACCCCACAGCGCCTCAGCTCCGTCCCCCGCCTCCCCCAGCTCCCCAAGACCAAGTGCTTCGTCGCGAGCGCCAGGGAGGCTCAGGCCCTGAATGACGTCCTTGCGCCCAGGGCCTACCCGGCCTGGCGCCCCGCGGCCCTGCCCCAGGAGGACCCTTTTTCCAGGGGGCCGCCCCCAGAGCACCCGTCGGCCCTCGGCTGCCGGCGGAACAGCGCCGCCCTGCCTCCCGTCACCCACCCCTTCTGCCCGGATAACGGCCCCGTGGAGGAGGCAGGACCCGGAAGCGGCGCTTGGTTCTTCCCGGGATGGCGGCAGCCTCTGCCTCGCGGCAGCTTCCCCCAGCCACCACCCCGGAGCGTGGCCCCGGGGCCTGCCTTTCTGACCGGCACCCCGCGCAGGGCTCCGCAGGCCCAGGGACGGCGAGGGGAGCTGCCAGCCCCTATGCACTCCCGGACAAACCTCATGGATGCGGAATTGCTGGACCTCGATTCGGATTTTTAGGATTTTGGAAAGGCCCTTTCCAGAGGACTTTGGGGGGACGAGGGAGAAGAGGTTTATTTGGTTGTAGAGCAGCCATGATGGGAGAAGCGGACGTTCCCAACTTCTGCCCCCACCAGAAACGGACTCCTGGGTTTTTGCCCCGCTAGGAAGAGCTATATTTTCCCTGCTGAGATAACAAGACGGTTTTCTTTGAGCTCTTGTTTCAGACTTTGGTGCAAAAGCTTTCCTTTCTTCCCTTCCCTTCCTCCCTCCAGGCGAAATCTTGCACGTCCCAACGCGTCTGCCGTTGCCTCGCCGTCTGCTTAGGAAAACAGACGGATCTCCTGAGATGGAGATCGCTGAATGCTTCTTCCGCAGCATGGATCCTGCAGGAGCTGCATGGATCTTGCGGGATATTTATCGAGGGCAAGGGAGGGTTTTTGAGCAGCGACGGCCGCAGTTCCTGTCGGGCAAGATGTTAGAGAGGGTCCTCAAGTCTTCTCCCTGCACTTCCAAACAGAACCTCTTCAGGGCTTGCCAATTGGCGCTGTCCTGAAGTAGATGCAGGGTCTCTTCCCCGTTGGCGGTGTGTGTGTGAACGCTCCCTCCCTCCTCTTAGTGGGCGCACTGGTTTTTGTGAGGTGGGTGCAGAGCGGGGAGGGCCGTGTGGTTTATTGCGGGGCCAGAAGGAAGGGCGGTAGGGATCCGTTCTGATCTTGTAGCTGAAGAACCTTTCCCACCTCGTTCTTTCCCGGGGGTCACATGACAGCGGTGGGTGGAGCCAGTGGCAAAAATGGGCGCAGCAACAAATTTCGCCTTTGTACAGTAGGCCGAGCATCATTGTTAGAGTTCAGTGACATGTTCTGGCCGCCCATAAACACGCCAGGAGTGGGGCTGGCCTTGAGGCCTGGGGACAGATCTGAGGGTCAGATGTAGAGGTCTTCAGGGCCAGATTCAGACCCCAGGCCTGAATTCCTCCACCCTGGTGTAGGACCCATGCTTTGGAGAACCAGCTTTTGCCTTGCACATTTGATGTTTGGCAAATAGGTGTCACAAGGGAGAAGAATATTGATTGGACAAGAAGGAGCACAGCTTGCTGCATGGATGGGTTTGGGTATATTTGCGCCTTGTTGACGGATTCATGCGTAAAGCAGGGCTGCAAATCTGTGCCAGAGCCCTTGGATATCGGCTATTACAGGTTGAATCCCTGGAGAGTCTCCAGTCTGGAGGTTGCAGGCCTGGACCAACTCCTTCCAACAGGGCTGGGGGAAGCTGTAGCTTCCTGGACTCCAATTCCCATCATCCCCTGCAGCACAGGGATGATGGGAGTTGTAGTGCAGCAGTATCGGGGGGGGGGCGCGGGAACAGGATCCCCAGCTCTCCTCTGTAGGACCACTTTGTGTGATCCTTCCAATGGGATTCACCCTACTCTGAGAACATTCCCCATAGAAAGGAGGAATCAGAAGTCTAGGGCTGCTTGGGAAGACTAAGCATTCCAGCATGCAGTGCGTGCCACCTCCGTATTGCCTGTTGGGAGTTGTAGTCTTGATTTTCGTCATTTGTATCGAAGGCCCATTTTGGTCTCGCAACAAGGATGTATTAAGTACAGTGGTGCCTCGCAAGACGAAATTAATCCGTTCCGCGAGTCTCTTCGTCTAGCGGTTTTTTCGTCTTGCGAAGCAAGCCCATTGACGGCTTAGCGCTATTAGCGGCTTTTAGCGGCTTAGCGGATAAGCAGATAAGCGGCTTAGCAGCTTAGAAAAGGGGGGGGGGAGGAAAAAAAAACCGCAGGAACTCGCAAGACATTTTCGTCTTGTGAAGCAAGCCCATAGGAAATTCGTTTTGTGAAGCACCTCCAAAACGGAAAACCCTTTCGTCTAGCGGGTTTTCCGTCTTGCGAGGCATTCGTCTTGCGGGGCACCACTGTAAACACAAACGTCCCGTTGGATAAGGAGAGTTTGGGGGAGCAACGCCGCTCTGGTAACACATAGAAATATTTCTGCTGCTCTTTTTTTTAATTTCATGCCGTTCGTTAACATATTGACGTATAAAGCGCAGAGGTGAGTTTTTGTTTAATAGTGTCAGAGCTTAGACTTCGTAGCCTTTTCATAGGAAATGAATTTTAAAAGAGAAAAACGCTACCCAGCAGTCCCTAGTTGAAGAAATAATGCCTTTTGTCTCCTAGTCCCAGGGTGCATGGCCTGAGGGTCCCCCCCCCATGCTGAAGCTAAGCAGGTGTGGGGCTGGTCAGTGTCTGGATGGGAGACTGCCTGGGAATCACCTGTGAGGGAAGAAAAGGTTGACTGGGGGGGAATACAAATTTAAAATATAAATAGCAATTGGAGCAGTCCCTGAAGGACTGCCTGCTAAGGGTTTTTGAGGGGCGAAGGTTGAGCTACAAGGGGGGAAATTACCTCTGTTGAAGGCCACAGTCCTGCGCTTTGCACATGCGCAGAAGCGCCGAATTGCAACCTGCGCGGCACTGTGGGTTGCGAATGTGCTTCCCGCACAGATCACATTCGCAACCCGAGCGTCCACGGTAATCCCCATTGATCTAAGAGAGACTCGGTACGCAACCAAGCCCTAGATCTTGTTAAAAAGATCAACCAGTGCAATCTTAGGCATGGTTACTCAGAAGTAAGCCCCTTTGAGTTGAATGGGATTTATTCCTAGGAAAATGTGTATAGAATTCACAGCCCTGGTATCTTAATTCCTTACAGAATCAAAGAATTGTAGCGTTGGCAGGGGCCATCTAGTCCAAGCCCCCCGACAGTGCAGGATCCTAACCGAATGCATTTTAATTCAGTGATCTAATTCACTGGCATTGGCTTGCTCTCTTCCTCTTGCCCCCCCTCCCCCAGTTTCCTTGAAATGCAGCAAACTCTGGTTTGTGCAAACCATGGTTCTGAAAGCAAGGGTTGAAATACGATTTCAGATCCTGGTTGGAGAGGAAACAATGGCTTGCCCAAGCCACGTTTGGTCACTGTTGGTAAGCTCGTTAGCTGCAAACCAGAGGTGCAAGTTTTCCTTCTGCCTCTAATGTGGAGTGGGGAAGAAGAGAATCAGTGAATTATGGTCACTGTGGCTTATTCTTACCACTATGAGCCTTGATTTCTGGGAATGTCTTAACTGGCCCATCTTTATTCTAGTTATTCTAAATCAGGGGTGAGCAAATTTTTCAGCAGGGTCCACTGTCCCTCAGACCTTGTGGGGGGCCAGACTATATTTTTGAAAAAAAAATATGAATGAATTCCTATGCCCCACAAATAACCCAGAGGTGCATTTTAAATAAAAGGACACATTCTACTCATGTAAAAACACGCTGATTCCCGGACTGCCCGCGGGCCGGATTGAGAAGGCGATTGGGCCAGATCCGGCCCCCGGGCCTTAGTTTGACTACCCATGATCTAAGTTAAGGGTACCTATGCTTAACACGCTGATCGGAATTTGGGAGAAAATTAATTGTGCTTTGGCGATTCAGCTGCGATCGTTGCATTGCAAGCAGTTAGACTAGCTCTACAATTCTGTGACACCCGTCCTCAGAAAACCAGGCCATTTGTTAAACGGTGTGAAGCTGCCAGCTCTTTCAAACAAAGGAATTTAAAAGTTCTGGGGTACAGTATTTCGAGTGGATGGGATTTGAATCAGCACAAAAAGAGTTTTGTTCATCCGAGATGCACAACTGAAAAAAAGAGGAGTGTGTTTCATCTTGCTTTTGTGGCAGTTGACGGACGGAGGGGGAGGACCAAAAGGTATTGATTGTGACATGTACAGCAAAGAATGGAGAAGAAAACTGGTCTCTGCCCCCAAGGACCTTACAGTCAAGAACGAACTGCTGTTGGGGCATCACAGCTTGCTTTATAAATGTCATTCCCACCAATATGGCTGATGTTCTGATGGAGTGGGTTGGGGTGGTGTTTGTAGTCCCCAGGCCAGAAGGTTGATCTGTGCTGTATTTTTTTAAGTCCTAGTCTAGGCTACTGAACTTGGGTAGGGTTAAGACAAGACCTGTACATTGTAAGCAACCAAGTATCTGGCGGAGAAAAGGAAGAAATCGTATATTTTCAATACGCAGCCGTCAAATAAATATTTACTGTTTTATATTCCAGTTGATTTGTGTATGCTTGCACACAAGTAGGAATGGGATTGGGGCTGCTCTGATGGGAAGGGAGGCATTGCGCTGCCCGAGCCTCGCCACAGCCGCCGCTCTCGGCCCTCCTTCTCCGCCTTCCATGCCTCACCCACTGCGCACTGCTTCCCCACCACCACCGCCGAAGAACCCACAACTCAGGGGTTGCCCAGGCTCATGGAGAAAGGAGATAGAAGCCTTAGAGGAAGGGGGAATGTGGCGGCTGAGATCAAGGAAGCAAATCGCCATCGCTGCAGCATCAACGTCCCCAATGTGTAGTATTTATTTATTTATTTGAAGTGTCCCCGGATTCATTGGAAGAAATCTGGTAGCTTTACAATCTCAAGAGCTTTTCTTTCAACAATAGAAGAATTCTAGAAAGGGACATACAGTGGTGCCCCGCAAGACGGAAAACCCGCTAGACGAAAGGGTTTTCTGTTTTGGAGGTGCTTCGCAAAACTAATTTCCTATGGGCTTGCTTCGCAAGACGAAAATGTCTTGCGAGTTCCTGCGGGTTTTTTTTCCTTTCCCCCCCTTTTTCTAAGCCGCTAAGCCGCTTATCTGCTTATCCGATAAGCTGCTAATAGCGCTAATCTGCTAAGCCGTCAATGGTCGTGCTTTGCAAGACGAAAAAAACGCTAGACGAAGAGACTCGCGGAACGGATTAATTTCGTCTTGCGAGGCACCACTGTAGTTCAGTATTAGAGCGACTGCTTTGCATATAGAAGGTTCAGTCCCCAGTGTAGACATCGCTGGGCAGGATGGAGCGATGGTCAGCTTTCTGGATTCCTAGAATTGTAAGGCTGGGAAGAGAGAGAAAAGGGGAGATATTCCTTGTGGGGTTTCTGCCGGCAGGTGGCACTGCGGAGCTGAATTTAGCTGCTTTCCTCCTTCCAGAGCAAGGAACTGGATGTATTTTCAAAGCAGTTCCACCCTCTTAAAAGGTAAAGGGACCCCTGACCATTAGGTCCAGACGTGGCCGACTCTGGGGTTGCGGCGCTCATCTCGCTTTATTGGCCGAGGGAGCCGGCGTACAGCTTCCGGGTCATGTGGCCAGCATGACTAAGCTGCTTCTGGCGAACCAGAGCAGCGCATGGAAACGCCGTTTACCTTCCCGCCATAGCAGTACCTACTTATCTACTTGCACTTTGACGTGCTTTCGAACTGCTAGGTTGGCAGGAGCAGGGACCGAGCAACGGAAGCTCACCCCGTGTGGGGATTCAAACCGCCAAGCTTCTGATCGGCAAGCCCTAGGCTCTATGGTTTAACTCACAGCTCCACCCGCGTACCTATTCCACAGGGGGCAATTAGTTGCCTTCAGACTACATGGACCGTTCGTGAGCTGCATTCATGACCACTGTGCAGATCTGGCAATTATTGGTGCAGGAATCAGAGGCAGAAGGTTTGCAGTGGCAAAGACAAGCAGACGACAGGGTCACGTGAGAGTGACTTGGGGGCTTAAGACAGTGGGTCTTTTGGGGTGGACAACGTGCTGCTGTCCGCAGATGTGGCTGGCCTGCAGCTCCAGTCGGCCGCAGCCAATGTGACTGATGGCAATAATAATAGTAACAATAATAATTTATTATTTATACCCCACCCATCTGGCCAGGTTTCCCCAGCCACTCTGGGTGGCTTCCAACAGAATATTAAAATACAATGACCTATTAAACATTAAAAGCTTCCCTAAACAGGGCTGCCTTCCGATGTCTTCTAAAAGTCTGGTAGTTGTTTTTCTCTTTGACATCTGATGGAAGGGCATTCCACAGGGCGGGCACCACCACCGAGAAGGCCCTCTGCCTGGTTCCCTGTAACCTCACTTCTCGCAGCAAGGGAACCGCCAGAAGGCCCTCGGAGCTGGACCTCAGTGTCCGGGCTGAACTATGGGGGTGGAGACGCTCCTTCAGGGATACTGGACCAAGGCCGTTTAGGGCTTTAAAGGTCAGCACCAACACTTTGAATGGATGAATTGATGATGTTAGCAGCCTGGATAGCTCGGCTGGTTCGTGCGTGGTGCTGATGAACGCCAAGGTTGCAGTTGTGTTATAATCAAAGGCTGCTCCTTTTCCCTTATGGGGTACCCAAGAACCCTTGCAGAGTCCTTATGTAAGTTCTCTATCGGGAGGAGAAAATAACAAGAGGCCAACCAGAGAATATTGAGAAGCAAAGCAGCTAGTAAGCCTGATCTGTATTAAACTGTTGCAACAGGGTCCTCACTCACCACACGCAGGAGGGAGGAGGAACCCCGAACAATGGTGCGCAAGCCCTTATAGAGACTTTTGAAATTGCCCACCCTGTAGCCCAAGACCACCCCCAGAAACATCATACATACATCACAGAAGGATGCGGTCTACAGCAGAATCCTGCCTAACAGGATACCTGATAATGGTCACTGATTGCTTTTACCCAGGCATTCTGGCCATCCTTTTGTGATGGTAAATACTCAGTTCCTGAATCCAGGTCACAGGCTCACCCTGTTCATACACAGATACGCCCTTAAGACAGGATTTGTGAGCAAAGAGACAATGGGGAGGTTTCCCCATTTCCTTCCTCCTTGCAGAGAAACAGTTGAGGTCAATTTGGGAGAGTCAACATGGTTTCAGGATTGCTCTCCTGTACGATTTCAGACACGTGGTTTATATACTTATGTATGTGTTTGCCTTGTAAATTTATGAACATATGAGACCTTAGAATTCCTATTCACAATCCCCCCCTCTGGGGCTATAATTTTTCCTGAAAAAATAATAACTGCCCTACAAATAATAATCTGAGTTGTTTTGCAGAGGGTTGGACGGGTTTATCCTCGGGGTCTATGATTCCAACTCTACGAATCTCTGATTCTGTGTGTGTTGTGATCTGGCAACAGCTGGAGCTCAGCACATTGGCTAACGCTAAGGAACCGGTGCAAGGCGTACTAACAAGCTGTAGGTGCAGACGCAGCCGACACGAGTTCTCATGAGAATTTGTGCCCACAGGCCAAATGCAGGAAGAGTCACGCCTTGACATCTGGCTTGCACGGCTCAAGAGTTGCTGTTGCGAAGGGAAGCAAAAAACATGGGAAGGACTCAGTGCTGGCAACAATGGAATAGATGGACAAGTAACCCAACTAATTACAAGGCACCTTTTGCCTCCTTGAGGTGCTGTTTGTTATGTACTGAAGTTCTCACCCTGGGCCAGCAGGGGGATACCGCAGATAGTTTTCACTCAGGTCCACATATGCAAATAAGGGATTGAAAGTGACGTTCAGTGATTGGATAGTTGCAGAAAGTTGTTACAGTTGCGTTGTAGTGGAGCCCTATATAAGCAGGTTGGCTGAACCCTTCAGTTCAGTTCTGGCCTGTGAATAAACAAGAGCTGTTTGAAGAATCGCTGTGTCGTCTGATATGTTCACCCACAACTTAACACTGTTAGCCCAGCTTTGCTAAGTACAGTGGTACCTCAGGTTAAGTACTTAATTCGTTCTGGAGGTCCGTACTTAACCTGAAATTGTTCTTAACATGAAGCACCACTTTAGCTAATGGGGCCTCCTGCTGCCACCGTGCCACCGGAGCCCTATTTCTGTTCTCATCCTGAAGCAAAGTTCTTAACCTGAAGCATTATTTCTGGGTTAGCGGAGTCTGTAACCTGAAGCGTATGTAACCTGAAGCGTGTGTAACCTGAGGTACCACTGTACTGAAGGCCGAGGTCCAGTAGTTGTAAGTTTCATACAGTGTGGACACACTAATTTATTTATTTGCACAAATACGTATGTACTGCCCACTCACATAAGATAGGAAGGCAGACCGCAATAGGCAAATGCAAAAAAAGTTAGAGACTGCAGAAGCAATACGGAATAATAAGGACACAAAAAGAGGCTATCTAGTAAAGCATTTTGTTCTCTGGATGCCTGCAGAACTCGCAAGCAAAACCTGAGTATGACAATCCTCTTCTAAAAGTGTCCAAGTTGGTGGCCATCCCTGTCTCCAGTGGAAGGGAGTTCCATAGTTTCAACACTGCACCTGTGTGAAGGACTTTCTTTTCTCTGCCCTGAGAATCTCTCAACATCCCACTTCCTTGGAGGTCCACATTCTTGCTTCGGCAGAACGTATAGTAAAATTCGATGGATGTCCATGCGAAGCTGCTCTCTCTTGCTGCCTCCATGCAATGCACCATGTTGCAGACTTCTCTTTTGTCTAAGCCTGTGATGGCCAAACTTGGCCCTCCAGCTGTTTTGGGACTGCACCTCCCATCATCCCTAGCTAACAGGACCACGGATGATGGGAACTGTAGTCCCAAAACAACTTGAGGGTCAAGTTTGGCCATCAGTGGTCTAAGCGAAAAGCCCCCCAGTGCTGTGCCCTTTCCTCATAGCCGAGTCGCTCCATCCCCTCGACCACTCCTGTTTCCCTTGCCTGACCCTGTGATAGGAATTTTGAGGTCTTGTTGTTGTTGTTTAATCGTTTAGTCGTGTCCAGCTCTTTGTGACCCCCTGGACCAGAGCACGCCAGGCACTCCTGTCTTCCACTGCCTCCCGCAGTTTGGTCAAACTCATGCTCATAGCTTCGAGAACATTATCCAACCATCTCCTCCTTTGTCGTCCCTTCTTCTTGTGCCCTCCATCTTTCCCAACATCAGGGTCTTTTCCAGGGAGTCTTCTCTTCTCATGAGGTGGCCAAAGTCTTGGAGCCTCAGCTTCAGGATCTGTCCTTCCAGTGAGCACTCAGGGCTGATTTCCTTCAGAATGGATCGGTTGGATCTTCTTGCAGTCCATGGGACTCTCAAGAGTCTCCTCCAGCACCAGAATTCAAAAGCATCAATTCTTCAGCGATCAGCCTTCTTGATGGTCCAGCTTTCACTTCCATATATCACTACTGAGAAAACCATAGCTTGAACTATACGGACCTTTGTTGGCAAGGTGGTGTCTCTGCCTTTTTTTTTTTTTTTTTTAGGTCTTAGATATATGTTAAATGTTCATAAGTGCACCAACCAAGCACATACATAGATCAGCACAGAAAGACTAACCTGAAACCATTTTTTATTCCCAAACTGACCAAATGCAAGGTCAAAGGAAAATGGAAAAGACTGAAGCTGACAGACTATGCAGAACTGGACAGACTTAACTGGGAAAATCAGATATCTTCGAGACCAAAAGTTCATCAAGGACTGGGGGAAATTTGTTGAATATCTAAAAAGAATCTGTGATGTGCAAACAACGCTAGTGGGGTTTCAAGAAGCACTGTAAAAGCTGAGATATATTGTTAAAAAGAAATAGAAGTTGGAGAGAAGTTTAATGGCAATATCAACAGAAGAAATGCGTAATTGAGAGATAAATATGGATGATTGTCAGAGAAGCCGAAGGAAGTCCAAACAGAACTAAAACTGTGGAAATTTCGATAAGATTGTATATTTGTGTTGAAAAATTAATAAAAATTATTAAAAAAACAACAAAGGAAAATGGAAAAGCCTCCCCATTATTCATTGTCTATGAATAGGGTGTGAGCCTGTGACCTGGCTCAGGAACTACGTAAGTATTTATCATTACAAAAGACTGGCCAGGCTCCTCAGGCAATCCAATCAAGTGACCATTAAACAGGTAACCTGTCAGACGAGATAAAAACGCACTCAGATTTCTGCTGTAGACCGCCTTTTCTGTGATGTAGGTATGATGTATCTGGGGGGTAGTCTTAGGTTACACCCCTTCTGTGATGTATGTATGATGTATGGAGGGGTGGTCTGGAGCTCCAGGGCAGGGAATTTAAAATGTCTATATAAGGCCTTACGCACCATTGTTCTGGCTTCCTCCTCCTTCCTTTGTGTGGTGAGTGAGGACCCTGTTGCAACAGATCAATAAAGATCAGGCTTACTAGCTGCTTTGCTTCTCAATATTCTCTGCTTGGCCTCTGTTATTTTCTCCTACCAATAGGGAACCTACGTAAGGACTCTATATGGGCTCTTGGATACCCCATAAGGGGGAAAAGGATTTTTGTTTACAACAACCCTTTCCCTTGGCACATTGTGGCTGTGCAAAGAGGGGCCATAGTTTCTCCCAGACCGGTGGGCTTGCCCACATGCCACAAGCCTCTCTCCACCTGCGCATGTTTTTCTCCACTGATGTCTGAACTTTCCTTCCTGCGCCTTCGCTTGGCAGAGCTGCCTGTGTGAGAGAGAGAGATGTGGGTGTGAAGGAACGGACGCATTGCTAGACAAATATCTGTGAAGCAGAAGCCACGGGGAGGGTTTTCCGCTAAAGATGCTGCTCCTCTGCTGCCACGGAACTGCGCCATAAGCCCTTGTGAGTCACCTGCCTGGGAGGTGGGATGTTGAGTGCCTGCGGTTCTGCTTCTAATCCACAGATTAGAACTAATCCACAGATTTCCCCTCACTTTCCAGAATCTCTGGTGCGATTGGATTATGATGGAGGCTGTGGGTTGTGGTGGTGGAGTCTGTCTGAATAATAAGAATAAGAATAGGAATATTTATTTATACCCCGCCCTCCCAGGCCAGAGCCGGGCTCAGGGTGGCTAACACCAATAAAATCACAGTAAAAACATAATAGTAGTTAAAAGGGGGGGGGGGACCAATTTAAAATACAGTGGTACCTCGGGTTAAGTACTTAATTCGTTCTGGAGGTCCGTTCTTAACCTGAAACTGTTCTTAACCTGAAGCACCACTTTAGCTAATGGGGCCTCCCGCTGCTGCTGCTGCGCCGCCGGAGCATAATTTCTGTTCTCATCCTGAAGCAAAGTTCTTAACCCGAGGTAATATTTCTGGGTTGGCGGAGTCTGTAACCTGAAGCGTATGTAACCTGAAGCGTATGTAACCCGAGGTACCACTGTACAGGTTAAAATGCAATTTAAAATGCAGCCTCATTTTAAAGTAGCTGACAAATAAGGCCATAAGGGGAGGGAAACATAAGGGTCAGACCGAGTCCAAACCAAAGGCCAGGTGGAACAGCTCTGTCTTGCAGGCCCTGCGGAAAGATGTCAAGTCCGACAGGGCCCTAGTCTCTTGTGGGAGAGCATTCCACCAAGGGGCCAGCACTGAAAAGGCCCTGGCCCTGGTTGAGACCAATCTAACCTCCTTGAGGCTCGGGACCTCCAAAGTGTTGTTATTTGTGGACCTTAAGGTCCTCCATGGGACATACCAGGAGAGGCGGTCCCATAGGTATGAGGGTCCAAGGCCACATAGGGCTTTAAAGGTCAAAACCAGCACCTTAAACCTGACCCTGTACTCCAGTGGGAGCCAGGGCAGTGGATGATGACAAGAATGGGATATGAGCGAGAGAGAGAGAGAGAGAGAGATTGATAGAGATATAGCTAGAGGTATTTGTTGTTTAGTCGTCTTAGTCATGTTCGACTCTCCATGACCCCATGAATCAGAGCATGCCTTGGAAACACTTTGTTCTCAAAGCTTCTCCTTTTTTATCTCCACGGAGTTTTCTTGGCAGAATACTGGAGTGGATTGCCAGATCCTTCTTCAGGAGCTGGACTCGCAGGTGTCAGCAACCTTTTTCAGCCGTGGGTCGGTCCACCATCCCTCAGCCCATGTGGGGGGTTACAGATAGGTAGCCGTGTTGGTCTGCCATGGTCAAAACAAAATAAAAAAATTCCTTCCAGTAGCACCTTAAAGACCAACTGAGTTAGTTCTAGGTATGAGCTTTCGTGTGCATGCACACTTCTTCAGATACCCCCATGTGGGGGGTCAGACTATGTTTTGAAAAATAAAAATAAAAACGAACGAATTCCTATGCCCCACAAATTTTAAATAAAAGGGCACATTCTACTCATGTAAAAAGACGCTGATTCCCGGACCTTCCGCGGGCCGGATTGAGAAGGTGATTGGGCCAGATCCGGCCCCCGGGCCTTAGTTTGCCTACCCCTGAGCTAGAGGTATAAAGGTATAAAGGGACCCCTGACCATTAGGCACAGTCGCGGACGACTCTGGGGCTGCGGCGCTCATCTCGCTTTACTGGCTGAGGGAGCCAGCGTACAGCTTCCGAGACATGTGGCCAGCAGGACTAAGCCGCTTCTGGCGAACCGGAGCAGCGCACGGAAGCACCGTTTACCTTCCCGCCGGAGCGGTACCTATTTATCTACTTGCACTTTGACGTGCTTTCAAACTGCTAGGTTGGCAGGAGCAGGGACCGAGCAACGGGAGCTCACCCCGTTGTGGGGATTTGAACCGCCGACCTTCTGATCGGCAAGTCCTAGGCTCTGTGGTTTAACCCACAGCACCACCCGCGTCCCTAGCTAGAGGTACAGATAGATATAAATACCGTTAGCTATAGAGAGATTTAATTATTTACCATTTTATGTAATTAATTTCTGTACTGCCGCCCATCTATAAATCTCAGGGAGGTCCGCAGCATAAAAATATATGGAGAGACGGAAAAAGCTTCCACAAACTTTGGCTTTGACTTCTGTTCAAGATGTGTAAGAGAAACGAAGATGGAGAAGTTGCTTAGGAATTTGATAGGACTTTGGGAGGCCATGTCAATGGCCCGGGGGTCAGACTGGGTATAAGGAAGGGACCCACATTCTGGCCAAAAGACTCTGGGCTTAATGCTCAGTTGAAAAGGTCTTTTACAGGAGGATTCGGGAAGACCACGTTGTAAATGTGTGGGGCAGAGAAGAGAGGCAAGGACATCTCCCTGCCTGCACCCCGCTTTTGGCCTTTAATTGGGAGCTGAAGTGAGAGCCAAAGACACAAAATGCATAATAAAAACAACACATAATAACAATACAAAGAAGATACATAATAAAAAGGAGCAATAATGAAACAGTATCCCCCTCCCAGAGCTACCAGACCCTCCAAGTGTCTGGGACAGTCCCAGATATACAGAAGCCATCTTGGTCCCTGGTTTTTTTCTAGAGACAATTTTTATTAAAGAGTTTATTGGTTTACAAAAGTACATGCATTGTCTCTTTTTTCCAGGTCGTCGTCTTTTCTACAGACGTCCCTATTTTCATCAGAGGAATGTTGGGGGGAGTATGAGATATTGATTGACAGACAGATATATTAAGAGCTCTAGGCAGAGAGAGAGAGAGATGTTATTTTTTAAATTGGGTTTTATGAACAAGAATAATGTTATACAAATATGTATACCAAGTTGTCCAATGTCATCTGCATATCACAAAACAGAATAATAAATGTGGATAAAAATATCTACAATATTACGCATAGGTAAACTTGGCCCTCCAGATGTTTTGGAACTACAACTCCCATCATCCCTAGCTAACAGGACCAACGGTCAGGGATGGTGGGTGTTGTTGTTTAGTCCAGTGTTTCCCAAGCTTGTGCCTCCAGCTGTTTTTTGAACTACAACTCCCATCATCCCTGACTAGCAAGACCAGTGGCAAGGGATGATGGGAATTGTAGTCCAAAAACAGCTTGAGGCACAAGGTTGGGAAACACTGGTTTAGTCGTTTAATTGTGTCTGACTCTTCATGACCCCATGGACCAGAGCACGCCAGGCCCTCCTGTCTTCCACTGCCTCCCACAGTTTGGTCAGACTCAGGCTGGTCGCTTCGAGAACACTGTCCCACCATCTTGTCCTCTGTCGTCCCCTTCTTCTTGTGCCCTCCATCTTATTCTAAACAGAAGTTGGATGGCCACTGCTCATGGACTCTTTAGCTATGATTCCTGCAGGGCGTTGCGCTAGATGACCCTTAGAGATGACTCTACAATTCTATGAATTTCCAGCAACTGGTTTTCAGAGGTCTAATGCCGCTGGGGTCAGGGTTAGAGTACGATGGCAGCTGTTGCCCAGAACATATGGAGGGCATCAGGTTGGCAAAGGGTGATATACAGCGTTATCAGTGTCTCAAAAAAGCAAAACAAATCTGTTCCCAAGGCTCACTTACGCTAGCTACCATGGCAACCTGTGGCAAGGAGTTCCACAGGCCATTCCCCCGCCCAGCCCTCACCGAATGAAGAATCGTGTGCCTTTCCTGAATCCAGTAGGTAAGGAGAGTTGCTCGCCTTTGTTCCTAGAGTCTGAAACTTTGCTGTTGTTGTTGTTTAGTTGTTTAGTCGTGTCCGACTCTTTGTGACACCCTGGACCAGAGCACGCCAGGCACTCCTGTCTTCCACTGCCTCCTGCAGTTTGGTCAGACTCAAGTGAGATTAAAGAAAACATAAATTTTATGGAGAATTGCTAGATTATACTTAAATGAGTGGATATAAGATCGTAAACAAGTTGATAATTTGCTTGGAAAAACCTTTTAACGATGTAAATGGGAGCGGGAGACGTGAGGGAGTCCAAAGAAGTGATGAAACTACGTTGTGATAGAAGTAAGATTGTTTATTATTGGTGCATTTGTATTCAAAAACTCTAATAAATATTTATATATATATTAAAAAAAAGAGATCCGCGACTCAGTGTTTCCCAACCTTGTGCCTCAAGCTGTTTTTGGACTACAATTCCCATCATCCCTTGCCACTGGTCTTGCTAGTCAGGGATGATGGGAGTTGTAGTTTAAAAAAACAGCTGGAGGCACAAGCTTGGGAAACACTACGATTAGGAAGGAAAAGCGGGGGCGGGAGAGAAAGAGAGGTCAAGAACTCCAACCCCCAGCGTCCCCTGCGCGCCCCCTTCCCCGCCCCGCGATTGGACCCCGTGCTTGGCCCGCGGCGCCTGCCGGGAGCGGTAGTCCTCCTCCCCTCAGCCTCCCCCCTCCCCTCCGAGGACTGCAAGTCCCGTGAGCCCCCGCGCGGCGAGTGGGCGGGGCTTCGCCTGAGGGAGCGAGGGCGCGCGCGTCCGCCGGGCCGCCAGTGTGTGAGGCGAGCGCCGGCGCCGTCGTCGTCGTCGTCTTCCTCCTCCTGGTCCTGAGGCGGCGATGATGTCGGTGCGCGTGGCGGCCCCTCCGGCCGTGGAGCTGAAGGAGCTGGGCGGCGGGCCGCTGGACAAGGCCGGAGGAGGCGGAGGGGGGTCCGGGGCCTGCGCTCAGGCCGCCTCCGCGCCGCCCAACCCGCCGCCTCAGCCGCCCGCCGAGGCCGGCCCGCCGGCCCCCGCCAAGGCGCCTCAGGCCTCGGCCATGAAGCGCAGCGAGCCCGCGCCGGCTGCCTCTCGGGCCCCGCAGCAGCAGCAGCAGCAGCCGCCGCCTCGGCTGGCCGGCGACGGGGGCGACAGCAGCGGCGCGGGGAGCGGGCAGCTGGGCGAGGCCCTGGTCAGCCCCGACGGCACCGTCACCGAGGCGCCGCGCACCGTCAAGAAGGTACCTCGCCCCTTGCAGCGGGTTGGGCTAGATGACCCCGGGGGGCCCTTTCCAGGGAGAGGCGGCGCCCCGCCCTCTCCTTTTTTTTTAAAAAAATAAATTTTTATTTGTTTTCCAAACACATAATTAAAAACCAAAAATAAACCAACCATAAACATACAAACATATAAACATGTATAATTCCGTTATCTTGTTTTCATACACCTTCTTTCTCCGACTTCCCCGTACCTCCCTTTTACTGCATCCTTATTTTTTACATTTTTTACTGCATCCTTATTTTTTACATTTCTTTAGCAACTCTCAATAATTAATTACTTAATTCACTTTCATTACAATCCTTTTTCTTTAACTTATTAGTTACAGCTGCAATTCTCTATTTCTTATTCCCCGACGTCTAGCACTCCTCAATTTTACAATAATTTTTAAGATATATCTTGAATTTCTTCCAGTCTTCTTCCACTGTCTCTTTCCCCTGGTCACGAATTCTGCCGGTCATCTCTGCCAGTCCCATATATTCAGTCACCTTCGTCTGCCATTCTTCCAGAGTAGGTAGTTCTTGTGTCTTCCAATACTTTGCGAGAAGAATTCTTGCTGCTGTAGTCGCATACATAAAAAACGTCCTATCCTTCTTCGACACCAACTGGCCGACCATACCCAGGAGAAAAGCCTCAGGTTTCTTAGAAAACGTCCGCTTTAGGACTTTCTTAATTTCATTATAGATCATTTCCCAAAAGGCCTTAATCCTCGGGCAGGTCCACCAAAGGTGACCCGCCCTCTCCTACCCCCCCCCGCAGCCCCGTGTTTGGGTGCGCGTGTGTGAACGCAACCCAGAGGCAGGGAACTGGATAGAGCGTGGGGCTGATAAGGCCGAGGTGGCAGGTTCCTGCCCCGCAGGTGGGGTTGTCCTATACTGTATCCTCCCCCCCCGGCACGCCCTCTTTTTAAGGGGCAGAGTCGCCATAGAGACCCGTAGTTAAAAGTAGAAGTTGGCAAATGTGTCCTCTTTATATATAGATCTCTGGTGACAGAGCGTTCTGCCCAGTGGCGTAGCGTGGGGGGTGCAGGGGGGACCGGGCGCAACACCTGGGGGTTAGGGTTAGGGGGCGCAAATCCACGGGTTAGGGGCCGCAAATTACTTGCCTTGCCCCGGGTGCTGACAACCCACGCTACGCCACTGGTTCTGCCACGTCGAGGCCAGTGCTGAAAAGGCACTGAACTGTAGAGTCAGAAGGGACCGAAAGGATCATCCAGCCAAAATCCCTGCAATGCTGGAATATATATATATATATATATATATGCTGGAAAATATATATATATATATGCTGGAATATGTGTGTGTGTGTGTGTGTGTGTATGTATAAATATATATATATATATGCTGGAATATGTGTGTGTGTGTGTATGTATATATATATATATATATGCTTTCGTATATATATATATATAAATAATGCTGGAATATTGCAGGGGGTTCAGCTGGATGATCCTTCCTATCCCTTCTAACTCTACAGTTCAGTGCCTTTTCAGTACTGGCCCCGACGTGGTGGAACGCTCTTTCACAAGAGACTAGGGCCCTTCGGGACTTGACATCTGTCCGCAGGGCCTGCAAGACAGAGCTGTTCCGCCTGGCCTTTGGTTTCGACTCGGTCTGACCCTTATGTTTCCCTCCCCTTAGGGTCTTGATTTATCAGGTACTTTAAAATGAGGCTGCATTTTAAATTGCATTTTAACCTGTATTTTAAATTGGTTCCCCCCCTCTCTTTTCCCCCTATTATGTTTTTAGTGTGATTTTGTTGGTGTTAGCCGCCCTGAGCCCGGCTCTGGCCGGGGAGGGCAGGGTATAAATAAAATTAATTATTAATATTACAGTGGTGCCTCGCAAGACGAAATTAATTCGTTCCGCGAGTTTTTTCGTCTTGCGATTTTTTCGTCTTGCGAAGCACGGACTTTGGGAGAGCTTCAAAAATCACCAAAGTCTTCAAAAACCTCCAAAAAGGCTACCACACCGCGTGCTATGAGTTGCTCCTCGAAGTGAATGTACGGTTTTAAGAAAAAGGAAACAAACTTGCAAGACAAAGGAAACAAACTTGCAAGACGTTTTCGTCTTGCGAAGCAAGCCCATAGGGAAATCCGTCTTGCGAAGCAACTCAAAAAACGAAAAACTCTTTCGTTTTGCGAGTTTTTCGTCTTACGAGGCATTCATCTTGCGAGGTACCACTGTATTATTCTATGATTCTAAGAGCCTGGCTGCAGGATCAAGTCCCAGTGGGCCTCATCTTAAGTCCAGCACACTCTCCTCACCGTGGCAAGACAGATTTCCTGCATTGCAAGGGGTGGGCTAGGCTAGATGGCCGTTTGCGATCCCCTACCCACCCTGCAGCTGATTCTATGACGGAAATCCTTCCCTCTTTTGCGTGTGGGTGGGCACAGCCCCGTCCTGTTAGGCTCTGGTGCTCAAAAGTTCCAATTCTTCCTGTTCTTCACCCTTCCTTCAGCAGGGCTTTTGTTCTCCTGGGTTAAGAGGTGTAGGAGGGAAGGCCAGCCCCCTGGGTCCCTGCAAGTGCAATAATTAAAAAAAATAATTTAAAATTATTATTCTTTATGTGCCACCCATCTGACTCTGTTGCCCCATCTGCTCTGGGTGGCTTGTAACAAATGAAGTGCAGGCTGCTCTAAAACCTTCCAGAGCTGCTGCTGGTCAGTGTAGGCCGTACTGAGGAAGACAGAGCAGTGTATCTGCCTCAATATAAGGCTCCTTCCTGTGTTTCTGCTTTGGAAGGGCTATGGCTCACAGGCAGAGCATCTTCTTTGCATCCAGAAGAGCCTTGGTTCTGTCCCCCGTGGCATCTCCAGGTCACGCTGGGAAGGAAACCTTCGGGGGACAATACTAAGCTAGATGGATCAATGTCTTTAAGCTCCCCATGTTCCTGTTTGCGAAGGTTTGTAGCTAGATGGCAGAGCTCCTGCTTTGCGTCCAGAAAGTCTAGGCAGAGGACCTTCTTGGCGTTGGTGCCCTCCCTGTGGAACGCCCTCCCATCAGATGTCAGGGAGATAAAGAATCACACAACTTTCAAAAAACATCTGAAGCCCTGTTCAGGGGACATTTTATTATTTTTTATATTTTGCTGGAAGCCACCCAGACAGGCTGGGGAAACCCAGCTAGATGGGCAGGGTATAAACAATAAAATTATTATTATTATTATTATTATTATTATTAAGGTTCCCAGGTTCAGCTTTGAATGTCGGTGTCAACAATACAGAGTTGGTGGGTTTGATATAAGATAGCCTGTGACTGCTGGACTCCATGTTAGCTGGGGTGTGTTAATAATTAAATAATTATTTATACCCTGCCCATCTGGCTAGGTTTCCCCAGCCATTCTGGGCAGCTCCCAAAAGAATATTAAAAACATGATAAATACATCAAACTTTAAAAACCTCCCTAAACAGAGAGTCCTGAATGGAGGGCACCAGGTCAGGAAAGGCTGCACTAGTTCTTCCACTCATAGTTCCTTTAAATTAAATACATTCTTTGTAGTTTCTTCACCCCCTGGCCTCCTAACCCAGAAATTCCTGAGGAATTAGCCTAAGTGCAGGAGAAAGGCGTTCTGTGAAGAGTCCCCATTCCTCCCTTTAATAATTGGAGCAATGTAAAGAATGGGGCCCCCTGATCCACCTTCTCACCCTCCCAACTCATGAAGCTCTTAACCACAATTGACAGAACGGTTCTAGAGAATATAATCACCATTCCCTTTTCTTGGGAACTGAGTGGTGTTAGAAGGAGTCTTTCTCTCTCTCTCTCTCTCTCTCTCTCTCTCTCTCTCTCTGTGTGTGTGTGTGTGTGTGTGTTTGTGTGTGTATTACAGCTATACAAATGCACACATATGTTGGTACCTTTTCCTTAGGTACCAGCTAAGGTCCTGCTTCTCTAGGAGGAGTAAGACTGTTGCTGTCCTCAAAAGTCCATTAGAAAGGGTTATTTCTCCTCCCTTCCCATTTACATTCTTTGGATTTTTTGATCCAATCTTGCTTCTCTCAACAGGAACCTCCTTGCCAGATACTCTCAGAGCGTTTGAGGGCTACTTTATTTACCCTCCTTTTTCAGGACCTGCCTGTTTCTGAAATATCTGGTGGTTCTTGTACAGAGATGGTTTTCTTGTCTATTTGCTGATAGGGAGTAACAGATTTATTTGAGTATGGTCGCACAGCCTCTCCCCTCCTGCCTCTTTTTTTCCTAGCGGGAGATTCCAAGGCAGGTGGTGTTAGATCTCTATTTGCTGGGATCATTAACAATTTTTCTCTCCTTACATTTCCTTAGATGTGTTTTAGTCTACAATTTCAGTTACTCTCTACAGCAGACAATAATAATAATAATAATAATATAGGAAGCGGTATGAGTTCATCAGAGAAAATTCCCAGCAGCAGCAATATAATACCTTTATTTGAACCAACAGAAAGTAATGTAAAAAAAAACAAAGCTAGCTAGCTTTTGAGTTTCACAGAATTCTTCCAGTTCATCATTTACTGACTTTTAGTCCAAATAAAAGGTATTATGCAACTGCTGCTGTTGGGATTTCAATTATGCATGCTTCAGGTCAAAAGGTGCAAGAAGTACAGATCCTTGAGATGGGGAAAAATGAATTAGAATAGAATCATAGAATCCTAGAAGAGTTGGAAGAGACCACAAGGGCCATCGAGTCCAACCCCCTGCCAAGCAGGAAACACCATCAGAGCACTCCTGACATATGGTCGTCAAGCCTCTGCTTAAAGACCTCCAAAGAAGGAGACTCCACCACACTCCTTGGCAGCAAATTCCACTGTCGAACAGCTCTTACTGTCAGAAAGTTCTTCCTAATGTTTAGGTGGAATCTTCTTTCTTGTAGTTTGGAACCATTGCTCCGTGTCCGCTTCTCTGGAGCAGCAGAAAACAACCTTTCTCCCTCCTCTATGTGACATCCTTTTATATATTTAAACATGGCTATCATATCACCCCTTAACCTCCTCTTCTCCAGGCTAAACATGCCCAGCTCCCTTAGCCGTTCCTCATAAGGCATCGTTTCCAGGCCTTTGACCATTTTGGTTGCCCATTTTGGTTCAATCCTTGCCATTACTGTAGCAGCAAAGTGAATATCCAAGGAGGATATTCTACCTGTACTTATCTCCAGTTCCTAGTTTTTTAATGTGGTGAAAGTGTGCCCTTTCATCCTGAACTTCCTGCAACAAGACAGAACAGATTCTGTTAATTTAGAGATTTGTGCCTTTGTAGTAGGAGGTGAGATGCACTGAACCAGGAATGAATGCAGTACATTCTTTCTTATCCACAGTTTCATTGTGGGGCTTGTTCTAGTGATTGGAAGTGGGTGCACAGTTCTCAAATCCAGGCCCTGCTCTCCAAGGCACTATGAAGGTGACAGTAGCATAAATGCACTTTTACCAGCTTCATCTTGAACAATCAAAGGGCTTGTGTAACTGCCAGTCTAACACATCATTTGCAGGTAAAGCTATCTTAAGCACCAAAATGCTGTTTATTAGAAAGCAAGTCTGTTAAGATCTAAGCCAGTTTTTCAGGCCCCTTCCTAAAGATAGGAAGAATCCAGCTGGTCTTTGGAAGGAAAAATTGAGACACGCTGTTTCTACAGAAGGTAATGTGAACATGAAGAACTGCTTTGCTGAGATTCCTAGGGGGATCGGTCTGGCCACTGTATGTGAGAGAGAATGCTGGGCTATAGATGGGCATATGGATCTTAGCATATGAAATCCGTGTTCCTGCTAAACAGTTCTTAGTATTAAATGCTTCAGGTTTGGTAACACATACTTTCTGCTGTTTGTTGGCAAATGTGTTTTGATATTTTTAAAGGAATACTAATGACACAGTATATAAAACGGTAAAAGAAATATTTTTTCCCTAAAGCTTAAAGCACCGGAGATATATTTTGATTAGCTAAATGAAAATCATTCTGTTAAAAATCTGGTAATTCCATTCAAACAGTGTTGGTTAACATTTCTTCTTGCTTGAAATGTTGCTCCCTTTAATTGCAATGTTCTGAGGTAAGTGATGATCCTTCTGCAGCCAAAACGACACCACCCACCCACAAGCTGGAGGTGTTGACAACCTTTGGGAACTCCATGCTTTGCAGAAGTACATACAATGTGTACACACATGTGTACACACATATGCATATATGTAAGGTAGAAGGTAAACGTCCCCTGGATGGTTAAGTCCAGTCAAAGGCGACTATGGGGTGTGACACTCATCTTGCTTCAGGCCGAGAGAGCCGGCATTTGCCCATAGACAGTTTTCTGGGTCGTGCGGCCAGCATGACTAAACGGCTTCTGGCGCACAGAAACTGTGTTTACCTTCCCGCTGCAGCGGTACCTATTTATCTCCTTGCACTGGTGTGCTTTCAAACTCCTAAGTTGGCAGAAGCTAGGTTCACATATCCATATCTATATCACCTATATCTATATCTGGGAGCACAGGGAGGATTGAATATTTCCACAGAATAGTGGCAATGTGTGTGGAAGAATGGAATGGAGTTATCTAGTGGAAGACATGCCTGGCTGGAACCCTGAGCAGGAGCAGTCCATAGTGCAACATTTTGTTGTATATCTCACTTATTAGCAATCTAGACATACCTAGTCTAAATATAGATGAATAAAATATATTTCTTGCATATATAACAAGCAAATCTGATATCTGGGTTAGTATTGGTTTTGAGTCAAGCTGTTCAGTGGCGAAAGTACCTTTGTATCTCACCGCCTGCCTAAGATGTGGATAGTCAGCTACAGTTAACCTGTTGATGCACCTCCCAGTGATGAGCAAATGAGCAAATTCTGGTAGCCCAGGTACCTACAGATTAGATCAGAGCTTTCCAAACTTTTCAAGTTGGTGAGACACTTTTTGGACATGCATCATTTCGCGACATGGTACAGTGGTGCCCCGCAAGACGAATGCCTCGCAAGACGAAAAACCCGCAAGACGAAAGGGTTTTCCGTTTTTCGAGGCGCTTCGCAAGACGAATTTCCCTATGGGCTTGCTTCGCAAGACGAAAACGTCTTGTGAGTCTTGCGAGTTTTTTCGCTCCCCCCCCCTTTTTCTAAGCCGCTAATAGCCGCTAATAGTGCTAATCCGCTAAGCCGCTAATAGGGGTGCTTCGCAAGATGAAAAAACCGCAAGAAGAAGAAGAGACTCGCGGAACGAATTATTTTCGTCTTGCGAGGCACCACTGTAATTCAATTTTCGATCATTTCATGACGCAGTAGTTCAGTTTTACTAGCAAACTGGAGGTTAAACGAACCCTTTCCAGCCCCAGGAGAAGTGTGGGGAGCATACATGCGACACACCTACACACTGCAGCTGACACATTAACGTGTCATGACACACAGTTTGAAAAGCTTTGGATTAGATGTTGCTCACTTGCCACTAACTACCCTACTCTACCCTGCTGCTTCCATTACCACTTGCCTCCTTCCTTCCCAGGCTGTGTTCCCTATGCCTTCACCGTCATAAAGTAATAGACTAGCAGGAGAAAAATAATGAGGGTAATGAACTAACACATGTGGCTTTCACCCTGTATCGAAAATTTGATGAGTGACGGAAGTTGCAAGCAGGCAAAGCAAGGTGGAGGCCTTGCTTTCGCAAAATGACATTAGCAGGGGAACAGTAAAAGTGGTGAAATTTTGTGATGTATTGGTTGCAATGTAGGAAGTGGAACAAAGTTTATTGTGGACAGAGATGGAAAGATCATATAGCAGGGAGGATAAAAGGTCCATTTGATGTGAAAAGGTAACAGAGGGAAGATCATAAGCCTGGAGGCTTCCTTTTGTCTGGAAGACACCCAATGAAATGAAAGGGTGTCATTGGTTGTGCCAAAAGATATGAGGAAGAATGAATCATTTCTGATGCCTCACAAAGTTGCTATAAGTCATGGGTGACTAACTGGTGGCTCACAGATGTTGTGGGGCCCCAACCCCCATCAGCCCCAACCAGCAAGGCCAGGGATTTGTTTATTTATAAGATTTTGTACCTACCCTTCCCTATAATGTCCCAGGGTGGGTTGCGTCAATATAATAAACGATTATAAAAGAGATGAAACAATTGAAAAATAAAGCCATTCCAAATGGAGCAGAACAGTATAAATTCAATGGAAGAGATGTGTTCAATGAAATGGTGGGTCCCACAAAACAAAATACCTTCATTATGAGAACTATAGTCTGTCAACATCTGGGGGACCACATGTTAGCCATCCCTTCTATAAGTGGTAGAGAGAGAGGTATGAATTTGGGGAGAGGTAAAGAGGCAGGCGGGCGTGCTGACAACAGAGGGTGGCAGTGGACTGTCCTAGCTAGATAGTCCTTGATGAATTGGATCTGAAAGTGCTTAGTGGAACAACTGATGCTTGAACATTTAGAAGACAGAGCTGTTTGTGATGTCTTCACTTCTCCATATGTGCAATGAAACCTGAAATGAGCATTGCCTTCCCCCCACTGTTCAGATGAGACATTCCTGGATTGAGTGGGACTTCCCAGTACTAAAGCAAGCTTAAAAATGTCCTCATAGGCATCCTGATCAAATTTGCAGATGACACCAAACTGGGAGGGGTGGCTAACACCCCAGAGGACAGGATCACGCTTCAAAACGACCTTGACAGATTAGAGAACTGGGCCAAAACAAACAAGATGAATTTTAACAGGGAGAAATGTAAAGTATTGCATTTGGGCAAAAAAAATGAGAGGCACAAATACAAGATGGGTGACACCTGGCTTGAGAGCAGTACATGTGAAACGGATCTAGGAGTCTTGGTTGACCACAAACTTGACATGAGCCAACAGTGTGACGCGGCAGCTAAAAAAGCCAATGCAATTCTGGGCTGCATCAATAGGAGTATACCATCTAGATCAAGGGAAGTAATAGTGCCACTGTATTCTGCTCTGGTCAGACCTCACCTGGAGTACTGTGTCCAGTTCTGGGCACCACAGTTCAAGAAAGACACTGACAAACTGGAACGTGTCCAGAGGAGGGCAACCAAAATGGTCAAAGGCCTGGAAACAATGCCTTATGAGGAACGGCTAAGGGAGCTGGGCATGTTTAGCCTGGAGAAGAGGAGGTTAAGGGGTGATATGATAGCCATGTTCAAATATATAAAAGGATGTCACATAGAGGAGAGAGAAAGGTTGTTTTCTGCTGCTCCAGAGAAGCGGACACGGAGCAATGGTTCCAAACTACAAGAAAGAAGATTCCACCTAAACATTAGGAAGAACTTCCTGACAGTAAGAGCAGTTCGACAGTGGAATTTGCTGCCAAGGAGTGTGGTGGAGTCTCCTTCTTTGGAGGTCTTTAAGCAGAGGCTTGACAACCATATGTCAGGAGTGCTCTGATGGTGTTTCCTGCTTGGCAGGGGGTTGGACTCGATGGCCCTTGTGGTCTCTTCCAACTCTATGATTCTATGATTCTAGTTGCCCATATGTATGTTCTTTTTGGCTCTCATTGGTTTCATTTTGTAACGTTTTCCTGCCTGGTAGCCAAGAGACAACTTTTGCTTGCCACAGGCGGCAGAGCAATTGCCTCTTCACAAGCCTGTACAGTAGCCATGCCAATCTTGTATACCAAGTGGCCAGGAAGACAACTTGCAGTGGTACCTCGGGTTACAAACACCTCAGGTTACAGGCACTTCAGGTTATAGACTCTGCTAACCCAGAAGTAGTACCTCGGGTTAAGAACTTTACCTCGGGATGAGAACAGAAATCGTGCGCTGGCAGCAGCGGGAGGCCCCATCAGCTAAAGTGGTACCTGAGGTTAAGAACGGTTTCAGGTTAAGAACGGACCTCTGGAATGAGTTAAGTTCGTAACCAGAAGAAGTACCACTGTATTTTGAAAGATTATGAGGAAGATAGTGTCGTTATATAGCTTTGGTTCCAAGCAAGCTTGGGCATTCCATCTGTAAAATGGATTGTTAAGAGAGATGGGGGAATCATTAGATATTAATCCACCCCAAAATACTGTGTAGTCAAATGATGGATGACTCTGCTTTTGGCAAAGTCGTGCTGCCAGTTCCTGTTCTGCATTTCATTTTACTGTCCTTTTGAGATAAAGGTTGTGAATCTATTATTAATAGCTTTGTTCCTAAGTTTAGGAACCACCTTCTGCCTCTTTCCATTAAGATTATACCAGGAGCTTATAAGAAGAGCTTGCTGGATCAGGCCAGTGGCCAGCATCTTGCTCTCACAGTGGCCAACCACATGCCAGCAACCAGGATTGGAGCACAAGAGCAATTTCCCTTCCTGTGCTTTCCAGAAACTGGTATTGAGACACATTGCTGTTTTCACCTGTGGAGGCAAAGTACAGCCTTCTCCTTCATGAATTTGTCTAATCCAGGGGTTGGCAAGGTTTACCTCACTGGAGCCGGTTCACTCCAGTGGAGATCCCTCTGAGGCCGGATTGCGTGTGTGTGTGAGAGAGTGCGTGCCCGCGATTTCCGCAGTCTGTGTCTGCACAGATGCAATTTTCAGCGTCTGCATAGATGCAATTTTCGGCGCCACAGAAGCAAGTCCCCGCGTCACGCTGCGCCATTTTAGAGCAGCGTGCAGGGACTCGCCGAACGGGCGGCTCAGTTCGCGGGCGGCTCATGGGCCGGTTAAACGACCCCCGTGGGCCGCTTGTTGCCCCACGCTTAGGTTGCCCCATGCTTGTTGCCCCATGCTTAGGTTGCCGACCCCTGGTCTAATCCACTTTTAAATCCACCCAACTTGGTGGCTGTCACTGCCACCTGTGGGACTTCCATATCTTGACTTAGAATCACAAAATTGTAGCATTGGAAGGGAACATGAGGGTAATCTAGACCAACCCCCTGCAATGCAGGAATCTTTTTGTCCAACACGGGTCTTGAACCCATGACACTGAGATTATGAGTCTCTTTCAGTTGGGGAAGCACAGGGATACTTAATGCTTGAATGCCAGAGATTGAGCTGACAGTGCTGCTGCTTCCATTTTCATGCACACTCACAGTAAAATACTTCCTTCTATGGAATTGTGATAGTCTGTTTTCTAGCCTAGGCTAGCAGAGGTAGAAACCTGCTGCCAGGATGGAGGAGCAGTGATTTACTCAGTTTTTCACTTACCTAAGTGACACAGGAGTTGCATTTTTATTTAATAGGGTTGAAATTGTGCTCTTGGCCTTCCAGTAGAAAGTTCAACCAAAATAATAGAACTGTTTGTTTGTGTTGCCTTGGAGGGAATGCTGAACGTACTTACAGCAAGTACAGTGGTACCTTGGTTTACGAACTTAATCCGTTCTGGAAGTCCGTTCTTAAACCAAAGCGTTCTTAAACCAAGACGTGCTTTCCCATAGCAACGGGGGACTCAGTTTACAAATGGAACACACTCAACAGGAAGTGAAACATGTTCTTATTCCAAGGCAAAGTTCACAAACTAAAACACCTACTTCCGGGTTTGCAGCGTTCTTAAACTAAGTCATAAACTAAGCTGTTCTTAAACCAAGGTACCATTGTACCCTGTAAACCAGAGGTGGTGAATCCCTGGTCTGATCTGAACTGCATCCCCCCAGCAGTTAATTTTGGTACCCTAACACCCTACAGCTGGCACATTTTTTTTAATAAAAAAAGAGATGTTGCATTGGATTGGGCAGAGCAGTTTAAACTTCTCTGCAGCGCTGCAATGAATCTGTGTGCCTCTGTGGCTGTCCTGTGTGTGTGTGTGTGTGTGTGTGTGTGTGTGCAAGCATGTCAGGTGTTGACACCAACTGTTGACATACAGTCCCTGATGAGTTTGTTGAAAGTGAATTTAGCCAATGAGCCAAAAATGATTTGCCAGTCTGGCTCCCAAACCTTACAATTTCCCTCATATTGCAGGTTAAAGCTGAGGCTAAAAGATAGTGGTTGGGTTGTGGTTGTAGAGTCAATGCATGGCTGAACTGAGATTTGAGCTGGGGACATGCACTTAGCTACTGTGCTACAGCAGCTGGTTGGCTGCTGTGCAAACTTATTGTGCCCAATATAGCTCGAAGGTAGATTGCTGGGGCATTAAAAAAAGGAAAAAAAAAACTTTCAAGTAGGCTATACACCCACAGCTTTTCCTGATGTGATAGCAATCTGCTAACTGTTGTAGAAATCACCCCATGTTGGCTATTTCCATGATTGACTCTTTTTTAATGTCTGCCTGTTCTGATTCGTTGGCCATGTGAATAGATGATCCAAGGGACTTGCAAATCCACCTTTGGCAAATGTTTAGCAAATCTGCCCTAAGCAGCCAGGGTCGCGTATGCATAGCATGAGATTTCATATGGCAGTCTAAAATGTGCCTATATAGGGTCGGACCAAAAAAACCTCACATGATTACAGTTGCCCCAAGAATTGCCACGAGGCACAATTAAAATAAGTTTAAACGATGTCCAGGAGCTTATATAGTAACATTTGTGTCGTGTAAATAAGTTTCTACCCCTTTGGGGAGCACCTTTTTCCAGCAAGATAACTTACTAGTCACAGCTTAGTTAGATAAGCTGTTTCTTGATCTCCTTGTAACAGATAGTGTGATCTGGTTGGAACAGATAGTGTGGGAACATCCTTGAGGAAATAAGAAATGTAGGACTGACCAAAGCAGGTATCTGATTCGATTAAGATTTAATATGCCATTGGAAACTGACAATTTGTACGCTGCAGAAAACTTGTATTTCCTAGGATGTTAAGTATGCAGATGCCCATAGCTCATCATGTGGCAGATCAGAAATGATGCTGGTGGGTAATCCATGTGGTATGCAGATATCTTGGGAACTGCACTGTGAGGTCTTTCCCTAGCAGGTGCTAATCTCTGCTGACTGCAGTATAAATTAGGTCTCAATGCCATTCACTGCATAACTTGAAAGTGTTTTCTTACCTTGCCAGGACTTACACTGGCAAGTCCTGCCTCCCCCCCCCCCAACAAATTATAGTTTCTGTGGCTCTGAACAGTTTTTTTTTTTTAAACGTAAACCATGCTCAGGAAATCAGAAGCAGCTTTTCACTTTTGTGCAAATTGATTGTGATATGAACAGTGTATTACCCACTCCACCTGTGCCACCCATTTTTATTTTAGCCATGTTCTACAAGAACAGCTCATGGCTGTCACACGAGGCTCCCGTGAGATCTCAAATATCCCTGCAAGATCTCGTGAGAGCTTCCAGAGACTGGTAAGCAAGGGTGTTTCTATTTATTTGGGGATTTTTTGGCAACCCATGCAAAGCTATGATTGTGTAAGCAACATCAGTGCACTTTGTGGTTCTATTGTATTGCAGTGAATGAGCTGCAATTCTGCATGATGTATCCACTGTTGAGCTTCACACGTCCCTTTGTTTGCCTTAAGATAACTGTGTTCAAGAGAAGGATGTGGGTTTTAGCTTTGGTACTCGGAAGCTACAGGAGATTCAGTCTGTACTCTAAGCCATAGGGGCCCTTCAAGAACTGGACTAGGAAGGTGAGAGGAATGAATAACTTGCATAAGCTGCTCATTTGGACAAATGGGTCACATTGTGAAACTTGGGTATCTTTGGTAGCTGATTGAGCTTCAGGAAGGCCATTGTGGGATACTAGAGTACAGATTTTGGTATGAAGAAGAACTGAAGACTGAGAAATAAATGGATAACTTAGAGTTGAATCCCGAAGAGGGTAGAGGGAATCTTAAGGGGATGGGGAATGAGGTTCTAATACTGTATTTTATAAGCAGTGTGTTTTTCTGCTGTAGTGCAAGCACACAAAAAGAAGGTGTAGGACCTTTGTTTTTCTTCTGTAGAGTTCTTATAGCTGTATTTGGCAAATACTGTATTATTAAAGCTTCAAACCCATGAGAACTTTTTTTAGGTCTCCAAGTGCTTTTTTAAAAAAACAACACCACACCAAAGAGTAATGTGCCTTGTTAGTTGGTGACTCTGGCTAATGCTAAATGGGTTGAACTAGTTGCAATCAGGGGATGAAGAAAACTCCATAGTATATTGTGCATTGATGGTTCATCTTGTATTCTTGTTTTATGCTGTCCAATTGCCTGACATTTGCAATGTGTTTGGCTACCTAATTATGAATATTTGCCGATCAAGTATTCATTCTGCCAGTCAAATGGTATAGCCCAAACTATTTTGTCCACTAATCACCAGCTTTTGCTTCTGGAAAGTTCTGGGCATGTACAGTTCAGTCACCTGCAGCTTCACTCAGATGCTCAGTGGGGTTTAATTCCAAATCGAGTGTGTGCAGGACTGTGGCTTAACCTCCAGATAAGTGATTTTGCTTAACAACCATGCAGAAATGTTCCTTTTGTCTCTAAGCAGCTACGCTTTTGCAGTGCAAATGGTGTGTGGGCTGCATGACCCACAGGCTTTAGATTATGCTGCTAGGTTGCATAAACCCTCTGTTTAGTTGTAAGCCAGTATGTCTCATTTGTGATGGTGTGCATGGGACTCCTGGTTCAACCAAGAAAAAATACAACTGTGAATAACTGTTGTGCAAATGAACTTGTCTTAAATCATTCCCTTTTCCCCAGCAGTGGTGGGGTGTGTGCTCTAACTGGTGGTTAATATTTCTACTGGTGAAGTGTTCCACAGCTTCTGAAAGCATGCTGGGGAAAGACCGTAGCTCTGGGGTAGAGCATTTGCCTCGCATGCATGAGGTGCCAAGTTCAATCCTCGACATCACCAGGTAGGGCTGGTAGAGGCTCCTGTCTGAAACCCTGGATAAAGGTAAAGGGACCCCTGACCATTAGCTCTAGTCGTGGCCAACTCTGGGGTTGCGGAGCTCATCTCACTGGCCGAGGGAGCCGGCGTACAGCTTCCGGGTCATGTGGCCAGCATGACTAAGCCGCTTCTGGCGAACCAGAGCAGTGCACGGAAATGCTGTTTACGTTCCCGCCAGAGCGGTACCTATTTATCTACTTGCACTTGATGTGCTTTCAAACTGCTAGGTGGGCAGGAGCTGGGACCGAGCAACGGGAGTGCACCCTGTCGCGGGGGTTCGAACCGCCGACCTTCTGATCGGCAAGTCCTAGGCTCAGTGGTTTAACCCACAGTGCCACCCGTGTCCCTCGAAACCCTAGATAGCTGCTGCCAATCAAGGTAGACAGTACTGAGCATGAGAGACCAGTGACTTGATGTGATATAAGGTAGCTCACTATGTTTCTAGAACAATTGTGTACATTCAACAAAAGCCTGACTTTGGGAACTCATGCTCAAATCCTCACTTAGGCATGAAGCTCACCATCTTTCAGGATGGTTGTACTACTGTTTCTTGCGGGAAGGAAGGTAGGATATGGATGTAACAAACTAGAGCATCCTAATTGCTGAACACCCCCCTAAACTTATACACCGGACTATCCTATTGTCTTACTGGAATCTAGCCCTAATGGCTTTTTGTTCTCTCAGTGCAGTCAGAGCACAGTGCTGATGAGTCATACAGAAGAGAACTGATGGTCCTTTGTGTGTGCGCGTTTTATTTGTCTTGTCAATGTTGACTTCCTCAAAGGTCTACATGCCCCTTTCTCTGCCTATTCCACCCATAATAATAGACCTGTTGTGAATTATTGATCAATGTCAGCTAGGTTATCAAGGCAGCGTCTATTGTCCAGTAGTCTCAGGTTAAGAAAGCAGCCATTTGATAGAGCCAAATGCAGATTCCTCGATTTGCAACTCCTCCTCCTCACAAATAGAGTTTTGACAATAATTAGTTCTTAGCCAAAAACGCAGCCTCTCTCACCTCATTGCTTGACAGAAAGGAAAGTGGCATTTCTGGCCGTCATCTAATAAACATTGTGCAGCTGTTTTGTTCGCAGTAAGACATGCTATTGGAAGAAATTGACAATTTCCAAACACATTCATTAGGAAGCCACTGCTACATGTTTAGAGATGGATGTCTCATCAAATCTTGCATGTCAATAAGCTGACACCCTGGCTCCTTGTGAGGCAGTTAGTTCTTGGGTTACCTTTGAAAAGGCACAGAAGATATTCTCTGTAAGTTGGTACTGGGATTCTCCTTTGGTGATTTTGCTAAACGTCTTGGTGACTATTCTTGTTTTTATTATCATTATTTAGTAGCTTTATTCACAAAAGTGACTTGCAATAGGTTTTAATGTTGATACTGTATTGTAATAAACACTGGTCCATAATTTCTTGCCTCCAACACAATACTTTGCTTTTAAAAAATTGGACTTTCCCTTTCTTCCTGTCTTTTCTGTCTTGATTCTACCTGAGCAGACTTGGAGGATGGTGTTTGGAAATGTTGCTCTGAGCATTTTGAGCTGATAGGTGGAATTTCACAGGAGACCACATCTATTGCTAGCAATCAGTAGCATTTTGAAGCTTCTGGAAGAGATAATCTTGAGATTTTGGGTAGGATGACATCAGTATATATCATAGAATTGCAGAGTTGGAAGAGACCCTAGTCCAACCCCCTGTGGTGCTAATTTATGATACTTAGCTTTATATTTCTTCAGTGGTTAAAGCTTGGGATTGAACTTGTTGCTGAAGATTAACAGAAATGATATTAAATACAAACAAAAAGGAAATGTAAGGTCTAAAATTGAAACCTCCAGCAGCCTGTGCTACTAGTATTCATGTGGTGCAGAAAGATTTATAGTAGTATAATATGTCACATCAGACTCTGGTGTGTCATTGCCTTAAAGGGGGAAAATGTCTTGTTCCACATTGCTGTAGACTATTTAGAACATTTTGTTTGCACATGGTATCTGGGCTAATGTCCTTTTCACAATAGGGTCCCTGGCATACTTCTGAAAAAACCACTAGGTTGAGACCCATGAATATTTTCATTGTCAACCTTTGTTAGTAGACGTCTGTGTTATACAGAACATCTCCTGAGCCCTTATGTTTTTGTATTTTTCATACATTTGAGAAAAAGACCTGTAAGTTAAGAACTTCAGTTCTCCTCCCAACAGCAAATGACCATATAAAAATGTTCAACAAACCTTTCAGGTTTAATGAATCCGGAGCACTTGGGCCACTCTCTTGAAACCTGTTCAACCAGTTTGTTCGCCTATCAAAATCCAAATTGGGAGTTGGAATTCCAAGCTAGTAACAATCTCTTCTGACAATAGTGTTTTATGTTCCCTTTTAAGCATCGTTTTTGTGGCTGCCAGATCTTAATTGTCTTCTTTGATAGTTTCATTGCTGCACACACAACTGCTAGACAGAAAGCCTGGGTGTTAAGTTGCGCTCACCACTGATCTGTGTGTGCAGCCATAGTTACTGTCAGGGCCATGAAATTTTTATTAAACTAGAATGAGCAAAAGGAATAATTTATCCGGTGAATCAGGACACTGGAAGGGTCTTAACTTAGCAGCCTTTCTCTTCTCTTTCTGTGGCCTAGCCTGATAAGCCTCACATAGTACATCTCATCTCCCTTCAGTTTATTTTTTTGAATCCATTTTGGTCATCTGGTTTAAGATGGTTCTGCTAATTTTGTGATGAAATTCAACTCATGTTCTGAAGCTACCAACAGAAGACAATGTAGAATGATGTGCATTTCTGAAACTACTGTTTCAGGTAGGAGAAGTGATCGACACTTTCCAATGTTACACCATTGAGTTGGATTTGTGGCGGTGCATAGGGGTTGTTTTGTGCTTGATGGTGCAGCACTTGGGTTTTTTTGGATATTGAGTGATAGGCCAAGCTTTTCATAAGCTTCTGCGAAGATATTTGGGATGGTTTGGGGGTCGTCGTCTTGAGTGTTCACACACTACAAGCCAACCATGCCCTTATCTGGAGATAGTTGGCCTTGTCTCAGTGACCCAAGCTTGCAGCAGATCTGCAAAATGGAAGAGGACACCACAACCCGATAACCTCCTGATTAGATTGCCCCTGTAAGTGGTGTTGCCCTTAAAGATGGTTCAGAAACTCCAGTTAGTGCAGAGTGTCTCTGCCAGAATACTGACAGTGACTATGAGATATGAGTCACATGGTTCTGACCTTTAAAACCCTTCATGGCTTGGGACCAGGCTTCATGAACAACCTGTCTCAGCACATGCCTACCCATATCTTGCCAGCAGAGGACCTTCACCAGATGTCCCTCCCAAGTGAAATGAGGCAGGATGTTACCAGAGACAGTGTGGCGCCCCTACTATGGGTGACCCCTCCCCAATCTGCTTGGCACTTCCTCAGGCAGGTGTATTTTTGGTGGCGGGCAAAGACTGATTGTTCTTCAGATTTTTAAGATAGGCTTAGGTGTTGTAATTTGTTTATCGTATTATGATGCTTGGTTTGCTGCCTTTTAGTATATCAATGAGACGCGGATGGCGCTGTGGGTTAAACCACAGAGCCTAGGACTTGCCGATCAGAAGGTCGACGGTTCGAATCCCCACGATGGGGTGAGCTCCCGTTGCTCGGTCCCTGCTCCTGCCAACCTAGCAGTTCGAAAGCACGTCAAAGTGCAAGTAGATAAATAGGTACTGCTCCGGCGGGAAGGTAAACGGCGTTTCTGTGCACTGCTCTGGTTTGCCAGAAGCGGCTTAGTCATGCTGGCCACATGACCCAGAAGCTGTACGCCGGCTCCCTCGGTCAATAAAGCGAGATGAGCGCCACAACCCCAGAGTCGGTCACGACTGGACCTAATAGTCAGGGGTCCCTTTACCTTTTTAGTATATCAATTTTATTATTTTTACCTTATACTTGCCACTTAAAACAGGCCTGAATTTGATTGGCAGGTGGTATGTAAATACCCTAATAAAGAAGTAATTGGCCATTTCATGCTTCTGAAAAAGGGACTTGGCTACAAAAGCTTCAGCTTTTAAGGTGCAACACTGTTTTTATTCCACCACAAGTTAATAAGATTACCCTAGTCCCCCCCTCCCCCGAATTTGCACCACATAGCTTTTGAGAATTGTGAAAGTTTCTATTGTTTTTATACCCCACCCTTTCTCTGAACAGGAGCCTGGGGTGGTTTTATATACAAAATTACATAAAACAATCAATACAATGAAAACATGTCTTAAAATTGCATCACAGTCAGTTAACTCAAGAGCAGCATACATTTATAGCACCATAACACTTGGGACCAAAGATTTAGCATGTCCAAGCTATGTGCACCTTTGATGTGGTGTGCTATCCAATCCCAAAGCAAGCTGTCTCCCTTCAACCCCACTCATTGATCTGGGACCCACAGAATCTGTGTTTTGTCAGGATTCCAGCCTATCACTGCCTCCAGACATTGGCCCTGGACCTCCTCATTCAGATGGTTTTGAGAGCTCAGGGTGTCATCAGCATATAGATGGCACCCCTCAAAACTCAAGACGATACTTTCCATAAGGGTTTTAAACAGAGAGGATGTAACCCTGCAGGACCTGGGGTAAAGTAACATTCTGCCAATTTTATTTTCTGGTAGAAAACCCTCAAAGTCACTTCAGGAGGATAACATGGTCAATGGTATCGAAAGCTGCTAAGAGGTTGGGAAGAATTTAACAGGCATGTCTTTTCTGTCCTTATAAAAGTCATCAACCATGGTGACCAAGGCTTTCCCCCCATATATCCAGGCCTGAAGCCAGACCGAAATGAGTCTAGATAAATTGATGCCTTGTGTTTGGAAAAATATTTTAGGTTTATAGCCCTTGAAGTCTCTTCCCGCTGGGCACTCTTCCCTTTGGTATACAATTGCTGTGCTTGGGCAAAGGGGAAAGAGACAACACTTATCAGTCCATTCTGCCTCTAGCTACATTAAAAAGTGCTAGTGGCATAGACAGTTTTTTGTGACAGCACAAATTGGAGATTAGATGGGAATTAAAACAATTGATTGCTGCAAGTGTGGCCTCTCCAGCGTGTATTTCAGAGGCATTATGATGTGACTTAATGGTGTCTGCATCTTTGATTGCATTTGTCAGCATTTTCGGGGTAATAAAGAGCTCTTCACAAGTTCAGACCTTGGTGTATAAACATTGTCTCTAAACTAGGAGATCTTAAAGACAGAAATGGTTTCTCACACACTTTTCTTCTGCAAGTGCTGCTTGGGCCACCTTAAAATTGACCTTTTTGCAGATATTTGTGTGCCTTTACATTTTGCTGTATTTGATCTATTGTGTTTAAAGGTAAAAAGGTAAAGTTACCCCTGCCCGTACGGGCCAGTCGTGTCTGACTCTAGGGTTGTGTGCTCATCTCACTTAAGAGGCCGGGAGCCAGCGCTGTCCGCAGACACTTCCGGGTCACGTGGCCAGCGTGACGAAGCTGCTCTGGCGAGCCAGCACCAGCGCAGCACACGGAAACGCCGTTTACCTTCCCGCTATAAAGCGGTACCTATTTATCTACTTGCACTTAGGGGTGCTTTCGAACTGCTAGGTGGGCAGGAGCTGGGACCGAATGACGGGAGCTCACCCTGCCGCGGGCATTCGAACCGCCGACCATGCAATCGGCAGGCCCTAGGCACTGAGGTTTTACCATCAGCGCCACCCGCTTCCCTATTGTGTTTAAAATATCCCAATAAAAAGCCACATGGGGGATTTTTATGGCTTGTGAGCATCCTGTCCCCACTTTTTTCTCCCTTGTCTCCTTTCAAGAAGTCAGGCTCCCTGCTGGCAGACTTTTCTCTGTCCTGTTTAATGACTAAACGCATTCCTTTTGCATTTAGTTGTGAGCATGTAGGCCACACGGGGCGACCTGTCTGGCACTGAGGCTGCAGCTGCCATGCTTCGTCTGGATTGGCTGGTAGGAAGTGCTGGGGAGGAGTAGGCGGTCAAAGTGCTCACCAGCAAACAAAACTAGAATGGTGTATTCCTGGAAACAAAACCAAGGTTTGCTAAATAGGAAGCTGAAATTCAGGACCTTCAGGGCAGGCTTTTCACAATAGCCACCTGTTCGCACGCAGGGCCTGTTAGACAGGAGAGTTGAGCAGGGAAGATTTTGGTACGAGTCAACCCATACAGCAGGTCACTTGAACTGAAAATACTAGGTTGCTAGTACTTAATATCAAAAAAAGTGGCAGAACGGCTCTCTGTGGAAAAGCTGACAGAAGCTGCAGAGCAGCTGGTTTGTCATTTCTAGGGTATGAGGTATAAATATGTTGGATCTTCCAATGGGAACAGGGTAGAACTAAGCAATGTGCACTCAGTAGGATGCAATAGTTAAAGAAGCCAAAGCAGCATAGGGCAAATTGCACATGCCAGAGAGGAACACCGTGTCTAGGTTTCATGATTAATTCTAGAAGTCTCTGAGCCAAGATGGGGACCAGAAGGAGGCGATGTCACGCTTCCTCATAAATGGCATCCAGAGCCTGGTTTCAGGCACGACTGTTGTTTGAACAAATGGGAAACAGTTACAAGCGTACAGTCAAATTTACAGTGATTTATATGTAAGTGGGAAATTACCAAGGAAGTTGAACACAGTCACAATTTACTCCAAAGGGGAAACATCTAAAAATAACACAAAAAAGAGGAGGGTACTTGTAAAAAGGATGTTGGACTGGAAAATGAAGACAGTTAGTTCCTTCCAGAAGACAATTATTCAAAACCACAATAATATTGTGGCTTGGGCAGAGGGAGATATTTTGTTACATATTAGTGATGATTGCTCTGACTGATTTCAATGTTCTGTTTACTTGAATTGTAGTATAACATTTTCTCCCACATGGGTCCCTTTGAGATTTTTGTGAAAAAGCAACCCATAAGTCAAATAGCTAATAAAATGTACTATGGCATATATTTTTGTGTTTTGATATTGTAAATTGCCCTGTGAGCCTCAAATGAAGAGTGGTATTTTATTATCTATTTCACTTATTGGGTTTTTTTTAATTATTATTACTAAAAGTCTCAAAGGGACTCACGTGGGAGAAAAATTTATAATACAATTCAAGCAAGCAGAACATTGAAATCAGTAAAAGCCAACTAAAAGCAGTCATCACTGAAAACTAGCTGCTGGAGGTTCTACCAGATATGCAGAAGAGTGTGCTCAAGATTCACACTTTCAAGTACAGAAGGCAGCACTAAACTCTGGCCAGCATTACACAACCTTCAGGGATTTAGAGCCGCTTATGAGAGTCTCACACAGTTGCAGTGTGTGGGTTACTTCCTTACTGCAGCTTTCCAGCCACTGCTATTTTAATGTGCAAAAAATGCCAATTTTATACGATGTGTTAATGCACTAAGAACATTAAATCCTGGCCTAGTATCCTGGTATTCTAGGCATATAAAATAAATATAGGGGCATTCAATGGCAGGCAGGCAGGCATGCTTTCTGTTTGAAATGTAATCACCTACAGAAGTCTTGGCTGTTGAGGTGGCTTCTCCCCGGCTGCAGCATGCTGATGACTCCATGTGCATTCAGAAATATGTGTGGGAAGTTAAGTGTAGCATCGCGTTGCTTAGCAACCAGATCCTTGGTGTAGCATTTCTGGATGCACAGCCTTTTAGAGCAGCTAGTGCTTGTGTTCCCATTGCCCAAACATAGCAATATAATCGGCATGCCCAGCAATTACGCTGCTGCTAAATATATATATATATTTAGTACTTGAGAACATGTTGTGGTGTGTCACAAATTGCTTTTATGGGTAATGTTGGGGTTTCAGAACTTGTATGGGGACAAAGTCATGCCATATGAATATGCCAGCTCTTGAGATCATCTGCTGAGGCCTTTTTGCCTGCGCCTTCTGAGGTGTGTGTGTCTTGTGGTGCGCAAGACATCCTTCCCCATAGTGGTGTCTAGTATGTAGAACTCCCAGCCATGAGTGGTTTTCTCCCCCTCTTTGTGTTTTTTTGTTGTGTGAAACCTTTTCTTTTCCAGCAAGCTTTTAACTTTTATTGCTGCTGAGCCCTGCCCCCTTGTGCCCTCTTATGAGTAAAAGAGCAGACGTATCATTTTATTTATTCATTTACTGCAGGCTAGCGATTTAGTAACATGGCTGTGCATCTATATGGGAATGGACTGCACATTCCAGTGCTTCACAAGAGTGAAATGTGTCAACAAGTTCCCATCCACCATACTGTTTTTCATTCACACTTTAAAAATAGGGTCTACCTTGTCCTGAAGGAAAGTTCTTTTTAAAAGCTGTGTGATGAATTTCTGAGCAATCTAGTCAAAACGGGAATATCTGCCACCTGTAATGCTACACCAGTTCGAAATCACAGTGCTCTAATTGTGTAACACAGTTCCACAGGTTGCCCTTAAGGGAGTGGTCACCAGAAAGAATCAGTGGCTATCTTAGACTGAGAAAGTAAAGGTTAAGTGGTTTATTTTATCAATCTCCCTTAAGCCAATTAGTGGTCTTGCTTTACTCTGAGCAATGCAATGCTGCTAGCCTTAGAAAATGCTTAAGGTTTGCCACTTAACAACCTCATGGGCCTTAGGTGATATATGTACAGTTTATCCTCTGCTCTCCTTATGGGATTTGCTTGCCGCATTTCAAGACACCTGTATTATATACATTGAAGGCAAGGTAAATGACCTGTTCTCCTTGGCAGCAGACTATTTAGAAATGTAAGATTTATTTTTTATGCCTAGAATGCCAAGAGACTAACCTAGGATTTAATGCTCTTAGTGCATTAACACATCATGTAAAATTGGCATTTTTTGCACATTAAAATAGCAGTTGTCAATTCATGGAAAGCAGCTGCAATAAGGAAGTAACCCACAAGCTGTGTCAGACTCTCATAAGCGGCTCTAAATCCCTGATGGTTGTGTAATGCCGGCCAGAGTTTAGTGCCGCCTTCTGCCTTGTGCTTGAAAGTGTGAATCTTGAGCGCACTCTTCTGCATACCTGGTAGAACCTCCAGCATTTAGCTTTTTACTGTTACTAGAGGGCTTCCCAAAACAACTAGCCCAGAATAACCAGAACATAGGCATTAAAGGCATTTCTGTCTGTGATGGATTGGACAACTCCTTCATTGCAATTAGAAATGTGAAGCTCACTGCCTGTGTTGAGAATGGATCTAGACCTGCTGTTCCATGAACAACAGGGCACTTGTCTGTAGAATGGACTCTAACCCAGTGGTTAAGTCTGACTTTAATGTTTGATGTTTTACTGTGCTTAATGTGTTTAATTTGTTGGAAGCCACCCAGAGTGATTGGGGCAATCCAGTCAGATAGGTGGCATATAGATAAATTATTATTATTATTATTGGTTGCTATTAAGAGGGATGGAGGTGCGAGTACATGAAGAGAGGTGGTTTTAACCAGTTACCTTTTCCTCCTTCAGCTCCCATCACTGCTCCCTCCACCCCAACTTTCTGGAGCAGATTTTCAGGAAATTGAAGTCTGGCTGCAACCCTGAGAACTTAGTTTACACCAGGATCTTAGAACTTTGAAAGTTCTTCATGTAGAACTGAGCTAGAATGTTGAGGTGAATAAATCTGGACATTCTCTGATATGGATGCTTGCCTGTTCTACCAGATAATATTTATGCAGTAAACAAATTGTTAGCTGGAAGTACTCTGTTCCCGTCATAACTTCAAGAGAGTGTCAGTATTTTTAGTACAGTGGTGCCCCGCAAGACGAATGCCTCGCAAGACGGAAAACCCGCTAGACGAAAGGGTTTTCCGTTTTGGAGGTGCTTCGCAAAATGAATTTCCTATGGGCTTGCTTCACAAGACAAAAATGTCTTGCGAATTCCTGCGGGTTTTTTTTCCTTCCCCCCCTTTTTCTAAGCCGCTTATCAGCTGATCCGCTAAGCCACTTATCAGCTGATCCGCTAAGCCGCTTATCAGCTGATCCGCTAAGCCGCTTATCAGCTGATCCGCTAAGCCACTAATGAGCCTGCTTCGCAAGATGAAAAAACCGCAAGACGAAGAGACTCGCGAAACGGATTCTTTTCGTCTTGCGAGGCACCACTGTAGCTTTTTCTGCTCCAGAATTATGTACAGGATAGAAAAATCTAGGAACATGTTCTATATTGAATTAGCCACCTGAAGTTCCAGAGTTCTGTAGGATGTTTTCCATTTTGCTATCTTAGTTTTCTTGTACTTTTTGTTAACATGTCTACGGATGGTCAAAAATAGACTTCTGGGATTTTGAGAGATCCTGCAGTCAAACTGGAATTAATAGTATGTAACCCTCAGCAATAGCTGTTACTGGTTTGTATACTATTAGTAATAATGCAAAGAAGCAGCATTACTAATGCAATTGCCTCTTTAGATTGTGTTCACATAAGCTACACAGTGATGAAAACACTTGAATTTTTAACCCCTGCTCCGGCATATCAATCTGGGGCTATAAGATTTTGTTGTTTCAATTTCCCATAACTTTTCACTTTCAGTTCAAATGTGCATTTGTGCGTTTGAAACCAGTTGCCATCAACTGCTGTCATTATGTGAAAGTAGTTGCCAAGGACATTTTCCCTAATAAACTGTGCATCTGTAGAATTACATAGTTCCTTTACTCCCATTTATGATCTGCTTCATTCAGACAGCCTAGCAGTTCTCCCTTCCTTGTGTGAGGAAGCTAGCTAATACCAACCATTATGATGATGAGAACCCACATAATCATAGTAATAATTGTGTGTGTGCGTGCGTGTGCATGTGCGAGCGTGTGATGGCAATTCAGTGGAGGGCTGATGGGGGGGGGATGCTGTTCTTGATTTTGAATCAAGTTTGTGTGCCGTATTGTTGGTCTTCAGAGCTTCCTAAGCAGCATTACATTTTTGCTCCACGGTATGTGATGATAATCATGTAATAAGCTTGGATTTAAAAATACCTGTTCAGCATATTGGAGTGAGCTACGAGCCTGGCAAGTTCACTTACCATGTGTGGCTGACTAGCTGAAAGTCTGATACAGTGGTACCTTGGTACTCAAGCGGCTTGGCTCCCGAACAAATCGGCTCCTGAACGCCGCAAACCCGGAAGTAAGTGTTCCGGTTTGCGAACGTTTTTCGGAAGCCAAACGTCTGACACGGCTTCTGCTTGAGTGCAGGAAGCTCCTTCAGCCAATTGGAAGCCACGTCTTGGTTTTTGAACAGTTTCGGGAGTCTAATTGACTCCCGGAACGGATTAAGTTCGAGAACCAAGGTACCACTGTATAAGCCATGGGTAGGCAAACTAAGCCCCGGGGGCCCAATTGCCTTCTAAATCCAGTCTGCGGACGGTCCGGGAATCAGTGTGTTGTTACATGAGTAGAATGTGTCCTTTTATTTCAAATGCATCTCTGGGTTATTTGTGGGGCCTGCCTGGTGTTTTTACATGTGTAGAATGTGTGCTCTGATTTAAAATGCATCTCTGGGTTATTTGTGGGGCATAGGAATTCGTTGTTCTTTTTTTCCAAAATATAGTCCGGCCCCCCCACAAGGTCTGAGGGACACTGGACAGGCCCACGGCTGAAAACGTTTGCTGACCTCTGGTATAAGCTTTCTTGTTCTTTCCTTCTGAATCTCTGTGAAGTAGTTTTTCTCTGCTGTGGACTCTCATTCTAGACAGCTCACAGTATCCTGTGCATGTGCTTCATGTGCGGAATGCCAATCACCCTGTTTCCTTTCCCAAATGTGGGAGTAAATATTCACCAATCGTGCAAGTGGCATAATAAAACAGTTGCCTCTTCAGCTGTCAGAATGTTCTCCTTTGCTGAGAATGGAAATGTTAAGTAACTTTCCATTTCATTTTATTATTTTCAAGTGCACACATCATTGAATCAGTGTTCTCAATCCTATAAAATGTCAAGTACTTGATGGACTTAGTTTTTCCTAATACTTGTAATGCATGATTTGTCAATATTTCACATTTCTCTTATCTTCACACATGTAATCTAAAAGTTTTACTTTCTTTTCCTGCCGGTGTGAAATTTCCGTGAGAATATTCATGGAGCCTTGGCAAATGTTTTCATGTAAGCCCCTTAACCTCAAGTCAAGCTAATGGAGCTGTCAGAACAAATCTGCATCTAACCCCAAAAATGTTAGTAACAAAACAGAAAATGTTGACAAATGTTTAAATCAAGTGTTCCCAAAGAGTACACACATTCCAAACATTTATAACAGAGTGTGTGTGTGTGTGTGTGTGTGTGTGTAAACACTCATAGTAATAAAAACAACCATTGTGAGTTATCTCAATGTACATCTTATCTTGACTGCCACTAACTTAGCTTAATGTTCCCATGTTGCAGAAGAGAAAAAGATACAAGATTGTTTAGAAAACACACATTTCTTTGTTTCCTGTCCCTACTTTGGTGTGGAATGTGTCTGGAGGTACCAGTGAGCAAAATTTGCAGATTTTTTTTGGCAGGGATCTAAAGAATTTCTTGAACCACACATCTCTCTTGCCATTTCACAAAATACTTTAGACAAGTTACTGTAGTGATATGTTCTTGTATTTACATGAACACCAATAAAAATTATTTGGACAAACTTATTTGGTCATCAGTTTCTTGGTCAGCACAGAAATGCAACACACAGGAAATGGATAACGTCTCTTCTGGAAGTGAGGGCCAAAACTGAATACATCACCACAGACCTCTAGGTAAGCTTTGCTGAGGTTTCTTTCCCCCTTCCCCAGTGTAGAGCTTTCTTTCTCTTTACTGTCCCCTTCATCAGGTATTTAGCTAGAAGGGGTAGTAGGGAAGAATGGCAGAGGGAAGAATGGCAGATGAAGGTGGTGGACTACATGGAACTGGCGGAAATGATTGGCAGAATCCGAGACCAGGGAGAAGAGTCGGTGGAGGAAGATTGGAAGAAATTTAAAGGCTATCTACAGAAACATTGTAAAATTAATGAATGTTAGAAGGATGTCGGAATGAACTTATGTGGTTTTAGCAGAAATGTTATAAGGGTTTAGGAAAAAATAGACTGTTAATTGGTGAAAGGAGGGAAAGTAAAGTTACATTATATTAAGATAAATTACAGAACAAAAATTGGAAAAGATGGAAAGGATTTGCTGAAATAGTTAACCGAACTAGAATACAAAAAAGGGAGGTGTGAGGAGGTCAAGGAAACAAGCAAATGAAAGATAAGTTATGGGAAGATTAGCTGTGTGTGTGTGTGTGTGGTTTTTTCTTCTTCTTCTTCTTCTTCCTTATTGTGATGCGTTGTTTTGTTTTTGTTTGATATGGTGTTTTTACTTTTTCTTTTTGTAACCTTCAAAATTTTAATAAATATTATTTGTAAAAAAATAAAAAAATAGAAGGGGTAGCCAGCCACAGGTAAAATCAGGGGTCAGAGACCTTTTAAAGTAGAGGGCCGGATCACTGTCCCTCAAATCTTTTTTTTACGCCTGACCCCCGTTTTGTACCCATGATCAACTCCACCTTGCCTTGGGCCCAGGAGATTGCCAGGTTTCTGTTTGTATCTTGTCCATTGTAGGGAGGAAATGTGGTACAAACGATGTAAAAACACATAGCAAGAAGCAAAACAATAACTGCTCCCACAGTTTAAAAGGTCATAGGTTGTTTAATTAGCCAAAGGCCTGGGAGAAGAGAAATGTTTTTGTTTGGCACCTAAATATATGTAATCAAGGTGCCAGGTAAACCTCCCTGGGGGGAGTATTCCACAAACAGGGAGCCACTACAGAGATGGCCCGTTCTCATGTTACCACCTTCTGGACCTCACTTGGAGGAGGCACATGAAGAAGGGCCTCAGCTGATGAGTGCAGGGTCCAGGCAGTGGCGTAGCGTGGGGGGTGCAGGGGGGGCCGGCCGCACCGGGCGCAACATCTGGGGGGGCGCGCTCGCCGCCTCCGGAGTCGCTGAAGAACCTCGGGCGCAGGCTGTAGCAGAGCCCCATGTCTCGCGGAACCGACGAGCTGTGCACGCGTCTGGGCTGAAGGCGTCTGGCAGGCAGCGGCTCTCAGCGCTCACCGCGGTCCCCGCGCGTCAGGGCCGCGGAGGGCGCGCCAGGCAGCCCCTCCTCACAGCCCCGCTGCTGCAGCTGCTGGGCCATGTTGCATTTTCCTCGCCTCTCTGCCCTCCTCCTCCTCCTCCAGGCAAGCGGCGTCGTTTGGGCGGCAGCACCAGCGGCAACTCGCCTCAGATCACCTGACACGGACCCGCCGCCGTGGCTACCTTACCGTAAATGCCCCAGCCTAGGAAGCAGCAAGAAGAAGCTGGCAGCGGCGGCAGTTTAGGGGTTAGGGACGCAAATTACTTGCCTTGCCCCGGGTTAGGGGGCGCAAATTACTTGCCTTGCCCCGGGTGCTGACAACCCACGCTACGCCGCTGGGTCCAGGACAGTTCATATGGGAAGGGGCAGTCCTTGAGGTATTGTGGTCTTCAGCATATCAGATGGACTCCCTATTCTCCTGTTTACCAGCTAGCTTTAATGGATGACCAGCTTGAGATGGAAGGGTATGCTGGTGCGAAGCACTGGACCGCCACCTCTAATGTAATATGCAAGCAGCTTCTGTTGCCACAGAAGCCATACTCTGTTTTGTGTCTAGAATGGGTATCTGGGTATAAGACGAGAGTAGCACGAGCCAGTTGCATAGCAGTCAAATGTGTTAAAACAGGAAACTGCTTTATTGCTTATTTCAACCAACAACCTAGGTAGTTAAAACCACCAGCTATGCACAAAGACCCCTGGACATTTTTGGATGACGCCAGCTGCAAAATTTGTAAGACAAGGTATACATTTTTCTATAAATATATGTCCAGAACTCAACAATGCAAGCCTTCTATATTGCATTATTTGTTGTCAGATATTTTCATGCAAGCATACGGCACAGTGCCGCTTAGTGTTTACAGTGCCACAAGACCCTCTCTTTCCCCGCCATTAAGAGACTTAACGTGGAATTTGAAATGCTGACTTAATCTCAGCTAAGTTCCCATGAGAAAAATGGGTTGGGCATGATTCCGCTCTTTAGAGAGCTGTTTCTGTGACTGGAACAAGGTCTCTTGATTAATGCCGGGCTCATTAACTTCATTTTCCGTAGCCCATTGACAGCTCTGTCATTTATCGCGATGGGAAGGAGAGCAGCACTAATTTCTGGCTGAGTGTTTCGCGCCACTTTCAACCTGCCCAGGGTTAGGCCCCAGAGTGCTGGAGCTTCTCGCAAATGGCACGCTCTGCCTAGTGATGTCATCCAATTACATGCGATTCCTTGCCAGCGTTGCTTATGTGGTTCATTGGAACAAATTCTCTGCAGGAAGCAAGATGTGTGTGTGCATGTTCTCCGTGGTTTGCTGAGAGAAGCAACAGTTTGTGACAGGCTGATGATGCATATGGGAACGGTTGGGGAGGGAAGGCTGGCTTTTGTGAGCACGAAGGAACTTGTATCTAGCAACTTGTATCTCCCTTTGGAGAGGTCTGAGCTTGGGATCTTGGCAGGGCAATTCTTGTTGGGATGTGAACACTTCTTTATTTTTACCTAGACTGCCAGTGGCAATAACAGTTTACCCCCTCAGTGCTTTTTAAAGTACAGTGGTGCCCCGCAAGACGAATGCCTCGCAAGACGGAAAACCCGCTAGACGAAAGGGTTTTCCGTTTTGGAGGCGCTTCGCAAAACGAATTTCCCTATGGGCTTGCTTCGCAAGACAAAATGTCTTGCGAGTTCCTGCGGGTTTTTTCCCCTCCCCCCCTTTCCTAAGCCGCTAAGCCGCTTATCAGCTGATCCGCTAAAAACCGCTAAACCGCTAATAGCGCTAATCCGCTAAGCTGTCAATGGGCTTGCTTCGCAAGATGAAAAAACCGCTATACGAAGAACCTCACGGAACGGATTAATTTCGTCTTACGAGGCACCACTGTATGCACCTAGAAAAGCAGTGTGTGAAGCATTGATTCCTGGGTTGGACTTGATGACCCTTAGGGTACCTTCCAGCTCTGTGATTCTTTGAAGCAGGTATGTTTTGGAAATGCATATCCATCATCATGTAGACACCCTTCTCAGAACCACGATTGGTGCCAGCTTCCTGCTGAGGGAATTTTTAATGGAAAACTCTGATCTGCTGCCAAAGAACGTGTTGGATTGCCTTGAGCTCATCTCTTGTGAGGCTTAATCCTTGGTATTCATAGGTAATTGCTTAGGTGGGTAAGCCTTGAGGCAATATAATACAGATGCAAGAGTAAATGTGGTGGAAGAAGGCAGCTTGAAGGCTATCCTTAGGTCGTCTCCTTCTGGGAAACAGGTGGTTTAAAGGACAGCTGCTCCCAAATTGATGTGTCCCAGACAAATATGTACTACAATGCCCATCAGCCCCAGCCAGTATGGCTAATGGTCAGGGATGATGGGAATTGTGGTCCAAAACATCTTGAGGGTATCAGGTTGGGGAAGGCTGGTGTAGGTGCTGGCAGTAGGAGCTGGGGATAGAAATAACTGCGTAGTGAGTTTGAGGTTAGAGTGGGAATGAGAAGGGGGGGGGTGTTGGTAGAAGGTGGAAATTTGAGAGAGACTGGAAATGTGTTTAAGCTGGTTGGAGGGAGGCATTAACTGTGGAGGTTGTGTTATAAAGTACGCCCTTGCGGCTGAGCCAAGGGTGTAGGTGGAGCTGTGTTTAATTCAGGTGGTGTACCTTTGGGCCAGGGAAGCCCTGTCATTGTGTGGATGCTATAATCCACCTGTAGCCCTCAGGCTAGGGTGTGGCACGATTCCTTCAAAATATCCTTGTTTTTCCTCTTTTAATATTGAAGGACTTTAATCCTGTCACTCATTTCTTTTCAAAACAACCCAGTGAACAAGTTTACTGTTCCCATTTTACAGGTGGGGTGTTAACTGATAGAATTGCTTGCCTGAAGGTAATCTAGTGAGCTCATGCTACCTGAACCCAGGTGTTTCAGACTAAAGCTCTTCATCTGTTTTTCGGATTTATATTTTGTCTTTCATTTCATAACGATTGCAAGGCACTTCACTGCAAAATAAAACAGTTTATTCAGTCTGTATAACAGTGGCTGAGTTTGGATGTAATCCTGGCCTTGAATCATAGGATGCACAAACCGTGAGCCCTCCCAATCCATTCCGCTGTTCTTGGCGAAACAAACCACGAAGCAGATGACTTTGTGTTGCATTTAAACCAGTGATTATGGTTGCTTTAGATGCAACTCTATAGTTTGTTTCCCTGCTCCATATAAGGAGAAGTGAATGGTAAACTAGCATGCAAATTGGTTTGCTTAACCATAGTTTATGACCAGCATTGTAACCCAGCCCGGCCAGTGTGTTAAAAGTGCAATAAAAACACAGTATTAAAACACTGAACCATTATTAAAAACAACACAGCCAGCAGCTAAAACTGTTGGAGGACTGAAGATGTTAATTGAAAATCCGAGGAAACATGCCTAAAAAATAATGTTAGACAAACTTGTCTAAGGGGAGAGTTATATAATGTAGGGTGCTATGACAAAAAAGGCCACTTCTGTGCCCATCAGCTGCCTAAAAGCACCCAGAGAGGGACCAGAAGATCTTGATGGGCAGCTTTATATGCAAAAAGGCAGTATTTTACATACTTGGGCACCAGGCTATTTACAGCTTCAAAAAGTAGTGCTGAGACACAAGTTTTTCTCTGATGAAAACTTGGGCAGAAATGGCTTGTTTTTGCCCTTTTTCCACCATGTCTTTTGCTGCTGCACTCCTCTCCCACCCACAGACAGTTATTTTTCTATTTCTCAGAATCCTTCCTGAGCAGCGAGTGCTTCATTATGACAAAACATCAGTTGGATGGGGGAAATAAAAATTGTGACTGCCACCATGAACATCCTACCATGGCTATCAGATGTATGTTTTGTAGCCTCCGGCTAATTTCACACCCCTGGAAGAATTGTCAAGATGCTTCCCCTACTTTTGGCACCTGCAGATGGAGCCTATTTTTGAACCAGGGCCCATTTGAAAAGGTTAATACCAAAATGGAAGCCAGGACAGTTCTTTCAATGATATTAATAGGTACATGCCACTCAAATCTTGCCAGTGCATTCACTTACTGACCTGGTTTGCACATAACACTGACTCTTGATTTATTAAACTATGTTTCATTAAATCCTGGCTTGTTTGATTTTCTGATACCTGCCCAGTGGGCTAGGTTTTTTTATTTATTTGTATGTTTTTAAGGGGGGGGGGGAAACAACAGGTTAGGCACATCCATTAATTTATGTGAGTCTGCTCTGAATATGATTAGTATTGAAGACAACCCATAAAGTTCTGTGGCTTTCAGGGCTGCTTGGCTTGCTTTGCCTGCCTGCTCCGCCAGTAGGATCTCCGACTTGGAAGCAATTCTTTTGATAAAAAGAAGCCATGCAATAGTTCTGAATGAGAAGTGTTCCTGATGCCTGCATTACTGAGTTCTGCAATCAGGACAGCTAGCTGAGTTTCAGAGCCTCACTGATCAATGAATCTTGTTGGTTGGCCTTTGGTAATTTCCTTTCTCTCCTTGCCTAATGTAGAGAGAGATGTTTGGAGTGAGGGGCAGGAAAGGAAATCTGAAATGGTTTTTCTCACTCAGCCCCCCCCCCCCATTTTAAGTCACTTCACCAAATTTCAAATCCAGGCAAGTTCCAGAAGCAATATTGTTATGTCAGGAAGCAATCTCACATGTTTTAGGGTGCTGCGATCTTGCATGAGAGCACGGCCCCCAAGAACAGGATGTACCAGACAGCTGGGTGGGTTATGTGGACCCGACGAGGTCCATGGAGCACCAGTTGGGAAACACTGTTTAATGGTGATATTGCTTATTGTGGCTTTTTTTTTTTTTGCATTTAAATTGTAAATTCCCTTTGATCCAATATACATTAAAAGAGGATACAGTGGTGCCTCGCAAGACGAAATTAATTCGTTCTGCGAGTTTTTTGTCTTGCGATTTTTTTGTCTTGCGAAGCACGGACTTTGGGAAAGCTTCAAAAATCACCAAAGTCTTCAAAAACCTCAAAAAAGGCTACCACACCGCGTGCTATGAGTTGCTCCTCGAAGTGAATGCACGGTTTTAAGAAAAAGGAAACAAACTTGCAAGACAAAGGAAACAAACTTGCAAGACGTTTTCATCTTGCGAAGCAAGCCCATAGGGAAATCCGTCTTGCGAAGCAACTCAAAAAACGAAAAACTCTTTCGTTTTGCGAGTTTTTCGTCTTACGAGGCATTCGTCTTGCGAGGTACCACTGTAATCATCAAATAAGCTTGCTATGAATCCCTCCCCCAGTATGGTATGCTAATGCCCCGAGTCTTTTGAAGAAGGGCTTTTGGCTTACAGGACTGAGCACTGCGGTTAGGAGCTACCGTTTTATTCTGGAAAACACCAGGTAGGCTGCATTCAGGTGAGCTAGTTGCATTCATGTTTCTGATAATGAACCTTACTGGCTTTTTGACCTTGAATGCAGTAAAGCTCCTTCGCATGATAGAGAACTCTTCTGAGGAGAAAAGGGATTCAGCCTCTTCAGATCTAAAGCAGGATATAGCCCCTCTGGAAAACTAGGAGCTCCACAAGCTCTGACCCTTGGAAGCAGCAGCAGCAGCCTGGGCAGACGTCAGTGGGTGTTATTGGGGTGGGATAATGAGAAATCAATCTTTCACTAACGTCAGTGCACCCTTCTAGGGTAAATTCTTCCCTTCAGGCATACCAGCCCCAGCAGATCCTGCTCTCATACCCCTGTTCCATTCCCACATGAGGGCAGTGGCTGCTCTTGATTTTGGGGCATTTCCCATTAGGCTAATATGTGCATCTTGTAATCTGGACTTTCTGACCACTGTTGGCAGCTCTATTTATCACAGAGGAGACAGCTTACTCAAAATAAACCCGGTTAAGCTCACAGTGCTAAGAATAGTAAAAAGACCCCAATTGCACAGCCATGAGGGCCCTCTTCTCATCTTAACACATAAGCATGGTGATAAACTCTCCTTTATTGGTGCTAATCTGACTATTTGCATGAAAACAACGTGTGAGCAATCATACCAGTTTACATTCCCTCCGTTTACATTCCCTCAGTGCCTGCTCAGTATCTCATGCAAATCCCCACTGCTATATTCATCTCCTTGAGGTTATTACCCAGTGTGTTCTTGAATGACCCCCCCTCCACCCCTGCCCCTCTGTGAGTCAGACTTCGACAAATTTTGCTAGCGGAGCTGTTTTTGCATGTCTGAGCTTGGTATTCTTGAACCAAAAAGAGCTTTGTGACATGTTACAACTGTTGTATTTTTGCTTCCTTCCTACTGCTTGCTCACTCTTTATTTATCCCCCCACCCTCAGCCTCCCTCCTCCTTGTCAAGACTGACAATTTTGATTATGGCCTCTTGACATCACCTTGTAATATTTTCAGAGATTTTGTTTACCATGAACTCTGAGGACTTTGCATGCACAAAGGCTAGAGCGTTCTTTAGACGGGCCATTTCTAAAGGATACAGTTGATACAATGGGGAAGGATACGTGGTTTGTTCAGGGATGCTTAATGATTCTAGAAAAACAGTGTTGGGTACTTAATCAGAGAGGACCCACATGGACGCACAGAGGCCCTCCACTCTCAACATCTCTCTTAAACTGTCCTGGAATCTTTGCAATGAAGGTTGGCCTAGATATCATTATACATAAATACCATATTTTTCTGTGTATAAGACTAGGTTTTCCCCCTAAAAATTAATGTCAACAATTAGGGGGTGTCTTATGCACGGATACATCTCCCCCATTTTCTTAAATCTTGGTCCCCCCAAATAGGGGGCGTCTTATACATGGGGGTGTCTTATAGATGGAAAAATAAAGTAAGTCACTCACCAGCAACACAAGACTCAGTGGGTTTCCTTTGATGGCAGAGGCCTGGTGCTGATGAATAGATTCAATATACCGTATTTTTTGCTCTATAAGACTCACTTTTTCCCTCCTAAAAAGTAAGGGGAAATGTGTGTGCGTCTTATGGAGCGAATTCATGCTGCGCAGGTATCCCAGAAGCCAGAACAGCAAGAGGGATTGCTGCTTTCACTGCGCAGCCAGTGTGGTGTAGTGGTTAAGAGCGGTAGTCTCGTAATCTGGGGAACTGGGTTCGCGTCTCCGCTCCTCCACATGCAGCTGCTGGGTGACCTTGGGCCAGTCACACTTCTCTGAAGTCTCTCAGCCCCACTCACCTCACAGAGTGTTTGTTGTGGGGGAGGAAGGGAAAGCAGAATGTTAGCCGCTTTGAGACTCCTGAAGGGGAGTGAAAGGCGGGATATCAAATCCAAACTCTTCTTCTTCTGAGATTCAGAATTTTTTTTTCTTGTTTTCCTCCTCCAAAAACTAGGTGCGTCTTGTGGTCTGGTGCGTCTTATAGAGCGAAAAATACGGTATATATTTCCTTCATATAGAATACAGTGTTTAAACTGTTGCTGCTGGAAGGTTTGCATGCACAGTGTTAGAGCATGTGCTTTGCATGTACAAGTTTTCACATTCAATCCCTGGCATTTTTACTGACAGAAGGCATGGCGAGCTTGTGATCCTTCACATGGTGTTGATTTCATAATTCCCACCATCCCAGACAAATTGGCCATGCTGACTGGTGCAAATGGGAGTTGGAATTGAACAGCAATCTGGAGGGACACAGGCTTCCAAAATCAAAGGCTCATAGCAGCAGGGCTGGGATGGAATTGAGATCACAATAAGAGGAGACTAATCTAGGCTGGGTAGGGACCAATTGTCTAATGTCGCATGTTCATAAGAAGCTATAAGGAGACTTCCCCTGGGTTACCTGCTTTCTCAGTTCAGTCTGTTGGCAATAAAGTAGAAGTGTGCAGAACGCTCCTCTTTAATTCTAGAACACCTTTTACTCAAATAGATGGCATGGCTTGCATGGGTGTTCTATCTGTCTGGATTGTGTGGAAAGACCAGATGCAAACTCCCCTCGTATGTCAACATCATGTGATTCCCTTTAAAAGTTGCTTTGCAGATGCCCCTTAAGGTTCCCTTTCTGTATTCTAAAATAGAGGCTGTTTTAAGCTATGGATATTGGGGGAGGGATCTCTGAGGATAGAACACCTGCTTCTCAGGTCCAGTCTCTCATGTCATCTCCAGCTAGGGCTGGGAGTGACTCTGGTGTGAAAGAGATCTCTGGACATCTTCCAGTCAGTGTAGACAATACTGAACTCAGTGGACTAATGGACTGGTTCTGTATAAGGCAGCTTCCTATATTCCTAAACTCATGATTTGAATAATGCTGATATTTCTGATGATCCTCCACCCAGAAGGGAAGGGGGCACTAATTGGAATGAAACCAGAAGTAATGTGTCCCTGTCAGCTGTCTCCAGTGAAAAACAAGCACAAAACCATCACATAGTACTAAAGATAAGAAAATAGTTAACTGATGGTAGGCTGCCAACTAAGGCTTTCCTCTACTGTTTCTTTGCATTTGATTCCCTCCCCTTTGGTGGGGGGAGTGGAGATAGTGGGCTGGTTGCTCTGATTGTACTCCATTCCTGCCACACACTTGGTTAGTTTTTCAAACTTGACCGCTTGCCTCATAAAATTAGAAACTCATTATCAAAGGTAAGTTGGAATAGTGTCCTGGTGAACTTTGCCCTCTTAAGCTGCCCAGTTTTGTAATGTGGGGCAACTCCAGCGCGTTGACCTGGCCTTCTCCAGTTTCTCACTGGCAAGGTCTTTCGGAACAAGATGTGGTTACAGACAGCCCTAATCCTGCAAGCTGCTTTTCCTTTCAGCATAATCTAGGCAAACGCTTTCCCTTTAGGGATGCGTGGAGCATCCCCGGTTTAGCTATGCAGAAATAGTCCCCTCGCTGAAAAGTGGCGTCACGTGTTCGGGAGCGACACTTATCTGCAAGAATCCTCCTTGCAAGAGTAGGATTTTCTACATGGTAAGTTTGCCGTTTTGGATCCCATCTGGTGTGCAAGGCGCCAGACTGCTGCTCACCATCACCCTTCATTCAAATAGCCAGCTTCCTTCATTTTCTTAGCTAAATTGCTAGTCATGCCGTGGAGAGAGGCGCAATGAGCTGTGCAGGATGCTGAAGTCCCTCTTGATTGCTGAACTCCTAGCCGTCGGGAAAAAATGGAGTAGAAATGGCAAAAGGTTGTCAGCTTGATCAAACATATGGCACGGGGGTGGCTTGGGCTTTTATATGAGAAAAAGGCATGAGTAAGAGCCTTAATGAGTCACGCCTGAAGAAGGCTTTGTGTATGCCAGTTACACGCTCTCTCCTGATCATCTTTCAATCTGGCGTGACAATTCAAAGAGTATTGTTTGATATTCCCTGCCGCTTCCCTGCTGAAGGAACGCTCTTGTGCAATAATGTTTCTTGCTTCCCTGGATGGAGGCTAGAGAGAGACAGGGGTGTGTGAGTGTAGGTAGAAACTAGAAAGGTAAAACTCGCATTTGTTGCCCTGCTCACTTTTGCCTTTGGCCCTTGGAAGTGAATGCTGTCCTTGGATGAAGAGGGTTTTTCACCCTTCCCTGTTCCACTGTCTCACTTGTCCTTGCAGTGTTTTGAAATGGGTCAATTTTTATTGTTAAAAAAGGTAAAGGACCCCTGGACGGTTAAGTCCAGTCAAAGGCAACTATGGGGTTGCAGCCCTCATCTCGCTTTCAGGCCGAGGGATCCAGCGTTTGTCCACAGGCAGTTTATCAGGTCACGTGGCCAGCAGCACTAAACCGCTACTGGCTCCCGGAGGACTGTGACGATTGCCAGAGCTCACAGAAACGCTGTCTACCTTCCCGCCGCAGTGGTACCTATTTATCTACTTGCACTGGCATGCTTTTGAACTGCTAGGTTGGTAGGAGCTGGGACAGAGCAACGGGAGCTCACGCCGTCGTGGGGATTCGAACCACCAACCTTCTGAAAACAAGCCCAAGAGGCTCAGTGGTTTAGACCACAGCACCACCCGCATCCTTAGTCACTTTTTATAGATGGGAACTGAACCTCTGAGGGTTGGATGGGAAGTTCTTTATACCTGAGGAGCAAAACACAGAGAAAATGGAAGTGATAATTCATGTGGGTGTTATTGTTGTTTTGTAAGACAGGTCTACTTTAAACAGGAGCCTGCAGGAATGTGGCATCGCAATTACAGATACTTCCTATTCCAGCCTTGCCACCTCAATTTGTGCTCCTTTGTGGGAATAATTTCAGTTCACTCGTGAGAATGATTAAAAACGTGCAGAAACTTGCGCAAGAGGCCAGTGACACCTGTGAGATTTTAAACTGGTGTATTCTGAATCTTGGACAGCACTGGCTACTTAACGTGAGGCCTCACCTGCCATGTGCCTCCCATGCTTTCAACTTCTCTTAATATTTGTTCTCAGCTCTCATTAAGGCATACCTGCTTGCGATAAATCTCTTCCTGACCACAGCTATGCTCATAAAAGCCTTGACTCAGACTGATTAAGCACACTAAAACTAATAAAGCTTGTAGCGATCCATCTCAGCAATTGCTGGCTGTTCTATGTCCTCACCAAGAGGTGTTGATTTATGTTCCATTGCTTTGCCCTCTTCCACTTCCATTCTTAATTTTTTTCACAGTCATCTGGATTTGAGCCTGCAAGGTGGTTTTTGGATTCACATCTCCCTCTAGTGTCAACACTGAGCATTACAGTGCCTAAAGACCCAATAAATCAAATCCTGTTTTGTAACTCCCCTCTTGACCAGTATGGGCTATTTGAAACCTAATTAGCAGTGTCTGCATTACATAATTATCACTGCCAGTCGTTCTTTGCACTTCTTTCCCACTCTGACCTCACTCTGACCCCAGAAAGGCATCCCTGTACACCTGACAGCTGAGAATCTCACTGTGCATCTGTTGGAAGTGGGACTGTAGTCATCAAGGGCTTAGATCAAGATTACACTCAAATGAACTTTGACCTTCAGCATGTGATACAGACTCTTGGAGCTGCTCTGATTCCCCTGCCAGCCCCCACACCAGAGGGCATTGGCTGCAGTTGTCAGGGTATTTTTTATCCATTTTCCATTTCTGAAAGAAAATCTGCCCCTCTTCCCGCAACTTCTGTCTTAACACCCGCCCAGCTTAAGACAGGGCCTGATCCTCCTGTTTCTTACTAGGTGACCTTTTTCTGGATTGCCGAGGGCTTTGCAAGCCTGCTGTGTTTTTAAGGTTCTTCAGTGAATGTTTTGTTTTATGGTGAAACTTTGCCACCCAATGACTTTCAGGATCTACTTTTTCAGGAGTCTTCTAATATGGGCCATAGGAAGCAGAGAATATTCCGATAGTTTTAAAGAAGTGATGGCTGGATAGTTATTTTCATCTAAGGGTCATGTGGCTCGTGTCAGACAGGCAGAATTAATGGTCACATTTTCCTACCCGAATTGAGCACAGATAATATTTCTGGCCTTCGTCACTTGTTTTAGTTGACAAATAAGATAGTACATTTTAGACAGGACTTGCTATCACGTACATGAGAATAAAATGAGTTGAGGAAGCAAATTTGCTGCTTTATGTATGTGAAGCATTTCTGTCTCTTCTTTCCTTCACCAGAGCTCAAAGTGGTTTTTAAAAGGTGCGGGACCTAATCTTTGACTACAGTTTTGACAAGCAATTATAAAAATATTGGTTTGTCTAAACTGCTGTTGGGTGTGTGTGTCCTGGGGGCTTAACACTACACCTCCAAAGCACCCCTCCACAGTCTGTGTGATGTCAGGATCATGCATGCACCCTTCCTCTTTAATCAAATCTTCCATATTTTAATGCCAGAGACAAGTGTAATGCAGGGCCTTGCGAGCTGAGTGCTTAGATTTTTAAAAGTGAAACTTGCGCCGTTAGGTTTGGAGATGGTTACTAATAAAAGTAATAAGCCTGTCAAAACTGAAATGGAAATTAATCTGCAACTGAAATAATTTGTGAGTTAAAGCTGTTTGTTGCAAACTCAAGTTTAAGCCCAAGTGCCACTTAAGGAAATTTACTCCTGTCCACTTAATACTGACAATGTGTACATTTCATTGCACTCTGCTTTTGGGTGCTCTGAAAGCCTTACAGAACGACTTCTCTTTTGGTGAGGAGCACTTACATGACTGGGACTAAGACTTGTGCTGTTAATCTTATACAGTGTTGACTTGGGAAGCCTGGAAAGAGGTGTTCTGCAGTGTTTGTGATTCTTGGGGAACAGCAGAAGGCTAACAGATGCAGATCCCCCAGTCTCTTCCTGGGCACACTCACTTTGTGACCTCTTTGGATAAGTGTGTGTGTGTGTGTGTGTGTGCGCGCGTGCATGATTTTGCATGCCCTTCCACTGTCCAACAGAGGGAGTTGCAGGCAAGCGGATGGCTGTGCAAATAATTGCTGAGAACAATAGCCTTGCAGTTCTCCCAAAAGTCAAAGCTTTCAGAAGTTAATTTTAAATGCTGCCTCGCTGGTCTTTTGCCAGGTGCACTTGCTTGGCAGCTGGAAATCCTACTGGGCCCTTTTGCTTCAGTTCCATGAACTTTTAATGCTATCAAGTACCAAAGCTACATGTGAGAAGACGTTTATTTTGCAGTGCATGTAAAAGAGGGCCTCCTTGACCTTGAGCTTTATTGATCCCTGCTATCGGCTGTCTGGTGACGTCATCTGTTGGATATACATAGGCAGGTGGTAGATGGTCGCATTCACACAAGACTGAGGCTGCCTGTCACACAGTCTGACCTAAGAGTCAGCGCTGAGAGTGGCGTCTTGGAAGCCATAGGAAGCCTAAACATGAGAGACAGGATTTAGAGTCCTTTGCCTGACCAGGACTTGTGGCAAAATCCAATTTCTTGAGGAACCAGATGTTCTGTTGACTGCTTGAGAAGAGACAGCACTGTCTTGGGAAGGAGTTGCAGCACCTGCAGATTTTTGCATAACCCTTCGCACAACCGGGAGCCTCGTAGAACCAAATCAAAGTCCCCTTCCTGTGGCAGCCGCAAATCCAAGCCTCACAAAGTGTCTGTGATGGAGAAGTGGGACAACCATGCAGGTGCCTCAGCATTCCATATGCCAGACTGGATGGTGAGTGAACTGCTGTTCAGCTCTCTGTACCAAGCAGAACTGTCTTGACTGGAGCCATACCATGCTGGACGGGCTTGTCTTTGGCTAGAGTTCTGCCAGATCCGAGGTGTGCTCTTGTTCTTGACAGGGTCTAACAGCCCGAACTATGTTATAAACGAGCAAGTGTCACGACTGTCTGTAGAATGGAGCATTTCTACCCCAAGAGTTCCTTCTCAGTTTTACTTGGATAAAAAGTGGAATTTCTGATTTCTTTATTTACTCCGTTTAACAAAATTTTTACTTGCTTGTAGTAAAACCTCTAAGCAGTTTACAGTAAATATTAAAATAAAAGCAGTTTGAAAACAATTGTAACAGATAATTAACAGCAGAGTAGTTTAAAGCACATCAGCACCTTGTGTGTGATAAGGACACCATAATGATTCACATACTGGAAGTAGAAAAATGAGGCAGTCACCTTGGGCAACAAATCTTTGGGTACCGTTAAAGGTGATGGAATCGGGGAATGGGTTGATCTGGCCCAAATAGCGCAATCCAACACAAATAAGCAACTTTGCATGAGCATTATTCTGTTCCCGTGTGATCCTCCTGTTCCTTTCCATGAGGCTTGCAAAGGAGAGCATCCTGGTGGATTGGGTCCAGTGGCAATTAGGAGCAGAGTGCTATTTGGGTTTTCCATTTGAAGAATTGCAGGTTTTTAGGTTGGCCTTGGGATTTGCAAATGATTTTACCAATTCACCTGCTTGTGTCTACCGTTTGAAGCACAGGACAGCTTTACGTGGTTGGTGTGGGTATCATAGTTGCTTTGCATGATACACAATGCCTTATTCTTGTCAGTGGGCAAGTGGCTTCCTTCAATGCTGTCGTAAAGAACCATTTCTGTGAAAGCAAAAGAGTGCTCATGCCTGATAATTTTTTCCTGGGGTACTTGAATCTGATCTGATTTCTGTATAATAACTTTGCTTTCGTGTTAAGCCTTTCTTGCAATTATTCCACGTGCACTCACTTCTTTCTCCAAAGATAGCTCCAAATGGTTATCCTGTACTCCTTTTGAGTGTGGGATAAGGGTAAGAAACATAGAGCTTTATTTGATAAGGATTCCATACATAGCCTTCCGTAACCTAGTATGGAACTGGCTGGGGCTGATGGGAATTGTAGGCCAAAACATCTGGAACAGCCTGAGGAAGGGTAATCTACACAGCTAAGCTCTGTCCTGGGGTGCTCAGAATTACTACCATTGATTCTTTCTTTAAATACTGCTTAGTATTCAGCTGCTATAGCAGAAGTACAAACCCATCCATCATAAGAGCAGATCCTGTAGTATGGCTAGCTGCAAAGAAGTGGTGAAGAGGGAATGCGACCTAAAATCTAAGACACAATGCATTTATTGGGCTCTGGAAGTTTACCGTTGAGTTATTGCCTGTATGCGATATGGCTGTCTTCACTGATGCATATTTGAAAGCAGATTAGGAAATCAGGAAAAATTGATTATTGGTATCCAGCTATGTTGTTATACTCAGAGTAGATGCATTGAAATTGAAATCAAATCAATCAATACCAATTTAACCCAATTTATCACATGCTAAAAGCTTGTTTAGTTTTGTACGGAGTGCTTTTATTGAGTATCTCTTAATCCATCTCATTTTAGCTTTTGTATATCTCTAAGAAAATACATGAGGTGTATTAATAGTATAGACATAAGGCTGCCTTTGCAGTTAACAGGTTTCTACAGTAGTCAGGTTTGTAGGATTTCTGAGTTTCACTGTGGCATCGGATATTTTGGCTGGGGGGGGAACACCCCACTCAGCATTGTTGGAGTACTAGCCATTCTGTCTGAATTTAGTGTTAGAGACGAAGGGCAAAGGTTGCAGTTTTGCTGAAGTCTTGGTTCATGCTAGGAATAGAGCTGTGAACTCTGCTTTTAATCTGGTATGAGCCAGTGACAATGTGTATCACGATTTAAAGGTTAAACTTTAATCCCAATCAAAGTCAACTGACCATTTATAGGAAAGACCATTTGTAGGAAAGACCATTTATAGGAAAGACCATTTATAGGAAAGAAAAATAAGAGTACTATTAGATTTACAGTATTATGTGCAGAAGGGAAGGTATGGTTAGCTAGCTATTAAAAAAAAAGCTTTTAGAAAGTTATATCGTTCCCTTCAGTAGCATTATCTTTATGAATAACTATTAGAACAAATGAAGCAGCAATATAGCTTATCAAAATAATGAATCAAATATATTCAAATAGCAGAGGCCATAAAACAAGAGCATCACAATGGTAGAATAAAATCAGATTACATTCTCAGACTTTTAAAAATGTAAAGTTATGAAAATGAAAAGACTACCTGGCAAGAGCTTTCCAAAGATGGGGGCACCTCACCTGAGAAAGGTCCTCCCCTGTGCCATCCAGCTAACATCAGAGGTTGGGCCATCCAGAGAATGGCTATCAACTGTCTCAGTCTGTAGGCAGGCTTGTGTTGGAGAAAATGGGCCTTGATGTATTGAGGGTATAGTCAAAGAACCAGGGCTCTGAATTGCACTCAGATGGGTCAACAGCCGTTGTAGGTTGAAAACTACTGAAGCCTCAAATCTGGTATGTCACACACTTAACATCCTCTAAATTTCCAGAAATTCTGTGATACCAGCAATTCAAATACAGTCTGCTGTGGTTATTTTTGTTCTAAACTTGGTTCCTTTTGCATTGTTCTGCCATACCACAACTGAAGAGTTGCTCTAACCAAAACAGATTTGGTTAATTGGTCAAGTACTAACAAATAATGGTCAAGCATTTTTGCTTTTTACTTAATATTTATGTTAATTAAGAAAACTGATTAATATTGTTGCTTTGTAATGGTTAGCATTTTAAAGATGGTAATGAAATATTGCAGCATTAATGATGTTAGACAAGTTTCTGTTAATGTGAACAGTTTTGTTCTCCTTGGCTTATGTTTCTGGAACACTAAGGTTGGTCTACAGTTTTTTAAAAAAATGAAACTAAAACAGGAATAAAGTGAAGTAACAGCAGTTGTTCAAAAATAAGCCACATTTTTAAATGCAAGTGTGCTAAGGTAGGCATCAGCCTAATTCTTCAGGCATCATTACCATAATGATTTCATGGAGTATTTGCAATCAAATTAGGTCAACAGTTAATTACTGCTCCAAGCCTAAGAGATGCGCATGCTTTTGAACGATAGTCAGACATTAAGGAATTAAGTAATGGAGTTGTTACTATGGATCAGTGCAAATTTGGACCAATTTCAGTTACCTGACATTTTGGTTTGTGTGTTTCGTATATTTATATCCCATCTTCCTTTGATCATGGGATTCAGCCATCCAGGTACTGAGCGGACTCTGACCTGTTCCGCAGTATGGCTGTCTCATGTGTCCTCAGACCATACCCTGCATCTTGTTTCTCTCGCATCCACCGCCACCACTTTCTTGGTTCAGCCCATCCAATTGCCTTCAAGTGGCATTCTTGCCAGCTGCATGGTAATCAATGTGGCCGATCAGTGAGAGGTCAGTATAAGCAATGGTCTGTGCAGTGGAATAGATGCACAAATCTGCCTTGTGTGAGAGGAAACGAGGCTGAACAAGAACAGTGAAGAGTTAAGTGTTAATCCTCCTGAGGTTTTAACTCATGTGACATTCTAGCTGCAGGCTGGAATCTTAACCACTCTGAGGATTTAGCAAAGGCCTTGGCACCGCACCTCTAGTTAAGGTATGAGAGTTTGGCACAAGCAGCCACCTCTTTGAAAGTAGAAGTGATCTTTAGACCTTTTGGCTGAAACTTTAAGCATTGCAGGTTTGCAGTGTGATAAAAAGGACCCCTGACCATTAGGTCCAGTCGTGGCCGACTCTGGGGTTGCGGCGCTCATCTCGCTTTACTGGCCGAGGGAGCCGGCGTACAGCTTCCGGGTCATGTGGCCAGCATAACTAAACCGCTTCTGGCGAACCAGAGCAGCACACGGAAACACCGTTTACCTTCCTGCCAGAGTACCTATTTATCTACTTGCACTTTGTGCTTTCGAACTGCTAGGTTGGCAGGAGCAGGGACCAAACAATGGGAGCTCACCCCGTCGCGGGGATTCGAACAGCCGACCTTCTGATCGGCAAGTCCTAGGCTCTGTGGTTTAACCCACAGCGCCACCCGCGTCCCATGGTGTTTCCTCTAAATTTCCCTAACCCCCGTTTTCTGAAAGCCAGCTGTTCTCTGCAAGAGAGAAGGTATGTGTGTCAGCAGCAGAGCCAAGTCTGTCTCTGCAAACTGCGTCTGTGTGCCTTGGTCTCCCTCTCAGGTGTTAACCCATAAGCATCCAGAGGCACACTTCTGGTTTGAGAAAGTAGGACAGCTGATAAGCATCTCGCCTGTAAGCAAGGCATGCCTTTTTTGTTGCTGCCCGTCATCTGGCTTTTCTTTTCTGACTAACAAAGAGATCTTAGACAGTTGGCAGGTTTCCCCCCAGCCCGCTCCTTAATGCACAGCGCGGTTCTGAGAGCCAGAAGTTCTGGGCGCCAGTCTCCTACTGAAGCCCACTAGCCCTTGCCCTCCAGCACTGCAAAGAATACCTCGGTGGGGACAGAACGAGGGCACCCAAGAAAGAGGAGATATTATCGAAGAGGAAACGGTTCTGTCTGTGCAGTCTGTATAGCTAAGGTTTCTGAGAGCTTCTACCCTTGTACGACTTCATTTTCCAGGACATTTATTGTCTGGAATGAAAAGTTGCTGATTAGCATTACCTGGCCTTGGCTGTGCTCAAATCGCTTGAGGTTTTCTTCTTGATTGTGAACTTACTTTGGCGGTGAGAGAGTTCCAGGAAGTGTGGGGGGGGGGGTTCTCCTTTGAAACGGTACACATTGCAGAATCACTAAAAGCACCATTGAGGTCTGTTAATGAACAAATAAATGGCTGGACTTTGGAACAAGGTGCATAATAGATGGCAATGGAGGACTCTGGGGGACCATCCTGTCGCTGCTGAGAGGTGTGTGTGTGCTTCACTCTGCAAGACCTAGTTATGTAATTAATATCTGATACTAACTGTGCTACAACATGCGGGTTTGCTTTTTTTAAAGAAAAGTTGGCCTTGTTAGATGCCTTTTGTTCAGCCTGTATCCTTCTGAAGTGGCAGGCTGCCTGTGAACATTCGTGCCAGAGTAAACTGGTTCAGGCGCAGTCTTTTCTTGCTCAAGGCTTGCAGCATCCAGCAAAGATCTGCATGTGTGACTAAGTTGTCACACATGGTGCTCTTGTATTTCCTTAAGCAGAATTGCTTTCACTAGCATTCCCCCCCCCCCCCCGGAATGCCCTCCCATCACATGTCAAGGAGATAAAGAACCACACAACTTTTCGAAGATATCTGAAGGCAGCCCTGTTTCAGGAAGTTTTTAATGTTTGACGTTTTACTATGTTTTTATATGTGCTGTGAGCCACCCAGAGTGGCTGGGGAAACCCAGCCAGATGGGCGGGGTATAAATAATAAAATTATAATAATTATTAGAGGTGTTGCTACTAATTGGCCATTAGTGTGAGGTGCTATAGCACGTTTGAGGTCTATTGGAAAGGTGTGTATATTTTGATCTTTAAACAGACTCCTGTGCAGAATCTCTAAGGAACCTCTCCTCCAGAAGGCCATTGATATGAGGAGAATCATAGATCAGGAGGTTTCTCCAGGCAAAAAGAGGAACTTTGCTTAACATTGATTTTATAATTTGTTACAGTTGTAAGCCACTTTCATTATTTCATGGTTACAGGCAACCAATTACTTTATCTAGTTGGCATTATGCAGTAGACCTTTTATATCATATCATATCATATATATTACATAATCATGATAAAAATCATAGTAGATAAAATCAATTAAAATTACTCTTGTATAGCGTTGAATAAAAGTATATGTCTTTGGTTCCAAAATGCTTTAAAATACTTGACTAATATTTGACTATGTTTGATCAGTTAGTTGACCAGCCCTTTTTTGAAAGGTCAAATGCCCAGCCCTGAATGAGGATCAAATTAGAAAGAATCAAAACCTGAAGTTTTTAAAAAAAGAAATTGTGGCATTGGGAGGCTGTGATGTGAGGCAGATTTCCACCAAGAGCTTTGTTGCCTGTAGAAAATGTTCTGTTTCATAAGTACAAACGAATGGATGACAAATTGATTTTAATAATGTAAGGAAAGCACATACTATCCCCTTCAAATTTTTACATGTATTCTAATACAAAATTCTACATAATTTAATATTTAAACCACATTAAATGTGCTTTATTTTTTCTCCTCAAATATTTCAGGTCAAATTCTAATGATGTCCGGCGGGGGGGGGGGGGGCATTAGCATGATGGACTTTTTTTTTGCTTTGATTACTAATCACAAATAAAATTAAGATACTAAGGTCACCCTCTAGGGCCTCATATAGCCAAAAACTATGCACAAGAGTAGGAAATATCAGCTGGTTTGGAGAAACCTCAAGTAATAGAACAGGCATCCCCAACCTTCGGCCCTCCAGATGTTTTGGACTACGGTTCCCATCATCCCTGACCACTGGTCCTGTTAGCTAGGGATCATGGGAGTTGTAGGCCAAAACATCTGGAGGGCCGCAGGTTGGGGATGCCTGTAATAGAAAATCTTCAAAAAGTATTCAGGAAGAAACACTGGTGAGGGAAGGCCATGCCATCTGAATGGGGAACACACTGATATTTTCATGCAGGCCCCACTTCTTAAATGATGAATTACAGCTATGGTACAAACCCTCAGTGGGTGCTTTGATATTAGTGTATTGGAGTGCTTGAGTCATGGCCAGTGTGGACTTTGCCTTGGACACAGATCCTCAATCTCTTGGTTGTTCGACAAGCTGTAATCTTGCAAAAATGAACCATATTCAAGGCTTCTAGTTACAAGCAAGCCTGAATAACCGGATTACAATTGGGGGTCGGCCCCTGCAACTTTCCATTTGCTGTTTGCTTGACTAATTCCAAAAGCTGCTTGCTTTCTCTCTCTCTCTCTCTCTCTCTCTCTCTCTCTCTCTCTCTTTTGGTATACCAACCTCCCTTCATAATACAACTTGAACCTCAGTGGAGTCGCTTTGTTATTTAAGAGGCCTAAAATAACCTCCAAATCCTGTACAACGTAGAATTCTGACATGGAAATTGAACGTTCTTCAATTGTATGGCTTGAGACAGCTGCTTAAACTATTGGGGACCAGCTTCTCTGCCTCACCAAGGATGTTGAAGAGAATGGCCAAAAGGAGGATAGCTTTCCATTTTGTGTGAGCCATTCTTTTCTCCTCTTTGTGAGACGCCTTGTTGTTTCTTTGAGGGATCTGGAAATTGATTTTTTTTTTTATAAATATTTATTAAAATTTTTAAATATCAATGCAGAAATAATAAACAGTCTTACTTCTGTCACAAACATAATTTCATCAATTCTTTGGACTCCCTCACGTCTCCCGCTCCCATTTACATCGTTAAAAGTTTTTACAGACAAATTATCAACTTGTTTACAATCTCATGTCCACTCATTCAAATATAATCTAGCACTTCTTCCAAAAAATTTTATATTTTCTTTAATCTCACTTATCATCAAATTTAAATCTAATTTAGTGGTGGCCAGTTTTTTATAATCTAGCATCCTTCTTAACATTCAACCAAATTACAATGTTTTTGTAAATACATCTTGAATTTCTTCCAGTCTTCCTCCATCTTCTCTTCTCCCAGATCGCGGATTCTGCCAGTCATCTCGGCCAGTTGCATATAGTCCATCAGCTGCATCTGCCACTCTTCCAGTGTGGGTAGATCTTGAGTTTTCCAATTTTTTGCGATGAGTATCCTTGCTGCCGTTGTTGCATACATAAAGAATGTTCGGTCCTTCTTTAACACCTTCTGGCCGACAATACCCAGAAGGAAGGCCTCTGGTTTCTTAGTGAAGGTATATTTAAATACCTTTTTCAGCTCATTATATATCATTTCCCAGAAGACCTTCACCCTAGGGCATGTCCACCAGAGGTGAAAGAATGTTCCTTCACTTTCTTTACATTTCCAACATTTATTATCAGACGAATGGTATATTTTGGCGAGTTTAACTGGGGTCATGTACCATCTATATATCATTTTCATTACATTTTCCTTCAGAGCATTACATGCGGTGAAGTTCAGCCCAGTGGTCCACAACCTTTCCCAGTCCTCGAACATAATGTTATGCCCAATGTCCCGTGCCCACTTTATCATAGCTGATTTAACCATTTCGTCTTGTGTATTCCATTCTAACAGCAAGTTATACATTCTAGATAGTACCTTAGTCTTTGGTTCTAACAATTCTGTTTCTAGCTTCGATTTCTCCACCTGGAACCCTAACTTTTTGTCATTTTTAAAAACTTCTTTAATCTGAGCATAATGTAACCAGTCTCGCACCTTATCCTTCATTTTCTCCAAACTCTGCAATTTCCAATTGTCTCCATCTTTTTCTAATATTTCCCAATATTTTGGCCATTTGGCCTCCATATTGGGTCTTTTTCGGGCCTTAGCTTCCAGAGGTGAAAGCCACCTTGGAGTTTTATTTTCCAATAAGTCTTTATATTTTGTCCAGACATTAAACACTGCTTTCCTGACAATATGGTTCTTAAAGGCCTTATTGATCTTAACTTTGTCATACCATAAGTATGCATGCCAACCAAAAGCATTGTTAAAACCTTCCAGGTCCAGTACGTCAGTGTCTTTGAGAAGTAGCCAGTCTTTTAGCCAGCAGAAAGCTGCGGCTTCATAGTACAACTTTAAGTCTGGCAGGGCAAAGCCCCCTCTTTCTTTCGCATCTGTTAATATCTTAAACTTAATTCTGGGCTTTTTGCCCTGCCAGACAAATTTAGATATATCTTTCTGCCACTTCCGGAAGCACTCCGTTTTGTCCACAATCTGTAGTGTTTGAAACAAAAATAACATTTTTGGCAATACATTCATCTTAATAGCAGCAATTCGGCCTAACAAAGAAAGCTTCAATTTTGTCCAACTATCCAAGTCTCTCTTAATTTCAGACCAACATTTTTCATAGTTATCCTTGAATAGACTCAGATTTTTTGCTGTTATGTTTACCCCTAGGTATGGAAATTTATTTTATTTAACAAAATTTATATATGGCTTGATCCTCTTGGCGTTTTACAAGAAATATTAAAATGATCTGGCAGGGAACTGCCATCGGCTCAGGAGTGAGAGGGGAAAAGCCGGATGGATTACAGAGAGCCCCCAAAGATTGTGGGAAGCAGCTCCTCCTCAGCGGAGGAGTGTAACCACGCCTCCAGTGGAGAGGAGCTTCAGGGCTCGGAGGAGGCGAGACGGTGCCAGGACACCTTGCCTGGGCAAAGCGGGGAGGAGAGAGGTCCTCCATTACCCACGCCCTCCTTGCGCAGTAAGCTTTCGCGCCGGGAGGGGAGGCGCAAACTGGGCATCAAGAAACTGCTTTGCTGGGGAAGGTTTAAGGACCGTCCACTCACGGATTCTGCCAGTGAATGAGCGAGCCACGGGAGAGTGGCGCTCTGCACAGATAAAGTTTATTTTGGCATCAAAAGCAAGGCTTCACAGCCGAGCAGGGAGGCATTTGCCTGCTTGCTCTCGAGCAACCCCTTGGAACCCTAACATGATCCATAAAAAACAGTTGCAAACAATTAAAAAACATTTAAAGATAATTAAAATTAACACTTAAAAAGACTGAAACATGTCAGCATCTTTACATGTCTGGATAAGCTTGTGTAAACGAAAAGGTTTGAAGCAGGTGCCGAAAAGTATGCAGCAAAGGTGGCTGCCTGATGTCAATAGGCAGAGAGTTCCAAAGTTACACTAAAAGATCAATTTCCTACCTATACGGAATGAGCATTATGTGGCAGCTGTAACAGGGCTAGTTCCACAGATTGAAGTGGTCAAACGGGCATGATCTTGCAGGTAAACTGGCCCCAAGTTAACAGTTGCTCCCAGCTGAAATAATCCTTATATTCTTCCTGCAGTTTCATTTGTCAGTTTTACTATCTCCCAACCGGCTCCATATTTTCCTAATCAACTCTGTTGTCTTCCTGGTGTTTAGCATATAGCATCCATGGTATTTATTTATTAACCAATTCCTAGACTGTTTCATAGCATAACGTGTTTAAGAGAAAATCCTGAGATATATACGTTATCTATATTTGATTTGATATACCTCACATAAGTAAGTATGTTAATGAGTTCATTATTACTTGAAGCTGAAAAGATTCATTGCTCACTTCAGTCACAATATTCCAAATGCTTTCTGTTTTGAGACATTTCTTTCACATATGGTGCCAGTGCCCCCCATTTTCTTTGCAGAACCAGCAATGGCCATCTTTCATTTTATTCGCAGATTAAATCTAGGGTTTTCTCCCTGTATCAGCCTTTAAAAGGGAATAAGTATGAGGTTTAATAGTGTGTGTGTGTGTGTGTGTGTGTGTGTGTGTATTCAAGACTGAAATAGCCCTACATGCTTTTGAATTTACATTCTGAAGAGGGCTATACCACATTATTCTTCAATGAAACCCTGATTTCAGCAGAGTCTTTTGAAATACAGTGGTGCCCCGCAAGACGAACGCCTCGCAAGACGAAAAACCCGCTAGACGAAAGGGTTTTCCGTTTTGGAGGCGCTTCGCAAAACGAATTTCCCTATGGGCTTGCTTCGCAAGACAAAATGTCTTGCGAGTTCCTGCGGGTTCCCCCCCTTTTTTTCCCTTTTCCTAAGCCGCTAAGCCACTTATCAGCTGATCCGATGATAAGCCGCTTATCAGCTGATCCGCTAAAAGCCGCTAAACCGCTAATAGCGCTAATCCGCTAAGCTGTCAGTGGGCTTGCTTTGCAAGACGAAAAAACCGCTATACGAAGAGCCTCACGGAACGGATTAATTTCGTCTTGCGAGGCACCACTGTAATGGACCTGTTGAATTCTGCTATCCACCCCAGTTGCTACATTCCATTCTGTTAGAGCAGCAAGCCCCATCCTTCTGACCTTCTAGAGTTTTGTACAGTTTTCAAGATCTTCAGGCGTATTCTTTCCCATTTTTAAATGATTGAATTCCATCTGGATGTCCGTGAGCGACCTGCCTTCTGTCTCTGGAAGGAACCGGAAGAGGAGAACCCATGAGATTGTCATGATGCCCATGAAAACAAGAAAGCAGAAGTTGCCCAGATGACTCACTAAATAAGGGAACAGCATCCCGATCAAGTACAATTCCACCCAGTGCAGTGTTACGCCAATGACCAATGCAGCTGGTCTCGATGACTGTGTGAAGAGTTCTGCTATGACGGGGAACGTGGTTCCTGAAGGCCCCACGCCATAGAGAACGATGTAGAGGAAGATGAGAGCAACATTGCAATATGGTATCCAGAAGGTTCTGTCTTGCAGGGAGAGAGCAGTTGTGAGGAGTGCCAAGGTCACTATCATGAGACCGTATCCCCACAGCATCAGTGTCCGTCTGCCTGCACGCTCAATGATGAAGCCGCACACAATGGTTGAGCAGAGCTCACAGGCCCCGATCCCTAGAGTGACGTAGGGGCTGAGTTCTTCACTAAACCCGGCTGTACGGAACACATCAAAAGAGTAGAAGTAGATGGCACTGACTCCACTGACTGGTAGTGTACCTGCCACTATGATCAGCAGGTATATCTGGCATCGCATGGAGCGATCTCTGAAGAGCTCCAGCACGCTCATAATTTTTGCTTCTTTTGTGGCTGCCTGCTCCTTCAACAGATCATTCACCTCTGCTCTGTGGTCCCCTTCACCCCAGAGCTGTTTCAGAGATTTCAAGCAGCCTTCCATATCTCCCTTCTGGATTAAAAGATATGACGGAGATTCAGGGAAGAACGGGACTGTGATGAGCAACAGCAGCGCTAGGACTCCGCTGCTGGCCAACAGTAGAGGCCACAGGGACTCCGTTCCTAAAAGTTCGTGGAGTCCCATCAGTTGGCCAAGAAATTTCCCCAGGTTTGCTAGAACTGCAATAGTGACATTGGTCAAGCCGCGGAGGTGCTTAGGAGAAATTTCTGCTAGGTACTGACCTTGGATACAGACGCCCAAACCTGCATTAAAACCATACAGGAGTCGTCCAAGGAGAATCATTTCGAAGGACTTTGCTATTCTGCTGGTTCCCATGATCACTGCAGCTACTAACATGAAGAGGCTGTTAAATATCATGCAGTTCTTTTTTCCACATTTTGCAGACAGATACCCTGAGAGGCAGGCTCCCGTCAGTCCTCCAATGCTGAAGATAGACACAGTGAATGACCATAGGGGCATGAGGGTCTGGTCATCAATGGGAGCGTTGTATCTCTCCAGCCAGGTATCGTTGATGAACTTCTTGACGAACGGTGAAGTAAAATTGATCATAGAGACTTGGAATCCGAAATGGAAGGTTCCGCCCAAGCCCAGAACAATGGCCATCAGAAACATTTTTCGATACAAAACCAGGTTTGAGCAAAGGCTGGCCATCTTTCTGTCTTACGGATGTTAATAGTATTCTGTGGGAACTTTCCCTTCGTGATAGCTGGCCAGTTTCCTTTCACTGAGCCTTGTTGCTCAGGGACAGAGAATAATTTGCTGCGGGCAGCCAAAATTAAACATGACTTTGTACTGTTTGCTGTACATGAACTTTTGCTGACTTTAGTGGGTAAAGTTCACCCTAGCAAAATATGCCACCCAAAATCTCCTGCTTAGCTCAGCCCATCCCTTTATATTCTGATATAGGTCCCTTATACATCTCACTCCAGGCCATGAGAGCACTAGATGCTTTTTCTGCACTCCCATAGTATTGGGGGGGGGGGAGAGAATGGCCACTTTAAATAACATAATTATGTCTGTATTTCCTATGTCCCCCCCCCCGACCTTACTGTTTATATTTTCCTATCTTGCCCTTGCAAATATATATTACTTGTAACCTAGGATGGCATCCATCAGTTGAGGTAAAAGTGCAGTCCACAAATGCCATTACTAAAATGATTTTTTTGTTCGTATTTAAAATGTTACAAAACTGTTTCGTGTTTGCAGTTTGTTTGAATCTAATTTAGCACACCAATTTGGCATCCCCTAGAGTTAAGACGCGGGTGGCGCTGTGGTCTAAACCACTGAGCCTAGGGCTTGCTGATCGGAAGGTCGGCGGTTTGAATCCCCGCGACAGGGTGAGCTCCCGTTGCTCAGTCCCAGCTCCTGCCAACCTAGCAGTCTGAAAGCACGTCAAAGTGCAAGTAGATAAATAGGTACCGCTCTGGCAGGAAGGTAAACGGTGTTTCCGTGCGCTGCTCTGGTTTTGCCAGAAGTGGCTTAGTCATGCTGGCCGCATGACCTGGGAAAACTGTCTGCAGACAAACGTCAGCTTCCTCGGCCTGTGAGATGAACGAGATGACCGCTGCAACCCCATAGTCGTTTGCGACTGGACTTAACTGTCAGGGGTCCTTTACGTTTTAGAGTTAATTGACTTTAGAGTGATTGACTTGAGGTGAAGGCAACTGGGAAACCGAACATGGTTCCTGCAAGGTTTGCTACCTCAGGAGACAGGTGGCTCTTTGCCTTACCAGAATGCACCTGAGATAATACCATGAAGTGTATCCAGTATACACATGGATTCATTGTTGGTTTTCTGAACAGTTGAAATAGTTAGCTTTCTTCTTCTGTGTCTTCATTGGGGCCCCATGTGTCAGAATAAGTTGTGGGGGGGTTTTGGTGCCTCCTGCAGACCACCAATCACCTATCTCTGTTAAGTGGTACTTTGTGTGCAAAATTCTTAGTTCATGGTCTTGCTGTATTTAACGTTGGACCTATCTAGTCCAGTGGGTAACAGATCTATTTTTAGAGATGGAGAATGGAGGCTGAGGGAGAGAACTGACTGAAAGATGATTTGAACCTGACTCCTCCATATCTCACTCTTTTCCTAAGCAGCTGTGTGCCAGAGATTCTTCCCTGTGCATGATAGCTGGGAGTAGAAGATCAGGCTTCCCACATGCAGGATTATTATTTTTTTTTTAAATGGTTGGGTCTTATTTGTAGATCACAACTTGAGGGACTTTCTCTGGCGAATTTCTCAAGCGTCCTTGGCTGCAAAATTGGCAGAGTCACTAGTTAGCAGCCTCAAGAAGAAAAGTCTGCACCACTTTTTCTTTTTTTGGGGGGGGGGAATAAGAGTTTTGTGGGTTTTTTGCGCTCTTTGCTTTGCACAGGTTATGAGATTGAGTGTGTTCATGGTGGTATGGCTGTAGGTTGTGGCGCATGCAGAGTTCTGCACCTGCGCCAGAAGTATTCTGGGTACACCATTGTGCAGACTTCCCCAACCTGGTGTCATTCATATCTTTCGTTGTGCAGCTGGGGCTGTAGTGAGGAAGGACAGTAGCATAGTGATAGAGCACCTGTTTTGCAAGCAGAACATCCCAGGTTCAGGCCTCAGCATCTCACAACATGACTGGGAGAGACTCCAGGGGAGTTGCTGCCAGCCAGTGTGGACCACACTGAGCTAGATGGACCAGGGGATGGACTAATTATAAGGTAGCTTTCTACGTTCCTATGACACCACCGGGTTCAGTCCCTGGACTGAAGTCCACATCCAGGCACTATCACAGGTGATGCGGTCTTTTCTTGGAAAGTATTTTTTTTTTTTTTGGTAATAGTTGTTTTTTTAATTATTATTAAAGATTTTCTTGTTTTACAGAAGTATGTGTAATGTCTCTCGTATTTTTTCCATGTAACATTTTTACAGATTAGTTTCATTTGTTGAGACATTAGTGGGGGGGGAGGGGGGAAGATGGATGGGGGTGGGGTCGGGTGGCGATGTTTCTATTTTGCTTAATGTATGTAGGGTTTGGTGTCAGCGTTGCTCGTGCCGGTTCTCTGCTGTTCATTTGTGTTCCTTTGGTGGTGAGAGAGGTTGGGGTTGGCCTATGGTGTGGTTGTTTGTTTGTGATTGGCTGTGGTGATCTTTGTTTTCGTGTGTGAGTGGGGTGGGTGAGTGTTTTGGATCAGGTTAGCCATACTGATTTGTATGCTGTTGGTGGATTCTTGTCATTGTCTTGTTGGGCTGTGTACGTGATAAAGGGGAGCCATACCGGGGTGAAGACGTCTTCTTCTATTTGTCCCCGTGTCAGTTTCAGTTTATTGGTTAATTTTTCTAGTAGGGCTGTTTCCCATACTATTTGGTACCATTGGTCCATGCTTACTCCTGACAGGTCTCTCCAGTGTCTGGTTATGGTGTTTTTGGCTGCTGAAAGTAGGTGGGTTATGAGTTCTTTGTGGTGTAAATGGGCATTGCTGTCTTGGAAGATGTTTAGTAGGGCCAATTCTGGGGTGGTGTCTAATACTTGCTTAGTTATTTTACATATTTCTCGTATGGCTGTTGTCCAGAATAGTTGGATTTGGGGGCACTTTTGGTCTTCCTCTTTCCCTTTTCTTTTCAAGGAGGTGTCAGAACTGGGAAGAAAAACAGCCGTGTGCTTATTTTAGTCTCCTGTGGCTTCCTTGCATTACGCTTGTGCGTCTCTGAAGGACACAATTTTCTTGCAACTGCAATAAGGGCAAGCGACCTTTTCGACCGTTGCAAAAAAGCCCAACAACCCTCAACCAACACTTTGGCCAATAAATGCCTTCATTGTTTTAGCTGCTCATTAGTTAACTTGGTTCTAATGTGTCTCTGTTTAAACTTAATCTGAGGCTGAGGAAAGGGAGGTTGTGGAAACAGGGGTGGGTGGAGAGAGCCTCAAATTTAAAGGCACCTAATTAGCAAGTTAATTATAGCAGGCAAGGAAATATTCTGGTTACATAAATGAGCCATTGTTGTGCGCGCACAAGCCAGGCCATGTTAGAAACCGCAGCTTAATGGTTCTGAGGTGAGGGGAACACGATAAAACAACAATTAAAGGAGAAGGGAAAATGGGGTGAGGGAGAGAGAGAGAGAAGACCAGCAAAGCTTTGTTCCGCCAGGCACAAGCAGCAGAAATTCATTAAAGCTGTGGGCTCTTTCCCTGCCAAATGGAGCCCTGGAAGAGAGAGTTGAGGCCACCAGGCAAGAGGAAGGAGCCCTCTTTACCTCTCACAACCTCCCTCCCGCCTCTACCCTATCTTCCCTCCCCGAGCAAGAGAGTTGAAACCAGAGCAGACAGGGTCACTGGTGCAGGGAAAGGAGGTATAAAGGGGATGGCCAGCCGCCTCTCCTGGGAGGACTGCGCAGGGCTGGCGAGAGAGCTCCAGGTAGCAACGCCATGCCGAAGCACAAGAAGTACAATGTCAACGGTGACTCGGGGATGAAAGCCCAGGTGAGGGGAAGCCTTTCCGTTTCTTCCTGGAGCGGAGGCTGCAGCTCTGCCTGCCTTCCCCATTACTTTGGGAGGCAGCTAGAGCTCCAGCCCTAGTCTTCAGCTCTCTTTTCCTCAAGGGCAGAAGCATAAAGCTGAGAATAGCGGTGGTGGTTAGAACTACCCTCCTGCATCCCCACAGTATGCCGCGAGGGGAAAGGTGGACCAGACCCCTTGGTTGGAACAGTATCCTCTCAGAACAAGGTGCATTCCTAAGCACCGCGCATTGGCGGAGAGCTGATAGCATAGTGTAGGGCCTGCTGGTTGCGGAGGAGGAAGAGGAGGGTCCACCCTGGAATATGGAAATCATTGTCACCCCCTGGTAAATTTAGCATCTAGCTTCAAACGTTCATGGCTGTCCGATTTGCAGAGTTGTGTAAGCGGAGCTTACCTGATCGCAGCGAGTCAGGCTCACGAGTTGCACTTTGTGCGCCCTTTTAAGAATTTGCCCTGCAGAAAATTAACTCGCCTGCGAAATAGGTTTGCGTCTTTCAAGGGATGAAACTGGTCCCCTTTGGCCAACAGGTGTCTCTACTCCAACTGGTGTTGGATGGCTGGAGGAGACCTGGTCATTGAAACTGAGGCCACTCATTTATATTACCATGAGGGAGTGCTGTTTCTTCTTGAGGTCAGGTTCTCTTTCGGGGGGGGGGGTGTCGAGGGGCCTAATGTTTCCATGAGCTGAATGACGCTGCTAAAGTGCAACTGAAGCTTGCATCGTAATTAAAAATTGCTGCATTTTAAAAAATCTGCACAAATAAAGTCAACCAGATTAAAAAGGAAAGCTTCGTATTTTAAAGGTCTAGTTCTGTCTTATGCCAATTAGAACAGAACTTGTTCTATCCAACTTAGAATTGTATACACCAGGCATGGCCAAACTTGGCCCTCCAGCTGTTTTAGGACTACAATTCCTATCATCCCTGACCACTGGTCCTGTTAGCTATGGATGATGGGAGTTGTAGTTCCAAAACAGCTGGAGGACCAAGTTTGGCCATGCCGGTCTACACTGACTGACTGCAGAGGTCAACAGCTAGAGGCAGTTGAACAGGATTCTGTTCTGGATTGGACCCCTTTGGCCGGATCTAGCAGGCTTTGCTTGTTCCCACGGGATTAGTGGTTCTCGAAGGGTGTGGCAGGAGACGATGGCAAAGGTGGAGGAAAGATTCAAGGGCAATCAAAGAAACATTTAAACATTTCAATGTAGTTTAGTATAGTATCAAAATAATTTTTTTTTATTTGCAGAGCATGAGAGCAAGAGACACACCAAGTGATACTGAGTTTGTATACACACATAAGGTACATATGTAAGAGGTGTGTTTGTAGTAATATCTTGGCAATGATTTGTGTTCTTATGTAGTTGCATTTTTTATACTTTCTGGGTTGCTGACGATCATATTGTGAAGTAGTTGTTTTCTATGTTATAAATCAGGCATAGGCAAACTCGGCCCTCCAGATGTTTTGGGACTACAACTCCCATCACCCCTAGCTAACAGGACCAGTGGTCAGGGAATGATGGGACCTTTAAATTATGATGCATCTTGTTTTGCCCACATATTCTGCTTCTCTTTTTAAAAGGAGGGAAATAATACAGGCAACCTAAAATGATGAAGTAAATTATATGGCAGCCTTAAAATAAAAATGCAATCAGATTAAAACTCCAGTAGCAGGAGTATCATCAAATGATGATTATCTCAAAGGCTGTTGTGGTTGCCTGACTAGTTTCCCCCCCTCACATCCACCCTCTCCTCAGCTGGCCTTGCTAAAAACTCCTTTTTGAGTGGGTCAATGCAGAGTGGAGGGGTTTGTGTGACTGTGTGCACTGGGAAGTGGTTTTATTTGGTGCTGCTTACAGCCACCTGCCAGATTGCTCACTTATAGTGGTAAATGACTGGGCTGTAGCCACTGCTAGTCCTACTTAGAGTAGATCTATTGAAATTAATGGACCTAAGTTAGTCCTGGGCATTAATCTTGATGGCAAAGCCATTTGGAGTCTCAGCCATAAGATGTTCTTCAGATGACGGTTGAATCTTTAGGGCCACGTATTTTCCCTTCCCCACAGAGATTCTGCATTCAGAATACTGAATGCCACTGGAGGTGCAGACTTAGCTACAACTGTTCCCGCATCTGGACAGCTTGACCGTAGTTTCCACACATTGGTAACTTTGAGGCTGGATTACTGCAATGCGCTCTATGTGACGCTACCCTTGAGGGCAGTTCAGAGGCTACGGCCAGTGCAGTAGATCTGGGCTGCTTTTGGGAGCAAGCGAGTTCCAACATGCAACATGTTTGTGGGATTTCCACTGGCTGCCAATCAGCTGTTGGTCCAAGTCCAAAGTTTTGATACTAATGCATAAGGTCTTACACAGCTTGGGATCAGGCTGCTAGAGAGACTGCCTCATCCCTTATATACCCAGTACGTCACTACATTCTGCAGAAGAGCGTCCAGAGATCTCGGAAGCAGCATCCCTGTTGAGATATGGCATGGCAGGTGCCCAAGTCTCTGCTTCTTCTTCTAATTGCCAGTCAAAGGGCATGGGGAAGGTGGCATCTGGGGGGACAGAATTTTGTTTGACCTCCGGATGTAAGGGAGGCACCAGTGCAAAGGTGGTGTTAAAATGGGCAACCAGCTGTGTTGAAAAGCCAGAAAGGGCACAGGAATGTGTTGGACCCTTTTGTGCACATGCTGCCACAGAATCGTGTTCAGTGGCTTTCAACAACTGTTGGAAGACTTGCTTTTTGTTGATGGTGGATTAATGCTGTGATTTCTCATGAATGGGGCTTTTGCACAAGGAGCACATACTGTAAATGTCCTTAGCGAAAGAGGGATTTAAGGGAAATTAGATGCTATATAGTGTGAATAAAATTCTACTTTTCACCCACCTAAAATGTCTTGTTTTGTAAATAAAAATACTTCTTTATATTGAACTGCCATTCATTATTAGTGGCCCTAATCAAAGGAATTAGTGGCTCTAAAGGAAAGGTAATGTTGGCATTTATTTATTTTTCAGCAGTAGTTAGGATTGTTAAGGATTATTAGAGGCCTGACCCCTTGTGGTCAAGGGAATAAGTCTGATTTTAAACTGTTCCTTCTAGAACTATTGCTGGGTTGATTCCATTGACTCAGGCTTCCTCAGCCTTGGCACTCCAGATGTTTTGAGACTACAATTCCCATCATCCCTGACCACTGGTCCTGCTAGCTAGGGATCATGGGAGTTGTAGGCCAAAAACATCTGGTTGAGGAAGCCTGCATTGACTGATACGTGAATTTCAAGAGACATACTTTTATTTTCAGAAAAAGTAGACAATGTGAACTTTGCAAGGTTACTGCAAGAAAAGCCTTTAGCTGCCGGAATAGAACCATTATTGTGACTTCGACAGGAAGGAGGTTTTCCTTTGGTCAAAAGGGTGCAGGAGTGAGCAGAGTGGTATAAATGCTTGCTTTTGTGTGTGTTTTGCCACTCTTTTACTCATTTGATAGAAATCTGCTTGATTTCTAAAAACTGAATTTACTTAGCCCATCCTGCTCTATTCCCCCCTTCAGTCTCAAGCAGCCTATTTGATTGTAACAGGTGGCATTCAATTTCCTGTTGAGGAATCCTGTTTCACGTGGGTGTCAAATGTGCGCTCTCCGTTGCCTATGTTGAATGAGGGCCTTACTTTCCTACATTTGCATGAGATTTGCCCTGCCTTCTGTGATTACACTAGTTTTTTTTCAGTCCTTGTGTGTCATTGGCACAACCATTTTGTGGATTATATACAGAAGGGTTTAAAAAGACACTTAATGGGTCCTTAGTTCAGTTGTTGGTTCTTGGGCATGCCGGCAACTTTCTTCGGACACCGATGGTAATGTAGCACATGCCTCCTTGCGCCTGCTCAGAGCCTAAGTAATGTATGACTGTCCCCGTTCTCTCCTGTTGTTCGAACCCCCAGAGGTCCCCGGAACAGCTAACGATTCATAACAAATTAAAACCAAATAAAAAATGTAACAAAACAACATTAAAAAGGCAGGAATGTGTTTTAAAACCAAAGCCAAGCAAGATTTATAACAGTGGTAAAAACATAATTTAAAAAGCTTGTGCCACCAAAACAATCCTGGAAAGGACATTCCAAATTTGGGGTGCCTCCACCTCGGTTCTGAAGGCTTCCAAAGAAGGTCTTGTCTGGCACCATCTTTATAGGCAGTGAAAGAAAGGACATTTTATCTGGGGCGTATATTTTGCTATATTGCATGATTTTTGCCATTTTCAGTTCTCCCTCCTTTTAAACAACTTTATTTCTACATTGGACCCATGGTTCATGTTTTCAAAACTGACGTTCAGCCGTGTCACCACTAGGTCATGACATGTTTTGTTCTGTGATAATATTGGAGGTTCTCCCCAAATAATTTTCAGGTGTTGGTGTGGCAGCAGTCTACTGGAAAGTGTGTGTGTTTGAGCTTCTGACTCTTTGGAAATCATTTGTGGTTTGGAAGCTTAGGTTTAACCAAAACAGCCTTGGTTTTTGAAAATGCTTGGTTTTGGTGTCTTTGCTGTCTTCATAGTGAATATCTGTAGCACAAAACTGTTTTGAGTCCCCACCATGTAGCTTCTTACCACCTGGCACAGAGAGAGGGGTTTGATCTAGAGTGCCAGGAACACTTTGAACAGAACAGTAGTTTCTGTCCGCTGTGAGGAACAGTAGTTTCTGTCCACCTCCAAGGCCTGGCCATTTTCCTGTCTCCTGGGCATGTCTCCTGGCCATTTTCTTTTACTCCCACCCTGCAACTAAATACCATACTTTTGGGCCATACTAATGTCACACAGGTCCTAACACCCTGTCCATCTGTAGAGGACGCCCCTGGGCAGTCTTTGCTCCACTCCTCAGATTGTCTGGAACTGTGGTTAACGTTTTAAAAAAATCCCTTCCCAAGTTCCCTGCAGGCAAAGCTTGAAAAGTATTTTGAATTCCTAAGCATAAGAAACCCTGCTAATTGCCACCTTTTTAAGATAGTAGACCTGTGCAGGAATGGAGAGAAATGTCAACACAGTTTGGTGCAAGTATCAGACTTCTGGCATGACTGGGATCATAGCAAATGTCTGTGATGGCAAGAAACTCTTAACAAGGGTTTTAATGGAAGGAGAAACATTTGGATTAGAATGAGACTCCTGTGTGCCTGTGCATTGAAAATGGAAGGCAGTTGTGTTTGGAAGGGGGCTGAAGCACCCACACCAACAAGTCCACTAAAGAAGGTTAATGCTGAAGAAATTGCAACCCAGTCTTAACTACTGATACAGGCAACTATTCCTTAACTTCAGCAGAACGATTGCATTTGTTGGCCTTTTAAATTTACCTCCCTTTGCTCAATCTGGGCTTCTCTCTTGACAGATCCAGTTTGCGGACCAAAAGCAAGAATTCAACAAGCGCCCCACAAAGATTGGCCGCCGTTCATTGTCCCGATCCATCTCTCAGTCGTCAACGGATAGCTACAGCTCTGGTATGTACTGTTTCTCCTAAGCTCTTCTTGGAGGCAGTTTCAGATTTTGAGTGGGCATCTGCATGTCTGTGTTCCCTCTGCTTCAGCACAACAGCTCCTGTGTAGCCAAAGCCAAATGTTCTAATATCCTCAAAAACAGAAGATGAAGACAGGGATTAATACAAGACACTGGCGTCCTGACTTTGTTCTGGTCAGTGTAGGCTTTCGGAATGAATTACTGGCAGCCTGCTCTTCCATTTTTACTTGGTTTTCATTTGTTATGAATTGTTTAGCTCTTCCAGGAAAGACACCACATTCACAACTAGTGCTTAAGAATGAGTAATATTCAGAAAAGTATAAACAACTCATTTATTAACTATTCCAAAACAAATCAGCACTTGCTGATTCTCCAGCAAACTAATCAAAGCAGCTCAAACCAATAAATTCCAGATTAGCCAGCCCACTAACATGTTCACATTTCGCATATACACCTGCTATTTCAGAGACACTGTGACCCGTATGGGGCAGGTCATACATCAGTTTCCTGGATACACGAACCACCCTCCTACCAAGACTCCCACCTTGCTAGGATTCAGACAGTATTTATTTATTTATTTAAAAAAATGTGCATACCGCCTGATTGTAATAAAACCTCTAAATGGTTTACATAAAATATTCAATCTATCAGGAAAAACAGTTAAAAAACAACCAACCATTTAAGGATAAATGAAATTAACAGTAGAAAAGAAAAGCATGTCAACAGCTTTGTGTATTTTTGGACCAGTGGTCAGGGATGATGGGAGTTGTAGTCCAACAACAGCTGGGGACCCAAATTTGAGAAACGCTGCTGTATAAGCTTGCCTAAACAAAAATGTTTTAAGTGGATGCCAGAAAACGTACAGAGAATGCATCTGCTGGCTTAATGTCAACAGCAGGGTGTTCTAATGTGTAGGTGCTAGCATAGAAAAGTTCAGTTTTTTACAACTGCAAAATGAAAATTACAAGTTTCACACATCCATCAAGTGGGCACATGTGGGGTAAGGTGATCCTGCAGATCAACTGATCCAAAGCAGTTAAGGGCTTTGCCTTCCAGTAGCAATGCCTTGAATTTGACCCAGTAACAAATTGGCAACCCTCTTAGTTCTCTGAGCAGAGGGTGTGTTGTGCTGACACTAACTGCAGTTTCTGGGGTCAAGGGACCCCACATAGAGCGCATTGTAGTAATCAAGACTTGAAGTCATCATTTCCTGAACTACGGTTGCCAAGCTCTCCTGGTCCACAAATGGTCATAGCTATTGTACTGGTCCGACTGCACTGGCCACCGATTAGTTTCCAGGCCCAATTCAAAGTGTTAGTTTTGACCCATAAAGCCTTAAATGGCTCAGGACCAGAATACCTCAAGGACTGCCTCTTTCCACATGAACCTACCCAGACCCTGATATCTCCTTTGTGTGCCTCCTTCTCAAGAGGTCCGGATGGTGGCAACATGAGAACGGGCCTTCTCTGCAGTGGCTCCCTGTCTGTAGAATGCCCAGCAAAGCTTGCCTGGCGCCTTCATTATATACCTTTAAGCACCAGGCAGAAACGTTTCTTTTTAACCAGGCCTTTGGTTGACCTGATCAACATCCCATATCTTTTTAAAATGTGGCTCTTTTGGGGGAAGGGAGGTATTATTGGGTTATTGCTTTTATTTTTATTTTATATATTGTGATCTTTTTATGTGAACCGCCCTGAGACCTCCACGTATAGGGCAGTATATAAATACAATAAATAATGATGATGATGATGATGACGACACCAAGTACAGCTAATAAAATGTGTTTCTAGGCACTGAGGCTAACTGGGCTTCCAGGCTTCGTGCCGGTTCCTTCAGGTGGAGAGCAATCACATCCATGGCAGGCAATCAATCAATTTCTTGTGGTTCTGAGTCGTTTAAGGCTTATAGCACTTTGAATTGGGCCTGGAAACTAATTGGCAGTCAGTGTGGTAAGGGCACCATCTTAGAAAGCTTTGCAGAGGATTCAGCAAATGCATGGAATGAGGATAGGCCTGCCCGTGCAGATTAATCATGTTGGTGAGATGTAACCTATGTAGAATCATAGAATCCTAGAGTTGTAAGAGACCACAAGGGCCATCGAGTCCAACCCCCTGCCAAGCAGGAAACACCATCAGAGCACTCCTGACAGATGGTTGTCAAGCCTCTGCTTAAAGACCTCCAAAGAAGGAGACTCCACCACACTCCTTGGCAGCAAATTCCACTGTCGAACTGCTCTTACTGTCAGGAAGTTCTTCCTAATGTTTAGGTGGAATCTTCTTTCTTGTAGGAATCTTGTAGGAATCTTCTTTCTTGTTAAGAGGCACTCTGCCAGGGAACTCCAGTTGCTGTCATGAGCTGATTGTGAGTGTCCCTAGTTGTTGCAGCAAACAGGATGCTCATCTAGACACACCGTTGGTCTGATCCAGCAAGTCTGCTGTAACTTTTATTAGTTTTTAAGGATGCATATGCCCATTAGCATCTGCACCATTTGGTCTCATTGCAGATTTGAGAATATATGTGTGCCAGGAGTTGCTTTGAGAAAACTACTAGGGTGGGACAATCTTGAAACTAGGGAACTAGAGAGAGAAAGAGGGCAGGGTGATATCTCCAGACATTGCAGATATCTGCTGACAGGGTGGTGTCTGCCTTGAGAGCTTTTTCCAAAGCCGCCTTGACTACTTGGCCTATGTTCCATTGGTTTGCAACTGTGATACAGCAGTAGTGCAGGGAACCAATGGGTCTGGCCATGAGAGCCAATATGATTCCATCCTGCCTTGGAACCTGAGGTCACAATGACCATTTATGACTCATCTCCAGCCCCTGAGCACGACTTTGCCCTAGCTACAAAGAGATCCAGGAGGCTGAGTCTCAGATATGACCCTGTACATTCACATACATGCCCATGTATGACCCTTTTCTGCTGAGAGGAGAGGTTACGTGCTGCTACCATGGATGTCCCAAGGGTCTTCTCATGTGACTCTTACAATGATGAAATACCTGAGGTGTCCAAGTTGCCAACATTTTCAATACCAAGGAGGCCAAGTCGGTGTCGGTCCAAGCAGAAGCCGTTGGAGCATTGTGAGTGAGAAAGTGGGCATCAGAGCACATGAGGGCTGTGAAAGGAACCATGCAGAGATTTTGCAGTGAGTCTCTTAGGCATGGATAACCTCGGATACATAGACCTTAATTATTGACCTGCAGAAATGGTGATCAAATCCTTGTAATGGAAGGATCCCGATGCATCTTGAATCCTTTCTACGATCTGGCTTAAATGTTTTCATACAGTGCTGTAGGATCCAAAATTGTCACCAAAGGAAAAGAAGCACATGTAGTCTCTTACTTGAGGTCTGAGACAAATGCATGTTCAGCTTTGATTGTGATCTTGTGAGTGTTGCTCTTCTCTGAGAGTCTCCACCCCCATCGTTCAGCCTGGAGACTGAGGTCCAGCTCCGAGGGCCTTCTGGTGGTTCCCTCACTGCAAGAAGTGAGGTTACAGGGAAGCAGGCAGAGGGCCTTCTTGGTAGTGGTGCCCTCCCTGTGGAACGTCCTCCCGTCAGATGTCAAGGAAATAAACAGCTATCCAACTTTGAGAAGACATCTGAAGGGAGCCCTGTTTAGGGAAGTTTTTAATGTTTGAAGTTTTATTTTGTTTTTAATGTTCTGTTGAAAGCCACCCAGAGTGGCTGGGGAAACCCAGCCAGATGTGCGGGGTAGAAAATAATAATAATAATAATAATAATAATAATAATAATAATAAAAAATGTCCGCATCTTCTTCCAGCTGCCTCCTACACAGACAGCTCTGATGATGAGACATCCCCCCGGGACAAGCAGCAGAAGAACACCAAAGGCAGCAGTGACTTCTGCGTGAAAAATATCAAGCAGGCTGAATTTGGGCGCCGGGAAATAGAAATTGCCGAGCAAGGTAAGAGAGATGTGCCGTTCTGGGTAACTTCATTAGATCAAGAGATCTTGGTCTTGCTGCCATTTGGGTAGACACCTTTTCTGGCACAACTATGTGGCAGTAAGATCTGACTCTTCGAATCTCCCCAGAATCCCCACCCGCCCCAAAATTGCTCCTGTTCCATATAGATCATTGAATATACATGAAATCAGAAGAATGACAAATTGCTATTGTTGTCTCAAAAAACAGTACAGGCATTTGACTTCAATATCATTTTAATGGAACTCTGTAAATTAGAATTAGGTGTTACAAAGCAAATATAGTCCTAACATTGGGGAGGACCAATGAACTGGAAGGCTTAACCATTCCCAGCAAATGCCCCTGCCTTCTTCAGCCTGTTTTATTCCAGCCAAATCCAGAGACTGTAAATAATCCACCGGGTTAGGAGGAATGAAGGAGGCGTTAGCAGGGGAGAAAGGGCATCGAGAGGATACATACACAGTGGGCGTTGTGCTGTATTAGCAAATGAATGTCATGAAATTTGGCAGTGCAATGTGTTGTTTGCCCTTAAATCTTGATAAGTAAGGCTGTTTCAAATGCTCTTGATCATTTGGAATTCATAGCTCTTGCTTGCATGGGCCACTAAGCAAATCTCATAGTATCACTTCCGGTCACTGTAGATGTGGAAGGCCTCTTATCTGAACACTCTGTCATCCAACCTAATAACCAGTACCATTGTTTCTTTCTGAGATGAAACAAAACTCAAGAAAGCTTTCATTGGTTTGCCATCATTTTAAGTTCCATCTCTTCAAACAGCTCAGCTGTTTGGTGATGGAAGACCCATTTAGGGTTACAAAACAGCCAAACCAAGTCACCTTTTAAGTTTTAATTCCAAGGTTCTCACCACAGTGTAAGCAAAACAAAGCTGTGGTTCTACAGATCCAAGTGAACCCTATTGTTGCCTGACAGTCTCTTTTCCCACATCGAGGTGGAAGTTAGCATGGCTGCATTCTAAGAATGAGCTTAACCTTGGAAGAAGTTGCCTGGGGAGATGGTGAAATCTCCTTTGTTGGAGAACCATTTCTTGGGGAAGCTTTTAGGCCACACATGCCCTGCTTCAGGGCAGGGTGTTGAACCAGGAAAATTTATTGGGCTTCTTCCAGACCTGGGATTCCACTGTTTCTTGCCTAATTATCTGTGTAACGTGGGAAGCGGGCGAGTCCTTGAACGTTCACACCATTTCTGGGACTTGTCCTTGCAGATTATTCCCCACCCCACCCCTGGGTTACTTTGCAGTGCTTTGTTTTAAAGCGATAATCTTTTTGATGCTGAAGGCGATATGGGGAAATGTTTGCTGTCACCTGCTTGACATTTACTTGGCTTTTGGGTTTTGAGCATCTGTGCCCATTTTCGTGTGTGTCATTTCTTTTCCTCTTCCTTCCTAGAAATGCCTGCGCTCATGGCCTTGAGGAAACGAGCTCAGGGAGAGAAGCCGCTGGCTGGAGCCAAGATTGTGGGCTGCACGCACATCACAGCCCAGACTGCTGTAAGCTCTTCCGTCCAACCCGTGGTTGGCATCCAGCACATGTGACAAGCCTAGTATGACACCTTGGCTCAAATATCTGATATCCCACATGGTGGCATTGAGGGAAGAATAGACAGCTCAAATGCCACGATTTCTCCAGGAAGTTTTTGGATGCCTTCTGAAACCCAGGCTTCAGAGGCTATGGAAATTCACACTGTTCTATTCAGGAAACTGGCACCTCTTACTTGGTTGATTTTATCCCCTGCCTCTCAGTTTCTAAGGGGGCTTACATTTCTCTGGTAGCTGAGCTTCCAGACCTTTTTCTTCACCCCAGGCCAGCACTGGCACATGGTACCTTTTGGCAACTACTTTGATACCCAGTGCCCAGCCCCATTGGTGCCTGCTCTGTGCATCCCATGCCATGCAGATGAGCCTGTGCGAAATGCTGTTTTAATTTCCCATGGTGCCCCAGGGGACTGACAGTACATGCGGGAAGTTGAAATGGCCACCTGTTGCTTCTGCTTCCAGGTAAGCCTACAGGTGGAGTTTGCTGAAACCTGAAGCCAGCCTTGTGCATGGGCACGTACTCACATGTGCTCCCCCCCCCCCACATTAAAAAGTCCATGCTTGAGGGAATGTGGAGGTTAGCTTGTAATAATAATAATAATAATAATAATAATAATAATAATAATAATAATAATTTATTATTTATACCTCGCCCATCTGCCTGGGTTTCCCCAGCCACTCTGAGCAGCTTCCAACAAAACACTAAAATACAATAACCTATTAAACAATAAAAGCTTCCCTAAACAGGGCTGCCTTCAGATGTCTTCTAAAAGTTTGGTAGTTATTTTTCTCTTTGACATCTGGTGGGAGGGCGTTCCACAGGGCGGGTGCCACTACCGAGAAGGCCCTCTGCCTGGTTCCCTGTATCTTGGCTTCTCGGAGTGAGGGAACTGCCAGAAGGCCCTCGGAGCTGGACCTCAGTGTCCGGGCTGAACGATAGGGTTGGAGACGCTCCTTCAGGTATACTGGGCTGAGGCCGTTTAGGGCTTTTAAGGTCAGCACCAACACTTTGAATTGTGCTCGGAAATATACTGGGAGCCAATGTAGGTCTTTCAAGACCGTTGTTATGTGGTCTCGGCGGCTGCTCCCAGTCACCAGTTTAGCTGCCGCATTCTGGATTAGTTGTAGTTTCCGGGTCACCTTCAAAGGTAGCCCCATGTAGAGCACATTGTAGTAGTCCAAGTGAGAGATAACTAGAGCATGCACCACTCTGGCAAGACAGTCTGCGGGCAGGGATGGTCTCAGCCTGCGTACCAGGTGGAGCTGATAAACAGCTGCCCTGGACACAGAATTGACCTGCGCCTCCATGGACAGCTGTGAGTCCAGAATGACTCCCAGGCTGCGCACCTGGTCCTTCAGGGGCAGAGTTACCCCATTCAGGACCAGGGAGTCCCCCACACTGCCAACCTCCTGCCCCCCAAAAAACACTACTTCTGTTTTGTCAGGATTCAACCTCAATCTGTTAGCTGCCATCCATCCTCCAACTGCTTCCAGATTGTTAAGGAGCATTTGGGATGAAGAATGCTGCTGAGAGTTCAAATCTTCCTCCCCACCGCCCCAATTATCCTCTGGGGCTGGTAATTGTCTTGAGTCGCGGCTCGTTGCTCTAGCTGCTTCAGCCAAGTTATCCAACCCCTGGTTGTTAAGGCTGTTTCTTGGACTTGCTCTCTGCCATTCTCCTCTGCTGATTTCATCGCCTGCTCTTCCAGCCAGAATTTTGGACGTGTGATGGGGCATGGAGGGCTTATGGAGGTGTTGCTTCAGTACCTGGCAAAGTGCTGTAGTATGTGTAATGAGAAGAGGGGGTTAGACTTTCTTTTTTCTTTTTTCTTTTATATAAATTGTTATTACAGTAGTACCTTGGGTTAAGTACTTAATTCGTTCCGGAGTTCCGTACTTAACCTAAAACTGTTCTTAACCTGAAGCACCACTTTAGCTAATGGGACCTCCTGCTGCTGCTGCGCCGCCCAAGCACGAATTCTGTTCTCATCCTGAAGCAAAGTTCTTAACCTGAAGCACTATTTCTGGGTTAGCAGAGTCTGTAACCTGAAGCGTATGTAACCCGAGGTACCACTGTAGTTTTTTAACATACCCTTTCCCACAGTGATTAAACATACTTTTGCATTTTATTCAATTTTTTTGACTTCCATCAGTCCTGTCTGAAAATTTTCCAACCTAATCTCTTAGTATGCATTTCTTATTTTCCCTATTACATTTCAAACTCATAACCAATATCTCTATCTTTTTCTGCTTTGTAACACTTCGTATATTTCTCCTTACAAAACGTCTTGTAATCCTACTAGCGTAATTTGTTGATTACAGTTGCTCTTCAAATAATTCACATGAAGTATATGAGTGGTTAGACTTTTTCGACAGAAAAGTAAGGAGCTGAAGCAAAACCGGGGTCGGGATTCTAAACTTTTGGAGACAATTGCATTACTGGCTAGAAGTTATCAAAGTATGGCTTTCTGTGTGTTGTTTTTTTTGTACTTTCAGGTTGAGGAAGTAAAAACCGTACTAATGATACTTTAAATATATCCAGGGGTGTGCATGTAGTTTGCTGCTTTTAAAAGGGAACGTAATAGGTAGAAATTCTCTGTGTTATTGAATATTACTGGATGTGGCATTTACTTTTTGTGTGAAGATTTGTGCAGGCATGGCAAATCCCAGACCCACCCACCGCTGATTCTGCTCGTTACAGGTTCTCATGGAAACCCTTGGTGCCTTGGGTGCTCAGTGCCGGTGGGCTGCCTGCAACATCTACTCCACCCTCAATGAAGTAGCTGCTGCCCTGGCTGAGAGCGGTAGGTATTTGGCTGCGTCAGAATTCTAGCCGGGATCTCTAAAAAACACAGTATTTTGCGCTCTATAGGACGCACCAGACCATAGGACACACCGGACCATAGGAGGGGGAGAACGGGGGGGGGGAATCTCCCCCTCTCTGCTCAGCACCCCTTCAGCGAAGCAGCAGGAGAAACGGAACCCCTTCCATTTCTCCTCCCGCTTCGCTGAAGGGGCGCTGTGCAGCTCTCTCCCTCTCTGCTGAAGCCAGGAGAGTCTTGCTCTCCCGGCTTCTGCAAAAGGAACCCGAAGCCTTCACAGCGCAGCACAAGTTCCTGCTGTGCTCCAAAGGCTTCAGGCGGCTATCCCTGAAGCCTGGAGAAGGAGAGGGGTCGGTGCGCACCGACCCCTCTTGCTCTCCAGGCTTCAGCGAAAGCAATGCGAAGCCTCCGGAGTGCGGGGGGAGCGCTCCCTCTGCGCTTCGGAGGCTTCGCGTTGCTTTCACTGAAGCCAAGGAGCCTGCATTTGCTCCATAGGACACACACACATTTCCCCTTAATTTTTGGAGGGGAAAAAGTGCGTCCTATAGAGTGAAAAATACGGCATTAAAGCTATGGCTGGAAGTGATTTCGGGGGTGGGGGATTTTAAGAAGCACTTCCGACCTCCGGTAAAAACATACAAAAGATTAAAACAAGAGCCATTGGTGCTAAGGGTGGCATTCCACTAAGTATTACTCAGAGTAGACCCATTGAAATAAATGGACACAACTAGGGTAGGTCCCTTAATTTCAGTTGGTCTATTCTGAGTAACATTTAGTGGACTACTGCTCTAAGGTGATCTTTCTTCATGTGTAGCTTCCCATGCTATGAGCTGCCTGTTGCCATCCGAAGTGCGTACCCTCTTTATCTCTCGTGCAGGATTCTCCGTTTTTGCCTGGAAGGGAGAATCTGAGGATGACTTCTGGTGGTGCATTGATCGCTGCGTCAATGTTGAAGGGTGGCAGCCAAATATGGTGAGTCCTAGAACCTTCGGCAGAGTTCATGAAATCCGGTTCTGCTCCCTAGAACAGCATTTGGGCAATTAGCAACAAAGGGAGCTCCGTTGTGTCAATCTTTTATTATTAGCCTTTGACTCTTGGTCCCTCTATCTGGGGACTTCCCTGGCTTTTCTCTGGGTAGGACCAGTCTGGATAGTTGGCCTTGGTGAAGATTTGACGTTTTCATCCCCAAAAAGTTTTTGATTTGAGTTTCTACTGAGGCTGCATTTTAATGTTGTCTTTTAATCTTGTTTTTAAGTTGTATTTTAATCAGTTGTTTTTATACCTGGTGTTAGCCGCCCTGAGCCTGGTCTTGGCTGGGGAGGGCGGGGTATAAATAATAATAATAATAATAATAATAATAATAATAATAATAATAATAATAATTATTATTATTATATACAGTTTTCATGCACTGCTGAAAACTCAGGGCAGAGATAGATGGTGTATCACATTCATGCTGGTGCATGAGCCAGGCATGTTTCAACTCACTCAGGATCGGTGGAAGTTTATTTCTCTGGTTTCTGTTGGTGCTGGAAGGTATAATGGTCCTTCTCTCAACTTCTATAGGCAAACAACTTCTATAGGCAAACAATAAATAAGGGTACAGTGGTACCTCGGGTTAACTACTTAATTTGTTCCGGAGGTCCGTTCTTAACCTGAAACTGTTCTTAACCTGAGGTACCACTTTAGCTAATGGGGCCTCCCGCTGCCGCCGCGCCGCCAGAGCACAATTTCTGTTCTCATCCTGAAGCAAAGTTCTTAACCCGAGGTAATATTTCTGGGTTAGCGGAGTCTGTAACCTGAAGCATATGTAACTTGAAGCGTATGTAACCCGAGGTGCCACTGTATATGCTTTGGGTTGCCTGGCTGTGTCCCCACACTGTTTGCAGAACTGGTGAAAGCATCACAGTTTATGGCTGGTTTCCGTTCTTGTTGGCTGGTTTCCGAAACTGTGTTTCACTCCAAACTGTGACGGAGGAATGTGTGTGTTTTGAGCCAGAAGATGGCAGCACCAGAGAGCTTACCTTGCCTGACTTCGTGAGGGATGGCAGATAGCTGTCGTGCTGGGAGGTTGCAACTTGACGCCAGATGCATGAAGTGTGTCTGGGCGGACCAGTGCCCAAAACATGGTGGGTGATTCTGCAAACCATTTGCTACCCCTGAAGAAGCTTTGAATCTCCATCTGGGTACTGAGCACTGGGCTGGCCGCTGAGCCAGAGAGCAGGCGTTACCTGTGAAGGGAAAGTGCAGGGATGACACGAAAAGGATGTTGATCTGGAAAATGTGCCAGGTTGTGTTGCTATAATTGGTGCAAAGGGAACCAAGGGTTTATTTTCCCCAAAGGGGCCGCCTTCAAGGAGAAAAGCCCCAGTTTGAGGAACTTCAGTAATAGTTGCAAGGCAGATATAAGAATTAAGATATATTAAGGAAAAAGTTTAATTATGATAAAAGTGTGTATTGGCAGTAAGTTATATAAAATCGAAATATGGAATAGACGGGAGGTTGGATCTTTAGTGTTAAGACCAATTTATGTCTTACTGTTTGTTAAGAAAATTCTGTGTCTATTGTTATCCCTGTGTGTAATTTGGTATTTGTGTTTTCTCTTTTTTTCTTTTCTTGCTGTATCAATAAAAAATAAAAAGAGAAAAGAGAAAAGCCCCAGTTCAGAGTTACTCTTCTCCACCACTGCTCTCTACACATAAGTGTTCTTGAGCAGGGAGATTCCTCTGGGTAGAAGAGTTGGGGTTCTCCCAGTCCCAGTGCTGCTGGGTTAGAACCAGTTGTTATTGGGGTAACTGTGATTCTGGGGGAGAGTTAGGCTGGCGGGCGGGGGAATAGGGGAATAGTGTCATAATACTATTGTCTCCTGCTTGCTTGCTTGCTTTTGGGGTTGCTGAATATTTTGTTCTTAACGCCTTCCCCTTTGTTGGGTTATTTCAGAATGTGTGTGCATTTCTAGACTGTTCTGGTGCGACAGTAAAAGTCCTGTGGCATTGTTTTAACTTGCTGCTGCTTTCAGGTTCAAGATGATTTGATGGTTTGGAGTAAATTTATTGAACATTTAAAGGACAGTTGTAAAAACTTAAAAACACTAGCAGGACTGAAATAACTCCTACAATGTACAGAAGAGGTGAAAAGATAAAATAGGCGAGTGGATTTAATAAAGGATACCATCTGAAGGGAGGGAGGGAAGTCACAAGCTCGGCAGAGCAAAAACGTGTATATGTTGTTTAAAGTATGATAAGAAAGAATATGTAAAGAAAATAATAAAAAAATTATGAGAAGGGAAAAAAACCCGACGATTTGATGATTTTATCTGGTTAGGCACCTGACGATTTGGTTTGTGAACTGCTCTGAGTTTTTCCAAATTAAGAGGGGTATGTAAGTGAACCAAACCAATAAATATTGGAAGGATCAGTTGGAATTGCAATGAAAGAGGCAACCAGAATGGGGCCCAGTTGGTGCTTTGTGTAGGCAAAAGGGCACCCCGTTCTTCTCCACAGGAACCAGGCATGTTTTGGCTGCAGTCCTTGTTCTTTCTCTTCCTAAGGGTGCGAGGGAAGCTTGCCAATTTTTGCAGTTCTGGCCTATTTGTGCACATAAAGGAGGAGGGAGAGACAAAAAGATTATGCAAGCTTCTTAATTAAGTGAAGATTAACAAGCACAACCCCTGATTGGGAAGGAGGAATGAGCATTGTATTGCAAAAGTCTCCCCAGGCCACTAATCAGATGATTTTGAAGGGGGTGTGCTTTGAGCAAAGGACTGGGAACCAGCGGCTGCTGCTCTCTCCCTTGCCTGGTTTTCAACATTGTGATATATCACCAACTAAACACACTGATATATCACGATGTCTGAAATAAGGATGGAGCTATGTAGAGGCATTAGCTGGCTTCACAGTTTTCCGGACATCATGATTTTTGCCAGTGCCTGTTCTTGTGGTTTGCTGCCCCATGCATGAGGCAGGAGAAAGCTGAGCCAGTAGTGTTAACAGGGGCTGTAGAATCAAGAGAAACATTGGCTGGCTTCATGGTTTTTCACACACACACACACACACACACACACACACACCATGTTTCATGATATATTGCCGGGTTAAAAATTCTGAAACTGATATCACAATGTTGTTGTTGTTGTTCTTTAGTCGTTTAGTCGTGTCCGCCTCTTCGTGACCCCCTGGACCAGAGCACGCCAGGCACTCCTATCTTCCACTGCCTCCTGCAGTTTGGTCAAACACATGCTGGTAGCTTCGAGAACACTGTCCAACCACCTCGTCCTCTGCCGTCCCCTTCTCCTTGCGCCCTCCATCTTTCCCAACATCAGGGTCTTTTCCAGGGAGTCTTCTCTTCTCATGAGATGGCCAAAGTATTGGAGCCTCAGCTTCAGGATCTGTCCTTCCAGTGAGCCCTCAGGGCTGATTTCCTTAAGAATGGAGAGGTTGGGTCTTCTTGCAGTCCATGGGACTCTCAAGAGTCTCCTCCAGCACCATAATTCAAAAGCATCCATTCTTCGGCGATCAGCCTTCTTGATGGTCCAGCTTTCACTTCCATACATCACTACTGGGAAAACCAGAGCTTTTACTATATGGACCTTTGTTGGCAAGGTGATGTCTCTACTCCCCCCCCCCCAAATAAGGACTTCAAATTGGTTTTGGATGATATATTGCTAAATCACCTAGCCACCTGCAATTCCCAGTTCAGTGCCTTGATAGTAGAGAACATAGCCTTCATGGTTAGTAACCATTGATAGCCTCTGGCTTCATTCTATGACCAGCAGTTCCAAGGTACTTGTCATTTGAGGTACCGGAATTTCTGTCTCTTTTGACATAATCTGGATGTCAACATGTCAAAATAATTTTTATTGAACTTTTCAGGTTTTACATTTCCACATTAACATCTTTCATTATACCCATCCATTCAACGACTTCCCTCCTTCCCCTTCCAAGGTGCTTTTAATTTACCCATAATTCCTGCATATTCTTGTAAATCCATCTAAATCAGTCTCTCCCCCCCCCCCAATTTTGCACCCTTTTAAAAATATGTTTTACTGTTGAATTTACCTTAATGCTGCCAGCATTGTCAATGTGTACAATTATTTTCCACATACTCAGCAAAAAAATCCCCACTCCTCTTTAAATACCTGTTCTTCTTGCTCTATTATTCCACTTCTTAGACCTGCTAACTCTGCATTTTCTATCATCTTAAGCTGCAATCCTCCTAAATGGGGACCTCATTAAACCTCCATTTTCTGGCTAACAAAATCTGAGCCACTGTCGTTGCATACATAAATAAGTTGTTCTGACACCTGGGTACCTGCTTCTGAACTATCCTAACAGGAATGCCTCTTGTTTTTTTTGGGGGGGGGTGTGCTGTTTTAAACAATTTTTTATCTCATTATATCTCATTTCCCAATATTCTTTTAACTTTTTTTGCATGCCCGCCACATATGAAAAAAGTTCCTTCTGTTTCCTTACATTTCCAGCACTGATTAGATTCAAATTTATACATTTTAGCTATTCTACTCGGTGTTAAATACCATCCATGAATCATTTTCATATAATTCTCCTTCAAAGTGTAGCATGCAGCAAATTTCAAATCTTTTCTTCCACAGTTTCTCCCAGAGGTCAGATTCTATTTTATGCCCTTTGTCTGTTGCCCAGCGAGTCATTGATGCTTTTACCAGTTCATCTTTTGTTCCCCACTCCAATAATAGCTTATACAATAGTTCTTCGTTATTCACTAATAAATCTCTTTCAAATTGTGAACTTTATGATCCAGAAGTCAATTTTTCTTTTATAGTTTAAACCAGGCATGTCCAAAGTCTGTTTTGGGGGCATAATCCTGCCCACAGGTCGGTTTAATCTGGCCCCTGTGGCAGTTTATTTCCTGGGGGAAATCCTAAAAAAACCTCAACAATGTAAATCGTAAAAAAAGCTTAACAACTTCAATCCTAAAAAAAGGTCACCAACTTTGTTTGGCCCTTTGGTCGGCCCTCATGGCCCTTCACTTCATCAAATCTGGCCCTCTTTGAAAAAAGTTTGGACACCACTGGTTTAAACATACCATACAATTGGTGGTACTGTAACAGATCTGTTACTTGGCTCCTTATTTCTTCCTTGAGAAGTCCAGTATGTCTCCATAAGTCACCCACTGTCTCTCCATATTGATTATCTTGATTGTAATAGCTTCCATTGGCAGCAGCCCTAGGAGTATTTCCCTTTCCATCGGGTTCTTATATTTCTCCCAGATGCTATACAAATTCTTCCTGATCACATGATTCAAAAAGCTCTTCTACATTTTAGCTTTCCCATACCAAAGACATGCATGCCAGCCGAATCCTGCTGGCAGATCACTGTCGGACTCTCAGATGTACAGAGCAATGTCACCTTCGATAATATGCCTTTCCTTACTCTCTCCAAAGAATATCTACATCCACCAGTGGGGAAAACCTTTTACCCACCACATGTGCAGAATGCCAACTGCTGGGTCTGTAGCAAAGGAATGTGGTAGTAATAACATGTTTGGTGTTTCAGATCTTAGACGATGGTGGGGATCTCACACACTGGATCTACAAGAAGTACCCCAACATGTTTAAGAAGATCAAGGGGATTGTAGAGGAGAGTGTCACTGGGGTCCACAGGTAACAACTCTCGCGTGTTTTGGGTTAGGTGGCAGCTGTATGCTACTCCACCGGTGCCGCTGTTTGGAGAGAAACAGCTTCCTTAATTTTATTACAGTGGTGCTTCGCAAGACGAAATTAATCCGTTCCGTGAGTCTCTTCGTATAGCGGTTTTTTCGTCTTGCGAAGCAAGCCCATTGACAGCTTAGTGAATTAGCGGTTTAGCAGCTTTTAGCGGCTTATCAGCTTAGCGGATCAGCTGATAAGCGGCTTAGCTGCTTAGAAAAAGGGGAGGAAAGGGGGGGGGAACCCACAGGAACTCGCAAGACATTTTCGTCTTGTGAAGCAAGCCCATAGGAAATTCGTTTTGCGAAGCGCCTCCAAAACGGAAAACCCTTTCGTCTAGCGGGTTTTCCGTCTTGCTAGGCGTTCGTCTTGCAGGGCACCACTGTACTCTTTGGTCTGTCCTCCAAAGGAATTCAGAGCAGCACCTTGACATGCCAGTAACCCATGGCAATACAGTGGTACCTCGGGTTAAGTACTTAATTCGTTTCTTAACCTGAAGCACCACTTTAGCTAATGGGGCCACCGGAGCACGATTTCTCTTCTCATCCTGAAGTAAAGTTCTTAACCCGAGGTACTACTTCCGGGTTAGTGGAATCTGTAACCTGAAGTGTATGTAACCTGAAGCGTATGTAACCTGAGGTACCACTGTAATAGCTTGTGGTCACCTTGTACGTTTCATAACTGAAAGAGAATTTGGACCCGACTTCCCCATCTTCAAAAACCCAGCAGTTTGAATCACACATACACTGCCTCCCAAACAAAACTCAGAAAGTGTTGCGAGGGCAGATGCATTAAAAAGTAACTTTTACTTATCAGAATTTCCACATCAAGGGGAAATCTGGATTAAGTGTAAAAAACGGATGGGCTGGCATTTTAATGATAGCATCATGTGGACCTTGCAAAAAACAAAAAACCCTTGCAGGTATGAGCAGCGCTGATTTCACAATAAACCCTTAACTAGGTTCACCCGGTGCTGGTCAGTCAATTGTGTAGGTCAACAGAAGGCAGGAGAGCATCTGGGGAAATTGGAGGAAACCTTGGCTTTTATCCTTTCATTCTTTCCCCTCCCCTCTCACCCTAGATTATATCAGCTATCAAAGGCAGGCAAGCTGTGCGTCCCAGCTATGAATGTCAACGACTCTGTTACCAAGCAGAAGTTTGACAACCTCTATTGCTGCCGGGAATCCATTTTAGATGGGTACGTATCTTTCTGTTTAAATGAACACGGAGAGGAGAATGAGGTCTTTTCACAAGGGTCTGCAGAGAAGCAGCTGCAAAGGTGTAACTATGGCCAACCGTCCAAAATAGCTGCCACAGAGCTCACACAGGCAATTAAGAAAATATATTTCTGCAATAGTTAATCTCTGGTTTTCAGTTTTTACATGGCTTTTATTGTGGATCTGTATGGTTGCTGTGATACTGTTTATGAACAGCAGTACACAAATATTTTTATAAATAGATAAAGCATCTCACTTTTATGGCAGGAAAAAAGCTGGGGTGGTAACTCCCATTCTCCTATGCTGAAGCTTTCCAGTGAATGTGATTTCCATGTTTCCAAACCGCATAGTCTTGCCAGGAGACGGGTGCAGTTTGGGTTTGTTTATTCCAGATATAGTGCATTGTTTTGTTTTTATAAAAAGGCCTCTCTCGATGTTCGGTACAAATCCCGTCACAAGAACGCTTCACTGTGGGAGAATGGCAAAGGAACAGACACCACGTGGCGGATCTTTCCTGCCCTAAATGTCACAGAGGCACCAAACTCCTCAGTAGCTTCAGGAATAAGCTGGCCGCTAGCGCCTAAACCCAGAAGACTAAGAGGGAATTAAGAGCAGGATGTTGCTGACGTGGTAATTGCAGTTCTCATTCCGTAGCCTGGTGGGTTGAAGCTTTTATTACAAGACAACTCGACCCGGCATGTTCTTTTCCATCTCTTACGTTGCTATGTTCATCCAAGTTGATAACTACAAGAAGAAAAGTTGGGGGGGGGGGATGTTATCCCTTTCTCCCTCACCCCCCGCCCACTGCCCTACCATGAAACAAAGGCATCTACAGTGGTGCCTCGCAAGACGAAATTAATCCGTTCCGCGAGTCTCTTCGTCTTGCGGTTTTTTTGTCTTGCGAAGCACGGCTCTTAGCGGCTTTAAGAAAAAGGAAACAAACTTGCAAGAACTCGCAAGACGTTTCGTCTTGTGAAGCAAGCCCATAGGGAAATTTGTCTTGCGGAACGAGTCAAAAAACGGAAAACTCTTTCGTCTTGTGCGTTTTTTGTCTTGCGAGGCATTCGTCTTGCGAGGTACCACTGTAGCTTGTTGTCCTGTTCTCTTCCTCTTGCTAAAGGAACACTATAGGCAATTCATCCCATGAGCTACATTTAGCATTGTTTCCCCAAACCCCTATTTTCATTTCCCAGAGGCATTAGGTGTCCGTGGCAAGGAAGCTCTTCCATGATCAGATGCATACAAAAGGGAGGTGGGATTTAGAGTGTCTTTTGGGCTCTCCTACAATCCTACTTGTCATGGGCTTAGAGGCCCGTGGAGTCGATGCCCGTAGGCCCTGTGACTGGCTGTGAATTCTATCGGCCTTCTTTAGGCCTGTCTCTCTGCTTCAGGGCTGCTTTGCATTGTGCACAACAGGCACGGCCGTCTCAATGTTTGAGGTGGATTTGCAGCCAGCTGCCGTTTCTCAGTGCATACCCCAGTCTGTTTGAACACATCTCTCCCTGCTGGTAACATTGCTGTTCACTGTGAGGCATGGGTGGGCCTGACTCTCACTGAGGATGGCCGCCTTTGCCAAAGATTTTACCATTTCAGAGTGCCAGGTGGGGGAACACATGACTGAACATAACAGCTCCCTGCACATGGAAAATCAGCATGTGAGGTAGAAGGGTTCTAATCTGGCTTTCTCCCTGCGCTGGCTTTCCCTGTGTGGTGAATAGGGTTTTTCTGGCACTCAGTCATGTGATACACCTCCGGCACAGCTTGACCTCCCTCAGTGAGAACAAGGCATGCTGCGGAAAGTTGCTCTTAAAGCCCCGACCCCCAATTTGGGCATTGGCTTCTCCATTTATTGAAATGCAGGCAAATTGCTGCTTCCTAATTCTACTAATATGCTTTCATGCAAATTTGATACCAGCAGAGGACATTATCATTGGCTCGCTCTTGTTTCTGCTGCTTGGCAGAATCGTATGGAAGCAGTTGAAATATTTAAATCAGCTAGGCAGCTAGCTTGGGCCTTGTAAAATGGGCCACGAGAAACAGGAGCAGAACTGCACTCCAATCCCTCGAGACTGCCGTCTATATTCAGTGGAAAATTGAAGTTCCACACTCCCTACACCGCTAACCTATTTTACTTATCTGCTAAAAATAGACTACAATGTAGGGCACAGTTGCAGAGATGCCAAGTAGGGAAGGAGATATGCTAAGAGGGAGAGTTTCCATGTGCAGAACAGCATGGCTTCCTTCACCTGGAAACCACCGTTTTGTGCTTCCCAACAGAGCCCCCGGCAAAAGCTGGGATATCGCAAGGGCCAACGGTTCTCAGCATCTAAGGGTATCCGTTTGGAGGCTTGAAAGGGACACGCAGAAGCAAAGAATTATAAACTAAAGAAAAAGCAGCTTTAAAAGAAGAGGAAGGAATTAAAATCTTCCTAAAGGCAGCTGGTTGCTGTTGATGTGCTTAGATACGCAGGGTCTGCAGTTGCATTGAGCCCCCACATTTAGCTGCTTCGCAAGAGACAGCCTGGCTTTTACTGTTTTGCTTGTTGTTACCTTTATCACTGATAGACTCTCTCCCACCCTGCTCCCTGTCATTCATTGATAATTTCTAATCTTTCACCTGTTGCTGGCTTCCTTTTCAAACCACAGGATCGCTTTGCAGATTCCCAGATACTTGTGAAATAGGCTGTGTGTGTAAGAATTTGCAGGAATCCCCATGTGCAGATAATGTACAGTGGTTATGCTTCCAGGGCTCCCAAAGGATGTGGTGCAGCCTCTTTGCATGTGTACAAAGTGTCTTTGCACATGATTGCAGTAGCCTACGCATGTGGTCCCTACATTGCAAGTCCCCTTGGCAAGAGTGGTACTGCTCTGTAATTTGTATAGCTCCCAGTTCATTTCACTGATGTTGCATCACTGTTGAGCAATACACACAAGGGCCATTATTCACAAATCCAAAACCGCTGTCCCCTTGAGCCTGAAATCCCGCACATAACAGAATTTCTCAAGATTAACTTTGCAACCCTCTCGTTTTTCCTCAGCCTTAAAAGGACAACCGATATGATGTTTGGAGGAAAGCAAGTCGTAGTCTGTGGCTACGGAGAGGTAAGACTCGGATGTTTCCCCCCTGGAGCAAGCTGTGCTTGTGCTCTAGGTGAAGGTTGTGGGTGGCATCATAGTTCCTTCTCAAGTTCTAGGGATCATTTCTCTAAGACTTCCCTCTGGATATCTAAGGGCATTTCCTGTTGGACCCCTGGAAACTTGCAGCAAACAACAGTTTTAGCCCAATGTCAAGACAAGCCTTGCACTCTGCATTATTTTTACACTCCAGCTGGGTCGGGCGTCAGGTTATCTTGTGGGTTCTTCCTTCAGGCTTCCTGTGGCTTTTTGCATGACTGTGTGATACAGAAAGCTGTCATGGAAGTTGCTTTCTTCCCTCAGTCATTTTTTAATCTCTTTCAAGATGAATGAAGGGCCTTCCTGGAGAGTCTCCATGCTGACAGGCATTCTGAGTGGCTGAACCCAGAACTGTGGGACTCCCTTCCACTGGAGATGCACTAGAGTCCTTGTACTTCCCAGAAGCATTTTTTAAACCCCCATGGTGGTGTTGTTTTATATGCCACTTGGTGCCAAAATAGGCTTCTAAACGGTTTGCAAGAACAGAAACCAATTAAGGTTAAGGTAAAGGGACCCCTGACCATTAGGTCCAGTCATGGCCGACTCTGGGGTTGTGGCGCTCATCTCGCTTTATTGGCCGATGGAGCCAGCGTACAGCTTCCGGGTCGTGTGGCCAGTATGACTAAGCCACTTCTGGCGAACCAGAGCAGCGCACGGAAACGCTATTTACCTTCCTGCAGAGCGGTACCTATTTATCTACTTGCACTTTGACATGCTTTCGAACTGCTAGGTTGGCAGGAGCAGGGACCGAGCAACGGGAGCTCACCCGTCGTGGGAATTCAAACCGCTGACCTTCTGATCGGCAAGTCCTAGTCTCTGTGGTTTAACCCACAGCGCCACCCGCGTCCCTAGAAACCAATTACACGAGCATTAAAATATAAACATCCACAGTTAAAGCATGCAATAAAACAACCCCATTACAACAGCATAGTAATGGGGGACACAGGTTGAGAGATCAAGGGACGGATTGCATAAACAGGTGCATCTCCAAAAGCCGGCGGAATGCCAATACAGATTAAGCCTTTCATATTTCGGGAAGTGCATCCCATAGCATTAGTGCCACCCCTGCTTTTCTTCTTTATTCAAGTTGTTAAGGACTTAACATATGGGATGTTGGTGTCAGGGCGCAGAACTGGCCTGTGTGCATTTGAGGCACCTGCAGAGCAAGCACCAGGTTGGCTTAGTGGTGGCCTCTGATCTCTGAGAGCACAAGGTGGCCGCATGTCCCCATCTTGCATTGCACAGACGACAACAACAACAACAACAACAATAATAATTTTTTATTTATACCCCGCCCTCCCCAGCCAAGGCCGGGCTCAGAGCGGCTTACAAGCAATAATAAAAACAAGATGAATGATTACAAACTTAAAAGCAAAAATAAAATACAACATTAAAATAATGGAACTTTAAAATATTAAAATGTAGCCTCATCGCAGGAGGAGAAGGAAAAGAAGAAGAAGAAGAAGAAAGTGGTGTCTTCGGGTCAGCCAAACACCTTTGCATTCTCTGCAGGGTGGATGGGAAGTGAAGATAACACAGGAGACTGAAACCCCAACACTGATCGGCTGTTACTGGACAGAACTGATTACGGGGGAGCAATGGCACACTCACTGAACTGGCACGTCTGCACAGGAACCTTCTGTAATCCCAGGAGGAAAAAGAAGATTTCACGTGTCCATGTTTTTGTTTTTTGCACCACCTACATGTAATTTGCAGGGACGCGGGTGGCGCTGTGGGTAAAACCTCAGTGCCTAGGACTTGCCGATTGTATGGTCGGCGGTTCGAATCCCCGCGGCGGGGTGAGCTCCCGTCATTCGGTCCCAGCTCCTGCCCACCTAGCAGTTCGAAAGCACCCTTAAGTGCAAGTAGATAAATAGGTACCGCTTTATATTGGGAAGGTAAACGGCGTTTCCGTGTGCTGTGCTGGTGCAGGCTTGCCAGAGCAGCTTCGTCACGCTGGCCACGTGACCCGGAAGTGAGTCTTCTGAAGTTTACTATACAGCGGAAAGGAGCAGCCAAGCATACTAGGACTCAATTTCTTGACTTTAGGAAAGCCGACTTCATAAAACTTAGGGAACTGCTGGGTGAGATCCCATGGACAGTAATATTAAAAGGAAAGGGAGTTCATGATGGCTGGGAGTTTGTTAAGAGAGAGATAGTAAAAGCACAACTTCAGGCAATACCAATGAGACGGAAACATGGAAGGTGCCTAAAGAACCCGGGGTGGCTATCTAAAGAACTTTTAACTGAGTTAAGATTAAAAAAGGATGTGTACAAAAAATGGAAAAGGGGGGAAACCACCAAAGAGGAATTCAAACAAATAGCCAGCACGTGTAGACACAAAGTCAGAAAAGCTAAAGCACAGAATGAACTCAGGCTTGCTAGAGAGGTTAAAAGCAACAAAAAAGGCTTTTATGGGTATGTTCGTAGCAAAAGGAAGAACAAAGAAACAGGGGTCACTCAGAGGAGAAGATGGTGAAATGCAAACAGGGAACACAGAAAGGGCTGAACTCCTCAATGCCTTCTTTGCCTCAGTCTTCTCCAATAAAGAAAACAATGCCCGACCTGAAGAATTTGGAGCAAATGATTCAGCAGAGGAAACACAGCCCAGAATAACTAAGGAGATAGTACAAGAATACTTGGCTAGTTTAGATGTATTCAAGTCTCCAGGGCCAGATGAACTGCATCCAAGAGTATTAAAAGAACTGGCAGATGTGATCTCAGAACCACTGGCAGTCATCTTTGAGAATTCCTGGAGAACAGGCGAAGTCCCGGCAGACTGGAGGAGGGCAAATGTTGTCCCTATTTTCAAAAAGGGGGAAAGAGAGGACCTAAATAATTACCGCCCAGTCAGTCTGACATCAATACCAGGGAAGATTCTGGAGCAGATCATTAAGCAAACAGTCTGTGAGCACCTAGAAAGGAATGCTGTGATCACCAATAGTCAGCATGGATTTCTGAAAAATAAGTCATGTCAAACTAACCTGATCTCGTTTTTTGACAGAATTACAAGCCTGGTAGATGAAGGGAACGCAGTGGATGTAGCCTACCTTGATTTCAGCAAGGCATTTGACAAGGTGCCCCATGATATTCTTGTAAAGAAGCTGGTAAAATGCGGACTTGACTATGCTACCGCTCAGTGGATTTGTAACTGGCTGACTGACCGAACCCAAAGGGTGCTCATCAATGGTTCCTCTTCATCCTGGAGAAGAGTGACTAGTGGGGTGCCACAGGGTTCTGTCTTGGGCCCGGTCTTATTCAACATCTTTATCAACGACTTGGATGATGGACTCAAGGGCATCCTGATCAAATTTGCAGATGACACCAAACTGGGAGGGGTGGCTAACACCTCAGAGGACAGGATCACACTTCAAAACGACCTTGACAGATTAGAGAACTGGGCCAAAACAAACAAGATGAATTTTAATAGGGAGAAATGTAAAGTATTGCACTTGGGCAAAAAAAATGAGAGGCACAAATACAAGATGGGTGACACCTGGCTTGAGAGCAGTACATGTGAAAAGGATCTAGGAGTCTTGGTTGACCACAAACTTGACATGAGCCAACAGTGTGACGCGGCAGCTAAAAAAGCCAATGCAATTCTGGGCTGCATCAATAGGAGTATTGCATCTAGATCAAGGGAAGTAATAGTGCCACTGTATTCTGCTCTGGTCAGACCTCACCTGGAGTACTGTTTCCAGTTCTGGGCACCACAGTTCAAGAAGGACACTGACAAACTGGAACGTGTCCAGAGGAGGGCAACCAAAATGGTCAAAGGCCTGGAAACGATGCCTTATGAGGAACGGCTAAGGGAGCTGGGCATGTTTAGCCTGGAGAAGAGGAGGTTAAGGGGTGATATGATAGCCATGTTCAAATATATAAAAGGATGTCACATAGAGGAGAGAGAATGGTTGTTTTCTGCTGCTCCAGAGAAGCGGACACGGAGCAATGGTTCCAAACTACAAGAAAGAAGATTCCACCTAAACATTAGGAAGAACTTCCTGACAGTAAGAGCTGTTCGACAGTGGAATTTGCTGCCAAGGAGTGTGGTGGAGTCTCCTTCTTTGGAGGTCTTTAAGCAGAGGCTTGACAACCATATGTCAGGAGTGCTCTGATGGTGTTTCCTGCTTGGCAGGGGGTTGGACTCGATGGCCCTTGTGGTCTCTTCCAACCCTATGATTCTATGATTCTAAGTGTCTCCGGACAGCGCTGGCCCCTGGCCTCTTAAGCGAGATGGGCGCGCAACCCCAGAGTTGGTCACGACTGGCCCGTACGGGCAGGGGTACCTTTACCTTTACCTTTTACATGTAATTTGCAGCATCTGCTTGTCCATTGACTTCAGGTTCATGGAATAAGCAGCTCCCAAGGGGCAACCCTTTCCTGCAGCCCCCATGCAGAAATTCCCTTTGAAAGCCACTCTTGCTACTCTGCAGGGTTGTGGAACCATTGTTCATCTTGGGAAGTCCAGGGTTCTGTGTGAGATAAAATAACCCAATTTGAATAGTTCTTACCTTTCCTACAGGAAAACATCTTGTTTGCTTGGGTTCTTGTACAGTCATACCTCATGTTACGGACGCTCCAGGTTACGTCTTTTCAGATTTTGTCCCGCGGCAACCCTGAAATACCAGAAAGGGTTACTTCCAGGTTTCGCCGCATGCGCAGAAGTACTAAATTGTGCTTCATGCATGCGCACAAGTGCCAAATTGCGCCATGCACATGCGCAGATATGGCGCTTCGGGTTGCGCTCTTTTCAGGTTGCGAACGGGTCTCCGGAACGGATCCTGTTTGCAACCAGAGGTACCACTGTATATAACTGGACATGCTTTTATTGTACCTAGACACTCCTGGGCTTTCCTCTCTTTTGGACAGAAGCATTTTTCCATCGTTGCATGCGGATGCCCACTTGGGCGTAGTGTCTAGTTACCGTGTGCTTAAGCTCCCCACCCACAAATGCTTGGTGCTGTTGGGTTAATTGCACTGAAAGTTCATCTTCCGACCCTCCTCCCTTGGGCTTCTCCCGCCACAGGACCCAGAAATGTAGAGCTGCATTGTTGTTTTTCCCCCAACTCTTGCAGCGTTGAGTCCTCTGTGGCTCTTTCCTGACGTTCTGCTCTCCCGCTGCAGGTGGGCAAGGGCTGCTGTGCCGCACTGAAGGCCATGGGCTCCATTGTGTACGTGACAGAGATCGACCCCATTTGTGCCCTGCAAGCCTGGTAAGAGCTGAAGCTGCGGAGGAATGTGGGCAGGGTCTTCAGTCAGCCTGTGGTGTGGGCTTGGCACAGGATTCAATCCCTTGCTTTACAGAATCCCGCTGGCCCTTCCTATTGCCATCCATGCAACAGCATGCCAACTTTGGAAGGGTGGGGCGGGGGGGGGGGGAGTTAAGAGAGCCACATGGATCAGAGCGAAGCTGCTAGGAGGCACCCAAAGTTTCCAGTTTTTGAAGGAGTTTGTAACTCTAAAGCAGTGGTGGCGAACCTTTTAGAGACCGAGTGCCCAAACTGCAAACCAAAACCCACTTACCGTATTTTTCGCTCTATAAGACACACTTTTCCCCCTTCAAAAATTAAGGGGAAATGTGTGTGTGTCTTATGGAGCGAATGCAGGCTCCTTGGCTTCAGCGATAGCAACGCGAAGCCTCCGAAGCGCAGAGGGAGAGCTCCCCCCGTGCTCCGGAGGCTTTGCGTTGCTTTCACTGAAGCCGCCTGAAGCCCCCGGAGCGCAGCGGGAACTCCCGCTGTGCTCTGGAGGCTTCAGGCACTATCCGCAAGCCTTCGGAGCACAGCAGGAGTTCCCGCTGCGCTCCGAATGCTTTCGGATAGCCGCCTGAAGCCGGGAGAGCGAGAGGGGTCAGTGCACACCGATCCCTCTTGCTCTCCAGGCTTCGCTTCGCTGGAGAGGCGCTGCACAGTTTTCCCTCTCTGCGCAGCGCCCCTTCAGAGAAGCGGGGAGGAGAAATGGAAGGGGCTCCGTTTCTCCTGCCGCTTCGCTGAAGGGGTGCTGAGCAGAGAGGGGGAGAATTTTTTTCTTCCTGTTCTCCCTCTCCTATGGTCCGGTGCGTCCTATAGGGCGAAAAATACGGTATTTATTGCAAAGTGCCGAGAGTGGAGCTTCTTTTTTTGGGGGGGGGGAAGCTGCTGTCCAAAGTTTTGGGGGTAGCAAAAGTTGCTTTGCTTTTTTGGGGGGGATGCCCCAAAGCCGCCGAGCTTTTTAAGGGGAGGGGAGAGAACAGAAATAAATGACCAATAATACCTTCGCAGCACCGACTTCATCATCCGCATTTGGAATAAAAGGACATATTCTACTCATGTAAAAACACGCTGATTCCCGGACCGTCCATGGGCCGGATTGAGGAGGCGATTGGACTACATCCAGCCCCTGGGCCTTAGGTTGCCGACCCCTTCTCTAAAGGGGTGGTGCTGGAGTGCTCAACATCAGTGCAGGACATCTTCTAAATATTTTCCGGAGTGAGCGCAAACAGGGCAGCAATTACAACTGACATAAAGAACCAGCCAGAGTCCTTGTTAAAATCCAGAGGGAAATGCCATTAAGTTTGTTAAGAAAATCACCTGCTGCATTTGACAGCTGTCAGAGTGCGATGGTTTTTTGTTTTGTTTTTTTGGGCAAGGTCGCCTTGTTAACTTGGTTTATCCTCCTAGCCACAGGGATTGGGAATCTCAGACCCCACCCAGGTTGGACTGCGAGCTTCCAGGCCCCTAGTTATGTGGCCCCTGTGGAACTGACCAGGCCACACCTCCCGCAGGCCCTGCTCCACATCCTCCTTAAGCGCTTTTGCCTGGCTGGAACGTGCTCTTGAACTGTAACCGTGCCTCTTCCTTGCCTGGATGGAAGATGGAGAGGTGTGGGGCTGGCATAGAAGCCCCTAACTGCCTGCAGCCAGCTGCATACATCTGTTGCTCGGCCCACTTTGGCCTCGTGCCCCACTTCCTCTTGCAAAGCCCCGCCCAGCGCTGGAATGTGGCTGCCCACGAGGGGATGCAGCATTTGGTCTGGAAAGGGCTCCCTAACCTCATTCTGGCACCACTCACGCCCTGCATTGGTACCCATGTAGAACTGCCATTTTGTTAGTCGACTTCACCCATCCAACCAAATTGGCTGCTGCCTCCGAAAGCTCACACAATGAGAGTTTGGTTTCCAAAGTGTAACTGCTGTTCTGGATACAGATAGGTAGCCGTGTTGGTCTGCCATAGTCAAAACAAAACAAATTCCTTCCAGTAGCACCTTAAAGACCAACTAAGTCAGTTCTTGGTATGTTCTGGAATAGGTTGTTCTGTTGTTGTTCTTGCTGTTCTGGAATAGGTTTTCTTCAGCAGACCAGGAGCTTCACAGTGACGACAACAACAACGACAACTTGTTGTTGTTGTTGTTAGTATTACCCCGCCCATTTGGTTGGGTTACCCCAGCCACTCTGGGCGGCTTCCAACAAAGATTAAAAATACAATAAAACACCAGTCATTAAAAACTTCCCTAAACAAGGCTGCCTTCAGATGTCTTCTAAACGTCAGATAGTTGTTTTAGCTCTCTGACATCTGATGGGAGGGCGTTCCACAGGCCGGTTTTCAGGTGGGGGTGTTTTCTGCTGGGCTTCGGTTTTAGGGGTCTCTCTCTGCTTATTTCTCACAGCATGGACGGCTTCCGTCTTGTGAAACTCAACGAAGTGATTCGGCAAGTCGACATTGTTATCACTTGCACAGGTACGCTTGCATTGCAGCGGGGTTTCGTTGTGGAAATGGTAGCGCGATCCCCTTCGCAGTCTTCCTAATGGAACGGTAGAAGGAAATCCATAGCCGGCCGTGTCCCAGAAGGGTGGGCTGGGCCCAGCTCCGTCCATTTCAACCAGGGTTTGTGCAACAAGATGCTCCCAGTGTGTGCTAGTCGTTCTTAGAAAGCCAGGGTGGGGTTTAGAGCAAGCACTCCATACTGTAAATCTTGTTTCTTTCTGTGTGTTTGTAGGTAACAAAAACGTAGTGATCAGAGAACATCTTGACAGAATGAAGAACAGTTGCATTGTTTGTAACATGGGGCATTCCAACACTGAAATTGACGTGGTAAGAGCTGGGCTTTCTTTTTTCCCCAGTCTCTAGTAAAGGGCTTTAGGGATGGTCTTCCCTGCTCTACCTGCAATGCAGTGCATTATGGGAAACGAAGGAGGGTTCTGGGTCTTTTCTAGCAGAGCTGGATCCAAATTCAGGGGAATGCTAGAGCAGCTTTTCTATAGGCAATAGAAGAAGAGGAGGAGTTTGGATTTGATATCCCGCTTTATCACTACCCGAAGGAGTCTCAAAGCGGCTAACATTCTCCTTTCCCTTCCTCCCCCACAACAAACACTCTGTGAGATGAGTGGGGCTGAGAGGCTTCAGAGAAGTGTGACTAGCCCAAGGTCACCCAGCAGCTGCAGGTGGAGGAGCGGAGACGCGAACCCGGTTCCCCAGATTACGAGTCCACCGCTCCTAACCACTACACCACACTGGCTCTCTGAGCTCTGTGAAGCCTGAAAGATTGCAGCCTGCCAGCAGATATTTCTAGATACCTGTGTTCTGCTCCAAAGAAACACGTGTGGGGGGGTTATCCTCCTGAGGGCGTGTCATCTTCTGAACTAGAAAAACACATGGGTTGGCTTAATAATGAACAGAACTTTATGCCTGGTTTTATTACATTTTCATTCTGTCCAAGGAGCTCACAGTACCAGGTTTTCCCCCTTCTTCTTGGCAACCCTGTGAATTAGGTTAGGCTGAGAGAGAGAGGCTACACAACCTTCACCTAGGGAGTTTAATGGCTGTGTGTGAACTTGTATCCTGGGCCTGGACAGAAATAATAATAATAATAATAATAATAATAATAATAATAATAATAATAATTTATTTATACCCCGCCCTTCCCGGTTCAAAAACCAGGCTTAGGGCAGCTAACAACAAATTTAAAACACTTAATTGTAAAAACAGCATAAAATACAGTATAAAAACATGAATAACAATAAAATTCAAAGTTCAGAAATCAATTTAGGGGAAATCCATCTAATAAGCATTAGATAATCCCCAGGGCTAGCTGGCTGAATTAGTCCTACTTGGGCCAGCGAGGAGGCCAGGGGAGAATTAGCTGTGGGGTCTCAGAGCGAGTGATCTTCATAAAAGGGGAAGGGGAGGGAAGAGAAGGGAAATAGAAGATCAGGCTGAATTCAAATTAAAGGCCAGGCGGAATAGCTCTGTCTTACAGGCCCGATGGAAGGAATTTGAATCCTGCAGGGCCCTAGTCTCATGGGACAGAGCATTCCACCAGGTCGGAGCCATCACTGAGAAGGCCCTGGCCCTGGTGGAGGATAATCTGACTTCTTTAGGGCCTGGGACCTCTAAACTATGGTTGTTCATGGACCTTAAGGTCCTCTGCGGGGCAGACCAGGAGAGGCGGTCCTGTAGATACGAGGACCCTAAGCCACGGCTATTAGTTAGTCTTCCCCAAGCTGGTGCCCTCTGTAAAATCCCCACCACCCCTGACAATTGGCTGTGATGGCTGGGGCTGGTAGGAGCTGAACCCCAGCAGCCCACGGTTTGTGGAGGGCTGCTGTGGCTGCGCTGCTCGGCTGCTGTAATAAAAAGCGAACGTCAGCCTTTAAACCAGCAAAGTGGGTCGTTCATAATGCTCTTTGTGAAGCACCCTTTAGAGGACGCTTGTCCATGCTTCTTCCAGGCTCTCATTGAGTGCTTTTTCGACCCTTTGTCTCACCGGTAGGGGCAGATAGGAGTGCTGAACAGCTTTACCCCTCTGGCTTTCCAAAACAGCACAATAGGGAGGGCTGACATTTGTTCTTTTGGAACCAGGCAAACACCAGCCTTGTCCAAGTTTTTTGGGGGTGGGGGGAGGGCAGGGAGATAAGTAGTGGAGCTCACTCACTCATCTGTCAGGACATCTGCTGGCATGCCAGCTTGTATTTAGCTGCTAAGCAACCCCTGCAGTAAACAGCTGCTAAACACTGACGTTCCTTCAGCCCAGGCCTCTCTGTGTGTCCGTGTCAGCGGAGGAGCTGGGTAATCGGAGCCCTCTGACAAGGAGGCTTCCTCTGAGAGGGCTCTTGGTTTGGTCATTGTCCTTTTCAGAGTCAGGATGTGCCCATGCACCTCTCTAATTTAGGGGACAGGATTGTAGGCGACATTTTTCTGCCTCACTTGCCCTCACAGCATTCCACCACACCACAGCAACTGCAATCCACTGCAACGCCTGGAATCACGGTTTGGTTTGGTTTTCTAATGGGCGCTTCCCAAAATATTGTTGCCCCAGACACACCCACTGAAGCACTCTTTCCATCAGTCTGATCTCACTGCTAGCAGGGGACTGGCCTGCGCTGCTGGCTTGCATTCAGAAATGTTGCAGAAAAGTGGGGTGGAGTGCCCTTTTTCTGGGCTGGTTTTTTCCCACTGCCTGCCCTCCCAAAAGAAAGTCAGGTATATTTATATACCCATTTTCTGCCATTTCTGCACTCCAGAGTGCATTCATGGTGGATAGCAATGTGGCATAACAATTGGGGCTTTATAAAGACATAACAATTGGGTTTAACAACAACAACAATAATAATAATAGTGATGATGAAAACAACTTCAGAGTAATTTCAGTAATCAGCACAATAGTTAGCTCCTAACAATTCGTGACACTAATAATAATAATAATAATAATAATAATAATAATAATTTATTATTTGGACCCTGCCCATCTGGCTGAGTTTCCCCAGCCACTCTGGGCAGCTCCCAATCGAGTGTTAAAAACAATACAGCATTAAAGATTAAAAACTTCCCTAAACAGGGCTGCCTTCAGATGTCTTTTAAAGATAAGATAGCTGCTTATTTTCTTCACATCTGATGGGAGGGTGTTCCACAGGGTGGGTTCCCTGTAACCTCACTTCTCGCAGGGAGGGAACTGCCAGAAGACCCTTGGCGCTGGACCTCAGTGTCCGGGCTGAACTATGGGGGTGAAGTGAGTCACAATTCATTTATGCAAAATCATTTGGATTCTCTAGAGCAAAGGTGATTAAGAGAGGGGTAATATCAGAGACTTGTAGACGTAAGTACCGGATAGAGAAAGCCCAGGACTTTTTTCTATCCCCTCACAATGCTAGAACGAGCCAGGTCATCCCATGAAGCTCAGTGCCAGGAGTTTCAAGACAGGCAGGCTGAAGGTGGTTTTTCACTAACTGTTTTACGGGATCTGTTGCCACAAGAGCAGTTGCTTTAAAGATGAAGAAGGGGGAGGTTGCACTGGACAAATCCGCGGTCTGATTCAGCAGAGCAGTTCTTACTTCCTGCCTCTGGCGGTGCTGAACTGGTGAATCGGGGCCGCCGAAGTGTAAGGCGTGCGTTGTCCTGCAATGCCCACCCCCTGCAGACCTTAGATCTCGCTCAGCCGACGACAAGTTACTCCGTGCAGTGAGACTTTGTGCAGTGACCATTTCTGCTGACTCCGAAGGCCCTTTCTGCTTCAGACTTTTCGAATGTTGTCTTCCAGGCCAGCTTGCGTACCCCGGAGCTGACATGGGAGCGGGTGAGGTCTCAGGTAGACCATGTGATTTGGCCTGATGGGAAGAGGATAGTGCTGCTGGCAGAGGTAAGGGAGCTGCGGTGGAACCCAGGAGGGCCTTCCAAACAGGGTGGAATAACTTTGCTGTGTACTTGTGCCCACCAGATGTTTTGGACTGCACGTCTTGTAGTCCTAAACATCAGGAGGGCACCGGGCTGGTGAAGAAGGCTGGGTGGGTGCTGAGAGCTCCCTGTGTGTACAGTTGTGGTTCAGAAGATGAGCTCCTCCTTCATCTTGGCCTGGGGTTCTCTAGTGCACATCTGGAGGGGCCTCCCAGTGCTGACCCTTTAGAACAGCCTTTGGTCCCCAGATGTTGTTGGACTACAACTCCCATCACCCCTAGCTAGCAAGGCCAGTGCTCAGGAATGATGGGAGTTGTAGTCCAACAACATCTGGGGACCCACAGGTTGAGAACCGCTGCTTTAGAAGCTTCTCCCAAGAGCTAACAGCCTTGCTGAGTCAAAGACAGAGCCATTCAAGTTCACTTCCTTCTGAGGGGGCTCCTGTTGCTTCCCCCTGTTGCTGTTTGGCGGTGGAGCTGAATTGCTGGCAGCCCCTGCAGGTCAGGAGCAGTCTGCCCGTGGAGAAGCCAGCGTTGGATGCAGGAATGATATGTTTTTTTATCATGATATGATCCATGCGACGGTCATCTCCAGGCTTGACTACTGTAATTCGCTCTACGCGGGGCTGCCCTTGAAGCTGACCCAGAAACTCCAGCGGGTGCAGAATGCTGCAGCGAGGCTCCTCACGGCGTCCCTGCCATGGGAGCGTATTCACCCAGTGCTTTTCAAGCTGCACTGGCTCCCGGTAGAGTACAGGGTCAGATTTAAGGTGCTGCTTTTGACCTTTAAAGCCCTTCACGGCCTAGGACCCTCGTACCTACGGGACCGCCTCTCCTGGTATGCCCCACGGAGAGCCTCAAGGTCCATAAACAACAACACCCTAGTGGTCCCGGGCCCTAAGGAAGTTAGATTGGCTTCGACCAGAGCCAGGGCCTTTTCAACTCTGGCTCCAGCTGGTGGAACGCTCTGCCTCATGAGACCAGGGCCCTGCGGGATCTGATTTCTTTCCGCAGGAGCTGTGAGACAGAGTTGTTCCGCCTGGCCTTTGGTTTGGAGCCAATTTGATTCCCTCCCTCTCTTTCTTTTTTCTTTTCCTTCTCCTGCG